>NC_059471.1:166339682-166979509 GCF_018139145.2 Gymnogyps californianus | reverse complement strand
TATCGGGATAAGAAGGAACTCAAAGCTTGCTAAATACTCTTTGTTTTTAATCGTTGTCGGTAATAGGGAATGCATAAAGCTAGATGGATATTTGTTACCCTTTTCCTTTTTGACATAATTGCTCTTATTTTAGGGCTGGATTTTTTTCGTTCTGTAGCATCCTCATTTAATAACGAAAGGACAATTGCAAACAAAAGAGTAGCCCAGCCATGGAACAGTGTCAGCAGAGCCAAAACTGTCTCAGCCAAAATGGCAACTGAGGGGTACACAGCACTTCATTAACCTGGTTTTGTCCAGGTACCCTGGAAGTAGGCCTAAGGAGGTTATCCAGCCAAGTCAGCCAAGCTGGTAAGAGAACCATCGCAACTTGGTGTAGCCAGCTTTATCCTTAATGAGCTTTAACATGGAACAGTAGAATTCAGGCTGACCAAAATTCAGATGTGTGTTGAGGGATGATTACTTTCAACTGGAGTATAACGAATATAATTTTTTTTAAGTCCTCTTTTAATTCCATTTTGAGTTACGGCCACAAAAAATTTAATTTCAGTGTGCCTCTTCATGACAAGAATTTGTGTTTTCCGCAGTAATGTTCTACTTCATACAACATCATGGTTAGCACACCATGGGCTTCATGACAGTGGGCCTCCTGAATTTTCTGAGAAGATTGCTTCAGTGTGAGGGAAAGCTTATTTTGCTATTAGTTTCTATTACAGAGTAAATAATTTCCAGATAAGAAGTGATTTGGCTTACCACAAAAATGTACAGCGTTTTCAAATGTAGAAATCGGAAACTTATTTTTACTACTATGAAACAGTCACCTAGGAGAAAGCCATTTATGAACTGAGAAAGGGAGGTAGAGGCTTTTTAGAGGTATATTCAGCCAATTTTGGTTCTCTTAAATTGTCTTGGGTATTTTCAAGCATTTTTTTTCAGTGGAGTCATATTTCAGACAGTATTTCTGACAATCTATTTTATGCTTCATTGACCACAAGGTTTGAAATTCTAGTCCATATTGGCACAGTAGTGCCAAATTTGTGGTGATAAATGGATAACTTTTTTATTTTAAATAGGTCTCTGTTGTTTAATTTGAGATCTGTAATTTTTTTTCCGGTTCATTACTTCTGCTATTTTTCTGTCTAGGAAAAAGTGATCAAAAGAGACAGAGGGATCAAGGTGGAATATTGCTTTAGACTTCTCCGTATAAAGAAAAAGAAGAAGAAATGGATTGCCCAAGGAAGGGTAAATGTACTCATACCATGTGTTCATTTTGTTTTAACAGAATAAATTTTCTAATTTTCTGACTTTATTTTTTTTAGTGACATATGAAAGATCATATTTTTCATGGTGATAGTTTTTTCTATACCAACTTTGCTACTCTTGGGAATCTGTTTAAAATGTGTAACCCATGATTCATAATTCAGTAGTATGCTTGCTAATGCTATTTTCATAAGCAATGATCTTTTATTTAGGTGTTCCATGAATTAAATTTCTTGAATTTCAACAGAATGGTAGTGTTGCAAAATTATAACCTCCTATACTAAAAGCGATAATACCTCCTATCATTATTGAAGTGTGCTGTACTATGCAATTATAAGGAGGAGGAAGCTGAGGAGGAGATTAAGCACTGAGCAAATGCTTCTATTCTAGCATATTCTCTATTATTCTTTATCCATTTTACAACAAACCACATCTCCTCATAAATGGGCCCTGAATCCAAAGAGTTAGTCATGTTGTTTGCCTAATTCTACAGAAATTTACATTTTATATTATTCATATAAGATTTTCCTGATCTCAGTCTTTAAAATTGTGTAGAATTTTTTTCATATTTTCCTCACCCTAAACCTCTCCTCATATCCGCATTTCAAAACTGAAATATTTGAATAAATTCTAACAAACAAACAAATGAAATCTTCTTATACTTGCCTGCATAAAATCTTTAAGGCAGCCATTGAATAATCTCAATACATTGTGTAAAATATTGCTGATCAATAGGTACTTCAGGTGTATACTAAATCTTAGAGAATGAAATCTGTGTAGTCTACACATACAAAGTGGTGTCACTTCCTTGAATAGGAATTTGAAGTCTTCGGAGGACAATGCGTTTTAAATAAAAATAATAATAATTAAAAAAATCGATGAGAAACTTGTTAGCCAACTGTCTTGTCATGTAGCTGCTTCAGCTACTGTAGCCTAGATTTTTAAAATCTTTCTAATATTGTATTTATTAATATTTTATATCTAAATAAAATATGGTTCATATTATTATCTGTTTTTTCTTTAAATTGGTGGAAAATATTCTTATATTTTCCTATGCTGTAACAGCTGGGAGAGTCCACCTTTTATATAGACTACAATTAAATAGAGAGGACACAAAGTGAGATTACAAGAGGGCAAAGAAGGGAGTTGCCTACCTGAGGCCAATGAATAGCTTGAGACAACGGAACAGTATTTTGTTATATCTAAAGGCAAAGCAGAAAAGTAACTGATCCTTAAGCTGGCAATAAAGTGCTTGCTTCTGAAACTGGTGAGTGACAATTTAAAGGCATACTGTGATGAGGCATACTGACATAATTTTGCTTTCCCTTATTTATTTGGGTCTGTGGCTTGTACGCACTTATGTGTATTACATTTCCCTGTGTATATTTTGTGTTGTGAACTATTCAAGTTCCTGGTTTTTTGTGTGTATCAAACCTATATGTGTTTATTTTCACAAGGAAAATCCATTTGGCATGTGTTTTTGTTTTCAGTTTTTCTAGGAACCCATGATAGTGAATCATAGAATATCCTGAGTTGGAAGGGACTCAAGGATCATCGAGTCCAACTCCTGACTCCACACAGGGCAACTTAAAAGTTAAACGATGTATCTAAGAGCGTTGTCCAAACACTTATTGAACACCGACAGGCTTGGGGCCATGACCACTTCCCTGGGGAGCTTGTTCCAGTGCTTGACCACCCTCTCAGTGAAGAACTTTTTCCTAATCAGTCATAGAACCATAGAATACCAGGTTGGAAGGGACCTCAAGGATCACCTGGTCCAACCTTTCTTGGCAAAAGCATGGCCTAGACAAGATGGCCCAGCACTCTGTCCAGCTGAATCTTAAAAGTGTCCAATGTTGGGGAATCCACCACTTCCCTGAGGAGATTATTCCAATGGCTGATTGTTCTCATTGTGAAAAGTTTTCCTCTTGAGTCCAATTGGAATCTCCCCAGGAGTAACTTGTACCCATTACCCCTCGTCTTTTCCATGTGACTCCTTGTAAAAAGTGCTCTATTTTTTGTTACATTTAAGCTTCCTTTCACAGTGGTTTCAAAAATCTGATTGTTTCTAGAAATGCTAAACTGTTATGTTATAGTACAAACAGAAGATCTTTTGGTTAAGAAAAGATGTAATGTTTCAGCTGGCACATATTTATGTGCATATGTGTGTGTGTGTATATATATGTATATATACATATTCATATGTATGCATGTATTCAATGTATGTGTGCATCCAATATATCACATATGTGTATATATACATATTCATATATGTAAAATACAGATTTATGTATGTAATACTTATATCATGAATAAGTGATAAATATAATATTTACATAATGAACTGTGATAATAAAAATATGCTAAAACTTGAAGGGAGATTCCAGAATGCCCAGGTGAATTTTTGTCTTTAAAATTCCGGTGGAAAAGCTACCATTTTACCATTTTCTTTATTGTTACAATTTCAGTAAAGCTGTTTTCCAGTAAAAGAAAGAATAAGGGGAAAATAAAAGTAATTCAACACAAAACCTTCTCTTTGGGATTTTTTGACAAGGCTTACTGTTGGATTTCAGCAGGCCTGTGCATTTGAGGAGATGTTGGTTTTATTCCGAGGTGTGCTCACTGTGCTTACCACAGTAAGCTACTGAAATCATAAAATATTTCTAATACTGTTTAGACTTGAGATCACTATCCCACTCCCAGATTTGGTGGAATTTGGCCAACAAGTTAAAAAATCACTGTACCTAGAAAAAAGCATGATCTCATTAAGCCTAATTTCTTCAGAAATCAGGCCAAAGCAGTGTTAAAAGAAGACAAAAAGATACAGTGCTCATAATAAGGAAATGCAGAAATATGTTTAGTATTTAGATCACTGTTTTTAAAGAGAACTAAGGATTCTTCTTGGGGTGGGAGTGCGGATTGATGACTGGCTGATCTCATCTATAATTCGTCAGTCATCTTCATTTATTTTGATACCTGTGAATTTGTAACATAGGCAATGACACTTTAAAACAAAATGCTTCTACTCCTCTTCTTTTTCTCACTGATTTTGTTTAACTTAAACTGTGTTGACAGAAAGGAGTTGGAAGGAAGGGAGTTTGGACAAATTTATATCTGTCATAAAGAAAGTCACACTTGGGAGAAGAAAGGCAAGGAAGAACTTCTAATGTTTTAGTATGTATTAGAATATTAGTAGACAATTATCACAATTAAATAAAAAATTCTGATTTCTAAGTAATGTGCCAGTTTTCAAAACCAAAGTGTTTCTTGTTGTCTCTTACTTGAGAGGTATAAATCAAATTGTCTACTAAAACCGGAAAATGCCAAAGCACATCTTTTATTTATCATGCCATGTCCATCTATTTGTCTTTTCTCTTATTGAAAATGTAGGTTGGTTTGAGATTTAAAATTGTTAATTTTCTACTCTCTCTCTCTTTACTTGAATGTCCTTTATTTTCATGTGCAGTCAAAGAAGCATGAGTATAAGCTTCCATGCTGTGCGTATAAATAACTCCTCTAGCAACTGGCAAGAATTAAAACATGGCATTAGCTGCAAAAGCTGCATTAGCTGGAATGGTTTACCCAGGATACAAGTTTATTAGTCAATGTATCTATTTAAGAAAGATCTAATTAGGATACTTTTGTTACACAAACCAAACCACATTGTTTATTATAATAAAACCTGCATAAAATAATGAATAGAACATTTTTTATAATTTCATTCAAACGAGGTGACCTAAAGGTAATTTCTACATTTTAAGCATTTAGTTTCATGGCACTCCCTAGCAATTCACTGACTATAATGCCTCGAATGTTTGCCATTAGTAAGAAACATTTAATGTAAGATTAGATCAGTCATAAATATTTTATAGGGAGAAAATATATTCTTTCAGGTGCTTTCCAATGTCTTTATGCCTGTAATTCTGTGCATCTGCATACAAATAAAAGGGATGCTCTATTAGCATATTGCACTCCTACTGCATCCTTCTGTTTTGGGTGAGTCAATCTCAAAACACTCTGAAGATTGTTTCAATTTTGCTTTCAAAGTCAGCTAGGTAAATTTTGGGAGGATTGTCCTTCTCTCTCCCTGCCACTGTCATGTCAGCAGCCTTTGAAGTCAAGTTATGGCTGTTCCCAGGCGTATGAAGGGCTGTCCTCAACCGTTTGTAACATGGTTTGTGCCTGGCACTGGGAGGGACGGGTCCTGCAGCCTCCTTGTTTCATCAGGCAGCAACCTGGAGACCACTATGACATATATGCCATGTTGGTTTCTATTGTAATGAAAAACTGAAGTGTTATGGTGTCTAAATAATAGTGTGGGGTTTTGAGGGGCTGTGGGTTGAAGGAGCTTTTGCTTGGTACCTTGAATCGCCTTTTGAACCATATCACTATTGATAGATTTGGTTTTCCTTCTCAGGGAAGACAAGGTTTGCACCATAGTAGTCCCATATGAGTAAGGCAGATTAGTCTGCCTAAATCAAGCTAGTGAAGGGGAAAGTGAACAAAACAAAACCAAATTTTGTTTTTTACAGACTGTGATGGCAGGAATGCTATGAACATAAATACTGTAATTTTTAGACACATGGTTTAAGGAAAAAAAGTGAACCTTCTGAGGAAATGAGCCATATTCTACAGGGTTTTTCCCCCTTCATCTTCTTTGCCTTCTGTAGTCACGGAACTGCGTACCACCTGCTGCTGGCACATTAGGACCACATCCCTCCTGACTACTACTCTCATTTTTATGACCTGCACAACAGTTCCCAAAGTTTCCCTCTCAGGGGCTCATGGCACGTATCTGAGTTGTGAGTCACCTGCGGCAGTTCGAATATCCTGTGGGTTAGTGACCCTATTTGTAAGTACACCCTGTCTTACAGTACATGGACCTGGACCCTAGCTGAGGAACTGCTGATGTGAACCATATGCAGGAGTTGGACGTGAGCAGCAGCAGCCTGGTGTGGAGCTTCCTGGAGAACAGTCGCAGTTTTACAAAGAAACAGCACACCTCAGAAATGATGCTTGGTAAGATTACTCTGCTGTGTGCTTTAGGGCTGTTCTTCACTGTAGAAGTTTAATAAACTCGAAGGAAGCATAATGTCTGCTCTGCAGCCTGCCTGCTCCATTTATTCTCTTGCTATCTGAGGACAAAGCAGTGCTGCGTGTATATTCTGTTGTGATCGTACGTTAAGCAAATTTCTTTCAATGACTTAAAAGAGAAATAATACTAGTCGCCAAAGAGAGGAGAATAATATTTCACAGAACCACTTAAAACTGTTTAACCAAATGGAATTAACAATAATTTTTTAAAAGGTTGTTTTCTAGTTTAGGTCTGTTTTCTGTTTACTACAAAGTTTTGTGCATCTATAAATTCTGTCAAGTCTGTTTTTGTTGACAGGCAATATTGTTCTTCATTTGGAATTTTGATTTGCTTCCTATGAGATTTCTTGATATATAATAGAAGTGCAGTTATAACTTAAGCTTGAAAATTCCCACCTTCCAAGTGCATGTAAGTGAAGATGCTATACATCATAGGGATATTCCCGTATATACATTTTTTTCTAGCTTTGGAGGGAGACCAAGCTGGTGGAGAAAACAAATGTGAGAAGCTTCATATTAGATTGGATCACTGAAATCTTCCTTAGAAGTTGCTGTTTTTCAATGTCTACAAAACTTAGGTGTAGAGATGTTAACTTCCTTGAATGTTTCATTACCTCTGTGATATAACTTTAAAAATTTGCGTGATCCACATGCTACCACATGGGTGCTGGAGCAACAGCATTCCTTTTAAAAATTAACACAATTGTTAAGAAAGATAAGGGACTAAAATAATTAAAAAATATTTCTCCTCTTATGTAGAACATGGGATTCTTATGCTTTTAAAGTAGTTTTAGCTGTATACTTTGTGACAACTTTTTTTTTTAAATTTTATTTTCATTTAGCTATGGATTCCCCTTAGTCATCTATACTAATACAAGCAGCAGTCCCCATTCAATGCATAGAAAGCTATTATTAAGTTGTGTATGTATGAATGGTGCCTTTGCTTTTTTCATTCTGCTTTTTTTGGCAAACAGGAATTGGAAAGAAAGAGAGAATAGGCTGGCAAAATCCTTTCTTGCTGTTTAATGAAAAACCGTTACAAAGTCAACAGTACGACAGAATTTATTTCCTTTCAGCACATACAAAAGAAATACAAAGTTGTTTACAATACCACCATTTTACCATTTACTTCCCTTTTTTCACTACATGATAAACATAGTATTTCTTATGTAAGAAGACCATTTCTCTTCTTCGTACACCCTGTAAAAATAACAGCAATTAGTTCCTTGAGCACTGGTACTAATGAAATCTCTTCTACTGATTTGATCTTGTGGTTAGTTTTACTTTGGAGCCTTGGAAAGATACAAGCACTGATTGAAACTTTTCATAGGTTTTGTGCCCAGGCTCTTTCCCGTGGTGGCTTCTATGGTGCATATGTTTGTGCCCCAGCCTGTCACTCTTTAGGTGTGTGGGTTGGAGGTCTCTCCCTTTCACCCGAAGTCTCTTTTGACAATACCCATGGGAACAGTGTGTTTAACCTCTCCACCCCCAAGTTAAATTTCAGCAAAACTAACAGTTCAGAAAGTGATTAATGAGGGTGGTAGGCAGGCTGACAGAGCAGACAGTATTGACTGCATAAACCTGTTTAGCTAGGAAACTGGGTTAAAGAACCCATAAAAATTAAATGTAACCTCTAATGCTTCCTTGTCATGTGGGATAGGAAGTGGGAATCACTCACAGTAAGTTATAGTCCCAAGGAAAATGTATGCCATTAAGATAAGCGTGATATAAATAAGTAGGTAGGCTGGCTTTCACTGCTGCCTATTACTAAGTCATTGTACCGCCCCAGATTGGCTGTACTGTAGTGATTCATAGACAATTTCTTGTAATGAATGAGCAAAATTCTGGTGGAACTTGGAAATTGATAGTATAGCTTGTTTTTAAATCACTTCTTTCTTTTAGTGATACAGTAGAAGCTGAAACTAAAGCAAGAGCAGAAGTCTACTTTTCTTCTTCAAATTCTTTTGGAAAGAACACAATATTTGACTCTCTCATTTTATAAAGGTATGACGAGGCAGGTGTTTTCTCTCCGGTTGCAATTCCCCATCTTAATTATTTAGAAAAACTGGGGAAATGTCTGGGTTTATATGTTGTTTGAGCCAGAAGTTGGAGGTTAGCAGTCTCATCAGTGGTGATGTTTGTCTGCATCATGGAAGAGAAACAAATAAAATTGGGAGAGCTCATAACTTTTGGATTAGTTTTTCTAATAAAAGTAAATTTTTTTGACACTCTGAAGTCAGGAAATGAAAAAGTGAATGTTCTCATGGTAACTAGCTCAGCTGCTTTACACAAATAGAGGGGTTTTTTAAAATGTTTTTTGTAGATTTCTAATGCTTATTATATTACCATTTGTTTTGCTCTGCATGGAAGAAATTCCCTTTCTTGCAAGGTATACCTTGCCTTCGGTACACTGTCAATAGGTAAACAGTACTAGTAGCAATGATTAAAGGATGGGATGTACAGCTTGGCTAAGTTCAATTAGTAGAAGTAGGTTTTCATTTCCTGAGTCCTGATTGTTGATGATATTGATGTAACCTTAATTTTAACTGCGTATACGTTTTGAAATGTAAATATAAACCAGTACATCCGAAAATGTCATCAAGTGTGAGTGAAATGTGCTAGACTGTGTATCCCTCCAACGCAAAACACAAAAAGCAAGGAAATAAGCAGCTAAGTCATTCGATATCCTGTGCTTCACTCAGGTCTGCATCTCAGCCTTATCTTCCTCCCCTCCATCACACACAGCTCACTTCTCTTTACCCACCAATGCAACAGTCTTTTTTTATCACCCACAATTATTATTTGCCAACATACTTAGTAGAAATTATAGAGCTGAAGTTTATAAATTACAACTGTCACATAGTTCAACTATACTCTGCGTATTTCTGCTCATGAGTTGTGCTGGCTAGCGCAAGCTAGACAGTGAGATCATGTAGCAGGGCTTTTTAAAGTGCGTCTCTGGATTTTTCTGCACTTTTGAGGACAGAAGAGGTATCCTCAGCATTGAGTGTGCTGCCCTCTGCTGCTGCGTCTCCTTCTCGTTGTAGCCTCTGTTCACGGTGAACGTCCCTCACCCGGGCCAGGAACCTCTTTGCAAGACCAGGGCTGGTGGAGATGAGGTCAAGCCAGGACCAGCGGGTGAGGATCAGCAAGGCGCAGGTGTACCTACAGCATAGCGCAGGAAAGAGCCAAGGGCCGGAGCTTAAATACAGCTCCTGAGCTGAGGGGCAGAGGCAGGTTTCTTGCAGCTTTTTTCCCAGCAGCTGATTGAAGGTTGCCCAGCGGCAGCATTATTGGAGCTAGCCTTGAGCACAGGCAGCTAAAGCCCAGGACAGGTGGGCGGAAAGGCTGTGGGGTGCCTCTGTACCTCACTCAGGGCTCTGACATAACCTATCTCTATACAGAGAGAGTGTATCTCTCTTTGGTAAATAGATCTGTCTCTCTCAGTAAATAGAGTTGAATGGCTGTCTCTGCCTTCCCTGCTGAGAAATGGTGTGAGAATGGGACCAGGACACGTGGAATTGGCACAAGTGGGAAATTCTCCCAAAGAGCATTTGACTCTATCGGCCACCTTTGAAATCCATACAGTGAGACTTCCTATCATCAGCAGAGCAAGCGTGGATCTGAGCATTGCAGATCTGATGGCAATTCTGATCCGAGTGACTAATGCTGTCAGGGGAAGGGGAGGAGGTGATGCCTTGTGTGGGATACTGGAAACTAGAGGTGAAAGAAAAACTGAGCTGGAGAAAACTCAACTTCTGAGAATGCCTTAAGATTCTCAAGTCTTGTAATAGACTTATCGTAATTCTAAAACTTCTGCTTGGATTTCAGAAGAAAACCTCCCATCCAGTACTTGACACTTTTGCTGCTCCCTGAAATAGTAAGTTTTCCCTTCCTGTCTTAAGCTTCACAAACTACAATAAACAGCCTAAATATTTCACCTTTCTTTTGTCATCCGTTTTCTGTAGGAGTTGGGAAGCTGTGTTGTTTAACATATGAAGAGGGAATAACTGAGAGACCTTACTTCCTTCCCTCATGGATGTGAAGGCCAACAGTAGCTAATTGATGAGGAGGAGACCTGCATTTGTTGATTTCTGTTAAACAATGCAAGAAAGAAAGGAGAAGAAGTGGTTTTCTCTTTTGTTTCCATTGGAAAAAGAATAGCAAATAGACTGTGATGTAACATTATTAATATTGCTCATGGAAGAGGATATATTTCAACAAAGTAATTCCAGAGGATCAAAGAAGATTTGATAATTGAAGGTCAAGCAGTTCAAATGTGCCCTCAGGACTCTTTTTGTCCCTGAGGTTCATCAGGTGGGATGGTTACTTTTGGTTCTTCTCAATATTATTAAGGTGATCCATTTTATTTCCTAAAACTGAGCTAAAGATCATGAATTTCCCTTTTTAAAGAGGATACCTTTTTCAGCAAGAAACCAGACAAAATAATAGAAAAGGACAGGTCGAGAACTGTTATTTGGGTATCTTTCAGTCTGTGAGGAGGACACCTGCGGTGTTATATTCAGAGACATTTATTCACTGTCTTTTTATTCTTTTGTCAAAAATCTAAATTTCAGTTGTCAAAATTTTCTCCTTTCAGGTGTTGCAATGGAAAACTTTAAAGCCAAGGGAATAACCTTTGGCTTGAATTTAAATACATGTCTCCAGGGATTATAAACTCAAATCAGACAACTTTCTACCCAACAGATTCTGCAGGTAATACAATGTAATTTAGAAATTCTTTTCAGAGTCAGCCTTGCCCAATCTGCCACTGCACACATACGGAGTAAGGAGAAAGAAGAAACCTCAGTACTCCAGACAGAAAGTTACAGCTCCTTGTGTTGACATTCCCTTGCATTCATCCTTTTTCTTCGCCCTACATCAACTTGCACGTCTTTGGCAACTGGTGCTCATTTCCATCTTTCTTGTACACTGAGTTACTCATAACTGTCTTGGTTTTGAGGTAAACACTTTAGCTACAACTTTTCATGGTAAAGAGTTGAGCTACAACTTTCCTTCCTTTGCTTTGACTGGTGTGCTTTAGAATTCTTGAAGTGTTTTTCCATTTGAGAAGAGGGGGTCTCAGTGAAAACATAGACACGTCATCCCAAATTGATGCTGCATGACTATTTTATTGGCTGTGAGTACTCTGAGGAGCTGTAACACTAGGGGTGTATGTGTGTATATATCTCTCTATAATATAGGTATATGTATGTAGTCCTGGTTATGGCCTGCACCCGCGCACACACACCCACTGTCTTCTCTGTGGGGGCCTTCTTAATTCATGAGGTGCAACTTTTCTCCCACACAAGAGGTTTCTGGAACCATGGCCATTCATAAAGATCATTAAACATTAAGGAATGCAGAGGCCAATGTCCTTGTAGGCATTTATTATCATTTTGGTTTCAACAACGTTGTGCGTATGTTGTGTTCACGTCAGGAAAAGGACTAGTGTAGCATTGGCTGGTCTTAGATATCAGACAGAAGGTGGCCTTCACAGGTAATGTGCTCCTGTTCCTCAGAAAGCTAATGTTCTGGAAGAAGCTTTGCTCAGCCTTCCAGCTGCAGTGCCACAGCAGTCATGCAATACTTCCAAGAACTGGAATACTGTGGGGAGCACGTGTTAAAATGCTTGTGGGAATGACATATAAATGTCACTTGCTGAAAGCAATTAATCAGTTCTTTTTACATATGCTGGAAAGGAGCAGGGTAAAACAGCAATTCAGCCCTTCATGGACAACACAACCATGATGTACTATTTTAACAAACCAGAGAACTCGTCCTATCTAAGTCTTCCCCTGCAATACAGTGTGCAGTATTTTTTTATCCAGCATGCACATTAAAAAGGAACAGAAACATAACAAAAAACGCAAACCTTCAAGGTCAGTCAGTCCAAATAATGATAGGCAATACAAATGCATTTTT
Source organism: Gymnogyps californianus (assembly GCF_018139145.2). Classification (NCBI taxonomy): domain Eukaryota; kingdom Metazoa; phylum Chordata; class Aves; order Accipitriformes; family Cathartidae; genus Gymnogyps; species Gymnogyps californianus. Next base: position 166,967,233 of record NC_059471.1, on the reverse strand, counting down.
ATATGTAAACAGAAAAGGAGTGGGCAGGCTCTTTCTCATTATGCCAAATAGCAGTCTGGCTATGATTTAATGCATTTGAAATTAAGTCTGTCTCTTCAGCTGTACATTTTTACTAGGTCTGCAGAACAGACTGGCAGACAGTGTGAGCAGATGCTTCTGGTTTGATCAGGCATAGGAGATGAAGGATAAGTTTCTTTGTTCTGGCTTTTCAGTCTGATATCATCCTTTGAATCTTTGTGCAGGACAACAGCAGCAGCAAGCTTTAGGTGTTTTCCAGGTGAGGTGTTGGACCAAATGAGTCTACTGGTGTATCATCGTAGGGAGTTTGTAAAGACAGCTTCTGTTTAAAGATCTCTGCTTACTGTATAGGTAAAGAATAATTATGACTCCATATGACTTTTATCTTTCTCCTTCTTTCCATCTCCTCATGGCCCCTTAAAAAATGTTTAGTCATTTTTTCACCCAGTCAGTACAACACCTGGTCCTTTTTGGATTTACAGTATGTGAAATCAACACCTTATTTCATAAGTAACCCAAAGAAAAGGAGATTGTGGTTTGGGGTTTTTTTTCTTCAGTAATAGAAGAAGCAGTAACCTACTTTCGCCTCCTGCTGCCTTATGTGTGTGTGTGGGTGTTCCTGGACAGTTCTAATGGTAAGACATTCATCAATAGTCAAGCTCATAAAGTCCCAAATCCCTGTTCCTATCCCACAAGCAGGCCCTGACTCTAATGATCTTTTACTGAAGAGTATGGAAAACATATCTTGCAACCAGCTGTTATGAACCGGCATCTATCTTACTTCAATATGTACCAATAAACAAGCGCATCCAGAATGACATGAGATACAGTATAACCAAAAACATGTTTGGAATTATGGCTGAGTGTCGTTGACTGAAAATATTGGAGGTGTGATTTATTATTGTTGATATGTATAGCCCAATAGCTTAAATTTTTGCTTTAAAACAGGAAATAATCTACAATCTCTGAAAAGTGATTATGCTTACTTAAAAATCAAAATAAATTGAATTTGATGGAAAGGAGCAAGGAGTTAAAGAAAAAACAAAAGAAGAGTTTAAAAATGCCCTTCTTGATAGTTATCTATATGCATGATTTTTCTTTGTTCCTCGTTTTTGTTCTTTTTTTTTCTTTCTACTTAGAAGCTTTGTTATCTGGATCTTTAGTTCTTCCTGCTTCTTTCATATCTTAGCTGCTCTTTCAGCAAGAGTTTATGGCCTGAAAGCCAATTGCCTTTTTCTTCCTTAATTATGGAAGCTGAAGGCCACTTTGTCTGCCCTGAGTGCTTAATTGAAGGAGGACCATGCATGCTTTTTTGTTCCTGCCTAGTCTGCCAAGAGTATGGTGCACTGCATAGAAGGGACATCAGCTTCTTTGGTGATTTCTTTTTAACTGGCATCCTGGAGCAAGGGGGGAGCCAATAAGGAGATTATAGTACTCTGTCCCTTATTTAGGAAGGATTGTAATGGCCTAGTCTAGATTAAGTATATGTATGTGGAACGTTCTTCAGTTTTCCTTTTACATTGGCAAAAGACATGGAAAGTACTCTTTTTTTTTTTTTAAAAGGAGGGCATTTAACATCTCCTGCATCTCTTTTTCTTTTCCTTACAAAAAGGGGAAAGAGTTTTTATTCACAAAGAAATCCGCTACTTTCTACACTTTCATCACTAAGTGATATTTTTCTCATGAATTTATTTTGAAAGAAATATATGTATGGTCATTGCAAGCTGGTTGCTTGGCCTTTTGTATGCCATCCCTATGAATCAGCCAGAATGTGACTTTGAACAATAATTATCTCTATTCGAGTTCTAGTCTTTATTTGCCCTTGTTTAATGTGTTTGCCCAATTTGATATCTGAGTCATTGTTTTATAAAAGGCATGTCTTTAAATAAAATTATTAAATACAGTGATAAGATTTCTAAGCAGAGAAACATATTTGAATTGCTCTTACAGTATTTATACTAAAATGACAATCAGACACTCCAGTTCTACCCTGAGATACTTGCTAAAATGGTAGTGGGACTGAGCTTGGCTCTGACTTTTCAGAACATGCAGATCTTATGAATGAGTCATGAAGGGTGAACTGTCATATATCAAAGCTTAATTATTGCTTAAGTTTATCCTTCAACTGTTCTCCTCTGATCCTCTCATACCAAAAGTCAGATATTTCCTGTTGTGATGCATTTTATTTTCCCAGGAACAAATCCAATGATGCCAAAGGAAGCTGTGGTTGCACTTTAGTGACAGAATACAAAAAGGAATGTGATAATTAAGTTATGTTATGAATATTGGTTATAAATTATGTTGTCTCATGTAAGCACTTGGGGCTTCTGTTGTCTTTTTCTTTCTATTGCATCATTTTTTCACAAAACTGGAAGCTTGGCCGTGTGCAGAGATTTTCTTATCTAAGGATACCAGCTGTTTACTGGAGGTTGAAACTAGTTGTTCCTTTCTCAATCAATGTCTGTCACAAGGAGACAAAAATGTGTGTATGACTTACATGATTTGTTTTCATAATGACGAATGTAGTTTAGTTAGGAAATTGATTATAAAAATAGAAACCAGGCTTTGAAAAGCAATTTGATGATACGGTGTAGATCTGTTATGATCATTTTAAGGCTAATGAGTATATTTCACTTACGTAGTTAATCTTTTCAGTGTCTAGCAACAATGTTAATGTGGGAAGCCAATGTTGAGAGTAGGATGCACGCTTTGCTGATATGCACCCAAATTATATGCTAACTATTTAATGCATTATTTCTGTGGAATGAGTACATAGAATGCAAATGTAATATAAAGCTGAGGCATTAATCTTCTTCAGAATATACAAGTATCAGCATAGAAGTGCAGTAATCTCATTTAGGCTTTCTTCGAATAATGTTGGGAGAAGATTTTCAATCATTACTGGTTTAGAGGCATGAGCAACTGATTGAGAGTCAGGTTCTATCAGACTCGGGCTACCCTTGAACCACCTTTCAAATCGCAGTGTTGAAATATCGCAGAGTCTAGGCCAAAAGAAATCTTCCTTGTATCAAGGGAATACTGTCTTAGTATGACCCAGACAGGGACCAGACTCTGTGTTGTGCTATTCCTTCACTCCTTCCAGTGGTCAGTGTTGCTCCCTGTTACTCTGTAGTAACTCTGACCAAAATAAGGGGGCATCCTCTGTGTGGCTATGGAACAACCCTCTACCTCTTGATATCAACAAACTACTCTGTGTTTATTTTACAAACTCTATGAACATTGCCTAGGCAGGCCAGTTACTTCAAATTCCCTCAAGGCTTTGTGTTTTCAGTACCCTGCTGCCTTCTTTGATAGTCCTTCCACCAAATGAGGAAACAGAGCAGGTGTCATTTAAAAAAAAAAAAAAAGTATATGAGAAAAATAAAATTATCTTGGTCTTGAATTATGTTAATTTGCCTTTTAGCATGCTAGAATTGTAAACTTTCAAGTTCTCTTGGTTCAGTATGGCCTTTATACAATCTCATCTGTGGTTATTTTGCTCTCTTGACAAATGTAAGAGGGAGGCAAGAGAGACAGTGACAGCAGCCCTAAGGAGGTGGCAAGTAAATTTTAGCATGATGCTTGCTTTCTGTGATTTGGTTTAATCAAAATCAGTATGGAAATGCCTATGTTTCCACTTTGAGCTTTATTAGCCCATGTAAAACTTTACCATTTCATCTCTACTTCGCCTGACATTTAATAAACGTGGCAGCAACTCAATGAAGAAGGCATAGTAAATGATTCTTTCCATATCTTTAGCAGAAGAAAGCGTAGATTATTAAAAGATCCAATTTTCTTTAGAAAAAACCCAGACTCGCCTTCTTGATTCTAAATCCTAAGTATGTGTGAATAAATTGAAAGAAATACCACTTTACTTTAGCTGAGAAGACCAACGGAATGTCTATAGATTCTTTGCAGGTTAAGTTTCTTTCATTTTAAGAAACCCCAAGATTTTGGTCTCTGCACTTCTCAGGTAATGTGATCTCAACTTTCAAGGCACTGTTTTGAGATACTTGGATATACACTGTACAACTTGGACATGTAAGACCTGAGATACCTTGTGGTTTTGGTTGGTTGGTTTGTTTGTTTGTTTGTTTCCAATTCTAGTAGTCCTGTTTTACCAGGCTGAGTATAAGACTGTTTTGGGTGATGGGAGATGGGAGTGGCTGAAAGTAGAGTCAGAGTGATTGTTCATGTTTTCTTAAACACCAGTTCTTGCAATTCTTCTTCACAATGATGCCTCCAAAACATATTGGAGAATTTAGCTAATCTTCCTATGTTTAGCTTTGCATGCAAGTGGAGATCTGGTTATGTATAAAAGAATTTAAACAGAGTTGTCATACTAACATTTAAATCTTTTCTTTCCAGCACAGCACCACTGTGGGTGTGTTACATAAATTGCCACAATGGAGTGTATTTCAGATCCTTCAGCTCTGAGGCCATCTGTCATTGAAAGTGGCACATTCACCTGCTCATCACTTCTGCAGCAGTGTGTATGCTAGACAGGGTACATCCAGATGAAGTTAACAACAGGAGCAGCTCTTCATACAGCTGAGTTTGGAAAGACTTAGTAATCAAGTCACTCTTTCAGATGGGAGCAAACACCACAAATAGATCGCTTTTTCTATCCAAGAGAACACCAAGTGCTTTCCGCTTTGCTTCAGAAAAGAGCAAACTAGTTCCCTGAGGGATATTTTTCTACTCAGTAGAATGCAGCATCGCCTCCGTGGGCACTTCTCTACCATACCTGACCCGCAGGTAATCACAGAACTCTAATAAGAAAATTGTCCTCAGGTCCTTGGATAGATCTAGACAGGATTCAGCATTTTTATAATTATCAATACTTCTCTATGTCTCCTCATTTCCCTTCCACCTTTGTATTTCCTTGAACTCTGAGGAAGTGGAAGTAAGCCAGGGCACGCTGTTGACCACTTCTCCTAATATTATTTGTCCGGTGTGTTTTTTGGCTTGAGAATATGTTCACATTTCTGTATTTGTCTAACTTTTCCTTGTTCCATGTTTAATGCAAACTGTGTAAGTTGTTGAAGGAGGAACTTGACAGCATGGATGTGTGCTGACAATTTGCTCAAAGAATTCCAACTATGGGTCAGAGATTTTTCTTTCTAATCAGTGACAATGTACATAACCTTTCTGTCTACTCTAAATGTTCTTGTCTGTAAAATGAGGTTTTACTTGCCTGCCTCACAGGCATGTTGAAGCTTAATTAGTGTAGGTAATAAATGCTAAGTATTATTTCAAAAGATCTATTGCCTTCTAAAATGATCAAGTTTGGATCTTAATTCACAGCTTTATGGGGTAAGGTTCAGTATTGATTACCTTAGATTTTCACAAAGCCTCTCCTGAATTTAATAAGGGATTTAACAAAATAACTCTTGAAAACACTTATGATTCATCTTAATAAAAAGCTAACTTGTACTTGCATAAAACTAGTAGAGCTTTGCACATAATCAGAGTTTTCTTGAATGGCATAGTCTTTGAAATGCAAATGTTGTACAGGTCTTCCCCTTCTGAAGAATATATGCTTATTATTGTATTAACATATGTAAAATGTTTTTCTTCAGATATTTTCTTAAATTATTTTCTTCAGGCTTCAGTATAAAGGAAGAACGTAATTTAAAATCACACTTATTTGGCATTCTTTCAACATTTCGTAAGTAAAAACAAATTACACAGTAAAAATGGATTCCATTTTTCTAGGGTGGGAGGACAAAGAGTAAAATGTTGGGGTTTTGGGGTGCCTGGCTTTGTGCCTCATCATGTTTAATCAGATTGGTATCAATCATCAAAGACTGTAGGTCCGAGATCCCTTTCTCAGCATTCCTTGGAAGACGAGCATTGCAGTTCTTTGTTTTCTCTTCTTGTTTCAGGCCTGCTGCAAAGAGATCACATTTTTTTAAAATCAGTGGTATTACTGGAAAATTCCATCAATAAAATTAAAAGATGCAGCATAGAAACAGGGAAAAATGTGTTCTGCAAAGTTTAGAGGACTCTAGGAGGAGCTTTCTTGACACCAGAAACTACAGATACTTTATCTATGTCTATTGTAAAGTTAGCCGTGTGTGTGTGTGTGTGTGTTTTGAATGTGATTTTCCTTTTTCTTTAAATACTGTTCTTCTTGTACTACTTCTTGAGGCCACTTCTTGCTATTATGGTACATAATTAAAATTAACCTTACTTGAGTCAGGGATTCTGAGCAAGTTCCTCCCATAGATTCTTCCAATCTAAAAGTTGCCTAAAGCTCCAAGGTGAAGATGTGGTTGAAAGTGTCATTCTTTGGCTGCAATGTAAGCTTCTTTAGTAGTGTTAAAAATCATCTCTGTAGGATACAGAACACTCTTGGGGATCATGTCAAGACTCTGGGATTCTCCCAGGAGCTAAGAATTATCATAAATCTCGTTTTAATCTCTGCTTTCGTCGGTAGGGACATTTTTGACCTTGCCTGTGTAAATACACAACAATATGTAGAAAACAATAAAATAAAAAACCCCCCAGCTTCCTTCATCTTAATCCTTCAAACATTCTTCTCAGCCATGAAAAAGGGCAGAGGACCGAATAACATGATAGATATGAATCAGATTGCTGGATGCCCTTTTAGAAAATGCCCAGGTGTTATTAAGGAAAGGGTTTAATGTGTGTGTACTCGCTGATGTGCCAAAATCGGTTGTTGGTGTTTTTAATGCATGCATTGTAGTAACTGTAGGTAGTTGCATTCACAGCTGTGGTAGGTGCATGCGCAGAAGTAGTCATGCGTAAGCACACGCCCATGTAACAAGCAAATAGATATGACTTAAAAAGGATTTCTCTGTTGGTGATTAGTTGTTGATTTCCAATGATGAGAGGGCGCCCTTGTGCCCTCATGCAGTTGTTAGGTACTCCAGTAATGGAATTCAGGTTAGTTGTCTTTTAGCAAAAATTTGCAATATCTGAAAACAGTCTTTTTACAGTGAATGGATAAAACATGTTTGAGGATTTTCTGTGTAGCACAGTTATGTCTCTACCTCTATCTGAAGGGAAAAATCTGTGTGCAATTTTTCTACTGAACTGGCATAAGCAATTAGTTATGTCCTTGATTCAGAGCTGGCACTCTTCTAGATGCATCTGATGCTTTCATTCATTAAGGAAGATTTCCAGCAAACAGTTTTATATCTGCTTATTTTAGCAAGTTGAGATATCAGTGAAAACAAAGCAGCGAAGAACTTCTGTATTCTCTAACACTGGCCCAAATAATGTGAGTGTTTAGGAGCTTAGAACTAGCTCCCAATGACTAGTCTGACACTTGAGGCTGCATCTCTTGTACTTTGGTAATTTCTTTTCTTGTTAGGAAGCAAGTGACTTCTTAGATTCCACCTACTGTACAAGAGAAACATCTTTGTGATCTTAAAGATAGTCTAAAAGGCTGCCTTTTTTTTCCAAATATATATTTCAAGATCTCAGTGGAGAGCTTTGGTTGTTCTATCTCAGGAAATTACTGATACCTTAGATAGGGAGTTCCTGACGCTACGTAAGTCACTGGCTTTGATGCTGGCTGGTAGAAAATAGTCTACTGACTTCTAGAGCTGGTGGGTAAATAAGTCAGGAGTTCATTTGGACACGAAGAAATGGAATGAAGATGTGTCAAGGGAGGCTCAGATTGGACATTAGGAAAAGGTTCTTCACTGAGAGGGTGGTTGATCACTGGAACAGGTTCCCCAGGGAAGTGGTCACAGCACTAAGCCTGTCAGAGTTCAAAGAGCATCTGGATGATGCTTTTAGTCATATGATTTAGTTATAGGTAGTACTGTAAGGAGCAGTGAGTTGGACTCAATGATCCTTATGGGTCCCTTCCAACTTGAGAGACTCTATGATTCTATGATTTAAGACTGCAGAGTTTTTGGCTGATTGAACTAGGACTGTAAATTTTAAAACATTTTGTAGTTCATGTCTCACGGTAGGTTGCAAATTTTCAGTCTTTGAATAAACACACTTGGTGGAGGAGGATCTTGGAAAATCTGAGAAAATAGCAATATTTTCTCCCCAGAAGGAAAAATTAAGAAAACACTAGGTGAGTGAAACAAAGGACGTTTCTTTTCTCTTTTAAAGGAGAATATGGTCCCTCACTCTGTGTCCAGGAATGACACTGGAAAAGTATTTTTCACTTCTTTTGTGGGGTAGTTTGCAGGTTGATAGGGGGAAACCAATAATTGTATAGACTTTCTTTGGCTACCTAGTCTGTTCCGTCTGCCCCTTCCCCCCTAGTCTGGAGGATGAGGAGGAGGGTCTCATTGCTGGAGAACTGTTGAGGAAGGAGAATTCTCTTTAGATTTTTTTTTTTTTACTACGTATTTTAATGAAAAACTGTGAGATCTAAAAGTATTAGCCTCTTCTGCCTAAGCTAAAAGACAAACAGTATCTGTGTGAGGTCTACCTGCGGAGTGTAGGGGGGGAAGGACTGTCACACTCTGAGCTTGACCTATTTTTCTTATTTGATGAAGAGAATGAGTGAATGTCCTGGATGCCCGTCAGCTGCATGACTGAAGAATCATTTATACTAAAAGAGATTTAACTAAAAGCGTATAGCAACAAATATTTACTTCCTTTAGTTAGCACATTTTTGCTGTATTTAAGCGTTTTCTCCAAGGAGAATATGCAGAGCCGTGTGTAAAGGAGCATGAAATTCTTTTTTAACTTAGACTGTTAGTCAACTTTTCATTTCAAATGCCCTGTTTAGTCCCTAATGGTTAAAAAAATACTTAGTTTCTGTTTTCCTTCTACAAAAATAATTTCCTGAGGGTTCTCTGGCTTAGAGAAAGACGGTAGATAAATTCAACAGTTTTATACAATTCCCAGAAAGTCAGTTGCCTTGTGAATCTTGCAGGAACCGTTTGAACATCTTATATATGTAAAGTTTGGAAAGAAAGTCCTGTGAGAACATGATTTAGTGTTTCTAGGTAGGATGAAACTGGCTTCAATGATTTTTGTATTGTAAAAGACAGATTTCTCATCCTTACTCTTCTAGGACAAAACCTTTTCATATTTTTTCTATTGATGAGTTATTTTTAAACAACAACAATGTATTCCCCTTGTTGCATAGAAATTCTCCTGGAGTGATTCAGGTTTGTGTTGAGGTATGTGTGCATGCAGGTTTTTTAAATAACTACAGTGTTTAAAAAAGGGAGTGTGAAAAGCCGTAATCCTATCGGAAAGTCGGGGTTCTAACCACTAATGTTTAGCGTGGGTTATTTTTTTTTACCAGTGCATGAAAAATCTGCACAAAGACAGTATTTATCATCATAAGTCAGATGATGTTGATTACTTGAATACAGTGCTTAATTGGCTCAGTAAGCGACCCTTGAGATGGTTGTGGTGGAAAATAGGTACGAAGAGTCAGTCTGTTGGTCAGATTCTGTCGGGTTTTCTATGAGTGACAGTTTGGTGGCTGTTTAGTGAGCGGTAGCAGGACCTTCGGGAGCTAGGCTACCCCACCCTCTTGTCCCAGGGCAGCATCAGCTGTACCTGCATCTTTCCCAAAACTGCTGCATCTGTCCGTACCGATTTTGGCCAGGACCACTTGTGCAATATGTCAGTAATCAAAGTAATCTTAATAACTGTCTGCTTTTTATTTTTAAATCTCTATTGGTAATTGATTTACATTTAGTCCTTCACTTACACCATGCTGCAAACTCTTTCTTCCGATAAACTTTATTGACAGTAAGTATTAACATACTTTATGCTCACAGTTAGTGCCTGTTTAGTGGATGTGAATGCCTAACAGTTGATTTTAATATCCCAATAGGAAAAGTCATTTGTATAATTCCCCTCATAAATAGATGACAATAAAATAGGGAGTTTGATAGTTTTCTGTAGATAAGCTGTTTGGAAATAAATAAATCATTGTCATAAATATATCCAGAAGAAAGTTGCCTCAGTTTTCTCTTTTTTCTAAATTAAAATATCTGTTTAACTGTACTGTATTCTGTAGGTTTTTAAAATATTTGTCCCTGTGAATTTTGCATTAACTTTGCCAATTTTGTATGAAAATAAGGAATCTCATTATTTTTATAGTCACCTGGAAGATTTCTGGCTCTAAGAGTTTTTGTAATATATTTACACTACATGATATGAATTCAGTATTTTTAATAAGTTAGACCATTTCTGACTTACAAGAATAGAAACTCTCATGAGACTGGAGCAACTGGCTAGGGTTAACCATGTACTCACTTTCTATTAAGCTGGTTGAAAGAGGGGTAGGGAAAAACTGCTTGCATTCTGCAATCTAAAGACTACATTTTTAAAGGCATGATAACTGAATAAAAGTGTTTACTTAGCTGAGTTCTGTTTTGTTGAGGAGACGGCGGTCTCATTTGTTTAGCAAGGGGTTAAATAGAAACTAATCCTTTAGGCTTACTTTGAAAGGTGGTTATCTTTCCAGCAAGAGAGAGCATTGTTTGCTTTGCCAGAAACAGTGTAATTGTTCCTTAAACCATCATGTTCTCTAAAAGAATAAACTTATTAGAAAGAGGAAAAATATCATTGGCATACACATTGTCTTTAAAAGAGTCAAAAAATTTATGAAAGTGCTTTCATTTATATCTAACGAGCATAGGCATTTTGCATGATGTAAGCTGTATTAAAGCTTTTTGTGAAGAGATTATTTTTTGTGTGACGAGTGCTCTAATAGAAGTATCATAGGTTATGGGAAACGGAACAGTAGTGTGGTTGGCTCAAGTTAATTACATTTATTCAGATGAAATACTATTCTACTGTACTCTTCAGGACAAGCAGAGAAAATACTGAAACCTTTTTTAGCCAGCATTTATCTATTTCAATTATTTTTGACAGTGTGTGTTGCATGTGTGCTTTAGCTACAGTGCCTTTATATCGACAGTTGGTAGCATAAGCCTTTTAAAGCACAAAGGGTAGCAGTACTTCAGCCAATCTGTGATAAAAGGGAAAAAATGAAATCACTATGGAAACTGCAGGAAGAATCTAAAAGCTTTCTTTATAAAGTAAACGTCTGATGTTTGTGACTGCGGGGGCAAAAAATTCATAAATCTGTACGATGCTATCATTTCTGATTTGTTATCGCAGCAAATGCCAAGTCTAAGCAGTCTGACCTTAGCCTTATTAAGTGCTTTCTTTTCAGATACAGTTATTATTCGACAATAGAGAGACTGCAGTGCTGCAAGGGGGAAAACTAATATATTTAAAATGTGTGTGTGTCTGTGTGCGCCTGTGTGCGTGTATATATATAACTATCCATCTTTCTTTCCCCGTGAAGCTTATGGAGTTGGGAACGCTGAATGTGGGAACTCAGGGACTACTATTCTGAGCACAATTGAGAAAACTATGTTTCGTCCCATTGCATGCTCCTGTCTTTGATCTCAAATTGAAAATCTCTGAGCCTCTTCCTCCAATCCAAAAGCAAATAAATACTGAGAGAAAGAAGCCTCTCTCAGCACATAGGGCCTCCACGACTGAAAAATGAAGGTGACTGTAAGAGCTCTGATGAACCTGTTTGGACAACAGGCAGCAAAAATACCTGTCTCGGTGGAGGAGTTTAAGAGCACTGCAGAGATCCTCAGACAGTACAGAATATCTTGGCTCACACAGGCCACTCTCTTGATCTCAAAACAATACCAGCCAAGCTCCTCCGTACCTACAACTGAAGAGCTGCAGGAACAGGAGGACAGTAACTAATACAGCTTTTAAATTTGAAACTCCTTGTCTTATTTTAAAAAAAGAAAAGACATGAATTCTAAGCAAGATAAGATGTCTGGTAAGTATTTTTATTGCATTTGGTTGCTTTAGCTTGAAAATTATTTTTAGTCATAAGTATCTGCTATAAACAAGATTAGGGCTTGAATGAGTGTGGGGGTTTTGTGAAGTTTTTTAATTATGGAAAAATTTAATGCCTATTTTTGCATTTCCAGCTTTGATAGCTTTTGGATTTCTTTGTTTTATTGCTGTGCTGTAATTAGTGTATAAGCTTTGCAAGTCTGATGTTTCAAGACGCTCTGAAGAGCACTGTAGTTCCTAGGCTCTTTGAATATAAACATGCCCAGTGGTAATACATGTTATTGTATATTATATATATACACACAATAACAGGCTTTAATATTTGTTTTAGTATGGCAGTTTTAAAATATACTGATAATGACCCAAGCCAGGCAAGTACTTTCCAACTAAGTGTTTCAAGCTCTCAAAACAGTGTGAATGTTTTAACTCTTATTGAACAAGTCTATATATGAAGATTTAATCTATGACAGATGACAGCATGAAATTATTTGGCTATAAATGTGAGAGGCCAGAAGAATTCTTGATTATATTCAGATTTCATGGTACATTGGTGAATGCTACTATAGTGTGTGCTTATGTTATTAACAGTAAAGATTTCAGGTTAACAGTAGAAAAAACAGAGACAATACAATTCTTGCAAAAGCAGGTCAGTCTTTCAGTAATAAATATAAATCCTGAAAAAGATATAGTTTGACATATTGGCTTCATTGCAGCTTTTTATACATATAATGAAAACCAATTATCTGTGGAGAAAATTTGACTTTGTGGAATGGAATTAAATTGCTTTTTAAAGGCTTCCTTAAACAGCACTAGCTGGAGGGAAGTCCAATAACATTTTTAGCTCTGAATTGTAATGACTTTGCTACATTAATAAATCATGTTGTGTTCTGACTTTTATCAAAAGATTCCAAGGAAGAAAACTATGCACGGCAGGTTGAAGCTACAGGGCAGTCCTGACTGTTTTTTCTCCATCCAGCTACTTTACTTATGGCCCTTCGAAACCAGCAATTCCCGTGGATCAGCGCTTAAAGCGGTAGGTACAAATCCATCTAAGCTGATGAAAACAATTGATAAATATAAATTCCTGCTAACAAGTGAATTGTCAAACTGGAATATCTGTAATGTGGTCTGGCTACTGAAACCACTGTTCTTAAGGAACCAAGGGGAAAAATTCTGTTCATGTTCATGACATTTTGAGGGAGGGGGTGTTGTTTTGGGGGGTTAAGGTATTTTTTGTGGGTTTTTTGTTTGTTTGTTTGGGTGTTTTTATAAGGAAATACCTTGTGCTATTTATTCTGTTTATCTCTTATCTTGATATGGAAATGGGTACAAGATTGATTCAAAAAGTAAACTTTTTCAAAAGAGATGGTTTAATTTACTCAACAACGTGTGAATATGCCCTGTTGCTGTAATTCATGTACTGCCAGTTAGCTAGGTAAGTGTTTGGGCTCAGTGTTGAATGGAGGGAGGTTTTGTAAAGTATGTATTTGGGATTCAGAATCTGAAACCTTACAAAAAGAAAAGCATTTATTTGAACAGTGATTTGGTCTGCTGATGTTATCTCTAAAGTAATCGGAGGAGGAAAAAAAGAAGATACTGTCAACTTCTACTCATTTTTCCCAACAGATCACGTATCAAAAGTGTAATCTGTAAGAGGAACATGAACTGGTGAAATGTACCTCTGATGCTGGTTTCCTATGTTATTATGTAGAATGTTTGTAATTATCTTGCTGAGTCGTAATCCCTGACATTTGCTTTCACAAAGCATCTAGTGGAGAATGCAATACCCTAATTATGTTTCTGTGAAAGAGTTGAGGGGAAAAAAAGTTGTGCTCTTTAGCACAGTATTTTAAAGAAAAGCTATTTCATTAATAATATATGTATCAAATTTTGGGAAGGCTAAGGATACTTTATCAACTGTAATTCCTGGTTGTTTTATATTACAGTGTACAAACATAGTTGAGCATAAGTTAATCGTAAGTTCTTTTCTAAACTACGTGCTGTACTTGCCTACATCCTAAGCAAAACAGGCACTGGCTCCAGTCTAAATATTTTTATATCTTTATGTTTGCTATCTTATGTTTTTCAGTATTTTCTGAGATAAATAAAGTCTAGTTACCACATTTTAAATAAATATATTTTGTTTAAAAAAAAAAAATCAATGCTTTCTCATATGATGTTTTACAGTAGCTTTTATGTTAAGGAAATAAAGATCAAGAATAACAGTAAGTTAAATTTGAATTGCAACTCATGAAGATCTCCTCATGTTATGTTCTTTTATGTAGGGAACTAGCCACAAATGATGTAAAGTTGTAAAACTCATTTTTGATCACGGGGAGACCTCAGTTTTTAAAGATAGATTTGTCCATAAACTGAGGCAAAAGGTTAATTGAGGTTGCATACTTGAATACATTATGTGCATTTCACCTCTATCACACAGTTATTTACAGAAACACTGTACTTTTTTAATGTCTGGTATGAATAATTTCTAAACACAAAGGTATTTACTAAAGAATCATTAAAATGGAATCTCCAAAGCAAAATGGATACGTGATACTGGTATGTGGCTTTGTTCACCAAAGTGGGGCTGTGCGGGTTAGCTGAAAGAAATTACTCCAGCAGTCTGTTCTCAAGCAAATTTCTCAGCTGCAGGATTGTTATACAGGACATACCTGGCTTTCTTTATGCTCTCCTTTTGGGAAATCAATTCAAACTGTTCAAATATCCTATGGTATGTGAGAATAGTTATCCAATGTTGTGCCCATAATGCTTGCTTTTATTAGATGAGCTGTACAATTAAAAAAAAAAAAGGAAAAAAAGCCTTGCTTTTCCTCCCCCTTAAGCAGCCCCCTTTTCCTCCCCCCCGCCGTGCTTGTGTGGTTTTTGTTGTTAAAAAAAAAAAAAAAAGAAAAAAATTAGCGCCAATCAGTGTAAACAAACATCACCCTTTACATAAATCCCATAATTTGTACTTTATAGCAAGGCATCAGTTACCAGTGACTTGGAGTAGACTTGGCTGGGAAGAGTGGCCATCTTCCTGCTCAAAGGCGACCTCCAGAGAGTGCAGAAAGTCTTTGGACAGAACACTTCTCTCCACTCTTGTCTCAAAACATGAAGAAAGTTGTTTCTCTCACGGGCACAGCCTGGGGATTGCTCCAGTAAAAGCAGGGAGGGTTTCTGAGGAGGAGCTCACGCCTTCATAGCAAGCGCTGACTTCTCCATCTTCCTGCAAAGTGCCCAGCTCTGACATGAGCTTGCTGCAGAAAGTTTTCCTTTTCATCCTTCCATAAACTCATGGTTTTTAATGCTGTGTTGTTTTTGAACGGCATGCATGTTCGTGTAGATACCAAGCCAGCAGCTGATGAAGGACGTACCAGGATAACTCGGTGCTGGAAGACATGTGGGAGGCTCGGTTCAGGGTGAAATATCCCAGGGTATTACATTGAGCAAGGCCTAACCAGAGGTTGAAATCAAATATGACCATACTCAGGAGCTTATCACGTGGTCCTCGGCGGGGCTTCAGACCACTATTTCCACGGCGCAGTATCAGTGGTCTCCATTTTGCAGTGGTATATGCATGCTGGGTAAGGTGGACGTTTCCAGGCAGTAACATGCACTCCACAGCCCTTTGGTGTTACGGCTTCATGGCTGCATTCTCACCTGCAAGGGGCTGGCACAGCTCCTCCACACTCTACACTAGCAGCAGAGGATCTGCCTGGCATGTATTTCCCCAGCAATTTTTAATTCCATATAGTGGCAACAGTTTGTTACCAGTTCACTCAAAACAGAAGGGAAACTGGTGCCGAATGCTTCAGAATTTGTAATAAATTCATCTTTTTAGCTAAGAACACTAATAATTTGTAAATATATTTATAATTGAAAGCTTTTTTCCCTACATAACACCGGGCATTTACGTAAGTTGATGATAAAAAGTACAGTCCAATAGATGTCTCTGTCCTTAAGGACTGATATTCCAATTGACATGAACAAGATACTCTGGAATTAAACAGCAGTAGGGTTTGTGAATGCGGAGTCCTGGTTCTTTAAAACACATCGGGTAGTCTAGAGGTGTTCTGCCACACAGGGTGCGTTACACTGAATAACACTGATTTGCTTTCCTGTTTGTCTGCTTGTTTCCTCGCTGCACTGGAAGAATTTTGAAAGGCACTGGACGTCTGACATTTTTGTAGGAGTGTAATTAAATTCTCAAACATGCAGAAAAGATTGCTTTGAAACACTATAAAGTGACCATGGGCAACTTTCAAAATAAATCACATGCAGGTTTTTTGACATGTCTTTTTGAAGTTGCTGATAAAATGATTATTTATGTAACGGCTAGGGAGGCTTCTCTGAGTTGATAGGTTCTGCCAAGTTAAAATACTGGTTTTGACGTCATGTCTCTAATTTGCACTTGTGTTAGCAATCTGAATATTTTTTAAAAACTCTGCATTTTATCTGATTTTATTGCCATGTGAAAAGTTTTCTTGTAATCTTCAACCTTCACACCTTAAAATTGCCTTAGAACAATCCAACCCACCCACCCTAAGGCAGGTATACCCATGCACATATGCATCCGACTGCAACCTGCTTGAAATGAAGTTAAGACTGGCTTAAACAGAAGAAGGGAAAAAGGTGTTTTAAAGCTGAAGTCTACACCTGGGCTGAACTTATACAATATTTATACAGAATGCAGAATCATTAGCTTTTCATATAATAATGCATTACTTCCTAAAAGTCAAACACAGAGCATAAATGTCAGGATATTTTCTCTAACAGCTTCATTGACTGTGTCTTTGTGAATAAATTCTTAAGCTCCATGTCATATAAAATAAAAAAAAAAACCTTTTAGTGCAAGTAAAATCTACTTATCGAAATATAAAACTGCTGCAAGACTGAAATGAGTATCTGCTGCTTCTTTTGCCAACTAATTGGCTAACTATCTACTTGCTCTAGCACAGTTTTCTGTTGGAGATGCTAACTTCATTTCCAGTCAACACTGAAAACTGATTTCGTGTGGAAAAACTGCTGACACATTTGCACTAAATTGCTCTGTTTCTTAATACTTGGAATATTTGAGCAAAGGTGCATGCTATCTATTCAAACTGTTTTATTTCCCCATGAATGATGAGGATTCAGAGGAAGGCAGAACAGGAGTTATTTACCTTACAGAATTGGAATCCTGTTTTACTGCTGAAGTGTGCTATTGCTGTGTTGTCCAACACCAGACTAGATGAGATTTCAAAATTAAAATCACTACTCCTAAATTTGCATAGGATTACTGCTTATGTGCGTCAAACCTGAAACATTTTTCTTAACAAAACCAGAATAATTTACCAATCCTTTTTTTTTTTTTTTTTTTTTTTTGCCTTCCCTGCCCCTCCCTCTCCAGGGCAAAAGGAGATCTTTGTAAAAAGTAAAGCGCTAGTAAATAAAGAGTTAAACTGAAGGCAGGCTCACTGGTTTGTTGAGATCTGTCAGAGTCTGAGTGGCTGGCTACATATCTGTCTCAGGAACAATAGCTACCTGTATTCAGCACGGACTGCTGGGCAGGCACTAGCAATCTGGAGAAGGTCTGCCTCTGTTAGAGGCTTTTTAGTGGGAATCCCTAATGACAGCCACACTTCTCATTGGGGGTGGGGGGGGGTGGGGTAGAAATCTTGTCTACTCTGTTGATGAGGGACAGAGCTTTGATCATTTTCATTCAGCCTTGACTTGGCCTGAGGTTTAGGTTCCTAGTCCTGAAGTCAGCAGGCTCTCTTTTCTCACACACACACACACTCGCACACACTCACACACATCCCTTTGCTGGTCTGTGCAGGCAGATTAGTGTCACGGCTGTAACTGAGGCACAGAGCAATAAACATAGCAGAACCAATCTCCATGGTGGCAAGAGGGGGCACTGGAGGTGACAACAATGGAGAAGGATCTTTCTTCTGACAAGTTTTAGGTAAGAGAGAATATTTATACCCTCAGCCAAGTATTTTATAGCCTTCTAAATAAGTTAGAAATTGTTAGGTTGCAAATGTGCCTTGTTACAGAAATATTTTAGTTTACTGCCGTATCCAGGCTGTTACTAGCTTTTAAACCTGTAATTGCCGTGCTTTGTGTTAGGAGAATGTTTGCAGAAAGCAGGCAGGGTTTTTCCATGGAAGTAGTGGCTACTATAGTTACGTTCTTAAAAATATAACATTTCTAACATTTGTATTTTAAAAATTAACCATGAAGCTTCATTTTGGCTACGTTAAAATTATACTTAGCTGTAATAAATATCCATATCCGATAAAATGTTGTGTAGCTGATAGCACACATGCAATATTAAAACAGTGCTCCCTCAACCCTAATTTGTAATTATTTTTACACCCTTAACTGCACTGGGGTCAGAGAGTTTTAAAAATTAATGAGGTTCCCTGCTGAGTTCAAATAGTGTAATCTACATGAGTTGTTGCTGCAGAGGGCTGAAATTATTTCTGCATATTTTTAATTAGGTGTAGAATTTTTGTTTCAATATATTGCTTTCGAACACTTTCCTTTAAGTGTCAGTTTATGCAACCTGCAGTAAGAAGGGAATGACGATCCATTTTTAATAATGACAAACTGAGTGCAGGAAATACAGGGCATACAGTGACAATACAACGCAAACATTTACTGGGTATGTTTTCTGATTTCATGTGTTAGATCTGTGTTAGATTCCTGCAGCTGTGATCAGCTTCACCTATTTACAAATAACTACTGCTCTAGGGAGAGGAAAAACAGCAATACCTAATGCTTTGTGTGAGATTGGAGTAATAGGTTACCGATGTGTTTGGAACATTAAAAAGAATTGTTGGAGTGCTTGAAAATATATATAAAAAAGAATAGCAACACTGCAAAAAGAGGCAGTAAAAATGAAATAATGTACTATCCCTTTTCCTGGAAATGCTAGACAGATAGTATCATCAGTGCTCCTGGAAAGTAGAATTTGCTGAATATCCTCAAATGGAAGGACTGGAAAGGAAAGGGGGAGGGAGCTGTTTACTATGAAATTTCCATATTGAAATAATGACAAAGTTTCATACCGCAAGATTTAAAGCATTGTTTATTATTTTTTATAATCTACAGTGCATTATGTTTAAATGGTAAGGACTTTAAAGCTGAGTATAGTGTAATCAGCACTAAAGATGCGTCTTCCATTTGCAAGACCCACTCTGAGCTTCCTGTGATATATTGTTATGTAAATACAGTGCAGCAAGGGAAAGCAGCACTATGGAGATTCAATTTACTTTGAAAGTTGTTCATTATGGAAGGGATGAATGTTATTTATTGGATGTGAATCAAAGGCTAGAAATGACTTTTTCACTGTGAAGTCTATTGTGATGGGTGCAGCGTGATCTAATCTTTTTAATTTTGGCTTTCACACCAGTGGAGATGAAAAGAGATCTGAGCTCATTTATTGGTTGCTAAGTCTTACTGGAGGCCTAAGTACCATTCTTGGTTGCTATGGCCAATCTGACCTCAATCTATGCAGTTTTAGGGACTTAAGCAATCCCTTTTTTATTTAGGAGCATGTACCTTGATTTATGTCCAAAATTGTGCCTGAATGTCTTTGTCTACAAGTGATAAATGGTGGTGTACAATTCATCAGTTCTTACAAGTAAACACTGCTGTCCCACTAAAAATATGTTTTGTTCTGAGTTAATGGTATGGAACAAGCCAGTCTCCACAAACAGCTATCTTTTATTGTAGAGAGCCACTGAAACTTGGAGCAAAGTGAAGGAAATTGGCATTCATCTTCTCTGCCATTAGCATTTCATTTGTGCTTTCTGGTGATGAGACTGTATGTCAATTGACAATGAAAGGCTAGCATTGTGTTTCCCCGCTTGAATATGTAATTGATCAA
This sequence comes from Gymnogyps californianus, assembly GCF_018139145.2. NCBI lineage: Eukaryota > Metazoa > Chordata > Aves > Accipitriformes > Cathartidae > Gymnogyps > Gymnogyps californianus. The sequence continues at coordinate 166,947,543 of NC_059471.1, read as the reverse complement.
TTATGAATTTATTTATTCTGTACAGATATTAAAAAGTCAGGAATACGATTTCTTATGCTGTTTGCCTGCCACTTCATTATTACTAACTGTAAAAGTATTTGCAGTCAAATAAACTGTGGCTTGGCTGTAGGAAATTCCCAGTTTCTTAGGCAAGTTCCTTGTATTCAAGTAATATCAGATATTTGTTACTACCAGACATGTACTACTTGTGTGGTTCTTAATGGTGCTTAGTCTTTCATGTATATTAGAATTTCTTTCAGTAGGAGCTGTTCTAAGAGGTAGTTGAGAATATAGAGTGTTTTTTATAATATGAGCAGTAATAATCTTGTTGCACTGAAATTGCTGGTAGTCATTCAGGTTGTACATACACCAAGCAAATGTGATACTGAACACACAATAGCAGAAGCAAAATCTTTTGCTGGTTTCTTTGGTGGGCGTTTTTTGGTTTTGTTTTTTTAGATAGAGTAATAATAAATAAATAAAACTATATGGAGCTGCATGTTAATATGGCTTCTACTAAATTGGCTACCATAGATTTACTAGTCCATAGAGGGAAAAGTCAGATCAATTGTTGATCTTAGTACTTGACAGTATTATAAATGTATTGCTTAAAAAACCAAAACTCTTGCTTTTTAAAAATGTAAGGAATAGCTTGCTGTAATAGAGTTCAGTACAACTAAGCACATGTGGAGCAAAAATAATTCAATTGTATGCATTTTTAAGCTAGTGTACTAGAAGTTAAAGCAGTATTTCCTGAAGCCTGATTTTTTTCATAGCTTATTTTCAATAATAGGCTACAGTGAGGCTTAGTATTTTAATTGAGCCCATTGAGCCAATTTTTAGTCTTCCTGAGGTGAATTTTTAGAATTTGAATCTACCGTGGTGACAGATTTTCCCAGTATACTCTGTAGATGATAATTGCTACTGGAATAAATTCTCAGAGAGATGGAATTTACAAAGGTTTCTGGAACTACTGAGCTGCTTTTCAGCATCAGATTGATAGCAGAATTTGCAGAGGCAGTTCCTTGGGGTTAGTTCACAATAGTGCTACTGCTTCAGGGCTTTTAAGAGTAACAGTTATTAGTAGGTATTGCTAAAAATGGTCTGAGATGCTAGTTACAGAACTAACCTGGATGTTCTTCTTGTAAAGGTGCTTTGTAATAGTCCAATGTTCATATACTGGCTGCTTTATACAATAAGAAACTGTTAAACCAGTCCTGCACGCTTGGAGGTAGAGTTTTTGATATATTTTTTTTTTTAATTTAAGCACTACCAAGGAAAAAGACCTTGTTTTTTTAAATGTTTTTGAAAGAGAAATGTCTTAGAAAAAAATTTTAAAATACTAATCAGAAATAATTTATTGTGACTATGATGGTATTTCAGTGTTCACTATTTGTTTCTACAAATGTAAGGAAAAAATGAGTAGTTCTTTAATCTTATGAAAAATTTTAATTTGATAGCACAACGATTAAGGAAGTTTTGTTGAAGGGTGTATATCTTTGGTCTTTTTCACACCTGTATTTAAGTTAACTGGTTTCTGCATACACAGGCAGAAACTGCTTTTGGAGTAAAGGTTTGTAGGATCAGGACACACAGTATGTCCTTGTTCTTGTTACATTTTGGTCTTCTAGCATGCAAGTATAATAATTTAAATACTCACTTCAGAGCTCCACAGTTCTACTTAAAAGAAGAGAATACAGACATTATATCTTCGTATTTCAGTATGCATAATACAACAGTGTTGATTAACTGGCAAAAATGTCACCACCACCTTGGTGGAGTACAGAAGTGAGAGAAAAAAAAAATCATTGCATTTTTTGGGTGTCCCTTCAGCTTATGAAACAAGTTTCCTTTACTGGTATTACAGTTTAAATGTTTGTAGCAGACTTTCCACTTATGAAACTTAATATAAGAAAGATCCATCAAATTGCAAATTGTTGCAGGAAAATAGAAAATATTTATAACCTTATTTTAATCAGTGGTCATCTGTGAATAAGCTAATCATTATTCTTTCTTGTCAACACCTCCCTTATTGGCTAACTTATAGTCCAGGTTTTGAAATAAAGGTATAACAGTGGAGAAACCTGTATTTTTGCTCTTTAAAATGCATGATTTTGCATGTATTCTTGCTGATAACACGTACATAGTTTGGATATATTCACTGTGGACTCCTGTAACAATATTAACTAATAGTCTCTTTTGCAAGAGAAGTAGAAGAATAGATCATAATATAATGTATAAATCAGTGCATAATCATAAATCTTGTTGGTTTTTTCTCTCCCTCATGTTTTTTATGAGATGTATGCATGTTCTCTCACATGTTCCCAGAGTGAGCAAGCTGTGACATGTAAAACCAATTCCCATGACTTTTTGAATTTTGGATGAACCCAAAACTGTGTATGAATAAATTTCTGGAAGGTACACTTAGTTTTGACTAAGGTTTTTTTACACCATACCAGGTTACAGTAGGTCATACACAGGTAAAACAGTATGGAGGAATTATAAAGATTTTTTTTTTTTTTTGGCCTTTGAATTTTCTGGCAGCTTTGGCACAGATCATGTGTTGGGGACACCAAATGAGGTAGCTCCCAGATGAGGTCTGGCTTACGCAGCCTGCTCTTGCCCCTGGCCACAAGTGGTGAGTGAGGTATCAGTGGTTCATTGGGGGAAAAAGCCCCTGGCTCCTGTTGCCTTCACCTGGGACAACTGAGTCATCCACCTGAGCACAGGCTGGGGGCAATCCTCTCTCTCTCTCTCACAAGCCAACACCATGTATTTGTCTATATCACTGTCACTGTCATCAGACATGCATTTGTATTTACCTAATTGGTCTAAGGCTACTAATGTATTCTTATTCTTAATTTCCTGGTGTAATTTGCCATACCTCAGTGTCTGACTGTCCACGGCACTTTATGTTCTTGTCTCTCTCTTGAGATATTTTATTGGCTAAAGTCTCATGAAAGGTGGAAGCAGGGTCTGGGTGACTCAGGTGGTTTTTATTTTACCTGCAGAAGAGGACTTTTAAGCTTGATGCTGAACGGTAATAGCACAAATGCTTTTAACATCTGATGGTTGACCCAGGTATCATCAGTATGCCATCCCTCTTCTCCAGTGGACGTCTTTCCCATCTTTGCTGTTGTCTGTATATCACTCTGCAGGCTGAAGATGCTTGAGACCAGAGTAATTTGGATTAAATAATCTGTTAGTCAGTAACAGTCTTCCTGTACACTTAATGAGACAGGGGTCCTATCAAGAAGAGAAAAAAGGTAGTTGTATAATTAAACATGGCATCATGAGGTCCAATTCTGAATTCATCATCAGCCTTAATTTTGGTACCTCTCCTATTGTTTGTTTGATAATTTTGCACTCTATCATAATCTTTAAGATTAATTTCTGTGTGTTTATCTATCTATATCTAGTGTGTGTGTGTGGTCAATTTACAGTTTGTGAGAATTACAGCTTTGAATAGCATCCATTTTGTTGAAGTAAAGTGGCAACCAGAATAAACCCTCAAGGTTGTCTGAATATTGTTTCCCATATTGTTTTGTTTGCTGTAAATCAATAGATTCTGCCAGAGCCTGGCTGAGCGAGAGCAGGTCGCTTTGTCTCTCTCTATCAGTTTCATCCTCTTTAGTCATCTCAGTGATGCTATTGACCAATTATATAAAATATTTTCAGGCCCCAAATACGGGGTGACGTATCGTTCTCTCTGCAAAATGCAAGGAAGAAGTAGTTACCATCGCTTTGGCTGGAGATCTTTTGGGGCAGCTGCTCGGTAATTTGACTCTGCTTGAATTGCAGGCTAAGCGCCCTCCACTAAACTAAATACCTCTTTAAAGGGTGCGTACGCAGATGGTTGCGGTGAATCACCTGATGCAGGGTCACCTGCTTAGCGGCGTGGTGGTTGTGTGCACGAAGGAGCGAGCAAGAGCCCTTGAAGCAGCTTAGCTGACCTGGGCCAGTGATGCCACTGAAAGAGCTGATCCTGCCTCCTCTTTGTTGTAGAAATGTCTTCTAAAGCTTTGTTGATCAACTGAAAACTAATCTTTCTTTTCTTTTCCTGGTAGGGTTAGTTTTCAGACAGATCAATCACCTGATCCAGCTGACTGCATGGCTGCTCACGCCCCGGTGTCAGCACCAGAGAGGCAGCTGTAATGCGGCACGAGGCTGGAAAGGGCAGGTCAGCCCTTTCGGCAGGGGCAGTCCTGGGGCTCCAGCAGGAGCTAAAACAGTGTTTGTAGAAAAGCAGTTCTGGCACACCATGCCGTCCCTCTTGCCCCTGTGCTTTCTGGAGCAAAAGCCGCCTGCCTTGGTGATTTTGAGTGTCAAATAGCGTGGTGATTAGGTTGCTTTTCTTCTCTACACTTGCATCTTGAAAGGGATCTGATACGGTGTTTCTTGCTCCAGACTGGTAATGTAGTTTCTTGCAAAAAGATGTCTGGATCAGTCTGTAGGTCAGTATCTTAGACAAAGATTTTATTCCCTTAAATCAGAATGAGAATGGAGACCTCCTTGAATTCCAGATTCAATTCTCAATGCTCTCAGTGTGCCATCCTGTGATTAAATTGCAAGCGCGCTACTAAAATTGATAGGTTAGATTTTCCAGCGGTGTCTCTTCCCTCTGCGGCTTTTTCTCTAGCCCATCAAGGTATTTCCTTTAGCTTCTTTTGCTTTTATTCAGTCTGCTGTTATTGATTACGTGGGTTCCAGCCCTCTCCTTTAAAGAGGCAGAGAAGTTTGCTCTTTCATTTCTTGCTAGTAATTCCTCAAGCACTTCTACAAAATCATCTTTATCTTCAATAACAGCTGTCATCTTCCTCTGTGGCATCAGAAGACGGTGGCAGTGTATTCGTTGCTGATGGCATTGACTTGAATCTGAAAAAATCCATTTTTGTAGTGTTATTCTCAGCTTTTGCCATTAATTTTTAAATTTTGCTACATCAACTATACTATATAGGCAGCAACGTGATCTCTACAAATAACTTGTGTAGCAATCTTATTTTCCTTACTGTTTAGTATCTTCTCATCTTCTTAAAAATCTTAATTCCTGTTATTGTGACAGGGTCTTTGCATCTGGGAATGGAGAATTGAGGCCTTCAAGACTTTTACTTGGCTATCAGCTGGAAACTGTAGATTTGAAAAATGAACTCATTGTTGGAAACTGAACCAGCCTTCATTTTGCTGTTTAACCATAGCACTAACCTTGGTTTCTGTCACTGATGAAATATGGCAAATTGAAAAAGAGTGAGTGTGATTGGGGCACTGTAGGTTTCTCTGTCAAATGAAACAATCAGCTCAGCGTGTCTCGGTAGGGTTGTTGCATTGACCCAGACGGGAACTGTACTGTCCCGTAACAGGAATGCTGATTTGAGCAGACTGTGCTCTTCTTTCTGTGATGAGAACCCAAATTCACACTTAACATTCAGTGAAATGGAACAGAAAAAAAAAAAATCCATAATACTGAGTATTATTGCCCCATAGATTATACCTTTGAAAAGTTTTATTGGAAAACAAATTATTTACTAGTAGGTTGAAGTGCACGATTTTAGAAAATTGCTTTCTAGAAGAAGGAACTATTAAGTGGTTTGGACACAAAATTTTGCCAACATAAATAAATGTGTACTGATATTGTAGAAAATAACAGTCTTCCTGAGAAGTAACTTGTGATCACTGCTATCTGTGTTCAGCGCATTGGTTCAAAACTGTTATTGCACAAAACTGACATTTTTCCTTTCAGTTCATCACCTTCCATGTCTATAAAATTCACTTAAAAACTAGTATTTGTCCTTATACATTCTTTATATTTAGAAATCCTTCACAACTCTAGATATAATAAAAGCCAATTATGCAAATACATTCTTGCACCGTGGTACACATTTGGATTGTCAGTTTGCTTTAGCATTTCTTTAAAAACAATAGATAAGGAGTATCTATAACTTACGCATTGTGGGTGTATATTCATATATATTCACATGTTAATTATGTTTATTGTGTAACCTCTAGACCTACCCACACCCACCGAAACGCCAAATCTGTTCTGTAATGCATGGTTTGATTTTTCAGTAAGAACATGTTTCATATAGAGGTTGAGGCTTTAACACATTGGAAAAATAAAAAAAAAATCAATTCTATTGCTTCTGGATTGTCAGGAGGTCTGGCACACCGTGGGAACATCTCTTGAACAGAAACTGTCTGCAGGGCCTAATAGGTACAAAGAGGAGGAATCGTGTTCAGGTATTATTGCAGTAGTTCTCAGACATGTAAGGATAGTCCCTCCTTTCTCTGGATTTCCACAGGATAGATTTTGCCACCTCTTACTCAGCGTTGAGTGTTTCCGTAGGCTCCCTTGTTGTTAGCAAGCGGTAGCAGTCTTTATTGTGTTTTTGTTTCCATAACCCACTTCTCCCTATCAGGGTGTGCCTGAGAGAAGGTGAGATTTATTTTAAGAACGATTTACTCAAACTGAAATGAGATTAACTGGGGTTGGCAGGGGAAGCCATACTGAGGGACTGTCTTGCTGAACATGCCTGCTCCTTCTGATCAGAGGAATTCACCATCTTGGAGTTTTTAGTAGTCCACTTGGGCAGTCTGTAGTGAGCAGTACCTTCTCTTGCATTTGACTAGTCAGTTTTGGTCACCTGGTGACTCATAGTTGTCATCTTAAAATGTCACTTTTTTGGTATATTCCAACTGCGATAAAGGTGATGGAGAAGTTGCAGCAGGTAAAAAAAAATAAAACATAGCTGATTATTCATTTGCAGACCATTTAAATAAATAAATAAATAAATACAAATTAATTGCCAGTAGCTTCTTTCTATAAAACAAGTGATTGACACTAGAAGGAGCGTTCTTCTTCTAGATGAACTAATTAAAGTAGACAAATACCATGGACAAAAGGCTTTCCAAGTGTGTTTTTCCACAGTACAGGTGTTATTACAATGTGCCTCTGAATATTCAGACTGATCATTTTTTTTCTACATCCATTTGCTGACACTGTCCGCTACACTTTTCTAGAAGCAGGGAAAAGGGAGCAAGAATTGGAGAAGTCCCCTGCTTAGCAGCCAGCTGAATTTCTCTGTGCTCATTTTGTAGATCAATATCCCTCCATTTTACTGATTTTCCAACCTTTGTGGGTTTAGTTTATGAGGACTGAGGTGTGTCCTTCATCCCAGTCCATGTATGCATCTGTCCAGGGGTGATGGAGAAAAGGGAAGCAGCTGGGATTTGGATCAGCCTTCTGCCCCAGTCTGTGCAATATGGCAGAGGTGACTTCTCTGTTTTATATACATGGTCCCCGTGCAATGGGAGGCCAGCAACGTGGACCTCAGCACTGAAGCGGCACTGCCATTATCCTCCGCCGGCTTGCCCAGCCAGGTTTGGCATTGACTGGATCTGAAGACTTCAGGATAGTGAGGCAGGCGATGCTGCTGCGAGGTTTCTATGGAAACAGAAGTGGGAGATGAGAGGCAAGTAATAAGAGCTCAACTCAGCCAGCTCCTGGATAGTGATTTAAAATTACGGACTTTTAAAAATAACCCTTTACCTTATTTCCCCCCACCTAATCTTTGTTTCTGAGGAGAGGGATCAGAAAGGCGGTGGGTTGCTAGCAGCAATGAATGAGAGCTCTCACTCACCGCTTTCATCTGTTGGCTGTCATGCAAGAGCTGTAAGTAGCAGTTTACTAAAACTGGCTGCAGGCTCATAAAGTGTGTAGTAATTGTAATTTTGGACTCGAAGAAAATGTGAAATGCGTTTTAAAGGTGTTCTTCCACTCCTGTTTTCATTCTTTTGAATGCAGTGACTTCACGGATGGCACAAAAGTGCTTTCTAAACCATGAACTTGCACTAGATATTAACTCTGGCAGAATGTATGTGTATTTTACTGCATGCAAAATACTGTTTGGTATGTTGTAGCCATATTGCAAACAGAATCTAGGTCTGTTATTCCTTTTAATCATCTGTTTCATTTCTCTTCATCCTTCCCAGCATTGTCCCTACGCTGGCAAGTTCTAATTTTGTAGACCCACAATACTTAGAAGGTTATTATGTATCAGTGAAAAAGGGAATTTGTTGTCAATCCTCTGTTTTATTTGAATTGCTAATGTTATTTTTTTTTCTCAAAGGGTTTAGGAGGTGGGAAATTATGATTGTATCAATTACTTATATAAAATTGAAAACTGATACAACAGGTCATAGTTGGCGTTAAGGCTGAATTTAGTGCATTCAGTCTTATGCTGGATTGATTTTTGCTATTGTTATGTTAATGTGACTCTTGGATGCTTGTATTAACCTTTAGAATACAGGAACTAGATCAGAGTGTGACTCAGCTTCTTAATCAATTTTTAAAAATCTGTTGCGAATTTAAAAAAAAAAGAAATAGAGGCACTCAAGAGAGGTGGGAGCTCCACAACTTAGTGTTACAAGGCAGTTCCCGTCCACGCAGATGCTAAACTAGAATGAGGAAACCAACTAGCTGATGACCTTGTGCATCTGTGTGCCTCTCCTCAGACTCAGCTGTCTTTCCTGTCCTGTCCTTCTGGCTGATGCCTTAGGGATCCTGGGAAGCCTGGGATGGAGGTAGTGGGACGCTGCCTTCTCTGTCCTGTTGCAGGTGCGCAGGAATATTCCCACTCTCCATATTGTACCTGGAGTCTGATTTGCTCCCCTAGGCCGAATGAGGCACATCCGATGGGCATGTCTGCGACCATGTGATTGTGTGATGCTGCTGAGAAGACTCTCCAGAGAAATGAAGTGGTGGCAAAGATCAGAAATCAACAGTTTGTGGAAACTGGGAGCTCTGTTGGGTGACCGAGATAAAGTTTAGTTCTGTGGCAAGGAATAAACTCCTGTACTTCATGCCTCAGTTAAGAGGCACCTCCGAAATTTTAAAGAAAAAAAATCTGCTTATGTGGATAAGTGGGGGCAGAGAACAAAGTGGCTGGTTAAGTAAAGGGAGAAAAGTTACTCTGCTGGAAAAGGCCCTATGCACAAGGGGGGCACTTAAACTATTTTCTCTGTACCTTTAGTAAACATTTTTTCTAAAATTTCGTATGGAAAATTCAGTTACCTTTAGAAAAAAGGTAGCAAAACTGAAGCTCCACTGCAGTGTAAACCAAAGGAATTTTAATTCACCTCTAAGTGCAAATTGTTGGAGGTTGTGTACATTTCCATTACACAGACATTTCAATTTTTCTCAGTCTTTTTTGGGGACCAGGGAGAGGAAAGGGAGTAGGGAGTAGGGGAAGGAGTAGCTAAGGCTTATTTTAATTAATAGTGATTTAAGTATGAGCAATTTTCAGCATCTTACTATTTTTTCCAGAAAAGAAGAAAGTGGTTACTATCTACTCTGAATTTTATTTTTCCCTTTGATGTACTCTGCATTCCTCCTGTTGATTATAATATACTTAACAGTTGTGCTTGCAGACTTGCAGATGTAACACATGCTGATTTGTCCTCCCAGAGGCATGGTAGATTTGACATGCAATTTTTTAAATACTGTATTTGTCGCTGTTGAAAAGCTTCTAAGACTGTAAACATCATTAGTTCATAAAAAAACCCCAAACCACATCAATTGCTGTAGCTTGCTGTGTTTGTACATATACACAGGTAAAAGTGTAGAATATTCATAAAAATATTGAGTGTTGCAATGGTGTAGATACCATAATATGTAAAAGCACTTTTCAGTAGGTTTTTGCTGCTGTAAAATAATCACTCTGTTCATAATAGCTGTCTTCCTCAGCACCATGCTGACAAGGACTTGTTATTTTGAGTATCTCTTAGAGATGCCAGGATAAAAGTAGGGCTATATTGCTGGCAATATGGAAAGCAGGTCACTTTCCACGGACAGTCAATGAAATTTGGTCTTGTGAGTGTGGAAGTTCCCCTTGGAATGTGATCAAGTCACTTAAACACTTCTTAATTTTTATAGCAAATCATAGACTTTCCTGGATTGCCTTTTAAATCTTCTACCAAGTAACAGCAGTGGAAATGCTGCCAGAAGGATCAGTAGACATACCTATCCATTTGTGGAAAATAACTGAGACTGTATATAAGTCTTGGTGTTCTTAGGGTAGCACCTGTCACCACAGCCTCTGAACATGATTTATTAAAATATTATTTCTAATTTTCTTCTTGTTAACTAGCCCTGCTGGCACGATTTAAGCTTGCATGTAATATATTTAATGATGTTTAATAATATTTAGACTAGTCCAGCTGGCATGAGTCACACTAAGGAAAAAAAGATAACAGTTTTGATATAATTTGCTTAGATACTAGTGCAATAGGTCCTAACACATGTCTGTAGAAATGGAACAGTGTTAACTTATGATAGTACTATTGCAGGGCACTTTCAGGGTGTGGGGAGCAAATATTAGCATTTTCTCTGAACGTTTCTTTTGGAAGAAAGAGTTAAGAAGCAATTTTACAGCCTTGGTTCTGCTTCTGCGTAGGGTTTTTTTTAATCCATCCTTATGAGGTTTCGCTCTATTGCTTTACCAATTTCATTGTTCTTCTGGAATGTCGCCTTCATGTGAGATAGTGCCCGTGGAGGGAGAGAAACAGAGAGAGAAGGGGGCTTTTAAGTAACTTGAGCTAATCCCATTCATCCTTCAAATTATCCCTGTTCCGCAGGGGCCGACTACCCCGTGAGTATATGATAGCCATCCATCAGCATTTGCAAATCTGTAGAGGTTGTTTCAGGCTGATTTGTACAGCTTTTATTAAAGAATCACTGATACTACAGGTGGAAAGCAACCTGTTAGAAGGTCTGTTTAATTTTTATTTTTTATTTTTCCTCCCTTTGTGGAATTATCTCTTTAAATGTTCTCAGAAATGTAACTCGCAGTGACAGAGAGGACTGTTTCTTAGTTTAACAAATCTCACTAACTGATGGTGGTTTCTACTATTCAATCTTATTTTTTTCCCTTCTTAATGTCATCTCATTAAAACTATCATGTCTTCCGCATCACACTAAGTGATTTACTGAATCTGGTGAAATACAGACAAATGTGTTTCCTTGGCCATTGGTTCAGGCAAAGAAGCTCATTTAGCATCAGCTCTCTCTAATTTAAAGAAATTGCCTCTTATTTTTAAACTTTATCATCCTCCATCAATTTCCTTTTCCTCCATTTTATTCCTTTTGGTAGGGCTCAGGGTAAACACACTTCGCCTCTGGGGAGTTTTTTATCACTTCTGAGCAAGTTGCTGAGCCTCCAGCTTTCTTGGGACTGTATATACAGTGGCAGTTTTGGGCAGGTTAAATGTATGTTAAAATAAAGGAAACGGCTAGCAGCTCAGAGGACTTTCCTGAATGGTTGTTTTAATGCTCACAAATATTATCGCTAATTTAGATACAGCCATAACTAGATATAGCTGTCAGCTCAGGAAGAAAGGTACTGAAAGACTCATGGACCAAAATGACATATCAGAGTTGACTGCTGGAGCAATCATGAGACTCCTAGCAGGAGTGTGCTGGGAGAAGGGAGGGAGTTTCTTTGAAGAGGAAATTTACTGCTGTGTTCACAACAGGCTGAACAGGTTGAAATAAGAATTGGGGGGGGGTGGGGTGTGGAGAAAAAGAGAAGTCTCTCTCTTATGTAACAGTTAGTTCAGAGATGGCTCTCCTTCCACCAGGACGCGTGAGGAGAAAGTGACCAGAGAATAGCTGGTTAATGTTTCTTCTGGCTGCCCACGAAAAGCAAGTTTTAAAACCCTTCCTGGCAGTGTGAAGCTGGGTTGTGGAACTCAGTGCCAGAGGAAATTAAGGAGGACAAAGGTATAAATGAGTTAAAAATGGAATTAGGGAAGTTCATGGAGGGTAGTTTCCATGGTGGCTATAAAACGTAACTGTCCAGATGTAGTCCGCTCATTCAAGTTCACTTTACATCTCCAATTTAACAGAAAGTAGGAGGAATATATCCTAGTTTTATACTCTTCCTTAACTGCCTGCTCTGAGCCATGGACAGCATTCAGGGTACTGGCACGAGTATTCTTGCAGGTTAGGGGCCTTGGATTTTTTTCTCCAGAAATAAGAGATACTCATTTCAGTGTATATTTATGGTTTTTTTTAAAGGTTGCACTGAAAATAGATTCTCAAATTATATTATTCAGGCTCTGCTCTGACTTGGGTAAGGAGGTAATGCACAGATGTTCATTAGGAACCTGTAATGATCAGGGAGGTCGGATCTTTTGCTACAGTCTTCTACTCTTTGAGCAGCTCTGCAAGTCTTGGGTAGGAATTGAATTACGTATTTATCATTGCACACTCAGCTTACAGAATAGATCCAACTGATGTTTCAGTTTCATATTTCTAGAAACTGCACGCTGCAACATTCTCTACTACTTTTGTGATGGTTTGTGTCCTTTAAAATTAATCATAAGCAGCTTCATTGTGTGTCAGACAAGATAGATTTAATAGATTCTGACTCTCTTTCTCTCCCTGATAAGGATGATTTTTTTTTTTTTTCTTTTTAATTTCATACTGGTACAGGTAGAGGACTTTGGTTGAATACAATCTATTTAGATTTTGATTTCAGATAATTAGGGAAGAAACAAATACCAGAAATTACTTCTTACACAAATTCTTTTTTTCTGTAGCTTCTTGATAGATGGCAATCTCAGGCATTTTTGGAATCAGTCCATTAAAGCATATTTGAGGCTTACATTCCAGGTTTATGGTAGTATGCTGATTATTTCTGAAAAAATGTGGCTGGCACATAGGGAATCATACTGTTGAGTTCTTCAGGATCGAAACAGATATTTACAAGTGCATCTCAGTCCATTCTCCACTGTTCTTTGATTTTTCTATTCTCTGTTCCTGCAAGGAGAAGTAAGATAAGACTGGGGAGCTGGTGGGGATGGGCTGGGGTGAGTGGGAGAGAGATTAACAGTACTGAAGGCAGATAACTATTCGACTTTACTTTAGATGTTTAAAATTCCTACTTAGATTTTGAAATCTAGTATATTTAGTAAAGAAAAAATGCTAATGTCATTAGCATTTTCATTTATGGATAATTCTGTTTTAAGTTGTCCTTTCCCAAGAGTAGTTTTAAAATTGGTGCTATCTATTCCAGGAGAAGAGCAAGCAAAGATTGCTTTTAGATTGGGGGTTGGGAATTTACTTAAACATGAATCCCTGAAGAGCAGAACCACTTGAGTTCTGTTTAGCTCTACCTTAATTGTGTTGAAATGTTTCAGGAGATAGTTATTGTATGAATTATCATCCATCACTTAGAAATTTATGTGAAATTATTTTAGAGTATGTATTTTAAGAGTCACTTGAGTTACTAGTTCACAATTTTGAATTGTGCAAAAATAAAATCCATAAATTTTGGGATGACCATTAGTTCTCTTGATAACTAGCTGAATTATATTGAAATATATATATATTTAGTACTATATCTATACAGTATAACAACATTTTAGTGAAATTACCCTGGGTGTATACCTCTTTAGCAGGATATATGCCTTGATCCTGAACTCCTGGAAAATATTTTCTGGTTATATCAAAGAGTATAGAGATATAGATTGCTAAAGCCCAGGGAAGCCTGTGTTTTATCTTTATTGCAAATCTTGTTGGCACACAAGTGCATATGATGGCATGTACATCCTTTGTCTTCTGGAATTCCAGAAACCAATGAACACTGTTATGAAATTTTGCTGTTATAATCCACATTTTATATCTGTTTGCACAGCAAAATTTAAATAACTGAAGTCTACAGATTCATAAGGTGTAAGCTTATATTTCAGAACTGGTTGCTGAAAATATGTCCTTTTCCTGGGAGAAGATCTGAGAGGTTGTGCATTGGTCAGAAATAGGCACAAGTTCCCAAGCACCGAAGATCTTAGTATTTCATAGCTCTTCCCAGCTGGATTTCAACCTAATTTGGCACATATATCATAGTTGACCTCAGACAGAATAATTCAGATGTTTGAACCTCTTAGTTGTGTAGCCAAAAGCGAATTGTCTTGTTGAATGTATTTTTAAACATCTGCAGGCTGAGCTGGGAAGCAGAATGCAAATTCTAGGACCTGAAGATACCTGTGAGGTTATGAAAATCCCTTTGGGACTGCAGGGAATCCTGGAGTCTGTGAACATATGTTTTTTCCAGGCACGCTGTATTTAGAATTTTAGTATTTGCTTTAATTTCTAGTAACTCAGGTACAAATGACAATAGAAGTAACTCATCAATAATTTAATAGTAAATGTACAATCTGAGATAATATCTTTTGTTGAACCTTTTAATGCATATTCCATGAGGACTGGAGGAATTGTTTCATGCAGTTTGTATTTCTGCTATATTCGGATATAGGAATAATTTGTTGTTCATGTATGCCAAAAAAGTTTAATGTAGCCAGTTAACACTAGCAGAATTGTTTCTTTCAATAGCTTTCTTTTACTCAGGTAGGTACCAATACATAGACAAATGAGATTTCCAATAGACTGCAGAGGAATTCCCATGCCTCTTAGTTAGGAATAGGAAGGGGCTAACTTCTTGGCTCATGATCATGTGGGGTTTAGGTGGGGAGTTTTGAGTAAGCACTTTGAAACTATTGGCTAATATAAAGATGTGGTGATTGTTTTAGCTTGGTTAAATGTTGCATATATATATATATATAAATGCCCTGTTTTCATTAGACAGTAATTTTTGCTTAAGATATTCCATTCTCTGACTGTGTTTCTTTAAAAGCAGTGTGGGGAAGCCTGTGTTTCAGCAGGATGTCCTACATTCACCAGTTGACCTTTGAGGGAGAATTGTATCTAAGCATTGATTTTTGAAATACTTATATTTTCTGCAACCATGGGTTTGATTCCAAGAAGGGATTGTTTGGTCCTTCACCATTATAAAGCCTATAGTGTGACCTCTGTTGAGATTTTTTTCTGTGGAGGTTATTCTCGTAAGCACCTATAATCCAGGATTTCTTGGCTACAAAAACACATCATTGCTCTTTTTGTAGTGGTAAGCCCTTACTTTTGGCCAAACTCCTGCTTAGTCATAGGCCCATAACTTACACCTACCCTCTTCTACCAGCCATCCTGAACAAAGCTGGATTTCAGTGGTTGGTGAAATGACTTCTCTGTGCAATGATTTATAAGATACTCTCAAATCTTTGAAAAGTTGCAATCGGTTTTCAGAAACACTGCGAGCATTGATTAAAACAGAAGAGATCTCTTGCAGTAAGGAAATGGACATGTGCCATCATGTTTTAGATGACTTCGCATCATGTGCTATGACCCTACAGCACAAATTCAGTAGGTTCAGAGCTTCCCTCAGGCTTGCTTAGTTCCAGTCTGTAAGGTCCTTTTGTTGTAAAAGCTGTTGTTTTATGAAAGTGAAAGCAACAAACTACATGGGCCCCCGCAAGTTTGTGAGTTCATTTGGCATCCCCATACAGGATCTGCTGCCAGTATGCATCCACAGATGAGACCAAACATGCTGTCATCTCTCCACAGCGATCCCTTTACTTCTGAAAATCTTGTTTTAAAAAATAGACAAATATGTTAGTCCGGGATAGTAAATTTTTTCGTCTTTGAGTTTTAGCAGGAGGATGGAGTGGATTGCTTGAGGAAGCAGTAGAAATTGCCACATCTGTTTCATACAATATTGGGGTGATGTTTGCCTCTTCATCTTCAGTAATGATGCATGCAGGAGCTGCTTCTCTGAATAGTCCCCTCACTGATCTTATTTGACTAGACAATATCTAATATCCTGGCAGTGAAAACAGAGCGTGGTATCTTTTGCAGTCAGTGAAGGTGAGGAGCTGTGGTTATGATCTTTTTCCCATCTGTGCCATGGAAATTAGCTGTCTTTTTCTCCTGTGTGCCTCAGTAGAATGTTAGCCTTGTGCTTTGGAAGCTTGAGGTGGAGAAAAAGGAGAGAAATAACTGAGCTCCATTCCATAAAGCAAAATACCCAGGAACAACATCCAGATGGGAATTCAAGTGTATTTCTGAGCACTACAATCACCATATTTAGGAGCGATGATTTGGTACATCAGCAGCCAGGAGCAGGAAATGGCCTTAGCTGGTGTAATTTCAATTGAGGGTGATAGACTGTAGTAATTTTCTGACTATATACATTATAACAGGTTGGTATACAAATACCTGATCCAGAAGAGATGTATTGGAACTGCACCCTTATATACTCAAATACCTTTTAACGTATACAGGAGTCTTTTTCAAATCTTGGTTTGAAAGGTGCCAATGACTTACAGGGATGCACATTGTCTGGGAAAATGAAGCTCCTCTGAGATTGGCAGTTTTGCGATGTTGAGCTGAGAAACAGCTGCCTGAGACGTGTTTCAGGAGAATGGAAACAAGGAGGGAGATCTGCTGCAGCTTGTTTGCAGAGAACAATAGTGTGTCTTGGTTTTCTGGGGCTTTCTTCCCTCATAATTGTGACACTTTTGATTAACTCTGAAGTTTTTGGTGGTGTCTCATCATGAGGTAAACTGAAGTGTAGAGCCTGTTAAAGACCTAATTCAGCTATAAAGTGAAGAGAAGCTTAATTTATAATGAGCTTGAAAGGCAACCATGTTCTTGGGGAAAAAAAAATAATCGGGGGCTATCAAGTCAAGCTTTTATGTGAGTCTAAGTGTATTTGGCAGGATGGCTGTTCTTGTGACGTTATTTCTGTCATGTCTTAACACCAGGCTTGTCACAAAGCAACTCCAACTGTGTCATTTCAAACTGGGACGTCACCTATATTGTGGAAACAACCTTTATACTTTCTATTTCTCAGGACTTGCTGACAGAGCAGCAAAGTTACTAGAAATCGTCTTTGTCTCACCTTGCACTTTCGCTCCACAGATGCCGGGGGCTCGCCGAGCCATCGCCGACCCTCGGCAGCGAGGCTGTGCCAAGCAGGAGGGCTGCGGCGATCCTCTTCCTGTGTCCCGGGGGAGCCTGGCGCCAAGCATGGCAAAACCCTCCGAGGGGTAACACAGGTGCGTGAAAAATGTTGGGAACATGGCTCCTTATTGATTTTACATTAATGTTTGACATGTAGAGTGGGGATAATATTCCAGTGGCAATTACCCTCAAGATGTGCACCATTATACAAAATAAATGTCAGCACTTGCTCTCCGTAGTGCACGCAGCCTTCTAACGCACACGGTTAATTTGAAGATTTTTAAATTTTAGGTTGTCCACTCCTCTCTCCTGGCAGAGCACAATTAATTAGTATGTCCTGAAATAATTATTAAAAAATAACACCAGGGATTTTTTATGCTCCTTGTTGCGGTTCTTGGGAGTCCTAGAGGAAGAATAAATGTTCAGGCTCGCCAACAAGGATAAATGCTTAGGTCTGATCCATCCTGCTTTCTCCTGCTCTCTGCTGCACCTTTCTGTATCTCCCTCAGCCTTTCTGATGACTTCTTGGTAAAGGTCCAGTGTCAGATAGTCAGTACTGGAGAGCAGAGAGAGAGAATGCTGATGTCCAGCATAGATTAATTTCTGATAAATCACGAGTCAGTGATTGGTAGAAGTCAAGTTCTGATAAAAAACAAGTCAAGTTCTGAGAAAACATGAGTCAGGCCTCATATTTGGAGATACATGGTTTGGTGGTTTTGGTTTTTTTAACAATTCCAATATTTTTCTTGAATTTTGGTTTCTAAACTATTACGATTGCACTCAGGGGCAAGCTGAAGCTTTTGCAATTTTATTGTCAGTGAAAGGTGCATGCTTCATAGCTAGAGACTGAAATCCACTATTCTTTTAGTCAAACAAAGGTGCACAAAAAAAGGGAAAAAAAGAGTTCCCCACTCTACTCTGTCAGAGTATAAAGGTTGATGGTGTGGGAACACTCTGAGATTTGCAGAGAAAAGTTGTGTTCATTTTGTTCGAGTCCTCTGCTGAGACTGACAACTGTAAACATCACTGTGGAGAACACTATCCACTGACACATGGAGAGAAACATCTAATTAAGATATTTTATTACCTGAGAAATAATTTGAATAATGTGAAATAATTTGATTGTAGCTATTCTGAACCTGACGACAGGACTGGAAAAGTCCAGGATGTGAGCTTTCCATGGTGACTGAAATCACCCAGACTGGTGGGAGCTGTGCAACTTGTGCACGTAGCTGGTACCTTCTGGGACAAGAACTTGATTTTCACTGTACATTTTCTGGAGCTGTCTGTTTCTTTCAGTGGTCTTTAATTTCTTATAGACCAAAAAAAATTAAAATGTGTAAATTATCATGTTGGTAGGTTTTAGGAAAGGAAACATAATATTTTCATAAAAACAAACACGTTTTTAGAAGAAATTCCTTTCCTTTGGTTGGAGAAAGGATTGTGTACTTCTCACTTTCAGTTTCCTCTGTGACTTAAGAGAACAAAAAAAAGCATGTTAGGCTATGATGGTGTATTGCCTGTTTTAACATTAGAGGAGTTACTTAGTCCAGTCACTCTAAAGTAGTAAGAAACAGTAGAGATACCAAATTAGCTGCTTAAAATAAATTAATTACTTTTAGAAAACACAGAAACACTGACTTGTTCACTTAAACAGGAGCTACCTTGTGGTCTCTTTCCCAAGTTTTGGGTAGGTAATACATTCAAGGTTTAAAGAACAAAGAAGCATAACCTTCGAACATCTCTTCTTCTTATATTCTTTTGAATTACTGTACAGTATTTTATGTAAGTGGCTTCTGTTGCTACCTTAATCATTACCTACTTTTCTTGCTGTGTTTTTTTGCATAGGATCACAGGATGACTACACAGCTACTTCAGTGATATCAGTAATGGACTAGATAATGTTAGATTTCTATACTGAAATATCTCCACAGTATATAAAAAAAAAGAAAAAAAAAGATTATGCTTTTCATGCTCGAAGAAATATAACACTGATTAGAAGCTAGGTTGTTAAGATTAAGGCAGTGGAGAGGTATTGCTTGAAACTCTGCTAGTGTCGTGGTTTAGCCTCAGCTGGCAACTGAGCACCACACAGCCGCTCACTCACTCCCCCCACAGTGGGATGGGGGAGATAATCAGGAGAGTATAAGTGAGAAAACTCATGGGTTGAGATGAAGACAGTTTAATAGGTAAAGCAAAAGCCACACACGCAAGCAAAGCAAAACAAAGAATTCATTCACCACTTCCCATCGGTGGGCAGGTGTTCAGCCATCTCCAGGAAAGCAGGGCTCCATCTCACGTAATGGTTACTTGGGAAGACAAAAGGCCATCACTCCAAACATCCCCCCACCTCCTTCTTCTTCCCCCAGCTTTATATGCTGAGCGTGATGTCATATGGTATGGAATATCCCTTTGGTCAGTTGGGGCCAGCTGTGTCCCCTCCCAACTTCTTGTGCACCCCCAGCCTACTCACTGGTGGGGTGGTGTGAGAAGCAGAAAAGGCCTTGACACTGCATAAGCACTGCTCAGCAATAACGAAAACATCCCTGTATTATCAACACTTTTCAGCACAAATCCAAAACATAGCTCCATAGTAGCTACTATCAAGAAAATTAACTCTACCCCAGCCAAAACCAGGACAGCTAGCTTTTCATATCTTAGTTTCAAAATGGTACCACAATGCGCTTCACAAAAAAAATGAATAAAAATATGATTTTTTGACTGTGTACCATTTTCAGTGTTCTTTGATTCACAAATATTTTCATTCCTTCCCTAGTAATCTGCGACGTCTAGAAAAATAAATTTTATTATTCAGAGTAAGTTACTGTGCTTGTTTTTAACTGGATATCACACTAAAAGTATTCTTTCTTTTCTTACTGGCAATATGCTTTCCAAGCATAAGTGTAAATGGTATACCAAGTTAATTGAACAATATTTTTATATTACTTACCCTGTTGAGCACATAAGCTTTTTTCAACAAGATAGAAAATGTATTTCAACTTTCAGTTAGACAGAAAGACTCATCCAATTTTTATTTAATGACATTCTTTTATTCAAATGTTTTCTGAGAAAAGAAAATGAGGAATATTTAATGTTTTTTCACCAAGGAAAACAATACTGAGAACAGCAGAAACTGTTTATCTGGGGTATAAAACATTTCTCTGCTCTTAGGAGATGCAAATACCATTTGTTTCATCGTATCAACAAAGTTCTCTTCTCATGTTGTGGATTATAGTTTGCTTATAGCTTCCGGTATAGAAAATTATTTTGAGATGTACTTTAAACAGTAAGCCTGTAATAGTTTATTATGTTGTGAATTTCCGTTGCTTGTTCCTGTTGTGCAGGTAATGACTTTGGGGGCGGAGAGTGAAATGAAATTCCCCATTGAGTAGATAAACACCCATTTATTACCACCAAATTATAGACTAGTTGATAGTGAGAACCTCTATCAGTTTTTAGCCTTTGACTCTAGATGAGTGAGGTAATCACATGACTCATACAGCCTCCAAAGAAAAAGCTCCCCTTCAGAAAGAGTGGTTGAAAGACTGTTGCTGCATTATTAATAAAAAACAGAGGCAACAGAGAATCCCTGATGTCTCAGGATGATGAGGTGAGACTTTGAATTGTCCCATAGGAAACGGTTTTATTTTATTTATTTTTTTCCGACAAGTTTTGCATTTCCTTTGTTGCCACAGGCAGCTGTAATGCTTTCAAGTATAGAGTACAAAATGCAAATAGCAACTCTACAGTTGATGAGTGGTTGGAAATGTTTAGTGCCACAGAATGGCAAACTTACTTGGAATGTGTTATCTCATACATACCTTTCTATTTTGTAGTACATCTGCTCAGGCTTCCTGGGTAGCTTTGCCTAGTAAGGAACAATGTGCAGCGATGCTCACGCTCTGCTAATGTCACAGCGCTGGTGATACAGTATGATAAAATACTTAGGGCAAGCGTCAAAAGAGAGTAGTTTTGCTTCAGTGAAAAAAATCACTGTTGCTAATCACCAGTGGTAGACTTTGAAATGATGAAGGGTATGTAGTCAGAGGCTCGTTTCATTAACAACTGATGACATCATTCAATAATGTCATTTAAAATTAACACTTAATAAAGAATCACCTATGCTTAACATGTAATATTATCACTTTTATTTTGATGATTGAGATTTAATGCTCCAGCAGCCCTGCCTTGGGGACACTGGCTAGCAAGTTTGGCTGGTAATGTTTAACAAGAGCCAGGGGAGCAATGGCACCTAACCTGTGTGAGATATGAGAAGCAAGGTAATCCCTCTGATCTAGTACATCCTGTTGCTTACAGCTCACTGCCACCGGCACCTCTTTCAAAAGGAACCAGTTATCTTCATAATGTATTGCACTTCCTTGTATTTCTTGCTTAATGGAAGTAACTTTTTTAAGGTGTATGAACACATGATGTTTATTTTTGTTCCCCCTGATTTTGAATAGCACCTCAGAATGGGTGTATGTGAAATGTCTGTCAACCTACTAAGTACTTTTAGCTAATGAAACAATACACTTTAGAAACAATATGCATTGGATAGGTAATGTAATGATGCGAGGGTAAGTCACACCACAACACAGCACAAAATTTAAAGTAATGAGTTTTCGAGTTTGGCGTTTGTTTGTTCAAGTGATTTTAAGTTAGGCAGATATTAGTTTTTATTGCCCATTCAACAGATTTATTAGTAAAAGCTGCTGAGGGACAGTTTTAGTTTAAAAACAGCAGCACTCAGCAAGTGTTAAGTGCAGTAGGCAAGTGCCATTTGTGTATGTTGCCAGTGAAGAAGATAACCCTGTGAAGTTAACAGTGTGTTTACAGTTGCATGTGGTACTTTAGTTGGTCTATGACTTTCATGCAAGTCCAAACAAAATCAACCAGGAAGATCAGCATTCTAGAAAACTTTCACAAAAACCACAATTTTAAAGAATCAGTCTGTTGAAGAAAAGATTTAAGATTTAGATTCAAATACGTGAAAGGTTGCTGCAAAGAGGAAAGTAATAAACTGTCCTCTTTGTCTATGGGGAACAGGACAAGAATAATAATGCACTTTAATTGTAGTCAGGGAGATTTAAATTAAACGTTAGGGAAACCTTTGTAAATGTAAGGTTAGTGAAGGACAGCAGCTGATTGATTAGAGATGCCACAGCATCTCAATTGGAGATTTTGGGAATGAGTTAGGCAAATGTCTGTCAGAGGCAGGTTAGTGATCCTTGTTGGGAGCAGAGGGGTGGCGAGATGGCTCCTGACATCCCTACCCATCCTGCCTAGCCCAGCTCCATTTTTATGCTGTGCTTGGGACCCAGTGAGGTTAGAAACTCTGAACTGAAGCAGCTTCTTTACCCTAAAGAGTTTTATGATTGTATGTCTTATTTTACTCTTGTTAGGGTATAAGATAAAGCTTTAATATACTTTTCACCAGCAAGTTTCCATAGCTCTCTTTTCCCAAGAAGGGAAGGGTGTTAAGAGAATAGTCAAATCCAAACAAGATTTGGATTTGACTTGTGAAAATGCAGCATGTCTATTTAATACTACTTAAACCCTGGTTTTGTATTATTTGGCAGTATTCTTTGTTCATGTGTTGTGAATGAAGTCTTTTTGTAATAATTTGAAATAAAATTTGCGTATTGTCATTGGGCAAAATTGAACCTCAGAAATTTATGGCTTAAGTTCTATTTTTATTTAAGGAAGATTTGTTGAATTTAATTGAAATGGGGGTTGCAAAATGCCTTTCTGTTTTTTGGATATAGGAGCATAAACAAATAAAGTCCCTTTTATTCTGAGTCTATGTGGCATTACATCATTTCCCACATCAATTTAAACTTTTGTTCTCTAAAGAAGGTGTTATTTACAGTAAAATCCTACAGTATTCAAAGTAATATAATGTGTCTGGTCGCAGCTGATGAAGACATTGTTTTCTAGAACGGATGGTAAAATTCATCGGAGCATTAAAGAGGGTATTCTTGGTATCTCATATGTAGATACAGTCTAGACACTTGAATAATCAGCAGAGTCATTAGAATGTCTGCCTGTAAGAATACCAGTGTTGGTGGTGAGAAAATAGAAATATTTCTTGCTCGTCATTGTCTTTCTTCCCTATTTTTCTTAGCATCTGACCTTTCATGCTTAGATACTAATTTGCCCTACTTGTAGTTTGTCTTTCCATTTCTTCTTTTTGTTTCAGTTCAACAGCTGGAATGGGAAAATAGTATTGGTGCCCCACTGGTGTATTTTCATTGAATGATAAAAGAATTTAACGGACTGATATTATGCAGTCCTAATTAATTTTGTTTACAGCACTGGAGATTAGAAAAGCACTTTCTAACAGAAATCAAACCATTGTTTTTCACAAATGCTTGTTCCACTGTGCTCTTAGATTTGGAAAAAGACCAATGCAAAGTTTTATCAATATTTTTTAATTAGGAAAAATTTTAATTGTGATCTCGGACTTCAACTAGATGTGTGGTCTTTCTGCATACTAAAATAGTGGCATATGTGGCTCCTGCTTCTCTTAAGCCTCTTCTTTGAAAAGCACAATTAAAAGTGTATTTTTGCTGCTACTGTCACCACACATTAGTCCTACAGCAATTTTAAAGGGGGAATTTGCTTTGAGTCCAACAGGATGGGGCTGAAGTGCTACACATGAGAGACTATATTCTAGTGGGTTTTTAATAGATTTAGAAAAAACACTGTTTGTCTTACAGAAACAAGTAAAGGGCCTCCTGTGACACATAAGATTTTGTAAGCACACTGAACTGGCAATCAGCTAATCTCTAGTGTCAGAATGATATCAGTAATTGGATCCCCTATGAAACAGCAGGAGTCAGTAGTGGGTGGATTGTTTCTTTGCAGTGCAGTGCAGACAGCTGAGTTCTCCGTGCTCAGCTGCGAGGTTGTGGGAGCATGATTGCCACAATACCAGGAGAATTGAGGCAGGTTTTTAATTACTGCTTTATTGAATTATTTGGTATTATTTCTTGCAAGTGCGCAATGAAGCACCATGTGAGAATACTAATTTCTACTCGGTTAATCATGGGTGGTAGCACTTCGCCGCATGCTTGTAGCCTGCTTGTGTCTTCTAGTTTTATATTAATCATGAGAGATACCACTTTTACATTTCTATAGTTAACTTAGGTAAATTTTTGAGTCAGAAATAACATTATTAATGTGCTTGTGATATTATGATTGAAAGTCACAGGAGAGATTTCGGCTTTACAGGGTACCACCATGGGAATGCCTAGTTGTTTGAGAACAAAAACAACCCCAAATGTGGAAGGCAGAAGTAAGAAAGGATTTTATTTTCTGTTGTTTGTAACACGTAGGCCTGTTTTGACTCAACTAATTATCAGAAGTCCCTGTTCTGCTGTGAGTATTTTCACCAAGAGCAATAACTCCTACAAGACAGATGTCCTGATATTTTGAAAGAGTGGTTTAAATATGTATGTGTATGGTTTTTTGCATCTATTTGATGTTTAAATTAATTTTAGAGACAGCCATGGATGTAAGATGCTCTTTCTCTTTTAACTGCCTCAGTCCATACTTCTGTGAAATAGTATAGCATATTTTTCAAGCCGTTTAGGGCCCTAAAAGGCTAACTTTTTAATCACTGAAGTGCCAAATAAAGCCAAGCCTTTGAAACTGTATAAAAAATGGTTACTATCACATAATGTATTTAGCATGACTTGAACAACAGCTTCAAGCTTTTGAAGTTGATTTTTTTTCCAGCTTTGACATAATTTCCCCTCCCCTGTCACCTGTAACTGTTATTGATGCTTGAATGACTCAAAATACTTGGAATCTGTTTTCCTATCTTATGCTAAATCTGGAAGACCTCAAAGTCAGTCCCTATTCAAATTATTTCCATTGAGCAGAATTGGAAATGGAGAATGTCACAGTGGGGAATATATATAGGTAGGGAATAGGTAATGTATAGGCAGGGGAATACAGAGAGGGAGCATTTTAAGATGGATTTTATTTATAATTGATGTTTGTGTGGTTTACACTTATAGTGCATTTTAATAACTTCTTAAGAAATGACCTTAGTTTCAGTGTTTATCCTCCATCCACAGTGTCACTTTATTTGTTACTTTGCAGATCAGAACCAGGCAAACAGAGGGAGAACAGTGTTGTGCCTTCTCAGTCATGTGCCATTGCTATATGCACTGTAACAACAGTAAACTGTTGTTTCATGCAGTTAAAACAGGATTAAAACTGGCTTTGTAAAGAGTTCAAGGAAGGATGGTTTAAATCCAGTAAGTTTTAATGACTTTTCAGAGAAAGACAACTTTTGATGTGACTGGACTTAGAAAAGCAGGGAGTTTCTTCAAGACATCATTGCAAAGAGGAATCGCCAATTGTTCTGGTAGTTACTCAACCCCTTTAATTTTGTAAAGTATATTTTTTCTCTTTGAAATTAATTACTTGTCTTCCAAGAACTGTTTCATAGACGTTAGTTCATTAAATGAAAGTATTTAGTACTGGTGAGCTCAAATCAGTTTTGTCTTTTCTGCCCTCAGTGGTTAAATAAAAAAAAATGAAGCGTATTGGCCTCATTTTATTATTTGCCTAATGAATGCTACACACAGAAGTAAAGTCTCCTCTTGCAGAGTTCTTAAATATCGGAGTATGCCTTTACCCTAGCTTTACTGGGATGCTAGCCCTGGAGCATAGGTTCAGAGGTGGGTTTGGGGTTTTTCCTCTTCCTTTTCAAAACTGCTGCTCTGGTAGATGCACACACACTATTACGTTTTTCTTTTTTTTAACATTGTTTCCTGACCACCACCTCCTGCCATAATTTCCCCAGTCTTAAAATGTTTTTCTCCCCTACTTTAAGCAAGTTTTTCGTGAGAAGGCATTATGTCCAGGATTTTGCTGCAGTCACTTTTCACATTTAGACTACTGCTTTTCCAGCTTATTTTGGCAGATAGAGCAAAGTGATAAGATCGCTATGTAGGAAAGTTGGACAAATACATCAGTGCTGTACTTGGCACTGATATTTTTCCAAATACCCCATTTTCTTAGTTGTCTTTTTCATATTCCACATAATCCCACTATCACAGTTTCAGGGTCTTCATCAGATCCCAACTTGGTGGTTAGCGCTTCTCTTTTGGTATGTTTTTTCCAACAACATTATACAAAAGGTAGTTTCCTTCCCTTTATTTTTTTTACGTGAGGAATGCCATTTCGGTTTTACTTTACTTTGCCCAAATAACACGTTTTTTCACCTGCTGTTTCTGTGGCTTGGTGTGAGGTTCTTGGTTCCCGGTGCTGGCTTGCTCTGGCAGGCTGTGTTGACTAATTGGTCTCTGCCATTTTCTTGATATTTATCTCCTTTCTCTTGCTTTCCCAGTTAGAGCAGAACCTCGCTGAGAACAGCCCACAGGAAAGCGCTCTCCTTGAGCTTCTGACAACCACTGCGTCTCTTGCCTGGTGCTATTATTAATGAAACGAAGGCAAAAGTCCTCATGTGGGCTTCTTGCAAGTAGTGAGGAGTCAAACTGTGAATTAAACATCTTTTGCCAATGTTGCAGCTAAGAAAGAACCAGCTGAGTGATGTTTGAGGCACAGATTGATAGGCTTTTTAAGGACACTAAAGAGACTGCTAAGTTTTTGATACTATGTTTAGGTTTCTTTTAAAAGAAAAAAAAAGGACTAGTATACTGTCACATTTAGCAGGGTAACAGTATTAAGAACCGACTCACAAAGTAGGTATAGTATAAGTACAGTACTCCATTCTCACACACTATATATAACTTTTAGCATCCTTCTGCTCTTCAAATTGAGTAAGTTCATACAGAAATGGATAGCATTACCAGTGTTCAGAAAAATGAAGGAAATTAATGCTGTGATTTAATCTTTTATTTACCTGCTTCACTAGAATTTTAATTCAGTTTGAAAATTATAGAGAAGCTTTCTATTCACGGTGTTTCATGACATTATTTTAAAAACGTTTTCTGGTGAATTGATGCCATTGTAGAGCAGAACAGTCAACTTTTTAATGTGGAATTCAAGTTGGGAGTTCTCAAGAGATGCAGAGGCACAGAATATTTGATGCATTCAGATTTAAAGTTCCACTTTAAAAAAGCGTACTGAGCAGAATACAGGAATTCACAATTACAACATCTAAACTGTCTTGATTCTGCCCAATCAAAATGCCCTGTAAATATAATATGATTGTGTTTAAAAAATGTCAGCATTCATAATGTTAAGAAATGAAGAGCAAATTGACTCTGTTTTTCCACATATTTTCTTTTTCCTTAAGACAGACAAATGGTCCGAAGTTAAAGCTTTTTGGGCATCTTATGTATTTCCCTGTTTAAGCTGCTCACGGCTCTTTGTTTGCCTTGCTTTTTTTCTGAACTTCTTAGGTCAATGATTCTGGGCTAACTACTAGTCTATTTAAAACCTATGTATATATTTTTATTTCTGATATAAATTCTTAGCCTTAATTCCATGGCAAGGTATTTTGATCATTTATAGGCTTAGGATTAGATTGCTCTGATGTATTCCTGATGATCTGAAAACATGTACTGTCGTTAAATCTTACATGAACTGTAACTTTCCATCTTAGGTTAACTCAAACTTTGATTTACACCAGGGTAATATCGATAACATCCAAAACACCTCTGAGTTAAGCAGGATGTAATGCTGCTGTTAGAGCAGCACAATTGTCCAAGTACAGTACAAACTAGCCTTGAGCTGCTACAAGGTATTCTGCAGTTGACTTGTTGGAGGATTTGCTTAGTAAAATCATTGTCAATGTCTCTGGATATTAAGGGTTTCCCTTGTGCATCAGCTTCTTTGGTGTCCACAGTAGGTAGGCAAACCAATGCAGCTGCACAATGTGTCAAACACCACCAGCTACTATGGCAGATGGCCAGCAAAGTTGTTGGCCTTCAGGCTAAATACTCAGTTAGCTTTAATTTTTGACTCTTGGGTCCATTCTCCCTTATCCTACAGACTCATGAAAATCAGTATAATTGTTTCAATGGAAATCATCAATAGAGAAGTTTCATTTACTTCTTTTTGACCTGACTTCAGGTAGCTTGTATGTATATGTATACATATACATAAAAAAAATTCCCAAGGTATGTAGATTAAAGTTCATTGATAACTGGACTTAATTGCACCTTTTTTTTTTTTCCCCAAATTTAACTTTGCAGAAGATTTAGGTTAAAAAACATGGAAAGTTTGAACAATTGAATTTTAATTATGATCACTCAGGATTAAAAATACAGGTGCTAAATTTCTTAACCATTTTAAAACACTTTAATTACTAATTACACCTGTACAAAAGTATTTTTTTAATGAACGCAAATCTGCAATTCAAGGATATAGTGTATTTTTCATACATTTCAATAGACTAAATGGCTTATAACAGCTTATATTGTCATATAGCACCAAAAATAACTTCAACATTTTCTCAGTAATATGCAAAGCAAAAGTTTTGTCAAAGAAGTTTACTCAGTTGTGGTTTTATCTGACATCCCAGTGTTTAAGGAGTTAAGTTAAGATCTGAAATCACTTTCTTGGGAAGATGAAAGAGGTGACAAAGTGCAAGATATTATCTCTTAAGGCCAGTGGCCATCTCCTTCACCCATCTGTGCTCTGGGAGGAGCTGAGGTCCTACTGATGGATCCCTCTGGGTGGACACAAGGAGGCAGCAGATGAACCCTCTGAAGTTTGTCCCTTCTGCTCAGTGGTGGTGGTTGTCTCTTTCTGCTGGTGTCTGTGGAGGCTGTCCCTTTCCTTTTCTTACCTTTCAGCTAGCGGGGAGCAGAGCAGGACAGAGCATGAGGAAAAGGCAGGCCTGGACTTGGCAACAAACATCTTTTGAAGGCTTTAAGTGAAGACAAGAAGAGACGCTTAGGGAGGAGATGGGAGTGTTGCCTAGCCCATTTTGGCTGCTGTCAAATGCCTTTCTGCATTTCTAACTAGTCAGTACAGGCATTTTCCTTAAAAATCAAAATGGGTAAAATTCTGATGTATGTCATTGTATATGCAGCAGACAGACAACTTTCGGGACCCTTTGACTTCAAATCTCTTAACTGAATAGACAACACCAAATGAGAAGTGTTAGCACACTTTGTAGGGGGAAGCAAAACAGAACTAGGACAAATTACTCTTTGCTAGAGCTTGTCTCTGCTGCCTTTAATTGCTCATAGCTGTGGGTACATGTGACCGCCTTTTTTTTCTGTTATTCTGTAAGCAGCTTTAAGGTAATGCCCCTCACAAAAACCAGAATAGAAATGGATCCTAAATGAGAAAAGCCATTCAAAGACTTTTCTCAAAACTAAATCATCTATTTTTTAAAGGGCATGTTATGCAAAGTACCTATCATAGTTGTTCTTGGAAATGAAGGTAAGATTTTGAGAAGGAATTAGAAGATTGTTTATATTGGTCGTGGGTTTTTATTCAATACTGTATGAACCCTTGTCTCCTGATCAGTTAGGTTCATTTGCAGATATGAAGGGAGCGGAAGGAGATGATTCAGAAGAAAAGCTGTATGGTATAAAGTCTTCTATTACGTAATAGAAATCAAAATCCAAACTCAACAAGTAGTAATGATTCAGTAGTTAGCAGTTAACAGTTATTATTTGGTCAATAGAAAAATAGCAACTCAAGATGATACCTGCTTGGTATTTTTGAAAAACTCTTTTCCATCTGAAGCAAAATGTATTTGCTGATGCTAATGGACATGTAGTGCACGGGCAATGAAGCTGGAGGCATTTTGTAAGTTGTCCTTTATTTAATGGTCATGACTGGCACTTGTGCTAAATGAGGCCAGATGTTAGATGGCAAGTCCTCTGTTTTGGCTGTATTTTAATTTTTTTTAGCCTTTCTTCCTGTGCTGTTTATGCCGATGTACACTTTTTATTAACTTCAGTGGATGTAGGATCATGCCCTTACATCATAATTTTATTGAGTCTTATTGGAAAAAATGTTCATGTAGACCCTGAAAATGTTTCATATTTCAGAGGAAACAGACTACATTAAGATTGTGTTTACAGAACGAGGAAGAAAACTTTAAAGTAGATCATAATTCATACAGATGGTATTTGCATTAATAACAAGTGCTAGAAATGTTTTCATGGTTTGGTTCTCACTTGATGACTGGGGAGAATAGTAAAGAAGGAAAGCGTTTCTTTGCCAGTGCTGTTACTCGTTAGTCTGTTCTATGAGTACAGCAGAATTTCTGGCTAGTCTTATGGAAATGACTGAAAAATGTCTGTGAAATTAAGAAAAAACATCTGAAAATTTACCATATTCAGTAAAAGCTCATCTAATTTTAATATATGCTGTGGGTTCAAATTTATGTCCCTTTGTCAGTAAGCTAATCTGAAAGAGTTTAATTGGGAAATACCTTTTGCCTTTTTCCTCAGTGGGATTGTGCTTTCAAACCTGTCCAAATTCATCATCAGTCTTGTACAAATTATCTTAGAAAGCCTAAGGAGAAATCAATGGGAATATTTCCCTCAGGGTCCACCATACTGATTACATAAATATCCATGCTTAATACTGAGTTTATGCTTATATCTTCACAACTGATTATGAAACAGATTCAACGTATACATTCCTGTGGAGCCAATGATGTTGCAAGTGCTTCCAGTGCTGGTAAATTTGTAACGACTTGCATTTACACCAAACTGTGCTTGGCACTTCTGACAAAAATACAGATGTAACGTCCAGGGCATAACATGTGTGTTCATTTTCTCACCACATGTGCAAATCTGATGCATCAGACTTGACAGTGTATATCAGAACATCTCCCATTTTGAACTAGCTCTACTAACACTCTGTCATCTTCTGTAATAACCCTTTAACTTTCCTAGGGTGAATTACAAATGTTTGCATTCATGCAAAACATAAATATAAATGTTGACAGTGTCATGCAACAGTGACTTCTTGTCATTCCCACCAGCTGCATGATCCTATAATGTACAATAGCAGCTGGAACTCAGTTGTGAAATAAAAACCGTACAGTTGGCTTTTGGGGACCCCTATGTTAGTGTTGCCAAATTCCTATGGAGTATGACATCCTTTTTTTTTTTTTTTTTTTTTTAGGAATGCAAAACTTTTGCAAATAGTGTTGCTGTTTGCCTTCTACTAGGCTTGCAAAACTGTCAGTGATGAAGTTTTGATAGAAGTTTATTTTCCTTTTATTGTTTAGCTTAAATTTTGCTGTGGTGGAAACTCGGCCTGAATTTTGTCAGGCTGAAGGTCAAATTCTTTTACAAATGAGGACAAAATAAGATTAAGTTCCCTATTTTTGGAGAACCTCAGTAGTGTTAACAATCCTCCACTTCCTACAGTGAATTTCTAATGGCTACAAAGTGGTTCAGTGTTAGCAGCACTGCCGTCAGAAAGGAGAGTAGTAGTGGCAGGGGAGACTTCTAATTTACACAGGTATTTTTAAATCCATGACAGAATGGTGAAGGCAGTAGGAGATACAGATTTTCCACAATGTCCACCTTATTATAGAGTTCTGTTGCCTGGTCTTATTTCAGTTTTACAGGTAAGGAGGTGTTAAATTTTGTCCCTTCTGTTCTCCTATGTTGGAACATGGGCGTTTGACTGTTCAGAAGCTATGTAAATTTACTGGGATCTTTAGCATCCCTTCCTTTTGCCCAAGAATGCTATTTTGCACATGATGAAAAAACTGTTCCTCTTCCCCAAACAGCACTCATACGCCAGGCTCGTTTGCTCAGTCTCTGGAATTAGAGCATGATTGTTTCACCACGAGCAATCGGCTGGTTGCCTTCTTAGGCGTTTAGAGACACGTTTCCTGCTCTGTGACCTGGTGGGTACCTTAGGTTTTAAAATTCATGCTGTTAGAGCTTGCTGGGAGCTGCAGGCAGGTCCCTGAAGAGGGTGTCCCATTTATATGCAAGCCAGAATTAGGGGGATTTCTTAGGAAGAGTGGAGTTCAGAAAGTGGTAGCCTTGCAACAAAAGTCCGAAACTGGGTGCCCTGTGCTTCTTCCCGCTGTGGCCAGCGTAATGTCTCTGTGGTCAGCAGTGCTGATGCTCTCCTGGAGGGATGGGTAGTTGCAACTTGCTTGTTGTGGATGCTGGGTTTGTCAAGCCCTGCAACTTAAGAGCATTGTTTATTAAACCAACCAAACAAGGGAATTAAACAGATTATAGGCTTATCATAGAGCAAGTGAAAGACAGAAAGCGCGTAATTGGAAGGAGGAGTGTTTTGACAGCTTCTGCAGATGGCAGTAGACAGAAGGGAGGAATGCATTCCTAAAGTGTAACTTCTTATTAATAAGGTTCAAATAATTCTAGCAGCATTTTTGAGGGTATTGTATTTGTCATGAAAAGTATGACTGGATTTCTTTCTAGATATTGATTATGACAGTTTTGCTTCATTTTTTTTTTCATGATTCAGAACACTTTCTGAGCAACGCCATTGTGCAGATTATGTACTAATTTTTGAAGCAACGCTCTGATTTGTTTTTGTAATGCTGTGTTCTCCAGAATGATCAGGAGTTCAGTATTGCCTCAGAGACTTTGCACTATTTTATCACTCAGCAGTGTTTTCATATTCAGTATCATGTCTGAGGCAGAATATTTAAATGGAAGATTGTTTCAGAATACTTATTTTTCAGAAACATATATAAACATAAAAATAATACAGTGAAGGATTTATTTTTTTACATGCTTTTGGCTTTTGCCTTTTAAAAACCAAAAGGATTTCCTTAGGGATTCGCTTGTCTAGATCTATTTTCTCTCCAGCATATGAAATGACAGGCTATACAAAATGCCCAAATATTAATTTTTGTGGCATGTCTGTATATTCATCTGTCAACCTTCAGTGAATTTTCTGGTTTTCTATTAGCTTGTCCCAAACTGCTGGCAAGCTAAATTTCTGTAACAGGCATCAATTCACTGCATTAAATGCCTGTTCTGCCCTGCAAGACGTATTGATTTTTTTTTTCTCAGCAAAGTGACAAATACCATTTTCATGACAATAATAGAGATTGATTACGATTTTATGGAACAGAGAAGGAGCTGATATTGCTGAGAGAACCTTGGGGCTTATAAAAAATTGAAAAAAAATCGTTTGAATTAATAAAGAAATTAATGAATTCATCTGTTGCTGATGAAGCTGAAGCATTTTTGATATAATGAAAACTACAGTAAATGCATGATCATTGCTGAAGTGAGGCAAATTTAAATGTATTTATAACATCTGGTGTCTGAAATTACTTGGAGAAATGCTAGTAATCCATTTTGAAGAGCTCAGACTCTAAACTCTTTAAGACTTTAAGATAAATTTTTCTACAGATTTAGGCATGCATGATCATGTACGAGTGAATATTGCAGTGCTATCTTGATCAGTGGAAGTTGAACCTGAAAGACCGAGGAAATGTCAGGTTGTGTGTAGGGGCATTTATTTTAAACCTAAAAGGAAATAAATTTCTTTAGGGTTTTTTTTGTTCATTTTCATTTGCATCTCATGTTGTTATCTCCTTTGCTGGAGATACAAACTGTAGGTCAAACTCCTTTACCCTTGTTTTCACACCTTATCCACTCTTTAAATGAAGCTGGACAGATAGACAGTGAGGTTTCTGTATGAGACTGAATATTGGAATTCGACACAGAGTTAGATTATTCATGACATTGTATCAAAGCAAATTATAACAACAGAATTCATGCTGGGTATAATAGCATTTACAATTTGTATGTGTTTTTATATATTGTCTTATCTTTAAACAAAACCAAACCTGTTTATGGATACTTTCATATAGGCAGGGTTTTGTGTGTGTGTGATACGACTGTAAAACTCACCTCTCTCATTCAATAACCTTGTATCTGTTTTAATACTTTTTTTACTTCGGAAAATATATTCTCCTGATTGATGTATAGTTGACAAACTAAGGTTGGAGTACGATGGATGTAAGACTTTCAAACAAACTGCAAGGTAGGGCAGCGAAGAAAAAAGATTACACTGATAGCTATAGTCCCTGAAATGACACTATATTTTGCATTTACTTTATTCTCTGATCTTCTCCATCAAGAAATATGAAGAACAATATTTTTAGTCTAGGAAATGAAATCCAGCAAACTAAGTTTCCAGAGACAAGCCAGAGTAGTATGCAAAACTAATTAGTTGTGTGTCTCTTGCACATGTGACGTGTCAGTACGACTTCGAAAATTTTAGTCCTGCCCCCCTAAAAAAAGTTGTAAAAAATCACTGTTCTTATTTAATGTCAAGCCAAAAACAAGTCTGTTTTGAGGCCAAACACAAAGAAGAAATATTTCAGAATTAGGTGTGAGGCATTTTTTTTGTTTTGTTTAGCATACTTACAAGTACGTTCAGATGATTTTTTTCTTAAAATCCCAGGTGAACTATAAAGCTTAAAAAGAATTTTTGTTGTGGTTTTTTACTTGAAAGAATGAGGTAATGTATTGTTTTCCTTCTGCTGAATCTATATACATATATGTTGGAAAAAAACATAGAACAACAGATAGTTAGAGCTGAGGATGTAGTATTCAAATAATAAGTGAAACAAATAAACAAATACACACATCCCACTCACTGTGGAACTTGCATAGAGGTTAATGGTTAAAGTAACAATAGAGCCAATTTCTGCATTTGACTTATCATGGGCTTCTGAACTGTTCACATACTGCTCTAAAACTTTCTATTGTGTACTTTCAGTGCAAAAGTTATTTCAAGTGCATATCTAAAACTGTCCAGCAGTATTTAAAGGAAGAGAAAGTAAAATAATGCCTTCATTATAAAAAAGAATGGCTATGACCTTTCAAATGACAGCTGTAGTACCAAAACAGCTGGGAAACAGGTTGAAATTTTTCAAGGTGGCAGCTGTCTCTCAAGAGAAATGTCTTTGAAACATCTCTATGAAAACGGTTGTGATTTGGTCTGAAGGTATTGTGATTTTCCCATGGGCGGTAAAATTTTAGTAATAGTGTATCCACCAGGTGACTTGGAAGAGCAGTTCGCTCAGTCTCTGCTTATGTATCTTAAGTGATTTTTGCAGGATGTGCACCTGGGATTTGCAGGAGTCCTGGTGTTGTAAACTGTTGGCTGTAAATTGTAACATGTTGGCTTCCTCTTGACTGATTTACAGTGTGCTAACAAGCATGTTTATGCCCCAAGAGGTCAGGCAATTGGCATTGTTAAAGATTTAGGAGCAATCTTAGTTTTCCATAGGTTTTTCTTCTTGAAAAGAGAACTCTGTCCAAGCGGGATTGAGAGGCTGCAGTTAGACTTGCATGGAGCTGAAGAGGATCCTGTGAGTCCTTAGAGCAGCCACAGTGCTGCAGGAGCGTGCATGCTCTGCCGCTGGTGTCTCCTTTGGTCCACAAGCAGGTGGAACTGCACTTGCGGGGCGCTGCCACCGTTCAGCCCTTTAGGACCCAAATTGGTTTTGTATAGAAGCAGTGGAGAAGTCTTGGTGCAGCGCTTCCCAAAGAAGCTGCAGTGGCAGAGAAGGACCAGGGATACCCCACGTCCTGCTGCATACCTCGACCTTGCTCCTTAAACCATGGTGAATGTGGGCTCTGTGGTGAACGTGGGCATGGTGAACTCCCTGCAGTACCAACTGGGTGGCCTTCTGCAGTGTGCTTTAGCATCTGATTTAGACTAGGTCCATGATGGCGCTGTCTGGAAGTGTGTAATATCTTCAATGATGTATTTCATTACTGTTTTCTGGTACAAAACGCTAAGTTCAAAGGAGTTCCATCAGCAATCAGTGTGTTTATAACAGTATTGTGCTTCCACACCATTTTGTGAAGCAGTAAAATTCAGTGCCCATAAAATGGCGTCAGAAAATAAACGTTAAAATGCGCTCTGTGACTTTTTGCTGAAACAGAAAATTAGCCTGATTTGTTTATAGCAAAGTAATTCTATTTGACTGCTCAAGGCTAGGCAAGTGTTTCAAAAAGTTATTTTAAATATTATCCACAGCTTGAACATATGCAATCAGGAAGTAATGTATTACCAATGAAACAACACATAAAATTTCTCATAGGAATACTTGCTGAATTTTGTTTTGCTTTTCTCATTTTGGCTTGGTGTGCTGAAAGAAACACTGTAGAAATTCTGCTTAAAGCTGTGCTATACAAATTCATATTTGCAACTGATTTTGGAAACTTAATGAGAGATTTGAAAATGCTTGTTTCTTATTTTAATTTCCACTTTGAAATATAAATTCATTTTAGATCATTAAAACTGAATATAATGCTTTGCATGTGATTGATGATTTAAATTATCATTGCATTTGCTAATTTTTAGTATTCTGTTTTTGTAGTGAAATCTTTAAGTATTTAGCCAAATTAGGGGCTGTGGGATGAAGCCCTACTTTCATACAGTAGGTGAAGGACTCTTAAATCAGTCTCTGGAGTTATTTAACGGTTACCAATTACTCCTGCATTGTAAACAATCAAAGTGCTTGTATCTGCAGGCAGTAGATAACCTGAAAATCAAATATATCAGCTCTGCCTAGATCCTTGAAGAGATTGTCCTGTCAACTAAAACAAGAATAAAAGATGTGATTGTAAATAACATTCGTGGGACAAGCAGGTTAGTAACATTAATTTAAAAAATAAATAAAGAGCCACCTGTAGCAGGCAGTTGACGTTAATTGAGCATCTAGCAGAAAGCGAAGCCTTAAGAAGCTTGCAAACATGTATATATTCAATTGGCTTTGTTCCCCGATTGTTTTAAGTTATGGTTTGCCATCTTCTGATGTGAGGGTTTCCTTTATCTGTTCCTTGCAAGAAGGTGTAGCGTATAACACTGATCCTTTCGGAGGTTTTAGAAATCCTTGCAGTTCGGCTCCTTTGAGTAATGGAGTGACTGCTAGCGCTACATTTTTTTCCTTATGTAAGGGTTGTGTTTATGGCTAAATGCACACCATAGGGATTTTACTTCAATACGAGAATTAAATGAATTCATTAATTCAGTTGAATAGTGTTTCTTACCTGTTATTAACGGCTTTTTTCTAGATTTGTTTCTCATTACCAATGATAATAAGAGAAAAGAAACTAATCATTACTTATAATTTTTGATTGTTGAAATATGTGCATCTCTAATGAGTAGACAAGAAAAATGAAGATTTATATATAACATTATTTAAAATGCCATCACTATTAGTAATAATATCAATTTTAGTGACCGTCAGACTTACTTAATCCCACAGCACTGAAGTTATTAGAGCTTTGGCCATTTAACATAAGTGCTGGAGCACAGAAAGAGATTCCAAATCAGTAATATTGTGACAGATATTTTCATTGAGAATCCTAGGCTGACCCTGCTATATATGGATGGATGTGCTCATAGTTTAAGTACTTGCTAAGCTTTTTTCTTTTATTTCAAGGGAATGAGAGGATGGTGGTAACAATTTCTTTATAGTCATTTTTGATAGAAATATTTGGTAAATAAACTAAATGGAGGGGAAAGAGCAAATCTGTTAGCTGCCGTTTTCTTGTATTGACTCTTTTCTTTTTTCTCTTAAAGATAGCTATTTAGTCCATTAGTGGATTTCTTTCCTCTTCCAGGCTGGCTTCCTGTAGGTTTCACTGTGGAGTAGCAGGTGTACAATTCCAAAGTGTCTTTACAAGTGGCTCAGCAGGGCTTCCTGTGCCGTACATTCACTGGAGACAGCTCATCTGTTTAATCCTTATGTTTTAGTCAACCTTTCTTATTATGCGGACAGGGCTCCCATGCTCAGCTGGATTTTGACTCTCAGAATGAATTGATGGAGCTCTTTGATCTTTGCTGTGTATTGCATCTGTTTCATCTTTCATCTTAATGCATGGATCTTCCTAACTCCTAGCTAGTGCTTTATTTTATTTATTTTTTTTTGCTTGAATCCATCAGTTTTACTTTGTTCTTTTTGGCATGCCTTTTTATGTGCAATGAACTTGATTGCACAACTTTAACGTAATAATAATTAAGTTGGTACAGGTATTTAAAAACACAGGCAAAGACCCAGAGAGCCGTGTTTGTTTAGGGTTGGCACTTTGCATTTTAGAGCCTTGATCAGAATCCTTAAATGGAATTCATGCGATTCTTTACAAAGTTACAGATTACTGCACCTGGTATTTGTGATAAATAGGGGAAATACCAAAGAATCATAGGATGTGACAGTATATATGTTTGGAGTAGCCTGCTACTGGGTATCGACACCTGAACTACAGCAGCATTGAGCAGTATTCTGCAGAACTGGTATAATGCAGTACTTTCTTGAGGTATAGCACCTCAACGGCCTAACACATGAGCGTATATTTAAGTTCATCCCTTCTAAATTCCTGTTCAAAATTAAGCAGCTCCTTAGGTACTGTTAAGCAGTGATACTTTTCCTTAACTCTGGGTTAATTCTGCTCCAGGAGGTTTTGATTTAAAGACATTCAAGTTCCATGTGCTAGCTCAGTTAAATGGTGAGTTACAGTTAGGTTTTGGGGTTTCTTTTTTTTTTTCCCCTAAATTTAAATATGACAACCAGCAAGGGATTACTCTTTTTCAAATGAAACCAGCAAAGGAACAATTTTGATTATACTTTTTCAGTAAAACTAGCACTATCAACAGAGCATTATATAATGGTGTATTTGATTCCTGCACTTATACGATAGAGTTTAAATTCCCTTCTCAAAAAGATTTAAATCAGTGCTCAGTTTTAAGTGAGAGTAGCAATTTAATTTTTCTAGTGATCATTAATGCTAGAGTGGCAAGAGCATTTTCAAGTGAGCAAAGAGCTTTTGGTCTGCAACAGCTAAAATCTTAAGGAGTCTTTGCTCATAAGAGGTTTGATATATTTCACTGCAGTCCAGCATCTTACATACATGGCATACTCAGAGCTATTTCCTTTTTTGCTCCATATACTGGTCATGTTTTTGTCTTAGAAACCCTTTGGGAATAGGCAACATCTGGGCATTGAAGTTTTTGTGGGTTTTTTTTTGTTCTTTCTCAGGAGAGGGCTCCTTATGCAGAACTTCCACCTCCCTGTTTGGTGTGGTGAAGCCTGGGGCAGTTGGTTGTTACATGATGGGGAACCCTCCATTTACAACTGGAGACAGATCCTTCAGTGATGCTTCTTTGGTCAACTACATTCAGTCACATTACATGGGAATCTTTTAATATCTTCGTGCAAATACCATCTTTATAAAGTGAAAAAAAGCAGAAACCACTCATTTTTGGGAAACAGCAACATTTTTCCTTTTGAACTTGTTAGGCTTTATTTAAAAGGAACACAGCACCATGCAGAATGGACTTGAACATCTGGAAGATTTAAGTATCCATGTGCTTTTGGCAGCTTTGAAAACTTCAGTGACATATAACACAGTCATGTATTCCTTATTGCAAGACTTTGCAAGGTGCATTTTTTAAAATGGCCTCACAAAATGACTTACGTTAGGCTTGATTTCACTGTGGCACAGGTAGATGCCACTGTTCCTAACATTAATTTCTGTAATGAAAGAGTAAAAGGACCTCGATCTGATATGATACAATTAACGTCTGCTGCTGCGAAAAAAGATAATATTATAATTTTTGCATGGTATAATAAATATCTGCCCCCCAAAACAAACAAAAAAACCCCAAACTCCCAAACTATGCTTCTCTTACTGTTAGACCTTCTTCTTTTAGGTACTGCTTGACATAAGACTCTAAAAGAGCTTTCTGTCCTCCGATACTGAAAATAATAGATAACAGCCATTGATGTAGAGTCCAGTTTTAGAGTATATAAGAAAGAAGTTTAGAATTTGAAAAAAAATGATTACTGACTTGGCCTCCTTGTTTTCTTTTCTTTTTTTTTTTTTTTTTTTTTTTAATTTGCCTTTGGAGCTATTGCCTTTTAACTGCTCTGAAATTAATCAGGTGTAAAGTATTATCTGTCAGGAAATTAACTAATTGTATTGAAAGAAGCTCATTAAGTCAATCTAGAAAATTATTAAAATCCTGAATGCCTGTGTTGGGCAGTTTCACAATTTGAGACCTACCTTTGGAGAATCCAGACCCAAAATGTAACTACATTAACTCTTTTACTTTTTATTTAAAAATGAATTATAAACAGACGATTTTAGTGGTTTGGGTTGTTGGATTTTTTTTTAAATTTCTTGTCAGTTGGGTGTTTTAGTTTATGTCACTTTGATTGGATCGTTGCAGATACAACCTTTCTAATGGGTCATGTACCAGAGTTTGTTTCTGCCACATTATTAGTGTTTTACATGCTTCAAATTTATTCAGACAAAATGGATTCTTTTAGAAAGCTACTTCAGCTGTAAGTGCATTTTTTTATTTTGGGGAAAAATGTAAAATGACGCATTAAAAATAAGTACTATATAATCTCAAGAGATTGTGTTGCTGTCACATGACAGTATGTTTTCCCCAACGTATTTTGTGTTCATTGTCTCCAGAACAAGCATTTGTTTAATTCAGTTGTTATTTCATTCTGTCTGTGTGTCTACCTGCCTGCCTGCCTGCCATCCCAGTTCCAGTTTATTGCAGCTGGGAACTTTTGCATAGGAGAAGTCTTCAGGCTTTAGAAAAGGCTTTTTAACCAC
Organism: Gymnogyps californianus; assembly: GCF_018139145.2. Lineage (NCBI taxonomy): Eukaryota > Metazoa > Chordata > Aves > Accipitriformes > Cathartidae > Gymnogyps > Gymnogyps californianus. The sequence continues at coordinate 166,907,145 of NC_059471.1, read as the reverse complement.
AAAATTGGGAATGAATTTCTGCACATGAGTTACTTGTAAAATGGTGCAAACGCTGCCTTTAGGGAAGAGCTACTGCTGGCTCCTGGAGCCATGGTACTCAGATGTCTCACTTGACCTAGTAAGGGGCTCTCTGAGAAGGTACTTTATATATGAAAAATATCTTTCCATTAAGACAATGCAAGTTTTTAATTGTCTCATATGTACAGAATGATACAAACAAACCTCTCTAATCCAGAACTGTTAGTAGTCTGAATGTGAATGAATGACTTGCCTTTTTTTTTTTTTAAATTAAGATGTAATTATTTCTGTAGATTTCAGCTCAGTCTTAGTTTCTTATTCATGTGAACTTTCCTGTTTTACAGATATGTTGTCAGTTATTTAACTGTGCACTCTTGGTAATGATTTTTGTCATTCTGTGACACAGGAGAACTGTATTGAAATCTTGTCTAATGTGTTGCATTAAGCCATCCTGACATTTCATGTACTAAGTAAACTTCCATGCCATGGGTGGGCAGAAGTTGGGAGCGTATACCAGGAAAAAATTGCTCCATGCTTGTCCTTACGTTTTTTCCTGGACACCTGCTACTGGACATTGTCAAAGGGAGGATGCTGGAATCTGAGCTGGTGTCTATATTCTTACTGATTAGTTTAAAAAGAGGTATGTCTGACTGCTAGTGTAGGTAACAGAATAACAGAATATTGGTGCAAGAAAAAGGGAGTGTCAAGGAAAAAAATTTACAGTTTTCAGGCTCGCCTGCAGCTGGTCACAGCAAAATAGAACAAAAGTCCTTTAGCTCATGTGTACTGACAATATTGTAGCAGAATAAAACTGGACCTGTTTATCATTTTGCAGGTGGAGAAATGGTCTGTTTCCCCTTTTTCTTTCTTGGTCAGTTCCTAGAATGTAAGCAAGATTGTTTTCCTTGCAATGCATTAATATTTCACCTCTATTCATTCTGTGCTAAGGATTGACGCAACATGTGGCCTCTTCACATCTGCCTTGTGGCACGTCCCCCTCGAGAAGCTATGCGTGACTGTTGCAGACATTGTCCTGTACTGTGAAACTTTATGGTTTCATTCTTTTCAGTGGAATATACGTGCAGTTTATGATGCAGGCTAACTCTTGATTTGCACTGCTAAAAATAAAATTAAAAAAAACCCAAACAAACCTGGGACTATTTTTGATGCATATGATGTCCCAAAGTGAGAAACTATACCATAAGCTCTCTGTCTGTAGCTACATGTGCTCTTTCTTGGAGTGAGGGGGGAATCAGTGAGTGAGAGGGTCAGTGTGTCACTGAGCCTTCGAAGCTCCTGATTTCAGGAAGAGGCTCACTGCAGAGGGACGTTGCTTCTCGGACCAGGGCTCTGCCACATGTGTTCCCCTAAACCTGCCGACCAGCATCTGTGCACCATCCTGCATTGGCTTCGTGCCCTTGTGTTGCTCCTTTCCTTCTCCTAGTTTGTGTGTTGTAGCACAGTCAAACGTGTAGGCTCCTTATTAATTGACAGCCGCCGAACATTAGAAGTTAATTTAAAAGCCCACTGGATTACAATGTGAAGAGTATTCCTTTCATTACATTGCCCATTATTTTAAATGTATAATTTACATATATTATTGCTTAATTTCACTTAATTTTTTGTAATGAGGTACTGAATGGAAGATCTACATGATTTATGAGAGTACAAATGGAAGGTTTATTAGACAGGCATTCTTAAGGTTAAGCTTATGAATAGGTATACATAACTAAAACTAAATGGGTTTATGTCAGTCTGGGGTTGTGAAATACTATTGTGACTATTGATCAAAATGTTTTAGAATATTCTTTTCTTTTTTTGCTTTAGGTCATGGATCCTACTTTTTTCTATACCGCCTTGTAGGTTGTTGGGGTTTTTTTGGTGGCAATTTTCTGTGTCCTGAGAAAGCAGCAAATATTGTGGAAATCCTGGAGTAATCTTGTCTTTACCAGAATAAACCTCTCCTTTGAGCCTGGACCACCATTATTATGGTCATGGCTTGTGTTTTTTTAAACTGGACATGCTTTAGGTTAACCATGGCCTATCCTTTGCTGTACCTCCCTCCCTGCTAAGGCAATTTTTCTTTTACCTGACCCCGAGTTTACTTTTCCTTTACCACTCACTTTCCTTTTCTCCTCCTATACCAGTATGTTGTCTAGTTGCTTCCACGGAGGTCTTTGTGTACTTTCTTTGTGTATTCCCTTTGATATGTTTCATTTTCTCTGAACCTCGTGTTGCACAGATGATTTGGTAATTCTCATCTTTTTGTCTCAATGGAGGGGGGGGGAAAAAAGCAAAAAATAGCTGTTTTTTCAAAAGGTTTGAGGAAGGTGAGGGCCAAACTACCCAGAGGAGCTGCCCTGCCCTCCTGAAAGAATTACACATGTAATTCATATAATTTGGATCATCTCATAACTTTTGCTGTTTGTTGCTTTTGCCTTAGCCAGTTCATAGATTAATAGAATAATTCAGCTTGGAAGAGACCTCAGGAGGTCAACTAGTCCAGCCTCCTGCTCCAAGCAGGGTTAAAACTGAATTCAGACCAGTTTTGTAGTCTCTACGACAGCTAATAGAGAGAGCAGTACATCCAGTGGATGAGTCATTCCACCAGTATCTAAGTATGGAAATGGGTATAATAATTCATGCTCAACAGATCCCTGTCATCCTCTCCTTCATCCTAGTGGTGACAGAAGAGAGCATAGATGACCAGCCTAGTTGCCTTTTTTGTAATAGCTGAGGGTAGGTGAGATTAATTCCATATTTTTCCACAGTGAACTCTGAAGTAATGAAAAAGTGTGTGTGAGAGAAAAACCTGATGTATTTATTGAAAATGGACAAACCTAAGTGCTGCTGCGGTACCAAGTTCGATCCTTCTTTCATGCTACACTTAAATAACTGTCAATCTGGACCTGTCAGAGACCATCCTGTTTGTTTTCCAGTTCCGCTGGCTCAGATCTGTTCTGACAGCTTAGAAACCTGGTCAGGTCTATGCTCGTGGCTGACTGGAGCTACTGCTATGGATAGCCTTATCTATCTGATGCGTTTGGTTCACCTTCCAGAAAAATGAATCAGTTGTTACAGCAGCCTCCTATTTTTGTATCCTTCTCAAGTCCCTCATTCATTTGCTACGCTCAGTTATTTCCTCTTGCCTTAAAGCTCTGTGCTAGGATCAAGACTACTTCTTCATATTTAAAGGCTGTCTAAAGAAAGCAAGATCTGATTTGAGTACAGCAATAGAAATGAGAAGGAATAATGCACGAAGGGCTTAACTTCTGAGTAAAATCCTGTCGTCAGTAGATATTTTAATAAAGTGAATTAGTCATTTTAGTTGGGCTAGGACTGAGCTTTCTAACAGTGTGTCTGCCGTTGCATTGGTGACAATATGGTGTGGAGGTACTTGAGCTAGATCTCAGCTTGTTAACAATCTGGGTATAGGTCACAGCGCAGAACTGGCACAGTCTTCAATATCTGCCTGAGAAGCTGGGTGAATACTTCATCAGACATCCAAAATGACTGGAGTGATGACACTACATTTGAGGATGTAATTTATTTTCCTGCCCTCATCCTTTCCAACAAATATCAGAAAGCAATTAGTTGTGTTTTGACCAATAATGAACACCGTAACGATTCCTCTATTTGGCCTGGTAAACTTTGCAAATGAGATAGTTACATAAAAGAAAAATTTGACTTCTGAAAGGCAAAGCAGGTTCTGGCAGCACTGTAACTTCAAGGGAGTGAGGTCAGGGTATAATTGTTACTCCCACAAGATGCTGTTTTCTAACTGTTGCTATTTTCTGTTTGGATTTCAAGAAAGTGTGAAAATTTTATCTGAATTGTATGTGAAAACTTTGAATAAAAAAATTATTGTTTTCAATAGATTTACTAAAAACACGGATAATTTTATGCTACAAAGTCCAGAGCATCATCTTGTTCGAGATTGAGACAGTATTGCTGGATACCACCTTTAATATTAAACTAGCCTTCAATCAAGGTGAAGTAAAACTAAGATCACATTGTCTGAAAAGATATGATTTTGGAAAAGCAGTCTGTGGTTCAAGTGCCAGGGCAGCCAGTGTACCATGAATCCAAAAGTAGTCATAAAAATTTTTGCATGTCCTTACAAATTTTTATTAATTGACTAATGTACTCCACTCTAATTAGTTAAATGGAATTGTCGGCAGGCATTTTGAAATGTATCAAGTTGGGTTTTTTTGTACCAGAATGCGCTATTGTGATGGCTTTTATTCTATTGTAACCTTTGTTTCTACTTTATATGAACTACTTTCCAGTACTTTGCAGCGTATTTGGTTTGTAAAAAAAGGTCTTACAGCAAAAGAGCACGATTGTCCAATGCTGCCGTAAATGAAAAGCCCAAACATGTTATTGTTTTCTAGAGCAATGCTGAAATTCACTATCATCAGCTCAAATTTTGTTAGAATGCTTTTATATTTTGGGCTTATAATGTATTTGCGTGTTTAACCTTCTCGAAGCATAGGCTTCACTAGTGGGGATTTATAGACGATCAGACTAGTTGAGAGGAAGATGTATAAAGAGAAGCCTTTAATGGTAGCTAACTGCTTCTGTGGGCCCAATTAAGACTATCCAACTGTGAAACACAGTCCCCTGAGTAACGGTGCAGTCGGCTTCCCTGGGTTTTTTGAGGTGGGAGGAAGGAGGCCTGGAATAAGGGAATATCCAGTGCAGCTGTGAAGAAAAAAAAAAAAAACTTTAAGAGTTATTTTAGAGAAAAAAACAAAAATCAACCAAACAAAAAAACCCAAACCAAAACAAAAAAAGAAGCAACCCGCAAACTTTTGGTATGCAGTATTAATAAAGGTTGAGGTCAGCTTTACGTATGCACCACATTCTAGACTTGACGCCGTAGTAGCTGTGCCTGAGATCTGGACGTGGTGTTGGTCCAAAATCAATCTTGTCACTCCTCAGAAGGCAATGAGAGATAATAAGTACTATTCACCTGATTGCCTTCCTGTTCTGAGACAGCTGGTGACGCTTGTCTTCCTGATAACCAGGAGTTTCAGATCTAAGGCAGGGATAAAGAAAAGCTGGGAGCTTGCTGAATCTAAATTTGACAGTCGATGGCTGTGTAGAGGGTCAGGAGGGATAGAATCTGTGACACGTATAAGAAAGGAACAAAATTTATCTGCTCTGGTTGCAATGATTAGATGTCTCTTTGTCTGGCTTTCTTACAGTGGATGATTGATTGTACCCGCCAGCTGGCTAATATCATAATTAACAAAGTTGCTACCATGTCTGAGAAGTTTAATCGAAAAAATTGCCGGCAGTATGATGCCATTGTCACAGAGATCACAAGCGCTGCAGTGTTGACTTTTGTACTGGTGGAGCCGCAGGACTATGTAGATGTGCTGAGAAGTCATTCGCTGGGATAACTAAAGGTATGTTTCTTTCCCCGTACATTTCTCCCCTGTATGTTCTTTTGAAAAATGAAGTAGATGGTCCTTTGATGGTACTTTTCATTTCAGGATGCCACGTGAAGCTATTCTGTTGTATTTTAAAGCAGTTGCAATAGCAATCTAGAATATGTTTTATCAATGCATCAAAAGGTGAATAATCAAAACGGTAGTTCAGTGCTACTCACCCTTTCTAAGTGGTCTTCGCTGTCTTGCCAGATGCTTTTTGCAAAAAATACGGATGCGGTTGTTTTCACAGCTAATTTTCTCAGTTGGAGGAACTACAAATGCTGTTGCCAGTCTATGTTCTAGGAACTCATAGTTCAGTTTGGGTTTATGTTTTGTAATATTTCTTTTCATTCATTACTTCAAGTTAGAATGTAATTTAAAAGGCAAAAAAAAAAAACCCCGGGGAAAGCTCCGTATTCTTGCATTCGTAATTCAGCTTTAGAATATCTTGCTAAAATATTCGCTTTTGTATATGCATATTTGTGTGTGTGTGCTTGTGTGTGTGAAATGAGAGCAGCGTCGGTGCCGTTAGCTGAAGAGCCACTTTGCAGCACCTTTGTAAAATATTGCCTGAGAATCTCACTTATTCCTTTTGTACGTTTACCTAGTTTTCCAAGTTAAAAATGATTCCACTGAGCTCCTCTTCTCTGCAATTGTATTTTTACGTGTGTGTGCGCGCTGCGTGGTAGTTCAGTTATGCTCTGGAGTATGTGTTGAAAATGCCAGCCTGACATATTGCTAATGAGTGTGCATATTGACAGTGACGGGGGCGTGTGTCTGTCTGTGTGCCATATATTAAAACAAAAAGAGGAGAGAGACGGAGACAGAGAGAGACAGAGAGACAGAGAAGGAAATATTGGGATGGGAAAGAACAGTTTATTTACATTACGGTATGTCAAAATGTTATTATGGCTAAAAAATCCATTTTAAATAGACGTGAGATGGCATATGACGGTTCCTTCTCTTTCTCACAGGAGCTAATATGGCCATGGTAGGAGAATAAGGGAGACCCATTTATTTTGGTGGTATTAGTATTTTTCTGCCCAAGTAATTTTGACTTTCTGGTACCAGTTTCTAAAATTTGGGAAATGAATTGTTTGCATTGTGTTTCAGTTCCGTAATGAACTCTCCCTGAGTTTTCTGTTGCTCTTCTTCTCTGTATCTTTACAGGTAAACTAATTCTGAGCATTCAGATGAAATTGTTACAGTAGACTTTTGAAGGAATGTATTGCTGTATAGCTAACGTAGCTGATGTTTATTTAAAAACAACATATTTTGGGGATGCGCTCTTTTCTGTTTTACAATTTTCTGTTTAGAGTTAAATAATTTTCTGGTTTTGAGCTGATATTATTGCAATGGTAATTTAAAACTAATCCTGACTTGAATTTTTCAGAGAGATTTTGCAGTTCTCAGTCAATTTAATAGCAGATAAATTATTTTTAATTAGTAGACCAAATTGGAAGTACCAACTAAAATATTTTTTTTCTTTATTTCTTTATTTGTTAATGGGCTATGCCTCAAAAGAGACTTCTGTTTTGTGAGGAAATACTTTTTTCCAGGCCAGAAAAGTATTTCTGTCATCATGGTTATTCCTATCGTCGGTAACAGATTCTATGTTTTTACTTATCCTTGTAAATATACTGCTTTTCAAGAGCTGCTAAGCAAAATTAAAAATCTATATTTTGTTTTGAATAGAAAATGCTGTGAACAGTGGCAAAATAGATTAGTATTGTGATTGCAGACAATAGGGAAGATTAAGTTACTAAAACAGTATATTGTTGTTCTAAACTAAACCCTGTAATATTTTGTGTAATTGAGACTTTGTGCATTGTTAGAACTCGGCTGGAGTATCAAACGGTTGTGAGGATTAAAGCAGACAACTAAAGCAATGTCACAGTAGATGTGGCTGGTTTTTAACAGGATTATCTTCTGAGATGTGTAGAAATGAGCTCTTGTAATAGTTTTGGAGGAATTAATAATTTTAGTAAAATGTTAATGGCAAATGTGCTAATGTAAAGAGTTAGAAGATTAGTGATGCATTCTTTTGCATGGAAATAAGAATATAATAAATGTACTGCAGGTGACTGAAGCTACTGCAATTTTATTGGAGATTAAAGTTTGATTGACCTTTGCTGAGGTGATTAACCCTTCTGAAATTAAAAGCCAGTGGTAAATTATTCTGTCCAATTTAAATGCAAACACAGAACAGTATGCTGTGTCATTCAAGTGTACGAGAAAAAAATGTTTTAATTTTCCTTTTGCACTCAGTGAGATGTGATTGCAGACGGCACGCGACTGGGCTCTGGTAGAACTGGCCAGTGGCAACCTGCCTTTGCTCTGCTCGTCACCGCCGGAGCAGCTGCGCCACGGGAACGCCGAACTTGGGAGCAGCCGCCTGCAATGAACCCTCACATGCAGGAATGTTGGCAGGAACGCGTGGAAGCACGTCAGCGAGGTAAGCAGTGAAAATCACTGTGGATATACTTTATCTGCTAGTGTAGACCTTGAGCCGGCTGACGCATGCACGAGCGGGCAGTGTAACACAGGTGAGGATTCCTGCCCAGCAGGCAGCTCGCCGGAGCTGGGTTGCTTACCTGTGCAAGCCATTGCAGAATTAGAAGTAAAGCTGCATGTATGTTGTTCTTTGTGTCGTTTTTTTTTTTCTTCTCCCTAATCCTTAAAAGTCAGATTTACAAGCTTGCAGACCTGCACTTTTTGACTGACAGAGCACTTCCTTGCGAGCAGGCTAAGTGCAGGTGTGCGAATCGCTGCGCTGCTTAAACGCTGTGATTCCAGTCCTTCCTACTAAATGTGTAAGAGTGGCTTCTTAGGTTGGAGCCAGTACGTCATGCTGGATGGGTAGGATCAGGACACGATCTTAGCAGTTGACTAAAGCCCGTGGGATTATTTGTGTGTATACAGTCATGCAGATGGTCATCAGAGTTACTGTGGCTACGCTACTGAGCAGCCTTTGAAAACCTAGAAAGTTAATTTCCAATAGATTTTGTGATTCTGTTCCACATTACAGTTGGTACCTGTGTGTGCAAACTTTATTAATTAATATTAAGTTGGAAAGACCTCAGCGATACGCTTGCTGCATTTTTTATGAATCTTTCATTAAAAGTTGAACACTTAGAAGTTCCTCCCAGAGTATCTGCCTTGGTCTTTATTTTTTTTAACAGACAAATGAATGTCAGGGCAGTGGTTTGTTTTGTAATGAATTACACTTAATCTTCCCAGGTAAGAGATCAGTTGTTATAAAACAGCGTACTGTCTAAAAGCAGTTCTGGAGGACCATGGTGACTCTCTGAGGGCTTAACTTTACATTGACCAGAACCATTATAATTGGATCCATTTTAAATTCACATATTTTTGTTGCTTTTGGTAAGAAATGATGTATTTGTTAAAAGCCTTACACCAAAATAACGGTAAATTAGAAGCAGTTTAGTTGCTTGAGGTTGGTTCAGTTTGCATAAACAAGCCCTTGAAGCATCACTGTCTCCTTCCTTCATCTGCCAGTCCGGGGGGGGAGGCAAGTGGGTCAGGTCTGGACCCAGGGCTCTTTGTGGTCCTTGGCCCACAGTGTACTGATCAAACTACCACCTTTCCTCCCTCCCCCCCTTCCTTTCCCTGAGTTCACCTCTCTCTGACCACCTGAGAAGAGATAAAATGGCTCTTTGAAGGCTTTTTCTTGCATGCCAGCAGCAGCAGTGCTGGGAATTGGGCTGAAGGGCAGAAGGGCTACTGCAACTGTTTGGTCTTGAGTGGACTTTCTGCCTAGCAAAATTTCCTATTCTTTCATGCAGCTGCAAAGCATTAAAATGATAATGAATGTGCTATCTGCATTCCATATTCAGTTTTCCTCCTCACTTTTCATCAAGGAAGACTTCATATTGCATCTGTCAAGATAGGGAAGTCCAAGGAATTGCAGTTCAGAAATTAAGGACCCTGAGGTAGCGGCTCACTTCTGTCTCTTCTTTTCATTTACACTTTAAACAGCCTTCAGAGAGATGGGCTGCTGCTTCTGGGACCCAGTGAAGAAAGTGAGGAATAGATAAAAGCTAAACTTGTGGTGGAGTGACCTAAATGGAACAGCTGGCAAAAGTATAGAGGGGATCCTCCAGGGTACTGAATTATACCTTCAGGCTTGGATTAGTAGGATGTTTAACAAAGAGATCCATTTGCCAAAAGGATCTCTGCCTGATTTTTAATTATGGAACTAGCACTTCCTTCAACATTTGTAAATTACTGAGCTTTTTTTTCCTTGTAAGGTGTAGAGTACTAATTGTTGGCTTTGGGCTCTTGCTTCTGCTTTCCTCAAACTAAAATTTTTGCATGTTCTTGGTTTAACCCTATGAATACTGGGGACATGAAACATTTTAACAGTTTTTATGTTATGAATAATGAGATGCATGCTCTATAGACAAAATAAATATGAACTTTAAATATCTATTGTTTTGCTGATAATCCTGGAATGCTTTTGAGTGCTTGGAGTAGGATAAAACTTTTCTTTAAACTGAGGAAAACAGTATTTATAGGATCTTTTTAGTCATATGTAACCATCGCATTTTAGTTAACAGTAGTAGGTAGTAGCACCCAACTTTTTTTTTTTTTTTTTATTTTAGTAGCTAGATGTCTCCATCCTTTTGCATATTTTACAGTAGAGCAGTGCAGGAGAGGAAAAAGAGTGGGGCTGCATATGTGAGAAATTCCTATTATACCAGCCAACTTTCATATAACATGTTTTTTTGAGATATCCATTATGCACTTGTCTGTTATCAGCTAATACTGCCATACATTTATGAAATCTCAACAGCAAAAAAAAAAAAAAATCCAAAATTGCAAGAATAATGATACTCTAGCATGATATAAAGTTTTCAAATGGGTGGTGTATCAGGACAATTCATGATGAAGTAATAATATTGCTATATATGTGTTCAGTGAAGAGATGCTCCTAAATGTGTCTGTTTATATTTACTGATGCAGTCAGGCAGAAGAGAGAGCGCAGCGTAGTAAAATGTTTCTGGAAAGTCTGTTGGAATGCTTACTATATCTGACTACTTTATGCAAAAAAGTACTAACAGGGTGGGCGGTAGCGGGGGAGGCTAGGATGTTGTCACTGTACTCACTTCCTACAGAGTAAAATGTCTGAAATAAACACTGTTAGTCATTACACCTTCTGTTTTGCTCTTTTGAAAAAGCATTTACCAAGCAGGGCAAGTTCTTTCAGAGACAGGTCATGTAAGATTGTTTTGATGATATTCACTGTATGTCGATGTTACTAAGCCATGTGAGAGATCGGACAGCTGCTTAGCGTGTGGTATGACACATAGGTGAGTGTTTCTCTCTTGCAACAGAAAAATGGAAAAAAGGTGAAATTATAACGTTGTTTCCCATTGCCCCCAGTGAGGCTGGCATAGGGAACTGCATATATTTTTAAGTTGGTCTGACAATTGTTTAGAAATGATCTTGTTCAGCATTCTAACATTTCACTACATTAGCAGTAGTCACTGTGATTATCTGAATAGAAGGTGCTTCAAAATTTTATTCCTTCCTCAAGCTTTATTTTTCTTCTGAACTCTCTGTCAATATTCTACTCTGTCAATAGCTAAAGGAAAATTGGAGGTTTAATACCCTTTTAACTCCAGTATATGTTAAGCATTTTCGTATATTTTTTTCATAATAGAACAAATCACACTTTTCTGTATAGAGAAAACTTTCTCAATAGTGATACATGCACTGTACTGCATATGATTGCAAAACACACTGCAATTTCAATAGCTATATAGAGTTAGACCTTAAAGTTGTAAAAATTTTTATTGTCTTTACACTGAAGTTTTTAGCAAAAGCTACACATTCCATATTGCAAATATACACATGAAGAAAATGTATTGTATATCCCTCCCCAAAAGTTACCCTGCAATCAGGGCAGAAGATACACACTGACTAGTCTGAGTAAATGTATTACACTACTTTGGAAGAAAAATTATTTTGTCTTATTTCTTTTGGGAAGCTGGAAGTAGGCAAAAATGGTAGATTCATTTTAGGCTTCTGTTAAAAATCAGTAATTGCCTAGGCATTTATTTTCTTTTGTCAGTGTTATAATTTATGGAAGATTAACTGCAAGTTGATAATTGCATTTTTTGTCCATCAGACTTATGTAGTTTTCTGAAAGAGTGCATAACAGAGAACTGAATTTGAATAACTTGAATAGCTGCATATGAAAACTCTTGGAGTGTAATGTTACAATGAACATTTCTTCTTTCCATTTCAATAGAAATGAAAATTCTGTTATGAATATACAGCTTCTTACACTGCTTTAGTGGTTTTTTTGTGGTTTTTGGAGAGTTTCAAATTCTGGTTTTGGGGTGAGGGGAAGGGAAGGAAAGGATGTGAAACTTGTAGTTCTGGTAAAACTTTTTAGGTCAAGGCAGAATGTTTTTGAAGTATTTACTACTTTACATTCTTGAAATGGGTGGTGGGAGAAATTTCTAGAAGCTTTTCTTTAAAGTAAACTAAAATATGCCTTCTTTTAAGAAATTAAATTGAAAATGAAGTAAGGGCATTTTCATTAAAAATTGCCTGACTGGAAATGAGAACAAGTTGGACCATTGTGTTCAACAGTTCAAAAACTGCTTGAGGAAACATTAACTTTTAAAGTCCTGTTTGAATAATCACTAAACCTTTAGTCAGAAATGAATCCACTCTTCCATGTAGAAACACTGAGGAAAACATTTATATGAAAAAATATAGTCCAATTTCTGAAAATACAGACCAATTAGTGAGATTTAATTTGGATATTTGTCACTGAGTATGCATCATGTATATGTTAGAGCTGATTTACCATTATTTCCTTGTCTTATTTGCAAAAAGAGACTCCTACTTATTGAAATATTACTGAAGAATCTAGCTTTCCCCACAAATTACACACTTTTTGCATAAATGTGCCTAATTACCTGAATTCAGTTTTGATTAGCAGTGTTAATTGATGCAGCTGTGGATGGGCTCTGTTTACCTAAATTACCATGTGCAAACAGCAATACGTCTGAAAGTGAGTATGCTAAACTGAAAATACTAATTAGCTAAGACAGATTGTTATTCAAGTCACATCTCAGAGCTTTTTAATGAAAGCCTGAATGTGTCAGGGCTTTATGATATTCAGACAGAAATGTCTATATTACATATGATTTCTAAATTTAATTCATGGGAACAGATGGGATGTCGGCCGGGGTTCTTCTCCATCGCTTCCAGTATTAATGTGAATATTTGACTCTACTGGAGACATTTTTGAGTGTGTGTATGTGAGAGAGAAAGAAGTGTGAGAGAGAGGGAGGAGGGAGGAACTCATTGTGTGCATTGACAGTGTGCCAGCCAAGAACATCTAACTGGTCTATGTTTGACTGACATATTTGCAAATTATAGCCACCTACTTTCCCAGAAGGAAGATAAACAAACTATTTTGCAAATTTAATAAAGCTAGATAGTAAGTGTAATAAAACCAAATAACAGAAAAGTGAAACAGATCTCAGTAACAGAGAGATCTTTTGCAACAACAGAGATTTTTCCTTTTGCAACAATAACAAAAATATGTCAGTTTTTTATATAAGAGGAGGATTGGGCTTTGTGTTTCAAAATGTTGTGGAAAGGCTTTTAATTACCTTAAGCTGTGTTATGAAATACAAATACAAATTATTTTCTCAATTTTATTTAGAAGTACAGATTTAGGTTTTCAGATAATGCACTTAATCCCTCTTAATAGTTCTGTTGGATGCAAAACTGTAAATAAGTTTGAAAGTAGTATAAAAGAATATCTAGAGCATATACATTGACTTAAGTCTTCTTCATATAGATCAGCAGCTGTACCGCATATGCCCAGTCTTCAATCCATTTATTCTTACTTTTGCTTCAGAGCTTAAATATTCAGAGGTCAGCTCCCATGTGAAACCCAGTAATTCCATCAGAAGCTTTTCCCACAATGTCTTGTCAAAATGCAAAGCAAGGATTATAAGTACTATGCCTAACTATTTGTACCAAAATAATAGTTGCAGTTGTAATGTTCTAATTTTCATATTTGGACAGTTCTTGCATAAATGTTCTCAAAGTATCTGTAAAGGTCCTAATTCAATGTAGGTAGCTATGGTTATAGTTATAAAAAGTGACAGATCTTTTGACCTAAATTGGTCAGAATCTATTTTCTTGTGTGGTTGCAATGGGAGAACTCTTTTGACTCTGTTATTCCACAGTTATGGTGAATATGGTGAATAGAATTTGGCCTGGTTACTTAGTTTTGGGAACACAATACTCCTTTTTCAAAAGGTTCAATAGTTCTGTTTTTGTGTAAGTAAGTTGACATGTAGAGCTGATCATATTTTCTGCAAGTAATTATCTAAGCTCCTAAGCTTTATATCTGAATCCTTTAGTCATGCTCTCTTGTACTTCATTGGTGTAGGCTTTACAGATGGAACATATTCCTAAATAAATCAGCCACAGATACCCGCATTGTTCAGCTGGCAATTAACTCAGGCTAAAGAGGAGAACAGTAGTGGTGCGAGTCAGGTTTGGACCACTATGATAATTAAATCAATTCATTCCTATTACAGTTGCAAAATATGAGTGATCCTCTGTAATGAACTGTCTGTTCAGTCCAGATATCTGACCTAGTAAAGAGCTTTTATCCTGAATAAATCATATTTATCAGGAGTTCTGAGTCATAAAATGTAATACTAGACCATTTAATGACAAGTACTCCACCACCCTCAATAGAGCTTGACTTCCTTATGCAAAGTGTAGCTGAAAGAGTAAATGAGAAACAGAAGCATCACCTTCTGGAGCACGGAAATGGAGAGAGGCAGACATACAAATCCAAACTAGTTTTAAGATGGAGCTTGAAAAACTCATGAAAAATTGCATCCAATGATTGCTTTCACTAGTAAAATACTGGAATAAATGATTCAGAGACAAGCTCTTCTGAGCAGGTGATGATCTTCAAGTAGACTGGTAGACGAAAAGAAGAACAGATTAATCCATTGTTTAAAAGAATCTACCGAGGCCTTTTTCCAAAGAAAATAAGGTAACAACTTCCACATAGAGGTCTTAAGAAAGCCAGCACCTGATGCAGAAAATCTCTCCAAACTTGACCTTTACTCAACCATCATTTGAGAGCAAAATCAGTGAGAAAGGAGTCTGCAGTATTTGCTTTTAGCCTTCAGAATAGGAGTTCAGGCCAGAGTCTTAGTGGCAGCAATAGCAGATGAGCGATTTGTGAGAACATACAGAACATAAATGATATTTCTACCTCTCTGTAACCTTTAATTCTGTTGGTTGATCAGCTGCTACTCAGGGCATCTACATGATGCAGCTGCAAAAGTTGGCTTAGCATTACAATGGGTTCTTGTTTCCATCCAACAAACTAAAGGTGTGTTTGGTATCTTCTGACACCCAAAAGCTATCACCTGCTGTGTCCAAATTATGCATTCTACACTTTATGCACAAGATTGCTTAGTAAAGAGATCCAATAACATTAGTAAGATTGTATTATCTCTTTCTTTAGGCTTTGCACTCTAATTCCAAAATTAGCCAGTGTCTTATGAGGCTTGTAGTCAACCCTCAAAAACAAGGACACAAAAAATCATGCAGGAAAAAATAAAATAGTGTCATGTCTAATTCCCTGTTCTGTTGTTATTTCTCAAAAAGAATCTTCAGCAATAAAAGTGAGTGGCCATCCAATTCCTACGGAAAATAGATCAATTTTGGTCTGTTGGAACTCAAGTACTTTAAAGCAGAAGACATGTGAAAGCTGTGGATGTGAGCACCATAATAAATACATCCTAAGTATACAGGAGATTTGGTTCTGATGAAATGTACCTAACACAAACTGCAGACCTGAACCAAGGAGGAAGAAAACAAAAGGAGATTCTAGCTTCTCCTCACTCAGCACCACCTTTGCAGGGCTTACATCCTCACATCATGTAGTGACATTACAGCTCTGGTTAGGGGAAAGCCCATCTAAGAATAGAAATGGTTTCTAGCACTGCTTCTATGTATCCTTGTTTTCAACTCATCTGTCTTGCTCCTTACTCAGCCACTCATGTTGAATGTCACTTTATTCTTCTACAGCAGAAAGGCCAACCTGTTGCTAATGCAGAAAGTCTCTCTTCATCTCCTCCTCAAATGCTTATGATCTTTTCTTTAGCCACATGCACTCTGCATTATTGTAATTCTTGTCATACACAGTCGACTTGGAAGGAAAGATGAGGCACTGCGTTGTGTTGGTTACTGCTCTGTGAATGAGTTGAGTGACTATACATATTCATCCTCTCTGTTCTGATATTTCCACTGGCTTCAAGGTTTCTGCTGTTGCAAACTCAGTGCAATGTTTCTGGTCTTCAAAGCAATTAATGTGTCAGTATTGACTCTGTTGGCTACCTCTTTGACTTGCCAAGGTACTTCTCAAAACAAGGAGCATGCTATTGCTGTATTGGGAAGTCTCTTTATAGACTGCAAGTCGAAAAGCATCTTCTGCTTTTATAAATAATATTTGACATTTTTCATATCTATCCTAATGTAATATGTTGGATTTTCGAGATCTGGTCTGCTTGTGTTCTGAAGTAGTCTTTTTGTTATATGTTTACACACCTTACAGTTCATTTACAGGAAAGCACTTACAGTTCAGTTACTCACTTGAACTTTTTTTTAAGTCAGTTTTAGTCTACATCTATTGCACAATTTCTTGTTGATAAACTAAGTCAATACGTTTATTCTCCAATGAATCTACAATTTAAATCAATTAAATGTTTTCTATTTTTGAAGTTAATTGTATAACATTATGCAATTAACACTCCCCCAAAAAAGAGGAGCATGTATAACATGTTCTTTCCCTTTATATTCACATTCCAGCTTCAAGTATCCATTGACATGGAGGGTCCCTGTTTAAAAACTCATCCTTCAGGACCCTGTCAGAAGTGAAGTCCTTTAGTCTCTTCCAGGCTCTGTGTGTCTCCCTTCTCCAGGCTCCTTTTCTCTTATAATCCAGTTGCTATTTTTACTTTCACTCTGACTTCTGTTTCTGTACTGTGACTATATCTTACCTCATCATTTACCCTGATCCTTTCCTCTCTGTCCCTTTTTCCTTATGCTTAGTACACAACATAGGTAATTTTGATTTCGCCTGTTGATCATATTTAAGATCTTCTACTTTAAGATCTTTAGACTGGCCATGAGTTTTTGGCTGGTCTTGCTTTATTACAGTTGCTGTTTCTTTCTAATAGCATATAAGTGATGCCATGCACCTGAAAAAAAGATCTTTTACCTTTGATAGGCAAAACCAAAGCGTGGTAATCTAGTAGGCTACGGTAGACATCTAGAAGTACTATCACCAATGGTGAATAATTTTTTCTAAGTGTCTTGTGTCAGCATGGATTTCAAAAAGACTTGCAAACTCCTACTTAATCAACTATTTCTGTGTAATGTTTTTAATCACACTCACTTTGTATGTGAACTTTTCCACATACTTTTCTCTGCTAGACACTGTCATCTCTTCTGCTCAGATTCAGCTTCCACCTACTGTTTTTCATCCATTAATTTACTTCATGCCTAAATTACAAGCCACTAGTATGTATGTAAAAAGGCAAGTGCAATAACTGTGTTACCTGCAAACTTCGATCAAATCAAGACTGATAACCTAAAATTTCTTCTTTCTGTCATCACTGGTCTTCGCTACATCTACTTTTAAATTAAATTTCCTAAAATTTTCTCTTTTCTTTAATACAGACTACATCGTTCCTGTTACATTTCTGTACATGAATTACAAGACAATCTGTTTTTAATTTAAAATTACTTTCACCTGTATAAAACTACATGATATAGTAAGAGAAGTAAAAATAGAGTGAGTCAGTACAGTCTTGTCTGTCAGATTAGAGATACTCTGCTTTTCATGTGGTTGTCCATGTCTGTGCAGGAGGAATGCTCAGAAAGGAAAACTCAAGCTATGTAAATAAATTCCTTTCTTAGTTAACTCTATTAGCTCCTTTGTCAATCACATTAAATCAAAAGTTCTTGTCGTCTTTTAGTCCTTGCATAGCCCCACTCTTACTACATCTCCTCCAATAGTCCCTCATTTATTATTGTGTTTCCTCCATCTACACTGGCCATTGCTGATTAAATCAATGCTGCTGCAACCCTCTGTTCCAGCAAATATTGTGTATGTGTGTTTGCATGAGTGTGTATGTGTGTGAACCTATGATATACATACTTCGGGCCAGTTCCTATTTCAGACAGAACTGTCATGAAATGAATAAAGCCTCAACATAAGACAGTAAGCTTTCTTATGTTAGAACGCCTGTTAATAAACTATTATTTCAGGTGTCAATTGTCAGCTGCACAAACTGAGAAGTAGAATAAGCAGTATGCATATTTGCATTTAGTTTGATTCTTTCCAAAGTGTGTATATATGCACTGACTGGTGCCTGTGTGGTAGTTATAAACCAATCTGTGTGTGGCATTTTTATGTTGCCATAAATGTAGGGCATTTCATTTGGGTGAATATCTACTATAAGATACATGATTTTTTAATAATGGCTTTTCCAAGCCTACAAACTCTCAGAAGGAAAATAGCATGACCAGATAAAAATATGCCTAAGTGCATTTAGACTAGTGAAAAGACCTGTCTGAAAAGTTGTGTTTTGCATAGTATAGCGAGTGTGTTTCTGTCTGTATTTGGTATACTCATATGTGTATGCATGTACAAATGCATAGCCCATCAAAATGGCTGCAAAGATCATGCAGGAAATTTGTAAAAACTCTCACCACCTCTCTCTTCTTTGTCTTGCCAATTCCACTTTGGGTGACCATCCTTCCAAAATTTGGAGCATTTTCCAACAATTACCAGTGCCTTTTTGCAAATATCCTGCAAAAAAGTTCTTTCTCTTAAGTGCAAATTTTCCTGTATGCTTATTAGTCTCCAGAGTAGTATCAGACCATGTTTAAATCAGAGACTGTTTTTATGTTAATTTTCTCTCTGGGTATGAGAATGGAAATTGTACTTTTGGGAAGAAGGCTCAGCCAAATCCCCAGTGGAACAAAATATTTCTTTCCAAGCACATGAGCTCCCAGATGTGTAAAATAAAATCTTGATGTTATCATTGCCTAGCCTTTTTTTCAGTTAGATGGTATAACTTTAAAATGTTTTTGCCATGATTGTCCTTTTCCTTTTGGACCTACGCAACTTGAGTCTGCCTTCAACAATGTCAGTGGGTTTTAAAATGTTATGCACAACCTTAATTCTTTCCCCATTTCCTCATTATAGTACAAACTTTGATTCCTTACTTGTACAATATATTTCTCTGTAAGCTCTCTTTCATCTCTTTAAAAAAAGTGTGTGTCCATGCATGTGTGGAGGAGGGATAAGAGGAAGTTTTTAGGCAAGTCACTTTTTTTCTCTTTCGTTTCCAACTTCTGTTTCATCTGGATCAGCTGTAAGGCCTCTGAGAGAGCAAAGAGAAGACTGTGGTGGGTTCTAGTCTGTGTGGCAATGTGGTGCTCTCAGCGGGGGGCTCCAGGCACTACTTTGATACAAATAATGAAAAATAATAATGCATTCATACAAAGAGCATGTCATGGAGGAGAGGCATAAATATCAACAGTACCATTTTAACTGTTGTGCTTGTTTGTCAGTGACAAACATACTGTAAGTGAACAAATAATGAAATGTCACAAGACTGCCGCAGACAGCTAAAAAATAATCAAAACACCATAGTTTTTAACGTAATGGAGGCTCTTCAGGGCAACAGGCATATCCGCTCTTGCTTGTACAGTACAAAGTACAGTAACTCCTTGGTCCTCACCATTTGCTCTGGGCCTTATTTGTAATATAGATATTACATATTTATAGATGTATATGTATTTATATACCCATATCACATAACTGAAACCTTGATTTCGCTTGACAAAAAATGGAATCCAACAAAAACATTACTGCTGTCTATCTTTGATGTGGCTGGAGAAGGGTCAGTGCTCTGTCAGCTCAGAAAGCCAAAAGCAGTTCACTGAATCTGTGTTAAAGAAATTACTAAAATCCTAAATTAACAGTAGATAGTAAAGAAAGCCTGGCCTTAAAAAGAGGTTTTCTTACCATGGCTACTAGGTTTAAATGATTTTTAGAGTTAAATTTTTGGAGTAGAACCCACAGAGAGTGAACTTCACTCAGAGTGAAGTCTGAGGCCTAAAAAAGAGACACATCTTTTAACAATGCAAAATTTGAAAAAGAAACCTGTGGTGTCTATGTGGAGTTATATAAACTTTACATTGTTTGATGAGATGACAAACAGCATGAGGAGAACCTTGGCTGCATCTCCATTATACTTTTGTAGGGCAGCCAAGCAGTTTACTCGCCCATACGTTCTGGGTTCCCAAATCAGTTCTAATAACAAAACCCAAATGTACAAAAATCAAGAATCAATTTTGTTGAATAATTATTTATAGCGTGTACAACTTGGAGAGGATTCAACAATACACTGAAGAAAGATTCTCTATGTCTGTTAATTTAAATATTACGAAAGGCTTAAAGTTTGAAGTGTAATGCCCAAATCATTAAGGACTCTGTTTCAGAGAATGCTTTTAAAATGACTGCTGATTGGAAAGATATATTCACTTTTCATCTCAGAAAGACAGAAGAATTCATGTGTTAGCAGCTGTTGATGATGCAAATACTCAGGTTTGAATTCTCCTTGTGATCGACCGACATTGAATGCTAGTTAAAATGCTGAGAGAAAAAACTGGTTATAAATTCTTCCTATATCTATATATATTTTGAGAGATTCCTTCATTAGTGACTTTAATAACAAGAAAAAGATTTTCTCTTTCTTTCTTCCCACTAAACATGCATAAAAAGTTATCTGTTTCTGCTGCAGTACATACAGTATTTTAATTGCATTTCATTGTTCCCAAACCTAATTTGTTGGAAGTTAATTTTAATGATATTAGAGCTGGGAGTTGAATCAGTGTTCACATGAGAGAATTTGGCAAGATGGACTTTTATGCATAGTAAATCTATAAGTTGGGGTTTTTTTCGTCATGTCTTTAAGAAGGTCTAATTTATTTTAAGAATGAGTTGGTATTTAAGACATAAACATTATATCTAATAAGTGTACTACAGCCTTTTTTGAGAGTGCTTTAATTCTTCTGTATAGCAAAAAATGACAGGTTCAAATTATGCACATCACAGAGTGGCTTTTAAGACAGAGCAAACGGTTTGTAAATGTTTAACTGACATAGAATCATAGAATGATTTAGGTTGGAAAAGACCTTTAAGATCATCAATATTCAGACATATTCTGAAGAATGCAAAACAGGTTTAGCTGCCCCAGTATGATGGAAGAAGCTGGAATGTTTTCTGTGCTTTCTTTAAGCTCAATATAGAAGAGTTCTCGGCGGGGAGGGGGAAAAAAAAAAAAGAGAAGTCATCAGCCTTTTCTAGTAGCTAGTCCATTCAGAAAGGAGAAGACCTGTTGGAGTACTTGGAAGTAATAAAACTGGTAGCTACCAGCTAACTCTGCCTGTTGGAGTTAATCTTAGTAACGATATTCATATCCATCTCTCAAACTTTCCTCCTTAGCTGTAAAATAGTTACGTAATTCTTTTGTGTGCACTATATAGGTGAGCAACATGGCCAGCTGCAGACTGAAGTGACACTGAAGCTCATTTATAATTAGGATTGTGTCTGGGAGATGCTCTATAGCCAGCTTCTTGTTTGGTTTTGTTAGTTTGCTTTTTTTTTTCTTTTAAGAAGAGGGGTACAGCTTGGGCATCTCTGCTGATCAGAACAAAACTGAAGAGTGCATGAGCAACCTCTAGACTTGGTAAAAGAGAAAGGAGAATCCAGCCTTCCCTCAAGTTCTGTGGGGAGTCTGGCTGTTGGTCAGGGCAGACAAATGGCATTTCACTTTGATATCAGATGTATGGGGAGGAGGGGCTTTGCATCTGAAATGAAGGGGATCATGCATTCAAGTCAGCTAATGAAAGACGGACAGGGAATACCTGTCTTGTAGCTCGCAGGGGTATGTGCTCCCAATAGAAGACTCAATTTATTGTGTGGGTCCCCATTTTTTGATTGGCCACAGTTAAAATCACATGCTGAATAGGTTTCAGTAATCTAATGTTCACAAGACAAAGGCAGCTACAATTTCTGTCATTGTTAGGACACAGGACTGCGAGGTCTTTATTTTCAAATTTATTATTTATAAAAGTCGCAGTCTCCTGGTCACACACAGAAAGACAAAAAGAAAGAAACCCTACCAGATCACTGCTGTGGTGCAATCCTGTTACACCAACTGGCATTCCGCTTGGGTCACAACCCTATAGATTTAAAGGCTGGAAAGGAGAGAAGCGTGATTTCTGCACCTAACCGAAAAACTTGTGGTTGAATTGTGAGATATTGTTTAAAAATAGACCCTGATTAGAAGTAACTGAAAATTTCTCACCTTTCTGAGCAATCTGTTTCAGTGGTTAACTAACCTTACTGTTGCAGTGAGAGTCAGCAATAATTTGAATTTTGTGTAACTTTACCATCAGCATGGCAAAGAAAAGCCACAGATGGGAGGCAAACAGTCTTATAAAAAGGAGGAGAGTGTTGTCGCCAATGTGCGAGGGTTAGATAGGATCAGCTTGGCGCTCTCTGGATAGAGAATCATGAGCTGGTTGTCTTATCAAAGTCCCAGTTTCTCCCACATGTTTGTTGGCTCAGATAGAGTGAGAAGAATGTCATACTGAAAACTTAAAGACACTCTCTCAATTCTTTAATGGTCTTTGAATCCTGGCTGATTTGAGAGAGGGGACAATATGCAGGATCATGCAGCATCATTTCCAAGAAGCTAGATCAAATGTCCCATGCTACTGTTAAGAAATGATCAGCAAGGGGAGAACAAAACCACCAAAAGGCAGAATCCCTTTTCCCACGGGAACTAGCGCTGTTGAATCTACAGCTAAGCCAATGTGTCCTTCCTGGTGTTACTCGGGCCCTCCAGACAGTGAATTCTACTAATAGTGCAACAGAAGTGCTGTCACTCTTGCTATCCTTCCCTTCTACATCTGGTACGATGAATCAGGATTTAAGTTACTTGTCTGTTAACATGTGCTGCTCTTGAGGAGACAGGGAAAAAAGAAGAAAGGAAACAAAAGAAGTGAGGGTCTTGCAAAGATGGAATGAGGTGGCATCACATTCTGTGTTGTAAATGGCATCAAAATAGGTTGGAGGAATATTCTTTGGAAAATTGAGTCTCTGATATTAAATGTTTGTGTCTTGAACATTCCCTATTTTCACGATGAATAAAGGGTTTTTTTGGCAAAAAGATTCATAGGATTAATGAGTTCATCTTTGAGCTTAGGTCAGGAGGATGACAGAACTTAATTTCTCTATCACTCCTTCTTTTGGAAAAAAGTTAGAGGAATAAAAATCACAATGTTGTCATATTGCCACAGAAACTGGAGGGTTCCTCTGTAGTTGCACATCTGTGATCTTAAAAACTAAATTCCTGTTCTGTTTCAGCATCATCCTGAAGCTGACAGTGGGAGTCTGATTAAAAAAAATAGTAGAGTCTAAATCAATTGTTATAAATCCTAGTATGTGATTACCTCTCCCCGGCCTCCTTTCCATATAAGCAGGTGCGCATGTCTTCTTTCGGAAGCTTCCTAAATTGTTGAAGAAAGTGTTATGTTTAAATGGTCCATGCATCTTTTCTATTGGGAAACAGTCCCATTTCAATTGAAAGTATCAGCTTCCATTAATGGAACAATTCCCCGTGCTTTTTGTTCCTCACTACAACTAAGCCTTTCTGATTTCCTTTCAGAGCTATAAAGTTCTGGAGGAGTGAATATATATGCAACTCTTCTGCTGCAATTTCTTGTTACTCTCTGAATGTATGGGGCTTGAGGGGAGGAAACAAGGCCATATGGAAATGGCTTTCTTATCCAAGTGGAAACAGTTTTAGTCAGCTTTCAGGCGGGGTCCATAAACATAATACAGTAGAGGAACTCACAGAGCTGTACTTTAATGGCCATTAAAATTGCCTCTGCAGTACATTCAGAGCCAGGATACAGTGAATACTGATGTTTGTATTATGAATGGAAGACAAATGTCTTCTAAGCAAAAGAAAATCTAATGTTAATTAAACTTTTCCAGGGGTTGGGGTGGATAATTCTGCTTTTGTGTTGTTAAATCTCCTTTGATTTTAATTGTATGACAAAAAAACTGACTGTAAGTGTAATGTTAGCAAATGTTCATATTTGATTACAAGCATCTGCGTATGCTAAGTCAAAGAATTAAATGCTTTTAATTGGGGTGGGTTTGTTTTTTAATTTTGGGTTGTTTTTTTTTTTGTTTGATGGGTTTTTTTTCCCCCAGGACAGCCACATTGATAACAAAGCTTGTACTGTCAGTATGTTGAAGGTCATTCTTATAATCTGTTCGGTGAGAACTGCTCCCCTTTAGGTGAAAAGAAAAATCAACTGAGCATACCTAAAATTGTCTAGAAAATCCTATTACACTTACTGAATTTCAGTTATGTATTTCAGACTCACATGGAATTCAATGAACACTCAGATCAAATATGAAAAATTGTAGCAAGTTTCCAATGATATGCACAGGGGTTTTTTCCCCCTTTTGTGGCTGACTTACTTAGAGAAACAAGGCACATTCTTCTCAGAGATGGCAAAGGATAAACTGAAATGATTAACATTAAAACATACCTAATACAGTGATAAGTTTTAGAACTGGAAACAAAGGTAGGATATGTCTTATCCATCTGTCTTGCTTCCCTGTGCATCTGTCTGTCTCTCTAGAGCAAGTCAATAAAAATGATTAGAGCTGGCATCTCACAAACGTACACCCTTAAACCATGAAGCAATAATACTGTGAAGGAAATTTTTTTCTGACCTTTTCAAATTACATCCAACTGTCTAGGGAATTTCTCAGTGACTAGAGGTAATAAGGTTCAATCCGGTTTGCTGGTTGGCTTCAAATTTAGCTCCTCAGAAGCCCTAACTTATCTATTCTTTTTATCTTGGCCTTGGCATCTATTCAGTACAGTAATCCATGCATCTAATCTTTTTTTTTTTTCTCCCCTCTCAGGTTTAGCTGGTGGATCACATTGTGAAATCTGCAGCCATGAAAGGCCCTCCATTTACTGCACCCTTCAAAACGAAATGTTAGCATGGGAGGCTGAGCTGGTATGTTGCCTTTGAGAGGCTCTTGTTGAATTTAATTAGCTTTTAGATTTCATCTCCATCTCACATCTCAGCTTTCACCATTGTATGTGATTTAGGCTTCAGTGACTTTCATTATTTAAAACTTTTCCAACTTAGCCATGGCACTTTAGAATACTGAGGGGGAAAATAAAGTTTAGAGTTCATTGTCTTAAATTGATTTCTGTTTAGTTTTTATGATGTGAGCTCGGAAACAATAGAGACACAGCCTCCCAGTAAGTTAGTGAATCATTCAAGTGAGAAAGGCAAACAAGCATTTGTGCATGGCTTGTTTGTCATTGTACTCCATGAAGTAAAACTGGAAACAGGTAAAGAACATTTTTAGCAAAATATTTATTACAGTATTTTTCTATCTAGGAGAAAATGCTTTCTTTTCAACTCATTTGGATATCTGGTTTCATTTTTGTGATTTATGCAGGTTATTATGGAGTAGTGACTGCAAGTTCTGGTTCACAAGTAACTCCAGGACAGCACAAGGAGAGCTGTCAATAAGAAATGGTAAGCTCTTGGCTGTTAACTTACTCCCCGTATGGTTAGGACATAGAGATTTGTTTCATTTCAGCCAAGGGAAAGTCATAAAAATTGGCCTTTGCCGCTGTTGCTTCCCTGGAGTATTAAGTCTGTGTTTAGTTATATCTGATGTGCTATTGAATGACCTGCAGAATATTGCAAGTGCATGCATATCAAAAAGCACCTGTAAAACACTTGCTTTTAATCATGCAAGAAATATATTGGAAGACATGTGCAGCTAACTTACATACAGTTACAAGGCGAAGCAGTAGCTACAAAGAGGTTTGGTAAAGATATGTTGTGGGTTTTTTTTCTTTTTCCTGAATTCAGAAGGGAGAATCAAAATGAAGATGAAGTGTAGGGAAACATGATCAGATGGATAAAGTACAGAACTGGGAGTTTATAGATCTTGTCCCTGTATGTAAATGGGCCTCTAGTAGGGCTGTAATATTTGTTGAGTCACTTAATCATTTTGCACCATAACCCTGGCTTCTGTGAAAAGCTGTCAGTTAGTACTTGGCAGAGGATGAGCACAAGGTGCGATCTGTGACTATTTCGTTGTCTTTAATTGATTCAGCTGAAATAAAATAGGTTCATTTTTAATCAAAATGTATTGTGCACCACTGATATTAGCAATGTTAAAAGTGGGATACTCAATAATCTGAAGACTAGTCATATGCCTGGAAGTTGGCCACAAAATTGTTGAGAATATCTCTAATTCTGAAATTAATTTAGGGAAAACAGTGCCCCACATTGCCAAGCCTTCACACATTCACAGTTATTTCTTTAGTGTCCTTACTGTCACATCGCAAAAAGAAGAGTTGCTAAATGGACAGATCCAGATATATTTTTAAGCAAGCAGGAACAAGCATTTCAAAATTCCTTTATTATTTTAGTACAAAAGATAACATACCTAAATTGGCAGTATGCTAGATAGTGTCCTTGTTTCAGAGATAGTATGAAAGGACATATTTTGAGTGTACACAAACACACAGCTTGGTACTGAAATAAAGTTTAGTCAGTTAAACGAATATTTGTGTGGATGTGTTCATTTACTCTCACATCTTGGAAGCTCCACTGATACATGTAGAGTTATTTCTTAGTAGAACAGTTTTGCTGTTCTTAATTCTACATGAATTAGGCTTCTCCTGGCACTCCAGCATACAGGTTGGCCTCCAGATATGGAGATCAGCAACCCAAAAGGGTCCATAGTTTGCCAAGTGTATCAGAGGACTGAGAAATGTCTCATGGAAGTAGCAAGTTTTAGCATCTCAAAGCAATGACACTGTTGTTGGCTGTATGTATGTATCTTCTTACAGTAGGTGCTTGAAAAATGTATAATAAATACCCCTCATAATATTTTAGGCAGAAGTACATAGGGATGGAATTATTTTGAATGCAAGTAGGCTAGTAAGATGGTGGCAGTGTGAGTTTTGTTTCACTGAGCAAGTTCTTGTTTCCAGGATTCTTTCTCATTTGTAATCCCGAATGCTGGACAGAAGCAGGTCTGTCAACAGGTCTTTCTACATGGTTTTCAACTCATAAGTATTGAAAGTGAATTTGAGCTAATAAGGAGAAAGGATTTTTCTTATTTATTTATTTAAATTCATTTCATCACAGTATATGTTGCATAAAAGGAACTATGTGGCGATATCGAAATGTTTACATTTAATTTATGGGAGTGTTTGTGTACCAGTAGTTACGAGCTATGGACAACAGTTGAGCTAAATGTGTTGTTGTCCACTTGGAATGTAGTTGAGTATCTTTTCCTTTGTCAAAGCCAAGCATTCTGGATCACTGAAGGTCCCAAAACCTCAGAACTATATTCTGGGTTTTGGTGTTACTGGGGAATATCAAACTCTTCTTTGCAAACTAAGCCATTCTTGAAAGTAGCTGATGAAAAAAAACCCCAAACCACACAACTATTTTTCAAATCAAACATACTACCTTATGTCTTGTAGTGGGAAAAATAACAACAGAAGTCTTGATGTTTTTCTGGTTTCATGTCTTTATAGCTTTACCTTCTATTCTGTCATTCCTGATTTTTGTAAATTGGAAGTCCAACAATAGGAAAACAAAATGGGTGCCAGGGATAGGTATAGGAAAAATGGTGTTTCAGCTTTGCTGTTTTTCCTCAATTCTTAGAAAATATCCAGTTTAACAAATCTTTGAGAAGAAAATTCTGTAGATTGAGTCAAAGTAACTCCCGTCCATGTGTCAGTGGTGTTGAAATGGAAGATTGCATTGTGCACATCAAAGGGATTGTGTGAATGTTATTGATACACCATTCTTTATTGTTCTGTGTTATTTATATTTTCATCATTAGGCTATAAAGTCTTAATAATTAGCTCTCTAATTTCCCAGAAAAAGCATGTTAATTTATTGAACTGACTGAAGCAAAAAAAAAAAAAAAAAAAGCTGATCAATCTGGCATTGTAAGTTAATAGTATAGAACAAAGCGTAGTCATAATTAGTTGAGAAAAGGACTTTCCTTGTTCATTCCAGTTTATAATAAAAAGTCCCTCGCCAAAGTGACTTAGAAAATAATGCATTCAGACTGAGCAGAATTACCGCCTAGCAGATTCTATTTATCTGTAGCTTAAAAAGCAGCTGCGTTTTTGTAAAAAGCAATGAATGTGGCAGTCCTACTTAAAGGTAGAAGAAAAAGAACACCCCTTGTTTTGTAATAAGGGGATTTTCAATTTAAAAGAGAGAGCGAGCCTGTTGTGTGAAGTATAGTTATTACATTCACTGTATTCTATCTCACCCACCAGGAGGCTAATAACGAAGGAGTCAGTGAAGGAGACCAATGCCACGAGGGTTATCTTGCAGCCCCAGATGCTGGATAAGTTGAAGGAGGCAGAATCGCTTTTGGATGACATTCAGGAAGGCCTTGAATGATTATTTGGCAAAGAAAAGACTATTCTTTCCAAGGTAAACAGTCCATTTCATCTGTCTGCTGTCGGTGTTGGTGTAAAATATGTTTATATAAATACCTCTAAAGTTCATTTTTTTTTATCGTTTTTCAGGTTTTTTCTCTCGATGCAGCAATGATCTCTCAGGAATCCTTTTTGAGACAAAGGATCCACTCCATGTCCAACCACACCTAAGGAAATGCTTTGAAGGAATTGCCAAGCTCACTTTTAATCACGAGAAAGAAATTACCCACATGGAGTCAGCAGAAAATGAAAAAGTAGAGCTCGTGCTGCGAATAATTCCAGCAAGTGCCAAGGGGCTAGTTGAGAAATGGCTTCATGAGGTGAATATCTTTAGCTCTTACTTAGGGTTTAGTTACTGTATAATCATTTTCTCTTTTAGGAGCAATGAATATCATAAGCGTATTTCCTAACTAAATGGCTCTCTGAATATTTGTCAAGATGTTGACAGATTTCAGCCTTATTGTTGTTATTTATTGCAACTAATTTAGCATCTGTAAACATGCAGAAATTAATTCTAATAAAAAGCTCTCAGTCAGGCTGTCAGCAGAAGTGAGTCTGTGTCTGAAACCATATATGTGAATATATGTTTGAGTCTACATGTATGTGTTTTCGTGCCTTCATGGTGTAATGTCTGTAGTTCAGGAGGATAACATTTAAAAAATAATCAGAGAAATGTAAGATTTTGAATGCTTCCCACCCTGCAGAAAGTGTATCCCATTGTGTTGGAGGGGTTTAATTTCCAATCATTTTAACAAAAGGGAAGAGAAATTATGTCACTGATAACAGCCTAACCTTTCCCCTTTGGGCCTCTCATCCAAATTCATTGGTTTCAGTACAAAATTAGTTCGGTGACCTTTTTTTGTTTGCTTTATTTAACCTTCCTCAGCCAGCGGATGGGAACGGGCCCTTCCCTTCTTTTTTGTTTCTGGGCCAAACCCCCATTTTCCTTCCCATGTGCTTCACTTTCTCCTGAGGCAGGATGAGCCCCAGGAACACTGCTTTCCCTTCGTCTGTTGTTGTGGGTGCTGGTCTTGTCCTTGGTGGCTTGTCCCTGGCTGCCCCCGGCGCAAAGGTGACCGGCAGGGACCAGCACCCAGCTCCAGCAGGAGAGGGAAAGGGGACCACTATTTTTATACCCAGCTAATTCGGCGGAGGCTGGGGAAAGTCCCTGGGTAGCAAAACCCAGAGCAGGTGGTGGGTTGAAGGGGTTTGCCCCTGTTGTGTTTCGTGTTTCTGCTGGCTGGGTGAGCAAAGCCGAACCACGCCAGTCCTCACACGAATCCCTGTTTCCCACCTAACAGACCCACGCAGCAACAACATGCCGGCTTCGGACTGAGCCCCTTTTAGAAGTGACTGCATGCAGTTTAAAATGGTCCATCTGCAGCATCATTCAGGGTAGGCAAGGGAGGAAAACAGGGCAGGATTTAGGCAAGCCCAAACACTCCCCGCCCTGTTCTCTGTGCCAAGTCACTAGTTTGGTTTTTGGACTAGTTTCCAGCACAGAGTTATCTTCCTAGCAAAAAAAAAAAAAAAAAAAAAAAAAAGGAGCTGCAGTGGGTAAGTGGCAGTCCTGAGAAGCACAGGAAAAGCTCAAATTCTCAGTACACCAAGCCTGCAATATACTTTTTAGTGTTCACCTTCTCCCACAAATGAAACAGGGTTGGGGAAGGTGAGCAGCTGTGTTTATTTTAATACATCTCATTTAACTCTCACCTCAAAACAAATTGGAAGGTTTGGGAGTGCATTAATCTGGACCCGATTAGTGTCTCTTTCTCCCTCAAAAGTGCAACCTGAGATTAATGAATATAAACTAGAGTTTCATATGCAGTCTTTAAATCATTTGCATGTTTTATGCATGATAATTGAATTTATTTATGCACTTCCTTTCATTTAATGATTTCTTGCTCTTTTCTATGCTATCAACATTATATTATGCAAGAAATAGGATTTGGTAGGTGAGAAAGGATAACAGTATATAAATCAAACCTGAGTTAATTTTTAGTTCTAGTGTCAACAGTAGATCAGAATTAATATTGGTACCATGCCAGTGGGGTTATATGGCTGGGAAATATAAAATATTTTTGGTAAAGCAGAGACTTTTAGCTTAACAAGACATTTCTGATGCAGCTTAGTTTGCTTGCAAGTGTACAAGCAAAATTATTTTCAAATGGCAGTTAAATTATTGTATTGACTTTTCAATGACCCTAGAGACTTGTGTTTCAACTTGGCCAATTAGTAGTAATAAGAAGATGAATAGTAATTACATTAATAAATAACTGTTTTCAGACCAGGACCTCAGTATCATAGTCTGGCTTAGAAAATAAGGGTATATTATAATTTGTCTCATTTGGTCTTTCATCAGGAGAAATATGGACTTTGGAGCTATAGTAAATTTATCGTAGCCAAGAAAGTAGAAGTTCTTGGGACGACTGAGTCATATTAGCTAGCAGCTCTGTGGTAGTAGCTGTTTCAGTGCCATAAGCAGGGAATTTTGCTTTGTTTCTCCAATTAAGCTCAGATGTCTTAGAGATGTCTTAGTGATGGAGTCTGAATTTTTTATAATGCATGCCAGGAAGCTACTATGGAAAATAGTTTTAAAAAGATGCTGGTAGTGGTGCTTTCATAGCTTTAATCTATACTAGTTTCTTTTGTGTCTGTTGTCTTTCCTTATGTGTTGAAAGATGTATGTGGAAGTGATATTTTTCTGTGGTGTCCTGTCTTTTATCAGTGAATTAAATGGTTGTGTCTTGTGATTGTTTCTTGATTCTCGTAGGTAGGAATGTGTTTAAAGGCTAAAGTGCTGTTAATTTGTGATGTAACCATTTCAGTGTCTTTCTTGTCATTGAAATGTAGTTTAAAATGTTCAGTAACGTAGCATGAAATCATTGGTTAGTTTTGGAATGGTGGTGAAATCATGTGAAGAAAATAAGTATTGCATCTGATCAAGATAAATTCACTCTAGTGTTTTATGGCTTTTTATTCCTATGTGATAGTAATAAAGTCTCATGTAGGGATGGAAGCCATGAAATACATTGTGAAAAATCATCAACTCAGATGGGGCCATCAGGATAGCATGCTGTAGTTGTAGAGTTATTGAGAATGATTGGAAGATGATTTAGTATGTCACCACGTTGACTACCATGTTTTTGCATTTTGTTTCTTCATCCTTCACCCACGTAGTCTGATGAGAGGAAATCAGTTTGTAACGCGCTGATCCATCTTTACATCAGTGTTCAGTGTTTAACTTGTTCATACATCTTTCATTTTCTGCCAAACATAACACTGTATATGAAACGCTAAGCTAAGAATTTAATATAGCTAATAAACACATGCCAAAATGAATACAAAGAAAAGCCAATGAATTTCTAAATGCTTGAAAATTAAGAAGGAATCAAAGCAAGGTCTACCCTGTTAGCAAGTGGTCCAGGTTCTTTATTTCCATGTTCGAGAGTAAATCTGAGAGATGATCTGGGGATTAAAAAACAATTCTTTTCCCTGCTTACATGTCTTTCTGAAAGTGCGTGATCTTTTCTCTCTCTGGAACTGAGATAAAACCTGACAGTGTTGGGGGCAGAAAACAATTTCTGACAATTTCTTTATAGTTCTGCCATTCCACGTATTGCCTTACGGCTCCGTCTGTTTCGCTCTTGGGTACCAATTTCCTTTGGGAATATTTTGGGGAATGTTATTTATTCTCATGCAACTATTTACGATTTTCCTTCTGTATTCTTTCTCTGAAGCATATGTTAATAAAACATTATTGGTTTTTTGGTAGTTTGACTCCTTTATTATTTCTCTCAGGTGAGAATTTTTTGTCTGCTAAAAAGTACTTTCTCATTATTGTAAATAAGGACGTCTTCTGGTGAAAAGCCCCGGCAATAGTTAGGCAGGAGGTATATTTCCCATTTTATTATAAATTTAAATTTCTGGTTTAAATCACGGAGCACACAGAGAATTTAACCTTGACTAAATTCACAGATGTTGTGTGGCAATTAGTCTTACTTGGGCTTACAAAGATGGTAGATACCAGTTTGCTCCAATGCTGCCATGTGAAGAAAAATTTATAAAAACCTGTAAAACAAGTTACCTTCAGACTTCTATTAAAAGGCAATGTATTTTCTTCCTTATGTTTTAACAAAATTGCTTCCAAAAGTATCCAGGGTGTACTGCCAAGAGAATAAACTGGGCTTATTTTTTTAACTTTGTATTTGGCTAAGATAAAAATTGTCTTCATGTTTTCAATATATACTTTGGTGATTACTTTTCAGAGACCTGGGACAAAGTTCTTAAAATAGTTTCACATGGACTCCTGTACGCTTTTTCTCCATTTCTCCCAGTTTAATGATGAATTGCAGTTAAACTATATTGTTGTCACTCCTGAATACTATGCAATTCGTCTTTACTGCAGACTATACTTTGAAAAGTAGTCTACAGTCCCACCTGTATTGTATATTTTCAGCACTGTATTTTGTCTCCAAATTACTTCCAGAGTCAAATGTTCTCCGAGTTGAAGTACTTCTTTTAAATGCCAAGCCAAATGGTTGAACGTGCTATCTTAAAGGAAAGCAGAGCTCTTTTTCTGTATGTCAGCACCAGTTTGGAAGGACTCTACAGAACAAAAATTTAAGTCCTCAGTTTAAGTAGTACCAACCCATTAATCTTTCTAGATTACTTCCGTTGCAATGCCGTTGTTTTCAATAAATTTACACAGGTGTGACAAACTTGTTAAATAACTTATTAATTGTTAACGATTGAGGAGAATCCAGCTCATTCTCCTATAGTAGTTCTGGTTCTGCAGTGGTCAAAGGAAGCTAACAAATACTGTGCATTTTAGCAGAAACTACTCTGAAAATGCAATGTACATATTTTCTGAATATGTTGATGCTGGTTTTAAACCCTCAGGTAACCTGGTGTAAATAGGTTGAGGCACTTTGCTTTATTAGCACAGAATAAACTTCACTGTGCAAACGATTGCCTCCACCTTGGCTAATAGTAAGGATTAAAGGAGGGAACTCGGAAATGAGTTTCAAAAGGCAGGTTTTGTCACAGGGGCCACTGTCATACCTGCATTTTTTGTGAGGGACATCTAATAGTATAAACCGATGTGATATGCTCACTCACATGCTTTCTATGATCTGAAGGAGATTTGGCCAGTAAAGAAAAATTTATCCCCTCCCCCCAATAATTATGTGGAGTTGCCTACCTGACCTTTTGGTCACTGACATGGGCTTACTCTGCTTGTGTTTCTAGGGTGAGGTGCTGAAAAGATAAGATTTGGCTCTGTGTCATGCTAATGCAGCTACACTGCTTTGTGTCTGCTGAGAGCAAACCTTTTTCCTTGGAGCATGGGGAGGACCAGTTCATGTCTGCCATAACAAGGCCTGTCAGCATACCTGTAGGAGCTTTCATCTTGTCAACTTTATTTGTCCCATTTGCCTAATGAAGCATAGGATAAGAGTAAAAATTTAAGCATGGGTTTTGGAAACTGCCTAAATCTGGTTTTCCAAATAGAAGTCAGAGTGGTGCACTGAAATGTATGGAGAGAAATGCCAGGAAAGTTACAATCCTCTGAAGTAACGCTGGAGGTAAATACATCCTTGTAAACTAGGCACTGGAATGGCTTAACAGCGCTGTTGCGCTTTAATACCTGTCTTCATAGCGTGTCTGCTGATGTAACTCCGCTGACTTCATAAGCAACTCCAAGCCATGAGTGTTCGACCCAGGAGTGAGTGAGCAATGACCTGTCCTGGAGTGGTCACACCTTAAACACATTTTTGGGTTTCTGATGTGTTTTTCTTTTGTTATTGGAGGAGAGAGTGTCAGTTTGGAATTATTTTTTTCTTTGTAGTAGTTCATCCATAGAGGTTGTAGATACCTTCTTTAGTCTGTTCTTTCCTGAAAAAAATTATTATTTCTATTCTAATTATTTTCCTTTCCCTCTGCCTCCAGGGGAGCTGATCTGTTTATTTCCTTTTTTTCTGAGCAAGGAATATGCTTTCTTATAAATCCTGCAACATGACATCAGAAATACCTCTTTGAATTATGTGTTATAAGAACTTGACAATCAAGTTTTAAGTGACACCTTGCCGTGACGGTGAAGAGAGTATTTTTCTTGTCAGTGTCAATTTGAGTAAAAAATGTGTGCATGGATGTTTAAAATGTAGTCACTTGTCAGAAAAAAAGCAAGGTCTTGTCACAGAGATGAAATGTTAAAGTTACCACTTTGTTTAATATTTTGCAAATGTCCATATTGTATGCGTTCTTTATTTATTAACAGCCTGAGTCAAGAGCAAGACAATATGCTACCTATGCCTTCAAAATACTGTCTTAGGTAGCGTACATACCAGCTTTCAGGAGAAGCAACCTCTTGGCAATCTCAGATCTAAGTAGGATTTAGTAAGTCTTTCTAGGACAGTGCGAACAGCTTGAGTGTCACCTGTGAAAGGGTGCAAATCTCTGAAAACAAGTGTATTGTGTTTTCCAAGGCCGGGAATATAAAATCAAGGGCAGTTGTTTTCTGCTGGAGCTAGTGCTTTAAAGCAGTCTTCAAGGGTAGCATCATGGAGAATAAATTACAGCAATTCAATCTGGATGTAAGAAAGGCTTTGTTAACTGTTGGAAGGGCTATGCCACTGGAGGAAGAAGAGAGGTTTGCAATAGCTGTATAAATGTAAAATTGGAAAGGCTATTTCTGGAGACTGGCACTTACCTATTCTCCTAGCACTGTCGCTGTCTTGCTGATGTGAGCGTCAGTTGACTGTTCATCCACAACCCCATGTTAGGTTTTGGAAAAATAGATATGACATTATGAGACAAGAAGTTTAGGTGCTATTTCAGCTTGTGGTGCTAGGGGTGGAAGGATCTATACACAGAGAGAGAGACATACATAAGTTTTTCTGATCAAATTTTTTGGTATCATTTGAATTCCTAGGATTAGTTTGAAAAGTGCCTTGTCAACCTGCTGCTTTACTACCCTTTACAATATTTAATATGTGTTCTAATTGTCTCTGTTTTTCTTCATTTCTTAAAAAATACTATACACAGTGTATTACTTTCCATTCCTCTCCCATACAGTCTTTTTAGTTACAAACTATCACCCAGAACTTGACTCTCTGGCAAACATTACATGAGTTTTGATATTTCTCTCTACCTTGTCCTCACGGGGAGGCATTTGTTTCTGGTTTTCTACTCTTCAACAGTCATTGCTAAAATAAAACTAGCATTTTCTTTCCATGGAAAAAGGCACATATGACCAGAATTGTGCCCATTTTCCAGCTCAATCTGATGATTTACTTAAAGATATTACCCATCCTTACAAACTTGCCTCTCATTAAGGCATTACCCGTATTTCTGGGTAGAACTCAAGGTCCTTGTTCCTAATTATTTGCTTTGGAGGCTGAACTTTTTGAGAGGATTTTTTTTTCAACTTTGAAATCAAACGTTTTGGCTGGACCTGAGTTTTCAATAGATTTGGTCAACCTGAAATGGCATTTTGAATGAGTTAACTTGGTTACTTTTGGAACCTCTGCAACTAGGGAAACTCCAAGAGTCATTACAGAAAAAAAGTTATCTCGTAAACCTATTTGGGACAAATAGGATTTTTATTGTTATTTCACTTATGCTTCCTGCTCTCTAGGTTAATTTTTCCCACCCGCACAAGAAAATACAACAAGGAGGGTGTCTCCTTGGTTCTTCAGCCCTGGAAGCACTTGTGCTTTTGAAGGACATTGGAAGGGGAGGTGTGAGGAGATGCCCTCATCTGATAAAATCTGGAGACTAGCAGTACTCAGAGTTGATACAAAATTTGCTGCTTGTTTTTTGGCGAAAGTTCTTGAATTTTCTGCAGAATTTTCTGTGAGTGCAAGCCCTAGTCACGCCGAGGAGCTCTCCATTTATGGCCCATTTCAATACATTTCTGTAGGATACTTTCCCTATCTTCATTGTAGTCTTTGTCCATAGGAAATGAGACTAGACCAGGAAACAAGACGCAGGGGGACAGGGAGAGGTAGGTAGGCAGTGGAGATGGGGAGCCAAAGAAAGGATCAGTGGGATAGTGAAAGCTGCATGACTCTGGATTCATTCCAGCCCTCCTCTGCACAGAAGCTTTTGTGAAACTCACTGTGGCTTCTGAAAAGAAGGTCCCTATTCATCCAGCCACTGAAGGAGATCATGCTAATAGGCTCCAGGATCACAAAGACACTCACCACCTGCTGTCATGAGCACAGGTCAGGCTTTGTTTGCTGTGCTGAATGCTTTTTTTCTTTAAAAACTGGAGTGTAGGTATATATTTGATAGAGTTTGTGATTCTTTTGTGTCAGCATTTCAATTTTTAAAAGATAAGAAAGAAAAACAGATATTGTCGATATTGTTACAGGTAGACATAGTATGCAACTCTTGCCACTGACACAAGCTAGAGTTCAGAAGAAATTCCTGGAAATTTGTACGCAAATGTGTAGATAATAAAACCAAATCTAAAATAGTTTGATTTAAAACTAAGGCTTATTAAATTTAAGCTGAGCTTCATCATTTTTATTGAACAGTAGTGAATTATTTTGGCAGACAATATTAGTATTCTCAAGTTTTCTGAACTAACATATTGCATCTAAATACTTATTGAACTTTTTAATTTAATAAAACATTTTTGTATTTAATTTCACATTAACAAAATGGATCTGTAATTTTATTAGGCTTGTTAGAAGCAAAAATCTACATTTGTAACCAGTCTGTCAATTTTTTCCTTTGAGAGGGAAAATAGATAGTCTATAATGTAAAAAATGTTCTGTGTAGCCTGTTTTACATTCCCAGAATTTAATTCATGATAATCCAGGATTCTCAAGTGTTACACTCTGTCCTGAAATAAATCATCAAATTTGACATGTAAACATCATAAAGTATGTGTATTTGAAATGATAGGAGTTTTGCTCTTGGTGTCAGAGGCGTGTAATGAGTCTTGTATGTGAATCAACAGATAATGTCTTCCTTTTCTTACGTGATCTCATGAACACTCATTCTAAGAAATCAGTTTCTTATTGTGTGGAAATAATAGGAACTTTTTGAAGAATGTAGTGTGATAAAAATTAAATTAAAGCAGTACTCGAAGTAACAAATGTAAACATGTCCTGAGGTATTGCATGCTGTATCCCAATAAGAGCACAGCTGCAAATAATTTGAAAACTAAATTGTATTTTTACATCAACACGGTTAGACAAAAATGACTTATTAAGTAATTGCTATTGTGACATAAGCTTTATGCAGTAGCTGAATTACTTGGCACAGCTAAAACCTCAAACTACCTTGGGAGTTTACCACATTCTTTAATTTTCTGATTGATTAAATGGATTATTTGACATTTTGGCAGAGCTTTGAAATCACGGCATGACAAAGACTCCTTTCATTGCTCATTATTTGCTCTCTTCAGGCTTAGCGCGGATTCTTTGAAATGAAAGGTTTAAGGTGCTGCTTTCCTGGGTAATTTTTGTTCCAGTTCACGTTTTTACTAGCAGTGTCACATTTCCAACTTAAATTCCCCTACTGTGTAAATGCAGTTCCTTATAATGACAGTATAACCTATGGAGATATGTAATCTTGAAAAACACTTTTATACACCTCACAACAGTGTGACTGAAGAATTCAGCATGACTAGTTTGCTATCAGAGAGGTTCTTAACCCTTACACCACTGGCATTTTCTGGAGTGCGGGAAGCTGGGCAAAATGGTGGGTGTCCTTGTTCAGTTTGTAACAATGTTCAGTTTTCTGCTGCCCCGGGTGGAAGCAGACAACATCATGCAGCAATTTTGCGGAACACTTCAGAGATAGCCAGGTAGGTTGGAGGTCATTTGCTATCATCAGTTTGACACCAGTGAGCAAATGCATTGCCTAACTGCACTTAATGTCATTAATAAGCAGTAGCTGGACAAAACACTCCTGCTTTCAACGTAACTGCATAGTCCTCTCTATTGAAAAACAGCTCATGAGGGTACCTAGAGTGTTATAGGCTCTTCTGTGTCACGCTGCTTCTCAAATGAGTTTGGTGGAGCTAGGTAGCAAGTACATAGATGAAGTGACAGCTTCAGTGTCTTATATATTTTAATGGCAGAAATCCTTGATCTTGCTGGATAGGGGCCTCCTAATTTCAAGCCTGTGTCTTTTCTAATACTATGAATACAAATGAGTCAAATTGCTTTGGTAGTTGCCCTCAGACGAGCCTGTGTGTCCTCCCTCACAGCTGTGGACAGCAGTCTGGGGCAACACAAGCGTGAGGACATGGCTGCAACTATTCCATCACTGTGGCAAGATTTCTATTCCAAAAAATCCCTTCCATGTGCCTGCATCAGTAAGAGTGTGGCTCTCCAGGCTGCTTCTGACATACAGCAAAATATTTACATGGGCTTCTGTGAGCTCCAGACATGCTTTCTAGCCGTGGTGGGTTCGTGAACAGTTC
Organism: Gymnogyps californianus; assembly: GCF_018139145.2. Lineage (NCBI taxonomy): Eukaryota > Metazoa > Chordata > Aves > Accipitriformes > Cathartidae > Gymnogyps > Gymnogyps californianus. The sequence continues at coordinate 166,868,545 of NC_059471.1, read as the reverse complement.
GAACTATGCAAACTGCTTGCTATTCTTAAAATACAACTTTCCTTGCAAACCACCACTTGTTATGCTCCATCTCCATCTCCTGTGCTTTTCAAGACAGAGAAATACCTTTGAGTAGGGAAAACTGGGAGTCCAAACCTTACCAAGGTGAAGAAGTGATTCTTTCATTTTCCCATTCCAAGGGAAGAAGAAATGCTAGGGTCCTATTCAGCTTCCAGGCACTTACAGATGTGTCTCCAAGGTATGAAGTTCTGCTCGTGTGTCTAAGAATCCAAGTTTGTTTCCAGTCATTATGATTGGTTCAGAGGTGATGCTCTTACCTGTCACGCTTCCCTTCCTGAGAGTGGGAGCAGGATCACAGTAATTAGCAAGCTTTTTCTGAGGCTATAGCTTGAATTGAAAGTTGTATGGTAGCCACATCTGTCCTGACTTCTTTGACAATTTTTCTAGCTGAGGTAAAGCCAGTGTTTCTGATCGTCCTCTATTATAAGGCAGTTTGAACTCTAAGGATGAAAAACACTGTGTAAGTCTATATATGATTATAATTTTATTCATCTGAAGTAGTGATTCTTGAAGTCAAAGTTGTGCAGTGCTTTGTGTTACAATACGTTGCCTTTACATGCATTTTGACAAAGTCTTCAGTCACACATTAATCGTATGTCCCAGTCTGCATAACCAATCCAGTGGAAACTGACACTCAGATTCTAGCCTTCTCCACAGCTAAAAGACAGGTAGTGTTTCACCTGAAGTGGAACAACTTCAGTTGGAAAGACCGAGGAATTCCCACTCTAGATATCCCACCTCAGATATCTGATGCGAGTTCAAGAGCCCTTAGGCAAAGTCTTGAGCATCCTAATAACTCATCAGCTGGATAAGAAAATATGAACACCACTGGTATTGCCTCTGGGATGTGGTGTTTGGAGAAGTCGGAAGGGTTTAGGATATGTAGAGTACATTTACCAGTTGTGCAGCTGAGGTTGGAACACTTCAGAAGGAAACAGCTAGTGCATGAAGTTTAGGAATTGGTAGGCTCGCAGGGCCAGAAAAACAAAGGTATTTCTGTGCTTAATTCCTGGCAAGCCATGTAAACAGAAGTGAGATTTGTGGGGAAAAAAATGTGATTGTGCAACTTATAAATGGCAAATGAGTCTGTGGATAAAACATCGTATATCTCTTCACGTGCTCTAATGGTTGAGGTTTTAGACACACACTTGAATTATGGCTAAGGTAGCTGCAGAGAGGATGTTTGTAGCGTTCTAGCTGTCCATATGCATGCTTTTAGTCTGTTTCAAATGGGAGGAAATATGACTTTGCACTTAAAACCCATCCCACCTCAATCATTTCAATTTGCATTTGTGGAGGGCTGGCAGCAGTTACTGCAGCTCAGCTGATGTGTGGCAGCTGGATTATGGGGCTGCACCTGGGGCCACAGGAAAGTATCAAGTGCATGCATGAATCCTGCATATGCAGCAGGTTCTAGCTGTGACAAAGTCATTACTGACTTGATTTAAAATGAAAGAAACCAAAACCCCCAAAGGTTTTACATCAGTCCTGGTTTCGGCTGGTATAGAGTTAATTTTCTTCCTAGTAGCTGGTACAGTGCTGTGTTTTGGATTTAGTGTGAGAATACTGTTGATAACATGCTGATGTTTTAGTTGTTGCTAAGTAGTGTTTATCTTAAGCCAAGGACTTTTCAGTTTCCCATGCTCTGCCAGCAAGCAGGTGTGCAAGAAGCTGGGAGGGAGCATAGCCGGGGCAGCTGACCCGAACTAGCCAAAGGGATATTCCATACCATAGAATGTCATGCTCTATATATAAACAGGGGGGAGTTGGCCCGAAGGCGCGGATCACTGCTTGGGCATCGGTCAGTGGGTGGTGAGCAATTGCATTTTGCATCACTTGTCTTTTTCTTGCGTGTTCTTTCTTTTTTTCATTATATTCCTTTTCATTACAATTATTATTATTATATTACTATTATTATTCTTAGTTAGTAGTGTATTTTATTTTACTTCAGTTATTAAACTGTTCTTATCTCAACCCACAAGTTTTACTTTTTATTTCCTCCTCCCCACCCCACTGGGAGGGGGGAGGGGGAACCGGCTGCATGGTGCTTAGTTGCTGGCTGGGGTTAAACCACGACAACATCTTACCTATAACGAGATCATACAGCAGTTGTATTTAGTGTAAGACTATTTAAGCCATGGCTCTAGAGCTAAAGTCATCCCCTTTGGGTCACATATCTGCGTCTGATATGCCTCAGCTCTAGAAAGAGCAAGACCCTCAGGTTTCATTGCCCTCAGAGCAGTGGCATATGTATGATCAGCCACCTGTGCTGTTTAGAACGCCCTTGCTTAAGCACTGGTCCTAGCCCTTTGGTAATGCCACCTTGTCAGTTTTAGTTCCCACTTCATTCTCTCATCTCTGTATTAGCATAAAACTGTCTACCACCATGCAAATGGCTTATAGTAGGCTGTAAAGTTGCTGAAGAAAGGCTCTGATTTTAAACCAATATAGCCATGCTGGTATGAAATCTTGCTTGAATGTGCCACAGGTCAATTTTCTTCAATGGCAACCCTGTATCTTAGGCCTAAGATTCACTTTGGCTGGTTACACTTTGGTAAAAATTTCAGTTCCTTTCTTATGCTTTACATTGTGATGTCTATCTCTAGTAACCTCAGTGTAGAAATGCACCCTATGTAACAAAAATACAGCCTCAGAATGAACTGAGCTCAGCATATAATTCAGGTTTTACTTTAAAATGACTATAGAGTTTGTGTTGTATTTTGCATTGTGGGTGTATTTAAATGTTGAAGCTCGATGGGTTAGTTCTATCTAGAGTAAGTGGTAGTTAATAAAACCTTTTATTAGTAAAGTTTAGATAATTACCTAGGTAATTGTACAGACAAATAATTCAGTAATTTGAAATGATTTATTATGTGTATAATGATACTTTACTCTCTTTAAGTGCAGCTTAACATGTTAATTACAGACACTCAAGGGACTTGCTAAAAGTTATTTTAGTGATCATATGTTATTAATTCTCCAGGGACACTGCTGTTTTGGAACAGCACCTACAGAGAGATTCAAACGTAAAGCCAACATGCAATATTGGCATTTAAAGATTAAAAAAAAACCCCCAAAACCCAACCTCCATGGTGGGTTTTTTTTGTTTTTGTTTTTTTCTTGTAGTGTTGAGGCCACTTCAGTTCTCTTGACAACGAGACTCTACCTGGAATCAAGGTAGATGCTAAGTGTCTTTCTAGAGCACTTGTCAGGACATAGTAATCCTGGTATGAAAGTACACCACGTCATTTGATCCTATCTTCCCCTGTGACAGTTCCTGTAAGTTGCTATTCTTTAGGTTCTCCTGGCTATAGCCACCTACCAAAGATAACAGATCTCTCAATTTTGCAGGTCAATAATGTTAATAAGTACCACTGCTTTAGTCTCTGATAGCATCTTTTCCATTGATACCTCAGTGATGTCTTTTGCAAATGCAGAATACAGCAGTCTTGCAAGCACTTATTCACTGAGAGTAATATCATGCATCTGATCCATGGCTAGGTGTGAGAACATTGTCCCCCGTGACATTGGAACTATTGCTGTCTGACAAAAACATCGATCTGTTGGAATGAAGAGGTTTGGTGGGTGTTTTGCTTTTTGGTTTCTTTTGGGTTCTTTTTTTGGTGGTTTGTTTTTTGTTTTGGGGTTTTTTTCTTTGACAAATCTCTGATTAACGAAAGGCAGAATTTTCTGAAAACCTGACTCATTCCTGATGGCTTGCTGGAGATGGCACAGTTAGACTGTTTGTCATCTCTGGGGAGTTTGGATGTGCTGGAGCTGTTACAGCCCTTGTTTTGATGTGGTGGTTGAGTACCAGCTTCATGCCAGGCAGCTGGGAGCCCCATGTCACCCCAGGATCTCAGGACTCCCAGATCTTTTCTGTGTGGCTGGGAGTGGGGCTGCCTGGGCATTGCTGTCATAGACACGTCCGAGACCTCATGTGGGACTTGCTGGTGAGTTGTTACTGGGCAGGGGGAGATAAGTCTTGAAGCACGTGCAAATTAATACTCTTGGTTGTGGTTCTATTCCATGCAAATGTGAAACTGAATAATACCAAAACAATGACGGCTTCTGTTCATCATCTGTGCAACCTGTGTTTCAGACAACTCACCTGAGGAGTTATTTGTCAACAGTGTTCTGTCCTGCCATGTCATATTCTACACATGTGAACTGTGTAAGGAAGTTTGAATGGAGGCAGAGGGACGGAAAAGTGCAATGATTTCTTAGTAACAGATATTGAAACTGCAGTCATGCACACCAGAAGTTCAGCTGATGAGATTGCCACCTCAGTCCTGCCATATCTGCAAATCCCACTGATCTCTTTTTAGACCAAGTTATAGGTAGCTCTTAGTTGTTTTAACAGTTTAGATTACCCTATATCCCCACCTGACCTTAAATTTGATAGGAGCATAGATACATTTGAGTTGAGTAGGCATCTTCTTTCCTTTACACACAAATTCTTCTTTGCATTCACTATATTTAGACCTATGATGTAGCTGGCCAGAAGACACTGATGTCCAGAGGCATTCATCCCACTTGAGAAAATGTGCTTTTTCTCTTGTCATATTATCATAGCATGGGATTGTCTGGTCCCAGTTTTCACTTTGGTGGAAATTCCAGCTCCTCTGGATAAAAATATGCAGTTCTGAAACACAATGTATATTTTATAACTCCTAAAAAGTCTAATATGTGTATTTTACTCTTTACATGATTATAAACAATATTTAGCATAGTGTAGCAAAGATGAGGAGATTCCAGATAGCGCAGAGGAAATAATGACATTAGAAGATGTTTCAAAAGGTACAGCAAGAAAAATGATGTCCCATGAAGCAGCAGCATGAGGAATATATAACATGTAATTTATTCAGTAAATATGTAGATCACCATTCAGTGGCATTCAAAATGTGCTAAACTGAGAATGAATACTGTACTTACATTATTAGAAAACCTTAGTAAGTTTGTATGTGATGGTTCATTCAGGATTATCCCAGGCATGTGGATATTTATCATGATATTACTGCATCTAATACACTAAAGAGATGTATATCTCATTAAGCTGGGACAAACTTTAATAGCTGATAATTTATCTTTAGGGCAATGAATCAAGGGAGCCTTTCTAGCCAGCATAAAAGTTCAGACATAATAACATGTGCAATAACAATACTGATCTCTCAAACTGATGCCAGGTAGGAACAGCTACGGAAAAGCAGGAAATAATCAAAGGGACAGAAATTGTGACAAGTTTCCAAATCTTGCTTACAGGAATTCCCCAAAACCATTGGCTACAGCAGCTAAAAGAGGGTAGAAATGTGGTATTAATTGGCAGAGTGTGAATTCCTGAATCAAAACCATCAACTTTCAGTTGGTTTGGGAAAGGATCTGCCTAAAACTGAATGAAGAAAGAAGTAAAATACCATTTCTAATGTGTTTCTCTCAGTACAAGATCTTGCTTGTGGGAATATGCTGAGAGCTGCCAACATGGGAGCGAGCAGCGGAGGTTGTCCAGAGGACAGCCTGCTCCTGGACTCTGTTTCCCTGTGGCTCACTTGCTGTTTTTTCCCTGCTGCTGTTGACAGTTCATGAGGATGCCCTCAGCAGGGGGAACTGGATATAGACCATTGAAATAAGGAATAAATAAGGACTAAAGATCGCCATGAACTTATGCCACAGCAGATTACAACATGAAAGGTGAAACTAATTCAAGAGCTGATGTATACAAGTACAGAGAAAAAAAATCTTAAAAGTAACTTGGAATGCAAAATAACCGACATCTTCTAGGAGGATATCCATATTTGCAGCGACGTAGGATTATACGTTTGGGCACCTAACATAATAGTATATTACATTACTGAACTGTGCTATTTTCTCATGAATCTCTTAGGCAATAGCAATGCAGGTTGCATTGAAAAAAAAAAAAAAGCTTCTTTCAGCCATTTTTCATCTCAAGGCCTCACTTTGTCTCTCCTGCTTTTTACAGTCTCCTCTTCCCTTGCAGTTGCTTTCGAATCAGGGACAACTTGGAGGAGATTGCTGAAAGCAGTAAAAGTACACAGCCAAATGAAAACTCTAAAGAGAGTGTTGTTTTGGAAAATGTCATTCTCATTGAAAGCCTCTCAGGAAGCAAAATCAGATTTCTTTAAAAAACATTTTTGAAAAAAAATAATTACCTTTTTCTCTTGTGTTTGGCAAATTACCTTCAGGCAATCTGCTAAACAGAAAAAGAATTTTTTACTGAAAACTCAGGAGGGGAGTTGCCAGTTTACCCATAAAGCTATTAGTTCTCCTGACCTTGGAAAAGAAAACTGGAAATAGATGCATGACATCTGAGGACCATTTCAGCTTTTAGTACATGGAAACTTATTTGGATTCATATTGTGAAAATTTATATCCAACCACAACTTTCAGCCAAGTGTCTTACTGAGTGTGACGTGTGCATTAACATCTTTTGAAAAGGGATCAAAGTGATAGGAAGTTGTTCTTCTGATAGGCAGCTGCAGAGTCATTCCTTGTCTGCATTGCATGAGGCACAGTAGTGCTCTTAGGGCTCCAAGAGCTATAAAACAAGCTGTTACAGAGCACTTCCTTTGCATCATCCTGATAAGAATGTCTGCTATGGTAACCTATTTTTTTTGGTCACTTTTATAACCAAATATTTGTGCAGTGAATGTTATTTTTCCCACTGGTCTTATATTTTTATAGTTGGAGTAGAGAAAAAAGCCAGTGGCTCAGTTGGTTCACACCTTCTGTAAATGTTATTATTGAACTTGTCCATAATTTTTGCTCTTCTACTATCCATGTTGGAACTTCAGTCGCTGTTTCTTTTTCTAAGACCTTCCCCTGCTGCCTCCCCCTGCCGCCATGGGGTAGTGTGACTGTTTTGGTGAATATTACAGTCAAGTCCTAGGAAAAGGTTAATGAAAGCAAAGTAGGTTTGCCGTAGCCACACAACCTTGTCCAGCCTCGTCTTTAAACCAGTCTTTCTCACAGGAGCAGTGCAAGGGCAAAGATTTGCAAACGAAGACAGCAGCGTGGCCACCATGGCAAACTCCACCTGTGCTGAACTCGCTGCCCTGCCACCAACCTTGTGGAATAGAAAAGCATAAGAAATGCATGTGCAGGGATGCAGCTTCTCATCTCTTTGCTCCTCTTTTGCCTGCAAGTTGCTAAGAAATCCCAGGTCTTTATTACTCTTGTCTCTCAGTCTGATGTTGCTTCTTTGCATCTCATCCACATTATGATGCTGCTTTGCTTTGTGTTATTGGATTAAATTAATCCAGACATTATTCAGCGCTATTCTGATAAAACTAGAGGTAGAACCTAGGTTCTAGCGTGGCAGGTTTGAGCTAACTATTCTTTCCAAATGAAAGCACCAAATTTCCATGCTTATTTCTTTTGTCTTGTACTCACTGCGCAACAGTCTTCTCTGCATACTTCACTGGTTCCCAGCTGATCAGCAAATTGACCTGTAGGCACTACTTTAGAGAGCATGTCCTGAGACAGTGGCCTGTGCACAGGGACAGGTTTCCCCTGAGCTTAGCTGCAGAGCTACCTGTGGTTGCAGACAGCGTGGGCTCCCCTGGTTTGGATCAGGGCAGCGATAAGCAGCAGCAGTCCAGAGAGAAAGTCACAGTTCAGGACACTTATGAGGCAAGAGATCCTTGCTTCTTATATAAGCTTTTTATGTTAGTAAAAAGCCAGGAACTAAACACCTGAGGTTTATCTTCCAGGGGTCTCTCAGCAAAGATTCCCCCTGTGCAGTACAGCAAAGCTGCCATCCAAGGGATCCTTCACAAGACCTCGGTCAGGAGGAGGAAGCCTGGAGGAGGGACTACGCTGGACAGAGGAGCAAAGTGAGGCAAAGCTTCAGCACCCGTCACACTTTAAGCCCTTCTGGCTGTTTAGGTTGTTTCAGGCTCCAAAACCAGGCCTGGTTTAGGATGATACTCAGGTGACTTAATCTGTATCAGCATCCATCTCAGGTGCAGCATGGCATGGCATGGCATCTTGCCTCAAGACCCATGGTCATTGTTTGGGGATGCATTACAAACCCGCCTGGTACCAACACACTGATCACAAAGAAGAAAGGCTAATGTATTTTTGAACATAGTGCTAAATGGGAATCAGAGGAAAGGTGATCTCTTGCTCTCACTCCTGCCCTTCCACAGTGCTGTGATACAGCACTGGTCTACATGTTGTGTGGCAGAGCTTGGGGAGGAGGAAATAAAGCTCTTCCCACATATGTGTGAATCATTCTTTCACCAGCTTACTGGTGACAATATTGTTTCATTTTGGTACCTTCCTTCGTGAAGATACCCCAGTAACTCATGAACAGAATAACCCCAGAAGTCAGCTACTGTGCTTCTAACCAGCCAGGCTTCCTTGCCTTCACCAAAAAAACCTCAAACTTTCTGAATCTATTAGGTTGGGAAAGAGATAGAGAGAGATACTAACATGTTTAGGGATTTTGTAGTTTGAAGTGGGGAAAAATTTGAAGTAACTGGGGAATTCCCAGCCATGATGCAGGGACTGACCCTTCTGAGAGAGACAAGAAGTGAGTGTGATGAAAGCACTGTGTTGGCTTTCTGTAAAAAATCCCAAAAGATAAAAATTACCTACCCTAGGAAATATCTGAAAATTGAAGTTGTTCTTCCAGACGAAGTTAGCCATATGGCATTGTTCTTGTGAAAACACCTTAAAAATATTTTAATGAACAGAAATTTTATTTGAAGAAGGCTACAGACTTGAACATAGTATTGGTTTTCCCCTCCGCTGCAGAAATATAGATGAGATTTAAAAGCCACAGTAATTTATGAGCTGTACTTAGAACCCATAAAGGGATATCTCGGATTCAGAATTGTTTCATTCCTGATGTGATTTAGAAGATTAAACTGTCATATTTTAGCACAGATAGATGGCCATCATTGCTGTAATTAATCTTGTACAATAAATTCTATTATTTAGAAGCTACTTCATATAAAAGTTGAAAATATTTTTTATATAATGCAAAATGAAGTAGATTATTTAAGCCTTATAATTATGTTTTGTAGATATATGTTGATTTGTTTCATATGCAGAGGCTATTTACTTTACAAAATAATCCAATATACTAAATGCATACTGCAAAACGGTACAGTAATGGAGTGTTTGCTAATGACTTCAATTTAAGGACAGCCTGTCTAATAGCTGAGATAAGATGTTACTAAAACAGTGTGCTAATGATTTGAAAATTACTACCAAAATTGTGTTCAGTCTACAAAGGGTTGCAGACGTAATTGTGCTAATAAATATCCAAGTCAGCCCTGATTTTCAAGCTCATATCATGATTACTATGAGTTTTAGAAATCAGACGGGGCTAAATCATGCTGTTGTGCTCACATGAATAGCCTCTTTAGGGGCACTGCTCATTTGAGTAAAGAGAACAAGCACACCCTTGCTAGACAGGAATGCATTAAACATTCATAACCGACTGGTCAAAATTGCTTAACTGTGCATGTTCCTTGAAATTCTCTCTCCTGAAATTTGGTCTGTGTACTATCCTGAATATAAGTTTACATGTAGATATATAGAATTTTAAAATGTGGCTAAGATAGGATTCCATTCCTATCTATAAGTAACTGTAAAACATTGTGCATGTACTGGTGTTACTATCACCTTTTTATATGTTATTTAGGTGTTCCAAGTGCTCAACTAGAACAAGGTAGACCTGAGTTCAGTTTCTTCTCTGCCTGCATGGCGCTAAAGTTGAATCTTCCAGCTTCTAAGAAAATGCTCTAAAAAATGCAAGTTATGACAGAGGGTCAAATGTAGCTCCTCACGGAAGGGCTTGCGTGCCAGTTTGAGCAGTGGCTCAGAGCATCTGCTTGGTTTCTGGTCTCTACTATGGGCTGCTTCTGTAGTTTACCTTAAATAGAAAGAGAATAAAATACATTAAATAGATCTTGGGACAGAAACTGAACTGTAATTCATTGTTTTCAGTGAGCCAGCTTCAGCATGGTACCACCCCAGAGGAGCCTTCAATTTGGCAATTAGCCTGTGAGAAGAGGGGTACATCTTTGTGCCCTCTGATGAGGCATAAGCGTGAGACGGAGTTAGAACTGGACTGTCTTAGCAATACTAAGATATTCCTGAGAGCTGCCCGAGGCAAAGTTCTGCAATCCCAGTTGTTTGAGTAGCTATAGTACTATTTCACAGCTGGATCAACAGTTTATAAATCAGAATTTGGGGTTTATGCGTGAAAATCTCCATGGTTTGTGGCCCAAAGCTTTTGCACAACCTCCTATTTCAGTGCTGATAAAATTTCAGCCTATGTTCTTAAAAAAAAGCTGGGGTTCTGGCGCAGTGATTTTTTTTTTTTTTTCATTCAGAAACAGAATGAAAACCTGTGCACAGCTACTTGTAAGGTGCAACACTTAAAAGTGTTAGTCTAAAACTGAAGATGTGAAAAACAGTTTGTCCTCCAGTTTTCCGACAAGGCAGGGATTGTGCGTTCCTTCTGCTCCCCGCTGCAAGGTGAGGCAGCAAACCAGCCAACCTACTGCTGTGTCAACCCCCTTGCTGAAAAGTGGTGGCTGAGGCTGCCTTCTAAGGTGCTTGATTAGGATAAGCACTTTACGAGCATGCAGTCAGTGGTGTGTGCTGGTGTGGCCTTGGAGGTGAGCTGGGAGGATGCCAAGGAAGGCAGATGTGGCTTTAGAAGAGCAGGTAAAGGGGCAGCACCATGGTGCACCTGCCTTGATGCTGCAAATTCCCTATTACTGACCAGAGGAGAGTTAAGAGGCTCCTGGCAGGCTCGGAGCCATGCAGCTGCAAGTCGTGAGGAGCAGTGGTAAAAGGCTGTATTCAGCTGTAGGTCAGGGAGAGAAAAGCAAGGCTAAGCAAGGAACATGGGAGGCTTAATTCACTTGGCTGCTTCCCTTCCCATTGCAGCTGTTCTACTTCAGGTTATTTACCAGGCCTGAATTCTTTCTTTATTCATCATTGTTGACTGTAGTTAGCTTGCTTTGGGGTTGAAAGGAGCTAAGAGTCAATTAAGTGTCTGGGAGCTTCTGAATGTCTTAAGTGTGGTAGATGGCTGCAACCCCTACTGCTCACATCTAATGAGGCAAGGCAGACAGCTGCTAGCCTCCGGTCCGGTGCGGGCCCACGGAAATGCTCCAAACAACCAAACAAAAGGAAATGGGAAGGGAGGGAACCATGTCTGCGGGGGTTTGCAGCACATCTACAGCTATGGCACTGTTTGCTCTGCCTCTCTGCTTGCTCTGGAACTACCCTTGTGCTTGCAGGGCAGGGGTGTTGCTGTATGCCACGTGTTCAGTGCTGCATAATTCAGGTGGACTATCTTCAGGCGGCTTCAAGATATTGGGAAGGTAAGCGTAATGAGCAGTGAGTGAAATGCTGGGCTGCAGGGATGGTACCATGTCAGAGCTCCAGCTAGTGCTCGTGGTGTCTGGCATTACTCGCTGCCTGCTTATTTGCTAGGTTATATCTTGCCTCTGCTCACAAATGCTTGTGCTAACACAACGGTGGTTACTGACGTATACTTTACAGCATCATTTACCTCACCTCTGCTTCTAGTCCCCAATCTGTTGGATTTAGCCTAGAGAGTTCACTTTGCTGTTCACCTCCCCTGACTCCTCTGCCTTGTATCTTAGTTAATTATCTGTAGACAAAGCCACATTTGATGCCTTATCAACTAGAAAGACTGAATTAATCAGCTTTGTTAGGCAAAGGTTATAGCAAGGGGGTGACCATCCTATCCATCTGTTCACTCATCTCCTGAAGAGTAACCATAACAGAACTCTTAAAAATCCTATTAATGGATTATAGGTCAATAGCCTAGACACTCCGATAGCACTGCAAGGAACTATGGACAAAATGTCTGGGATTAATGGATTTTCTGAAGACTTTTATAAGGTCTTTTATAGATGTTTCCCTCTCAAATGCTAATATGTTCTGCAAGTAGAAAGAAAATGGCTTTTTACCACTGTATTCCCTTGATGTGGCTAGGCAAAGCAGGGAGGTACCTTAAACTATGTAAAATGCATTGACTTGATCAATTCATATGTAAAGTTCAAGGAGAAAACTTTGGCCTTTTGCCTTCAGAAGTAATCATCCAAGTCACAGAATTATCTCATCTTGACGCATGAGGAGTCTCATGCATTGAAATTCAAAAGTTCACCCAATTTACTACTGGTGATCAAATTGGCAAAATGTGCTGGGGAAGTATCAGACAATTCACTGTGCAGCATACCTTGCTGAGGCGAATCCAATCTCCCTCCAATTTTGTCTTTTAGAAAAGTGTTGTACCAGTAGGCTAAGAAATTCTGTCAACTTCTTTATCCTTTAATTACGGAAACTTTCTTTCATTCAGAGGTGCATTGTAACCTATTCAAATGTTAGGGCTGTAAATACCATGTTTGTGCTTAGTTTGCAGTAAGCACGGCTGTGCGACAGGGTGACCATTTATCTCTGTTCTTTTTTGCCTTGACAGCTAGACTTGACATCTCGAATTGCTGCAGTGTACAGTCACATCCAGAATAGGGCACAACGGGTGCAGAACTGTTTATCGAATCTTTTGTCCCTTATGTCCATTAATGCGCAGCATTGAAGAAAACTAGACGATTAAATATGGGAAACAAGACTTATGCCATTGCTGGGAAATTGCTGCTATTATCTCCAGTGCTAAAATATCATTTAAGTTTTGCACCTTTCCTTGTTACTGTTCTGCAAGAAGGAAGGGACCTGCAAGGTCTGAGGATGACTGGGACTTGGTCCCAAATAAATACACAATTCACCTCTTTTCTGGAAGAGTCAGTAATTACAGGTGTTTAAATCATTACATTTATGCATCGGAAATAATAAAGTGGGGTTTTCTGTCTAGAATTTTTTTCATTTGGGGGGTATCAAGACTTCTGATTATAAGCAGCGCAAATTTGGCTGTTCACTAGGTCTGCTAGTTTCCTGAGCCTTCTTTGCATTTCTTCCAAGCTCTCAGAAAAGGATCCGGTATCGTGTCACGCTCTTCAGTCTCTCAGGATGAAGGTCTGGGCTCTTGCTGGGAAATTTTTCCTCCTTCTTGCTGAGGCATATCCCAGAGAAAGGTCATGTAAAGGTCCTCTCCTCTCACAGGGCTCAGGCTCTACAAGGAGCTAGTCTGCCCAGATTACTGAGGTTTCTTCTGCCACCCGCAGAATAAAAAAAAAAAAGAGTTTACAGAACAACCCTCTCCCCATCCCTCAAAAGCGGAGAGTTCAAGAGGAGCCTGGGAAGTTGGCCAGGAAAAGCCAGCTCCTCTTCCTCACCCTGAAATGGAGAACCCTGAAGGCAGAGCACCAGAGAACTGAGTTATTTTATTTTCAGGAGCAACCCTGAAAGAAGTTGTCAAGAGAAGCTGGAATCAGGCTGAGAAAGTGGGGACACATGTCTGAAGTGGCAAAGGTCCTTCTCAATAGCAGCAGTGGTTCCAGCAAAACCAGGGCAGTGACCATCTCTCAGCACCATGCTCCCGAGGTGCTTCTGGAGGTGTCTGACCCAGGAACTGACCAAGACTGCTGAGATTTATCTTTGAGGTGTGAAAAGCTCTCAGCATGAGCTCATCAGGCTGAGCGTCAGGCAGGGTTCAAACAAGGAGCTGTACAGTGCTGGCAGGTTGTGCTTACTTGTCGCCCTAGCTTAAATGACTGCCCAGCCAGATAGGCACTTAATTCTCTTTATGTCACATGTTACTTTAAAAAAAAAAAAAAAAAAAATCAACTTGCAAACATTTGGACATCTTTATGAAGGTCAAGATTTGCACACGAATTGTCTCTGAATATCACAAATTCTTTCCTGCCTTCTCATTTCTGGGAAAGTAGATGTAAATCCTAAGAGATGAACAATACAGGTATTGTCTGAACAGTTCTGCATAAATCTTCCTTGACCGATTCCCTAAAAATTGTGTCAGCAAGATGTTTTGTTTTGTCAGGGTTTTGGGTTTCTTTTGGTTTTAATCTGAACACACTGATCTGAATTGATGTTTCTTTTTTTGCTGCTTTCACATCTTTGCTGTCGTCTGTCACACATTTCATCTGGAAGCATATGAGTAACAGTTTGGCTAGAGAGTAGGACAAAAAGAGAAACCTGCTTGTAAAGAAAGATAATTGACACAGTAAAAGTTCAGGCCAAATCCCTTCCACAAACAGTCCCGCTGTAGTCAGTGTGACTAGTTGTGTGAATAAAGCAAACAGGATTCGGCTCTTGCTGCAGTCCCAGCCACCTTTTATCATTGAGGAGAGAGAAAAACACCATAAAATTAAATAGGTATCATCCTCCCCACATTCCTAGTGTAACTATTTTAACTGGAATGCCTCATAAACAGACAAAGGCACTCCTGAGCTTTGGGATGATCATTTTTTAAATGACCATTTAGGGCTGGATTATGGTTTTACATTTTCACCTTGGAGCTTTTAAGGGATGTTTGGGACATTAAGCACTAACCTATCAAAGCCTAAACTGAAAGGCAATGTTGCTTGCGGTCATATAGCCCAGCGAAATAATATAGTTTTGCTGCTGTTAATAGGTAAATACTTTCATTTGTGGAAGGAAAATGGTGATTCAAAAACGTTTGATGCCCTTAAAACTCTCACAGCAGCTGGATATTTTACATTGGTTTCTATAATATTCTTATGATAACGTTCCTATCCCGCAGGGGTCTGCTTGAATATCAGAGCACTCATCTTTTTTAAGTTTTTGCATAATGTGAGATATTAAAATTAAGGCTGGTGTTTACTGTTCAGTTCTTACACACATATTCCACATTCACAGCTAGATATTATTTCCCTTGGAAATGCTTTCTGTCCCTGCCAGTTACTGAATGCAATCAGATAGCTTTGCATGGGCCAGCATACCAATTAAGTACCATGCCTGGGATGTACACTGTTTCCTCCATCAGAAGCTCAATGGTTCATCAGCAAGTGAGCCGTGTATATTGATAAGGAGAAAGCCTGACTCCACAATGGAGGCAGAATCTATTTCTTGAAAATGCTTTCAGCAAGTGGTTTGAGGAGGAAAAGGGAAAGGGGGCAGGCAACACATAAAATGGCTAGAAAAATGAAACAGGAGGAAAGATTAATGGAAGTGGGATCAGAAAAATATTCAATTAGAACTTGCAGGCCTGGTCACATTACTCTGTGTTACTGTACATCTTGTCATTATCCAAATCTGTTGCTAAACTGTTGGCATTTGTCTTCATTATGCAGTAAAATGGTATAATGAATAGGTTACAAATATGATGGAGGAAATGCCCTGGAATTATCGCAATGCCTGAGAATGAAAAATGCCTTAATTTAAATTATTGGTGTGCGGCATCTGCCAAGTGCACAGACAGATGTGAAGAGTGGAACGTGATTTTGTTCTGATGCTGCCTTCAAAGTTTCTGTTCCACTTCAAAGGGGTTTTCAGGCTGAATCCTTCCTTGAAAGCCAATGTCAGGGATGTGATACAACAGAGAGCAGCATTTGACATATTTCTTAGCTGTGAGGAACTGCACAGCCTGATATATTAGGTCGGGTTTTGGAGCCTTCTGCAAGCAGCACTCCCCCACATTTCAGGTGGAGAGTTGGTTAATGTATTGATGACTTTTAACAATGAAATGGAATATGAGGTGGGAAAAAAGCTACTATCTCAGCCTAGTTAATTAGACATAATTTAGTCTTCAAAATTGCACTGATCCATACAGATGTGTTACCTTTCAAGCTCAATTTTACATTTGACTGATTATTATCTTCTAGAAAGACATTTTCAGGTTATTTAAACCTAACATTTGGCCTACTTTAAAACTGCGAGAGTCTGAAAATCAGTACCACTACATAATAAAGAATTTTATATTAGGATCAGGATATGAATGAATATTTTACTAAAAGTTCAAATAAAATCTTAAATAATATTAAAGTGCTATTTCAGTAGCCCAATCTGGAGCATAGCCCTCCCTTTCCTAGATATGTATTAACTTTAATAGAGCTTCCTAATGACTGCAAGGACTGCCCACCCAGTCTGAAGTCCAAGCTTCCAAACTCATCAAGAAGTATGTGTCATAAAAATAATATGTACATTATAGAAGGAGAATGAGAAGTCACATGGTCATCCAGCAAGGATGCAAACCTGGAGCTGGAGGAAGTCTGTCAGCTTAGTCGTCTGCTAGAGATTTTTTGTGTGATCTTCAGCAGGTCTTGGTATGTGCCTGGGCTTCATTTCCTCGTCTGGAAAATGGCCGTAAGGAGGGATGGAAGAAGGAAGGCTGAAAGGATATCCTGGCAGGAAAAGCTTTGACTAAGCTAAAGTTTGTGGAACACTCAACAGTTAGAGCAGTGAGTTTGATGGAAGCAACCTATTAAATTATTTCCTTCAGTTTTTCAAGACTGTCACACACTGCTGCAGTTCATGGCACTGCACGCAAATAGTGCAATACACGAGAAGGTGTTTTCTACCTCGTGTGTGAAAAGTGAAGCACTCCAATGGAGATTTGTACAGATGTTCTTACTAAATTCTTTATCTTGTGTTGATATCTTTATCTTGATTTACATGTGTTACTTTGACATCAGATCAAATATTTGGATGAGAATTCACTTCTATATGAGCATTATTTTATATTGCATTAGATTTAATGACATACAGCTATCTTTGCTTCACTGTGAATGGTAGCTATATTTTAAATGCATAATATGCTGAAGCTGATAGGATTGTATCTATCATTCAGAGGATAATTCTAGTCTTAAACTTCATAAATGCTGTTAGATTCTTTGCGATAATGTTTCACTGTTAAATTGCACATTTGGAACCAGATGGCTCAGAAAATTGATAAGATGATACCAAATCTCTCATCTCAGTCATTGTTGGGTTGAATCCAGCCCTGGTTCAGAGTAACCAAAAGTTGCTACTGTCTGACAGCTGTTTTGTGGCTTAGATGTTTCCAAGTGGACAGGTGTCCACAACAGGGGAAAAAAAAAAAAAATCACCTGCACAAGTAGAGGGTTGCAGCAGAGGAGAGTTTATGGGCACTGAAAACAGAGTAACTTCTCTGGTCATTGGATATGTGTGTTGCAGAATGGAGACTACACCTCTTTCTGGAGATGCCTAAAATGTCTAAGTTCTGCTGCACCACTTCGGTGCATCAGTGCCTGTCAGTAATCTACTGCAACTTCTTTCATGAGTTATAAATTCACGTAAATGCTGTGCTGGTTTTGGCTGGGGTAGAGTTAATTTTCTTCATAGTAGCTGGTATGGGGCTATGTTTTGGATTTGTGCTGAAAACAGTGTTGATAATACAGGGATGTTTTCGTTATTGCTGAGCAGTGCTTACACAGAGTCAAGGCCTTGTCTGCTTCTCACACCACCCCACCAGTGAGTAGGCTGGGGGTGCACAAGAAGTTGGGAGGGGACACAGCTGGCACAGCTGACCCCAACTGACCAAAGGGATATTTCATACCATATGACATCATGCTCAGCAATATAGAAGCTGGGCGAAGGAGGAAAGGGGGGAATATTTGGAGTGATGGTGTTTGTCTTCCCGAGTAACTGCTATGCGTGATGGAGCCCTGCTTTCCTGGAGATGGCTGAACATCTGCCTGCTGATGGGAAGTGGTGAATGTATTCCTTGTTTTGCTTTGCTTGCATGTGCGGCTTTCGCTTTACCTATTAAACTGTCTTTATCTCAAGCCGCAAGTTTTCTCACTTTTACTTTTCTGATTCTCTCCCCCACCCCACTGTGGGGGAGTGAGTGAGCGGCTGTGTGGTGCTTAGTTGCCAGCTGGGGTTAAACCACGACAAATGCGCATAAGATGAAATGCTATAATGTTTTCCCTCCCTTTGAAATAAAGCTCTGATCTTTACAGCTTACAAGATAGATCCCTGATGAACAAACAGTTCATTACAGAACCCGTGTAATGGCAACAGTGTAGGAAAATATTTATAATGATAGGGGGATGCCAGAACCAAAGAAGCAGGATGATCTCCATGGTTTTTTAATAATTGTTTCTTAGCATAGCGTGACTGGTACAAAAGGGAAAGAATAGTCCCCATTCTGCAGATAGGGCCAGAGGGGACAATCCATCGTTGATAGGAATTAGATGTATATTTACAAGAAGGATGCATGGTATGAGATCTAAAACAGTGATTCTAACTACTTATCATTAATGCCAGGGGGAAACTTGATGCAGTGATTCATGTGGTAGCCTGAAATATGGGAGGCCCATGTCCTTCTGCTGCTTTTGCCCAGAGAGTCTTTTTGTGTGTCTTTGAACTAGTCCCTGTGCATTAGTTTCCTTAATGTAGAAGAGGAAGGATATCACTCCTCTTCCTAAACACAGCAGCGTGAGTTAAGTGCGTTCAGGTCTGTGTACGAGTGCCTCGCAGTGATGGCCCCGGCAGGAGCTCTGGCTCAACAGACAGAGCTCCCATCAGGCCTCTTAGGATAAAAAAGATTAGCAAGCCTGGCTGCATTTGTTTTGCAATAGTATTTTTATTTCTGTTCTTTCTCACACGTCCATGCTGATCTGCACAGTGTGGTGATGGTATTCCCAACCTGCAGGCGCAACCAGCTGTGACTGCTGTATGCTGCACTGCCCAGTTTGGCCAGAAATGCGTCAGTCTGAGCTGGGGCCATGAGTCTCCTCCAGGGATGAGCTAGGAGCAGAGATGTGTCCCTTGGTGCTTGGTGTTGCCCCTCTGCCATCTGGAGTCAGAGGCATGCAGCTGCCTGGCATAGCCAGCAGACAAGGTGCCACTGCTGAGACAAGGATGAGTGTGGGCAACAGCAGCCCAATCTGCAAGTTCAACTTGGTGACCCCTCTCAGAGGGAAAGCATGACTTTTGTACTGGACACTACTGGTGGAGTGAGTATCAAAGTGGTAAATGTAGCATGAAGGAAAAAGTTGCACTCTTCCCAGCCATTTGGGAATAATTATATACTGATTAATTGAGGAAAATGACATCTGACACTGTCAGTGTTCTGAAGTGTCACATATTAGACCCCCAAAAGTAAATGAGACACATATTCACTTTAATTAAAATGTTATCAAGAGGTGCTGTTGACCAAGAAGCCCATTAACAATAATCTGCTTTAGTAACAAGTGAGCGAGTCAATTTATTGAACTGAACTACAAAGCAAACCCGGTAACAATTGCCTACTGAGCAAGTATTTGATCTTTCAGCTTTCTCTGTTTAGCAGAGGGGAGTGTTCCCTGAATATTACAGACTTTTGTCTTCTTCCTCACTACCTTGTGGTAACTTGTAGAAACTGTCTCCATGGTGCAATCAGCATTTGCTCATCAAACTTAAAAGGGAGCTTTCCTAGCAGATCCAACTTGAAAGAAAACATTTATAGAGAGATCAGTTGCCTGGTACCATTATTTTCTTTTGTGCCTCAGCTGTTAAAATCTTTGTACAGGATGGACCATTTTCCTTGGAGATCTGGCTATTTTACACACAGAGGCTAGTGCACAAGATTTGAGGGTTGAAACAGAGGCTACTTGCAATGAAAAATGACATGGTTGCACAAATTTACCTTTTAAAGTTAAATTCATTAAATTCACTCTTTTGGATTGATTACTGTGTGCTAAGGAGCATTAAACTGGCCAGAGATTTCGTGAGAAGTATTCTGCCTTTATAGGAGGTCTCAATATGGGCAGAAAGCTGACAGTGACGACCTAGCTAGTGCTTATACCAGGAGCACTGGGAGGTTTGATGGGCTACGCTTTGCTGTCAGCATCAGAAAGCAAACTAGCCCTGCTGCAGCCCTAACCTCTGCCTGGGCCATTTTGAGGAGCCACACCTGGCTGCTCCCTGTGTTCTCTCTTTGCTGTGCCTGTACAATGGTGCCGATGGTCGTTTAGCCCAAGAAAATTTACAAAATCCCTTCTCACCTTCCTCTTCCTATCAGTTGGTGAAAAAGGCCAAACCCTTTGCTATGTGGGCAATAGGCATGGAAATGCCCCGTCATTCCAGACACAGACATTTCAGAATAAATTCAAATAGTATCACACAAATAAAATAAAGTGGACTTATTCCTATAGCTCCAAATGACAGTACAAATGATAGCAAGTTAGTTCTCTTTTCACAGGAAGGAGTTCAAAGCTTTGGATTCTTCCTGAATCCATCAGCAAGATGCATTGGTTTTCTTGGATGCAGGATAGCATACCGGGTCCAGAAGCCCTCCCGATGTCTTTCTAAAAGCTCTATTTTAACAGTTGTGATCCAAGAAAAAGGAATTTTTATAGCGATTCTGCCAGCTTCTGTCTGACAGAACATTTTAGGTGGGAAAATGAATCCTGTCAAAAAGGCACTGACGCCTTTGAAGTCCTACTGTGGACAATAGACACATCTGTCACTTACTGTTCAGGGGGCATGCCATGTTGAGCAAAACTGAAAGTCAATGAGATTTAGTGTACTTCAGTCATTTTGAAAACAATATCCAGCAACTACTGGTCCAGAAGTTCACCCATGAGTATATTTAGGGTAGAAAGAACAGCAGCTGCTACTGAAAGGGAAAAGAGTGGTGCTAAAACTGGTTTTAACGTTTCTTAACTTTTTAATGTTGTTGGTCAACATTCTTTTTAGACATCTAGATGTTTATGAAGATAAACATTATTATATGTATATCATCTACTCTGCAAATAGAATCTGAAGGATTCTTCTTGCATTTTATTGTGAAAGCTTTTGGAAGATTTGGCAGGAAATGAAATGAAAAACTAAAGGAATAACTACACAGAACTTTAAAATATCTTTTAAAAAATGAACTTCAGCACAAAATTTTCTTATCTTTTGACAATTTAAAAGTAATTGTATTGGCACTAGAACATTTGCAATTATTTCCAGTAGAGGTATTGCAGTGAGTAGATAGTGGAACTCTTGAAAGAATTAATATAATGTAATCCCATTATGTCTGATCTACAGTCCATCAACAGGGAAGTTTCTTAGCTCTGCAAGACTATTTTCCTAGCTAAGTGTAAACGTATTTTCAAATGTTAAATGCTATGATAAAATAGTATCTAGAAATCTATGTTACTTTCTCCACCTACTCTCTTATTTTGTGAGACACTAGCGACTTTTCACTCGTATGCACTGAAGTCTTTTGAAGGTCCTTTAAAAAATGATGTTATGTTTTAGTGGTTTGTAAGCTGATGTGTTTCATTTTATTTTGGAATTTTTGTTTCTTGGTGTCACTTTCCATGGATGTCCTGATCCAAGTCCAGTGGCCAGTTCTTTTCCCACATACCTGCATTTTATTTTTAGGACCAAAGAGTGGTTTCTCGCAGAGGGGGCTGGAAGGACAGAAGCCCAGTGGGCCATCAGCTCTTCTTCAGCTTGTGGGGATGGGAATCCAGCCTAAAGCTAAACGCCTTTAGCGTCACCAGAATAAGCAACAGATATTAGCACCCAGCAGTCCTGTCACCAGCTGATGTCTGGTGCAGTGATGCCTCCGTACCTAGCCTATGTGGTGATAAGCGGAAGAGTGAGATAATTTGACTTAGAGGCTGCAGTAGTCTGTGATCCCAGTGGTCACTCCCGGCACAGGACAGGAGTTGGTTTGAACGCGTTGCAGATGGTGTTTTCCTCTTACCATCAAGAAAGGATTGCCTGCTTAAGCCTGCCTGGTTATCATTGGGAAACGATAAGCAGAAGTAGAGCTCACTGAGGATCCAGACCATTTATTTCATTTTCCTGGATTTTTGTGTGATGACTCAGCTAGCATTTAGCAAAGACTCATAGGAATTAATTAGGCCTGTTGCTGATAATCAATGACTGGCAAGAAGTTATGTAAACCCTGCAAAATATACTGGGCATGGGAGAAGTTACAGCCTATGATAGATATAGCATCTAAGGGCTAGATTTTTAAATCCTAGTCGTTACTTAGTATTGCAAGAGTAGGGAACTTGGGTGGCTCAGCCAGTCATTCAAGATGTAAGTGCTATTGATGGTAAACTCATAAATAGACTTCAAGGTCCAGGCAAGGGTTCTGCCTTTAGAGGATCTTCTATTCCTTTCGATTTGTAGCATAATATAATTTTAATAACATGGATCAGTGTGTTTGGACTTTACAGGCATTCTTTTTCTTAAAATATAAAATAATGTTAAGCCATCCTAATTAAATAGCAGGGCCATAATTAAATGTTGTTTTCTGCCAAGAATCTCCTTGAGAGGAATGTCCATCTGGATTTTTTTTTTATTATGGATGAGAAAGCAAACTTCAGAGGATAAACGACCTTCAAAATTGTCTTATCTCAGTGAAGCCCTTAAGTGTGCATGGAGGAGGAGATGAGACCATTAAGAATGAGGACTAACAATAATCAGACACTGGTTTACTGGAAGGACTTTGAAGATGATCGCTCTTGTCCCTACCGCCAGGTGCAGCATTGCTGGGCTAGCAATGCACTTCTCCATCTCAGTCCTGAGCACTGATTACAAGAACGTGGCTGTGGTCATGCAGCTGTTTGCACTGTGGCAGCATGTGGCCTGGTCACATGAACTGTTTTTTGTGTAACTCATAGAGGTGACCAGGCATGGCAAAATATAAAAACATTCTCTTCATAACTTTTTTTTTTTTTTTAAATGCATGAAAAATTTAGGGTCTCAGCAAGGAAAGGTGATCTGTATGTGTTCATTGGAGCCAAGTATAGCTTTCCAGATCCTCTCTGGGGAATCAGATGCCCACTAAAATGTACTGAATAAAAACATCCAATACACATTTAATGCTTTTATTACAGTAAGTTCCTCCAAGAAAACAACACCCAAAATGATAGTAAATGTAAAATTGTCAACATTCTCCATCATTCATACAGGCAAGAAAATATGGATTGTAACCATGATGAACCGAAAACAACATTACCAAAATAACTGGAATTTACTCATTACCTGCAAGAGTGCAGCTATTACAGTCTACTATGATGAGTGTAGCTGGAGGTGTAGACATGTTTTGAATGCACAAAACAGCTTCAAGATCAGGCATCTTGCAAACATATTTCTGAAATCTGGTTCTCTTTGTCTTGGTTTCTCTAGTAAAGCTAAAATATTTAGGTTAGAGTCAAGCCACATATTATTCCCTCTTTACTGCTAACCCTTTTTCCGAATATCTCATTTTCTCCATACTCGTGGGGTTTTTCATGACTTCTTCACCTTCCCTGTCTTGGGGCTAGTGTAAGATGACATACCACTCAGTCATAACACCATCATCTTTTAAGGTGCATTCACAGCCTGGGTTGCTGGCTACTGAATCTGCAAGTGGGCCAGTAGACTTTTTTTTTCTCTGTTGCTTCAAATCAAGGCTTATTTACAATCATGGGCAAGTATCTATGCTGACCACCTGCAATCCTTTGGCAGACATCTGGTGTGAATAAACGATGTCAGCCTAGTGCCAGTCTTCACTTTCCCATTTGCACTTGTCTGCTGCACTTTTGACGATGGAAGTGGGAATAGCTCCATGGCCCTTCTCCTGGTGCACTGAAGCAACTTTTTGCATTGCTTCAAACTACTGAAGAAGAGGCAGTTGAGTTTCTGTTCATAAATATGCCAGACTTTAACTTTCCAAATTTCATGTGCTCTGGCTGAATGAAGGGTTCCTTTTCTGGAAGATGTTCTGGTTTACCCTGTCCCTTTCAGAAGAACTCATTTCTTTTGACAAAAATATATTTTAGGAAAAAAGAAAATAGATTCTTAACTGGACACGACACCAGATGGATAAATGCTGGTTTCTACCTACCTTTGAGAACAATCATGAAACTCGACAGTGAAAAGTGAACATTAATGTGTTTCATTTTGAGACAGAGGATGGGAGTCAAACTCTGATCTGGAGGTACAGTAAAAATCAAAGAAAACTTATCTGTGCAGCAGAAACATTTTCTAATGTTTCTGAAACATTATAAATGAAAAAAAAAGAGTATGCAACTTTTCCCCTTATAACAGAATGTATTATATTTATTTGATAGAGCAATTAGCACAATTTAACTGATTTTCTCTTTTAAGAGTCAAAATTGCTTTGACTATGCTCTTTAATAAATAGTTTTTTGTTGAATTTGACATTATCTGTCACCAAGGTTAAATAAGGGAAACACTGCCTACTGGTAATACAATGGAAAGCTTTAATCTAAAATCAATATTGTTTTAAAGACAATTTGCTCTAATTAGGTTGAGATGGTAACATGACTGATCTCTCAAGAAGCAAATTAGCTTTCTGTATATATGCAGAAGTTTAGTAAATGTCTCATTAAAAATGGGAACTCACCTCAGATCAGGCAATTCGAGTTGAAAAGCCTCAGTTTGCTCTTTGCTGACCTGGTGACATCAGTAGCAGAGTTTCTCGTTTGCAAAGAATCAGATCCTTCCCTGGTCTTTTGTTCATTTATTTATTTATTTATTTATGTGGGTGATTTAGATTTAAATGTAATCTGGTACCAAGGAAAAAGAATATGTCAGTGTAGTGAAGTTACTGTCAATATGTGTTGCGTCTTTAATGCCTGTCTGGGCTGAAGAAGAATGGTTTTTTTGTTTTATGGTGATTCATAATGATGTGATATAAAATAATATCTGTATAGTATTGGCTGTAGCTTGTAGCAGTCTATCTGAAGGTAGGTATCAGAAGACACTGGTTAAGTGAAGAGGTTGATGGCAGAAGCTTCTTGCTTAGGATATTCACTTTGAATAAAACCTTTGTTTCAATGGTGGGAATACAGTGACAGATGAAGACATGATTTTTATGGATAAGTAATGAAGATGAAATAAAATAGATGCATTCCATAGATGTTTCTGGTGCAGGAACACAAAGATTCCTTTACCTATGAGTTGCTGGAAAAAAAGAAATAGGCAAGTAGCTTCAATACAAGGACATAGAGCTCACCAGAATTAATGTTTTTCTGTGATATGGTGAAAATTGACTCATTTTCTACAAGCCATTACCTCCTTCACAAGCAGAGAAAACTATTGAAAGTCCTTCCCAAAACCAGGAACATGATCAGAAACTGTGCTTCAAAAGAAGGGCATGGGTTTATTGTCATTGGTACCATAGGTAACCCAGATTTATTAGCCAAAATCATTGACTGACTTACCAACCTCGGAAGGATCAATTTTAAAGTGTTCTTGTTCAGGCATAACTACTTGGACTACTGCAGGAATGTGCTCAGCCCTCCTCGCAAGCGCAGAAGGAGTGCAGAGTATGCACCTTAGCCTCTTTGCTAAAGATATTAGCAAAGATAAATATTCTAAAGATATTTTTTTCAACTAAATACCTTCCGCTCTGCGTGATCAAATGTGGAAGGCAACACTGAAAATCATTAGTTTTATTCAGATCTAAAAGACGGTGCTCAAAGTTGGGTGTATCTATGTATCAAAGATTCAGTGAATGAAAGAAACAACAATGTACAGTTGCTTACAGCATGGGAGAATTTGTTGTCTACAAGTTCTATTTGCATTTATGATTGAGTTTCGGTAGCAGATGATTGTTGAACATAACTTAATAATCAGCACTTGGATAGTTCCACAAATATACTAAAAATCACTGTCACATGTATGTAACTTGTTGAGTAGATGATAAGCAGGCTGGGAGACTGATCAAAACAAAGCCTTGGTGGATAAAGTGTGCGGAGATTTTCTTGAGTTTTTAGTGAACATTACATCTGCACCTAAGTATCTCTTCAATCTCCTTAGGGCCAGAGGAAGAGAATCAATGAAGAATGTGACTCCAAATCTTTTGAGAAATGAGGTGAAAAGGGCAGCAATGAAACCAATTTCAAAATCAAATTGCTATAGCTTTTAGAGATATTGATAACCTGCTAATACTTCAACAGTAAAAAAGCAGATAAGCAGTGCCACCCCTTTCTGTCTTTTCTTTGTCATCACGTAAATAAAGAAGTATTGTAATCTCACCGGATATTTAAAATGCTTAGACATTCAGGGACAAAACCAGAAACAGTGGCATAGGTGACACTCACGGTGGCAAACAGTCAATTGAGATAAGGCCTTGGCAGGGAAAAAGATTTTGTGGGACACCCAGCTGTTTTCATTCCTTAATGCTCCCAAACCTTTTTAGGTTAATAAACATTAACATCACTCCATGTTAATACTGCTGTGACATTCAGCTACTTTCACATTGTCTCAGTAGTATTCATAACAGAGTCAGTCTAAAACATCAAATTAAATGCTGCCACCGAAGATGTCTATTAACTCTTTCAGCATTCACTGTAGAGTTGTGACGGATAAAGGACTGCCTTCTAAACTGCAGATGGATCAGACCCTGCTCTGCTGGTCGATTTGGTTGACCTCAGGGATAACTAATCCTCAAATGGAAGCTAGATCTGTAATAGACCTTCCTTTGCTGTGCCGCCTTAGGGCTGTCTGCTTTAGGAACATTAAAATAACAGCAGTTGCCAGTGTAACTCCACATCTTTGGGTTCAGCTCCAGCCTCTTTGACACACGGTCTGTGTGACCTTGGACATTCACTTAATCTCTCCATACGTTACCCTTTTTGTCTCTTTTGTCAGTTTTGATTGTATTGTCTCCAGGGCTGAGGAGCCTGTTGCTTATCACAGTATGAGGGTATCCGGCTACTATTGTTATGCAAAGTTAATTATGAAGTGAAATTATTAATACTAAATTACTTATGCTGGTGGAAATTTAGCATTTAATAACTGTTCCCTGTTTAAAAATGTATTCCCTATCCAGTAGTTTTCATAGCAGTTTAAGGCAAAAGGGCATAGAGTTGAAGCTGTAGCGGGGGGGAAGCAATGGCAGCTGCTGGGCTTTTCGTGAGGCCACTGAAGTTGGTTGGGACTGTGCCCTTGTGAGATTGAACCTAAAAGTTTTACCACCTAGCTTAGACTTTAAACAGTATTTATCTCAGCTATTTACACAAAGTTACACTATGGTCATAAAACAGTCAGATGATGCCTCCAGGTTCACCTCTTATCCTGGCAAAGCAGCAGTTCAATGGGTCATCACCACCTTTTCAGCCATCAGCAAAAGCTGCGCTCCTCTTCTAGACATCTTTCCCTGAACTTCTGACAAGATTTGACCCTGGTTATATATCTGACTGGCTGCTTTTTGTGTTTCCCTGAACCCATTTCCACAGAGACTGGAAGAAATCTGAAAATAAAAGTATTTTTTACAGGTGCAAACTCTTGGATGGTGGTAGGGGGGAGCATCACCGTGTCTGGAGCTTTGCTGGGTCCACTTTTCAGTGCCTGGATTTTCCCCTCATGTCCCTGTTGTTTTCCCTCATTTCCCTATTGCACAATAGAATATACTGGTTTGCAATTATTGACAAAAAAATGGGATAGATTTGAATAAAATGTCAGTCTCAATATTTGATGAAGTAAATGAGCAGGCAAGCCACATTTCCTGGGGCTCTAGTGCAGTAAAAAATGTAAGAAATGTTACTTCTCAGACCTTGTGATGTTTGCAGCCTATCACTATCTTACAAGCAGAAGCGTGAGAAATGTTAGCGAGGATAAACCATTGCGGGCCAGGGCTTCCTCTGGCATTGAGATGCACAATGAAAATAATGCACCCTCTGAGCTGACCCAGTTAAAAGTTTTCTTTTCTTTGATTAATGTATCTAGCAAATCTTAACTCTTAGTAACTTTCTGCTGCCAGTACCTGCTGGCCTGCCAATGCACTCACACGCATGACCGACGAGGCAATTGTTTACGTTGCAACTGTAATTCAGCTACATCTTTTTGAAAGTTAGCCACAGTTGTTTCTTGTTTTTTTGGTGTAGGTTTGGTTTTTGGTTTTTTTAATGTGCTTTCTGCAATGCAGCTGTGTCTCGCTGGCAGTCAGAAGTGTCTGTAAGCTACTTTTTTTTCCTGTTGTTCAAGTATTCATTCTGCATCTGGCATCTCTGCAACAGGGACTGTCCAATTTGCGAGTGGGCACTGTTCCATCTGAACAGACGGGGAGGAGTGGAGACAGACAAAAGATCATATGGAGTAGTCAGCTAAAAAGTGTGGCGGTGAACCTCATCAAGTGGTGCGGATTTTTCTTTATTAGCTTTTTTTTTAGAAAATCCTTCACAAATTCCTTTACAGGGCAGCCGTCAACACAATTGAGAGCAACACTGCACCCTGAACGAATGTAGGTTTTGAAAACTGAGTTTCACCTCCCCTCTCAGCCTGTGATTTCTTGTTCAGGGGATTAAAACAAAAAAACCCCTACTTCTGTATTTGGTTTACGTGCCTGTGTCTGAAGTGTATACAGAAGAACTCTTTTCAGTGGTCATGACATAAAGGCTTATACAGCGGTATGAAGAACTGATGTCTAACTCTGTAACTCTTCAAAGCGGAGAAAAGCTTCCAATTTTTTAAGCTAGTTACACGGCTGATTAGACTGGAGTCTAACAGGTAACTTAAAAATCAACCCCTGCGTCTGCTTATGTTATTACAATGTAATCTGGGCACAGAGCTTAGAAAAATGTTTTATCTGGAGCTGGTTTTTTCCTTTGTTTTACAGTATTTGTTCTGAGCTTTTCCAAAACCCTTTCTGTTTTAAGTTGCACAGTGTTAAGTGTCATAGGGTACAGAAGGTTTTAAAAAAATAACCCAACTTCTATTTCTTGCCTTTTTCATTTCCTTGCTTTTCTTTTCAATCCTAGCCAGTTCCATCTCCTCTTTCCTTTGCCCTTCACTAAGCAAGCACAATTTAATCAGATTTATTGAGAGATAGGAAAGCAGAAATTGAGAAACAGAGAAGAGAAACAATTCAGCACAGTTACAAGTTACTTATGCATCTCACAGCCAACGTGAGCACATTTTGTGGGACTTGTACTTCCTCATGTAGACCTGTGGGCCACTCTAAATTGTTATGTCAAGTAATGTTTTGGGTGGACTGATGAAAATATTTTCCTTCTTTCTTTTTTGTTAAGGGTTTGCTTTGTCTTTCTGAATCTTTTGGAAGGCAAGTTGTCTGTTTGGTTCTTAGTGGCCTACAAAAACTCCGTTTTGGTAGGTTGTAATGACCTAAATTTGTGTGTTTGTGCACAGAGTTACATTCCCAATAAAAATATATTAGAGCCCGTTGCACTCCTCTGTTCTCTAAATTTGACTACTCTATACAAATTGTGCTCCTTGTCACTGTATCCGATCATTGATAAATGTAACAGGTTGTGTTTTTATTATTTTTAGCACTGCACAACTTTTATTCAGAAAGGTTGCTGCCTGGGTAGAAGGGAATTTATCCCCATGTGAAATCCTGTCTTGGTAAGATGGATAGTAGAATTTGTTGCTGATTTTTTGAAACTCCACACCCTGGTGCATACCAGGTCAGGAGGGGGGGCTCTTTTACCATACCCCAAAATGACTTTTCTTGAAATTAAACTTAAGCTTTTTATTTCACTTGGTTAATTTAGAACCCATTATTTAAAACAAACAAAAAACCCGCCAGGTTTCAGCAAAGTTGACAATGCTAGTCCCTTCCTTCCTGCTGAAGTTTATTAAGTAGGTGGATTTTGACAGCCCTGAACTGCGGAAGTGTTGCCTCATTGTGTGTCTCAAATGTGGCATATTTTAAAGTTCCAGGTCTGTGCCTCTTTATTTTTTTTTAAATGAGAATCTCAGTTCTTCCAAAATCTAGGGGTTTTGTTTTGAAAATTGAAAGTGTAACTTGGATGTACCTTGCAGGCTTAAAAACCTGACCTGCAAATAAAATCAACCTGAAGCTTTTTAGGAAATCTAGCAGAGTGGAATCCATACTCTGTTGAAATCAAATCTGCAATCCAATCTACTTCACTGAGAATAAGTCTTCATCTCAGATGTTTAAGCTGAATTTATGACTCCTGAAGGTCATGTATTTGTGTGTGATTTTTGAATGCTTGGAGCTGATATGTCCACTGTTTCTTTAAAAAGTTTCCTTCATATTTTCAGCCAGCCGAAAAAAGAATTTGCCCTCCATAATGGAATGTAAGAAAATATGCTAACTGCAGATACTGACCCTTAACTTCTCCATATTGTTCTCATTTTATATGGCTTTTGGACAGCTGTTGCAAAAGGTGGTGGAATACCTTGTCTTTCACAGATGCAGAGACTGGAGACTCTTCCTCTTTTGACTGGAAGAAGGTTTTTTGGCTGTGTAGTCTGGTGACTTTGTGGAGCTCCTGAGCCTTTCATCTTAATTTCTTAAGACAGCTTTGCAATTGTCATTTGTAATTTTGACTGACTGTGTTTTGATATTTGGGACTCTAGTAATTCCATGGCTTTTGAACAGCTAGCATCAAAACTGATATGCGGGGGCCATCCATGTAGATTTGAAACCTTGACATTATGTAGCATACCAAGCATAAATGATTTCAGATTTACACTATATCATTCGTCTCAGCTGCTGCATCCCTCCCCATCAATGGGCATGTAAGCAGTAAACTTCAAGCAAGATGTGTTTTTGTTATATGTATCCTGGCACATTTTTCTTCCTTCCTCCATCTTTCCATTAGTTCCACCAACATATTTTCCAGGTTGCTTCAGATTATAATGATTTCAAGAATCCATTTTATTTTTGTTGAATTGACTAGGGAATGTGCAAAAGTTCGGCAGCTGTAATTTGGAGTTTACAGAGTTCCTTGTGTGTATTGCGGTCAACAAGGGAACAAAACAATTTAGTTTTCAACTTGCATGATAAAACATACAGTTCTGTGGTAGTATCTCTAGGCAATTCATAGTATACATCTAGTAACACAGTCTCATTTGTTAGAAAAATGTGAGCTGTATCTGTTGTTACATAGAGATATCAGTAGTTTCATATATATAACTATATAAATAAAAAATATCCAGGAAGTCACTATGGATTATAAAAAAAAACCTTCTATGTAGCTTTCATTCCAGAAAGAAGTTTGGCAGAGAAGATCAAAATATTTTTACAACCTTGCTGATACGTAACCCCAGAAGTCCTGCCCACTGAAGAGAGATTTTAATATGTTGTATTAATACAGGTCTAAGAAACGAGGAGGTTTTGTTTCCCACTCATTGAAAACAAGAAACGTCTCCTTCTAGCCCAGCAGTGACAAAGAGAGAAGACAAATCCTTGGTGCCTTGGGAATCGCACAGGTACTGTCATTCTGGCAAACACTAGGCTTGTTCTGCATGGGGGGGAACATGCTGTGACTGCTGCTTTGACTGGGTCAGAAAGCTGCAGCTGAAGTCTGTTGCCTTACAGATGTGAAAGGGAGGACTTATATACCCCTTTCTTGTACTACATTTTTCTGTATCAAAACATGTGCAGGGGAATAGTAACAATATGCTGCATTTGTACATAATGCATAAAAGGCAGGAATTTACTCACAGTACTTTTGCTTTCAGAGATGCTTTCAGAAAAGCAGTGGATGATTTTGGACTAGAAGCCAGATATTTGTACATGTTGGCAATTGCTAGTGCTGGGCAGGGGAGGAGCGGGGAGGGAGCAGCAAGTCGTTTCTGTCCAGCCTTGTCTCTAGTGCAAAGCTACCGCCATCCTGCAGTTCACAGCAATACTGGATGGATGTTCAGTAACGTAGTTGCAGTCATGGGGAAGAAATGGAGCTGAACTGGACCTGTTTCCACACTGAATGTTACAAGCTGAGGTATCAGAAGTATATCATGGGCCCCAGTTTTATACTATTTGGGGCTGTTTATTAAGCAGCACACACTGCAGAAAGGTACTTTGGTTACCAGATGTCTGGTAGTGATTTCAGCAGCACACACTGAACAGTGGCCTTGGTGTAGACTGGTAACGTTTCAGCTAGGGGTTTGGATGGGGCTTTGCAGTCTTGGTAGAGGAAGGGAGAAGAAATTTGATGTCCTGCCTCAGAGTATGTTGAAAGCAGCCTCTTCATTTAAGGAAGAGAAATAACTGCAATAAGAAAGTTTCAATTCATGATGACATTGATGAATGTGAAGAGTATGGTAACTTCCACCATCCATCTTGGAATAGCAGCCATTTTATTTTCACTGTCAAAAATGGCCTAATGAAAGACTGGAAGCTCTTCGGAGGCATTGAAATTCAGTGATGTAAATATGTTATTTTTTTCTAATTCTCCCTTTCTTTGGGGGCAAGAGACCACCACGTTACAGGATGTCTAGGTACAGCATTGTGCAGTTTGCTTGTATGCATATTGGCCCTCATCGCCTTTAAGTTGCTATTAGACGGAAGGCCACTGCACTGGGATCTATGGATATTCTTATATTTATGAGGGAAGATTACATGTAATCATTGGGAAGCAGGCAGGGGTGGAAAATAAAGTAAGAATTTAGGACAAAGAGGAAGGTACAAGAAAAGAAAGGGTAGCCCAAGAGTAAATCTATTGCAACTGCAGAAGATGAAAGAAGCACTAACGGCCTTCACAGAAGATGATCTTTTAGAATACGGTCAGTCAGATGGTGCCTAAATTACTAAAGATTTGTAAATACACTGGCATGTTAATACAGCAGGAGACAGTTACCATGATTGTGATTAGAGAAGAATTAACAGTATGGAAGTACCCCAGGAATTACCAAAGGAAAACAAGGGGGTATGTTTAGCAGCTGGTGTGTAGTGCTGGTTATGGTTCAGTAGGTGATTTGGTTGTCTGGTACCCCAAAAGCAGATCAGGAGGAGGTGTCTTCTGATAATGCTGTGGATTGGGGATGGTGTTCCTTATGGTTTCCCTACTTCATCCTGGTGTTTAGCACAGTGAGGAGACAACGTCCTCTTCATCCTCTGACATTTTTGCTAAGTTGTTGGAGCCCATTAGAGGGCTGAAACCAGGATGATGGGGTGGAGATTGGCAGTGGAGCTATACAAAAGAAAGATGACCTGTACCGCATGAATCGCTGCCTACATAGTTCCCAGATTCAACCGTTCCTCTAGAAGTCAGGGTCGAAGTGCTTACTCATTTAAATAAAAACAGGATCTGAACTCTATGCACTTTTAGTGCCTTATATATGCCTTGGTTAACATTCTTTTAATATTTTGGTCTGGCTAATAACAGCAGCTTTAAAAATAGAACTTCTAAATTCTCATCTAGCTTTTATGTGCAATAAAAAGGAGCTGGAGATTATTTAGTATTACTTATAAATAAAAATCTTATGTTTCATCTTTTTAATCAGAGTTTGCCGTTTAATGGTGATACCTTTGAAAACATACAAGCTCCACAAACAGTAAGTGGTAATCGTAAAAGCACTTTCAGATTCCAATTGTTCCCTTTCTCACAATTTATAGCCTGAGAAGGCAATTGCTGTGTAGGTTGGAGAAGCAGCTGAATACCCTTTAAGTCTAGCCAGGTTTCTCCTGCATATTACTTTTTTTTTTTCCCCAAGGTATAGCTATTAGCCAGGGCTTTATTTCCTTGAATGCTATACTTTCTAGGTAATGAAAAGAATGGTATCGTTTGTCCATTTATGGAGGATAACGTAAGCAGCACAAGCCTAGATGCAAAACATTTTTGGATTTAAATAAGTAGAGATTGTCTTTTGTTTGTGAAGTCTGTGTGAAGTAGATATTGTTTTCCAATTTGAATTAATGTACCCTATCATTCCCCACCTACCTACACTGGATTGTCCCCTTTTCAGGACGTACAATAGCAATAAAATCGGTGCAGTTTACACTTTTTCTGCAGGGCAGTTCCCATTCACTGATTCCTGTTTCTCTTTCCAAGGTGTGTTCATTCTTGCCATTTGCTCTTTTGGTTCATACTGCCCCATACTGCAGTGTGAGGCCCATCTTGCACATGGACTCAGAATAGGAAATGAGGACAAATATATCGTTTCCTACTACTATGGACACCAACTTTCATTGCCTTTCTCAGGCACTTGAGATTTCTTATTCTTCATTTTACACTCCTGGCCACTGATTTAAAAAGAAAGGAGATGTAGTTGTCTCTAAAAGAAGCAATTTAAATGCTTTTTCTTAAAAAAATTTAAAAATCTTCTTTTTAATCAAAACTCATTGCAACCCCAATTCTGGTACCCAAACTGAATGGCAGATATGACAATACTTTTATTACTTTTTGCGGTGAGTTTCAGAAATTTTAGAGACTTTACAAATACCTTTACTAGCAATTTTGACCATTTTGACCCTCTAGTTCTGCATAAGGTAGGCTTTGCTGCTTCCAGCTGGACTCTGTGCCTGGCTGGGGAATAGCTTCAAGCAGGCTGGTCCTTCCCTTGCTTGCTAGAGTAGTGAGACTGACACAATTGCCTTTAAGCTGAGCTGGCTGACTTTGCACTGAAACACCAACGGAGCACTCAAAAAGCTGAATTTGGGTCTTCCATGAGAAGCAGCAGCCGGCAGCATCCCCTGCCAGTCATGCCCAGTGCTGGCTGTGGCCACAGCAAAGGTGCATCAGGAAGCTCACTGGGCTGAACCCCAGCACCTGAGGTGGGACGTACCTGCAGGTTGCTCCAATGAACAGCCAGCCAGGAGTGAAAACCATAAGTACCTAGGCAGATTGGCAAAGGTTTTCTACTACCCTGGTCTTCCATCCTTGGCACCATTGCTTGGATCGTGGTGGTTTGAAGGCGTGTGTCAAGCCTTAAAGCATATTAAAGGAAACAGTGGAAGAGGCAGCGGGTGCCACGAGGAGGCCAGCTTTTCCCCTGAGCCAGAGGGAGGAAATGGGTGCCTGTAGGGGTGGTGAATCAGAGCACTTCAATTGGACACCTGAAATAGTACTGTTGATATTCAGCCCATCTCCTGCCAGTATAATACGGCATCCCTGCAAAGGTTAATCAATTTGAATGTTAATATCATTTTTATTTTCCAACCAATATCTTTCAAATATATGGTGCGTGCTTGTCATTATCCAGGATTAACAACATGACAAGTTTGAACTTTTAAAAGCAAGACACTTTGTAGTTATTGGACAGCAGAAAAAGGTCACAACGCTTTGTACAAAACAGAACCATGTAGATTTCCAGGCCCATAATTTGCCTGCTTTTCTTAATAATTTCTTAAGAAGCATGGAGAATAAATGGGCCAAATTACTAAGAAGAGGGACTGCTTTGCTTGGGTGTACAGTGTAAGAGGTGATCAGATAAAAGGAATTATCCACGTAGGTTGACTCTTGCAGCCTTGTTGTGGTTGGCACAAGATGATAATTTCATTTGTTTCCTAAGAAGGAAAACACACTGGGCCCCATTCACCATTCTGCCCAACTCTCTCTACTCTTTTGGCTAGAAGTTATTTTTTGGTTGCAAATAATAGTCACAGAGAAATGGGAAAATGTATTGGTGTCAGTGTTTCCTTGATCAGTGTAAGGCAAAGGAAAACTCAAGTATTTAGTTTTCTGCTGTGGCTGCTGTTGTCCTTGGGGACTGCTGAAACTTTAAATCAGAGTCCTAATTGGCACTCGGATAGCCATGAAATACCAGAAGCTTCAAAAGGAGCTTAAGAGAGTAGCTGCTGCCTTTTCCCTGCTCTGTCCTGTGCTATCCACAGCGCACACAAAACAAGGATTTTGGAGGTAGAGTTATCAGCATTAAACCTTGCTGTGTGACTAGCTCAGGCTTTGTAAGACTAGGCACCCCTGAGCAAGGAGCTGACACCAAAGTCATAAACCTGGAGGAAATTACACTGTGCAAGTGATTGGAAGTGTGACATGATTTGCCCTGACTCATCCGCTGGTGTTTTTGCTGCTCTTCAGGTAAGTCTGCAGTGCTTTTAAGAGTTGTGTTGTCATTTACAGCTTTTACAAATCAAGGTAGCTTGCCAAAAGTTAGTGTGTTCCTGTGCCCATAGCCTAAGTAGTCAGAAAGGGTGGAATAGCAGCTAAAGGGATGAATGCCACTTGTGTGAGACTGGAGGCAGAAAGGGTCCCCGCTTGAGTGGTACATTTGCACATCCCTGGTCTGGAGTTTGCCAGTTCAGAGCAACTTGGTTGACTAATGGCTGCCCCCACTGCTCCCCATTTCTGGTGGATACTGTACATATTTTAAACCTATTGGTTTTTTTTTTTTTTTAACCTGACACCAAAATCTGTTTTTATCAGAAAGCCCCCTTCACAGTTGTAGTGATCAGGGTAGTACTCAGGGTAGCCGCGATCACACAGCATTAATGGAAAGTCTTGCTGATCTGTACAGTGCTGGTCCCAGAGCTTTTGAATCCACTCTATTGCCCTGTCCTAGCTTGATGAAGCAGGAACAAGCACAGCTGGAGCTGTCAGGATGTTTTGGTCTAGCTGGATGCAGGCAACAATGATAATGGTCATTGGAAACCAGGGAAATGGATTTTTTTTCACACCAAACATTGTCTACTCCTAATTTTACAGTATCTAGCACAGCTTCATTTCTCCAGGATAGGACTGCTCTCCAGCTGTTGAAAGCTGTTCTTGGTGACCATGTGTACACCGTGCTGGAGAGACAGCACAGCTGGGGTAGCTGTTCTCTCTCCTTCCTACTGGCAAAATGGAGGAAAGTCGGGAAAGGACTCTTAATTTCTTGCCAAGGCAATGAAAGTTGTTCAAAATTCACTAGAAACAGGTGAACCTTTACTTCCAATAGAAAGCAAATGCTCCTTGCACGGTGATGGGATGGTTCTACTGCACTTAGCAAAGTGGGTCATTGTATACCCGGGCATTTCAAGCAAGTTTTACTGGGTTTTAAAGATACCCCAGAGAACTAAAACCGAAAGATACCCCAGAGAACTAAAATTCAAAGATACCCCCAGAGCTGATGCCCTACCACCCCAGCCACCTCAGGCTAGTATATAGCAGTTAGGTACACTGGGAGGACATCAGAGAAACATTTCTTGTTTTGTTCTTTTTCAGCTGACGCAGTGTAAGTCGGGCATGAATTTTGAAAGGTGGCACAGCCCCCTATTGATATCTGAAGAGTTTTGCTTCAGTGGTTAGAAAAGGGAAGTGGCTGCACCATGTCCTGAACAGCCTTTGCTCCGAACCTCTGACTCCAGCAGTCTGAACAAGGGCTATTTAGAGCAGGGAAGACCCAGCATTTTAAGAGGAAGCCATGAAATTTGGTAAGAGAAACACAAAAGTTATAAGGAAAAGCCCATACCATTTGTACTTTGAGACTGGACTGAAACTCTGCTGTTTGGAGTAGATTGTTTGGGTTTTTGAGTTGTTTTCTTACAGTTGTATAAGTAGCTATGTTTCCATTTAGAGAGGCTGATTGTTCAAGAGTTGTGCCATGGAAATAGCATTTATAGAGGGAGTATGGGATTTTGGTTCTGGAAGAGCAGAGACTGCAGCTTTATAAGACCATTCCCCTTCCTGCATGGGAGCAGCCATTTAGGCACTCACAGGGTCCATACACCCCAGAAAGCCATTGCTCTGCAGTCCTGAGACTGGTGCTGAGAGATCCCTGTGGTCGTGCTCCCATGTCGCCACCGTCATGATCTGCAAGCTCACCAGCTTTCTCTCCAAACTCTTCCCTCACCCCCTTCTGCCATAAAAGTGTGTGTATGTGTACAGGTATATGCAAAAATAATATCAGCAAGCATAAAGATAAAATAATTAAATATAGCAATAGTGAAAAATAGTGGTGGGAACTGCTTACTAACCCTCATTTAGTTAGTCCTTTGTGAATTCCTAAGTATCCATATTTTACTAGCATTAGCTTGTTCTCTGAAAAGGGACTTAAAGTGGTTTCTGGCTTTTTTTTGCACTTGACTAATTTTGTGTGCAGTATTTTCAGCCTGCATCAAATGGATGGGTTGTTCCTTTACTTTTCAGCTGCGGAAGTTCAGCCTAAAGTTGGAGTTAGGCTCAGTTTCCCTGAGTAATATCAGTTTGGTAATATCGGTTTGTCAGGCAAAGGGTAGTGACACCTGGGCAACCTCATTGACCATACAGAATTTGCCTATGTGTGACAGGCTGGAACCTGGCAAGCAATTCAGATGGCAACGTGGTGTGATGTGGAGAGAACAGAGTCCATCCATCCCTCTGTCTGTCTATCTGTCTCTTTCAATGTTGGAACTTCAAGAAAAGTAACATGTCTTTTTAGTTTGTATAAGTGGAAAATGCCCATTTCGCATAGTCATTTCCTGAATGAAAGCTGCATTTTGATTCCAGGTTTCCTGTTAGAGGAACACTGTGATAGGTCTAATCAGTGTTGTGTTTGGGGCGGGGGGTGAGTTAAAACATTATACCTTTATGTATTTATTTATTTATTATATAGCTGTGTATGTATCCATATATTATGCAGGAGTAACTTAGTTTTACTTCCAATTTTTTTACTGGAAACTTAGAAGACACACTGCACTGCTGAAATGAAGAGTAACTTTCAATTATTCATTACCTTGATTCCATCAAGAAAAATGTATACCTTCTTTCATAATAGTGCAGTACCTTCGAAAGAAGTAATAATATGATGAATATTGCTTTTTGCCAAATAAAAGAAACAGCATTTTATAACATCGCAATCACAAAATATCTGTATTATGTTAAAAAAAAGTTTTACACTCATGAATGCATTCATTTACTGGAAACTTTGTTGAATACTTCGTGTTTGTTGGCACAGGCAGTTGTCTGCTGCTTTGTTAGAAGATACCCATCGCAGCCACTTTAACTTTTGATGTTGCTCTTATTTTAATTCCCCAAATGCTGTTGGCAGGGTTCTTTACCTTGAATCAAGGTTATTATTATAAAAATTCCACAATTCTGCCAATAAGAATGAGATAGTAAGCTGCCTTGGCAGGCTAATTTAGGTAACTTTTCAGGTATGCTTATTTAAACAAGAGAGGCATGAGAAACGTGAAAAATGCTAGCACTTATCGGAAATGCAAATGTGGCATTTGTTCAGCTTAATATGAATGCCTCCGCACCAGGCAACAACACCAGAAGTGCCAATTAGGATGCAGTCGTGGTTCCAAAAATTCACCCTTTCTTTTCAGCTAATATGACATTTATGTGTCGGGTCTTTTTCTTTCGAAGAGTGACTGTGCTTCAACCTACCTGCACAGAAATGCCAGTCTTGCTTGAATTTTATTTTAACTAAAAACCTGTTATTGTGCCAGGCATCAATACAGAACTGTTACGCCTGTAATGTGTTTTATTATGGCTAGAATTTAAAGAGCTGTGCCATATAGGTCAATCAGTGTTACGAATGACAGCAGTTGTTATCTGCTAGTGAGGACAGCAGTATAATAATAATGTTTATTGCACATCATTTTTCAATGATTTTATGCTATCATTTAGGAGATGAATGAAATGGCTCTCTAGCAGACATGAATGTAAATAAATTAAACATTAAGAACCAGTGAGTTCTAATCATCTTTCTTTAAGATTGCACTAAATGGTTGCAATCAGTGAAATAGATGAGAGATTGCATTAAATTGCTCTTCCAGATACTATATCATGCCAGCTCAAACAAGGTTCACATGCATTACAAAACAGCTCAGGTTGAAGGAGCAGCTGGAATGCCTCATAGGCATGCATTAGCTGAGAGTAATGCACTGGTTGCGTACCGCTGCTTACAGTCTTTTATATTAACATACACAGAGTGACAAAGAGAAACCCAAACAAATAAACAAGGGAAAACCTGTACTGTTTTGTTCCAGGGCTTTACTCTTATTATAGATTCATATTAATATATGCCATAGTTTAGGGGATCATGCAGGACCATAGCATCGGTTGCAGTATTTTCTCAGGTCTTTCATTCAGCCTCTGCTGTTTTTTTAGGATGTTATTGGAAATTCACAGGGTGAAAAGATGACAGGTTGGAGAATGAAAGGAGGTTTGTTACTGTTATGAGGAGAGAATACAGGCACTGTGATATGGGTAGCAGATAGGCAATATCTGAGAAGCTGTCAGCAGGACATGTTAAGGCTGGGTTTTCAGGAGCTGACCTCTTATTCTGCCAGCACAAATCCACAAATTAAATTGTGTGAGCAGTTAGGTCACAGAGAGGGAGAGACTTCTGTATCCGTCTGACCTAAGGTACATGCACAAAAGTGAACCTGAAATAGGGAAGGCCTCAGGGTCAGCAAAGACAGATTGAAAATCTGTCTCTTCAAGTCTTTAAATCGCAGCACGGCGAGCACAATTAAAATTGTGATTGTTCAGGTCCTCTGCTGCCAACAGTAGAAGCAGCATCCCTTTTCATTTAAGGGTGATAAGGCCCAAAGTTATTTTGTTACTGATGGCGTGCTAGTCCCTGGCTGCATGGCACTGCCTTGGTGGGATGCTCCAAGCACCCCTCCAACGGCTGCTCTGGAGCCGGCTGCAGCCCTAGCCCTAAGACTGTGACATTTCCCAGCTTCTGGGTTCAAGTCCTGTTGGACAGTTGTCCTATTAAGAATTAAAAAATTTTGTATTTCTAGATTTCCTTCCCTCCGTCCCCAAGCAGCTGCTGTTGACCGAGTACTACTTACCTTCCTCCTCAGCCCTCTTACTTTCCGTGCAGGAATTTTCCCCAGCTCACTGCATAGTGTGTGTTTTGAGAGGATTTTTCTGGAGTGCAGAGAGGAGGGCAGGAGTTACCAGTGTGCAAACCACCTGGGGTTTGGCATTCACTTCTTCCCCGAAACATGCCTTGAACTCGCTCTCATGCCCTGCTGCTGCCCCTGAGTGATGTTGGCTGCACCCTGGACAGAAACACTCCTTTTGGGGAAGTTAAAATCTGGCAATTCAGTTTGTCTAGTTTTTGACATCTTCACCTTGATCCATAGTTTTAGACCAAATTCTGAATCCAGATGACCTGGCATTCAGGTATCTGACTATATGACTTGAGGTTTCTTGAGGTTCAGAAAAATGTGTTAATATTCCAATTTTTTTTGTCTTAGAGTTTATTCATAGCATTGTGGGTTTTCCCTTTAACAAGAAAGGAAAAGAAGTCTGGGAACAAAGGGGACATTTATTGAGACATTTTTTGTGAATGTGAGAATCCTAGGGACCACCTAAAAACTGGCTGACCCCCTCCCCAAAAAAAGATTTTGCCTTTTTTCATCATTGTGGTCTTTGTTCTCAATGCTTTTACACTTTTTCCTGCTGTCCATCTCACTAACTTTCATTGGTGAGATTGTTTTGCTTCAAACCCATGTCAAACTTCAGTGCTGACTGGAGCACTGGGTGATGGGGGCTCTCGGGTGGCAGGAGGAGCTGTGCTAGGCTCCACTCTCACCGCTGCTTCTGGTACAGAGCTACAGAAATCAGAGATGGAAGAGAGACATGCTCTGCCGACTGTATGGTACAGCCTGGTTTATGGTAATGAAACACTTTTTTTCCTGGACTTTCATTTTTAGTTTTCAATATCTCTTCCAACAGGAAAACCAAAGATACTGCTGAAACATTCCTTGAGTGTGCCAAGTTGACATGCTATTTATTACTTAACTGAAATAATGAGTCTATGTTGAATACTTCGCTATATATGTTGATATAGTATCTCTTCACCACAGTAAGAGAAAACAGTGGATGAAAGAAAAAGCTCCATCCTCAGGTTTTATCCAGTCTTTTCAGTGACCACTTAAATTGTAAAGCACTTTTTTGTTGGTTTGGTTTGGTTTTGTTGTTTTCGTTATTTTTGTCGTACTGCACATTCGTTTGGTAGCTTTTACTCAGGAGCAGACAGGAACCAGCCAGGTCATATCCTACACAAATATCAAAACCAAACACTTGAGTCAACATCTGAGTATGTACCTCATAATTGCATGCTCTTCACAGTCCAATATCCTTTTCAAAGAGTGACACCTAAATCTTTCCTTAAATGCTTTAAGATTCAATAAAAAAGACCTGCAATATGATAGCTCTTTCAAGCCACAGTGGGAGACAAAAGAAATGATTCTGGATTTTTTTGTAGTATTACTCATCCTTATCAGTGGGCCAAAATTTATGGCAAGGAGCAGCAAGGTTAACAGAGGACTTCACCAAGTGTTTTAGAACAAATACTGACTCACTCCACAAAGGGGAAAAACTTAATCCTTATCTGATAACTGCAAAGAAAAAAAGATGGGAGCCCCTAAGTTCTCCTTGTGGCTCCCAACTTTACTTGTGATCACCACAAACCTCCTTATCATTGAGTGTCTGCAGTGTCTGGTGTTTTTAAAATCCTGAAATACTCCCAATAAAAGTGCTTTTCTGAACCCAGCAAGAATTTTCTCTCTAGATTCAGAGATTCTGCAGCCTACAGAGGGCTTCCTTTCTGGCACAGGTGGTGTCTGAGAAGTGAAGACATTGGTGGACTATGTTGCAAGGAGACATCATCTGTATTGATAAGTAA
Organism: Gymnogyps californianus; assembly: GCF_018139145.2. NCBI lineage: Eukaryota > Metazoa > Chordata > Aves > Accipitriformes > Cathartidae > Gymnogyps > Gymnogyps californianus. The sequence continues at coordinate 166,826,356 of NC_059471.1, read as the reverse complement.
CATCTGAACCTGTTGCCTACTGAGTGATACAATATTTTGCCTGTGCCTTTCATATACGAGGTGAAATTTTCAGTGCTGCAGAAAGCTTCTGACTCCAGGCTCTAAAATGTGAAGTTTTAAGACCCTGCAATTCTCACTGAAGTTAACAAAAGGTATGAGACACCTGTACTTTAAACTATAAAAATTCTGGTGCCCAAGGGGTACTGACACTTCTGTTATCTTTCCATTAACGCTAGCTATTACACTTGGGTGGCCTGCTGTCCTTTGGTTTATTTAACTCTTTAATCTTTTAACTTACAGGAAAAAATATGCATTACTCCTAAGCATGAGAGCTGGCAACATAACCAGTACCGGTTCACTTTTATATAGACAACAGTTAGCTGTCTGCTGAAGGGAGACAGGACAGATAATCCTAGCACCTTTTTGATTTTTTTCTTCAGAATTTAACTGCAGAAGTTAGAGACTTCCTTCCAGCAATTATAGCCAGCACTGTTCAAGTGGGATTTTGCCCATATTTATTAAGTATTTTCTCATATTCCATTGAATTTCAGAGGTTTATTGCTTTAATCACTGATCAGGTAAATGAGATCAAAACTAGAACAATAGTGTGATGTATAGAGGAATTCCAAGATAATTCTGTTTGAATTGTTAGCAAATATTTGAGATAATGGCTGTAGTCCAGAACAGCAGGATGCAACAGTGGCTTGATGGATGTGGTGACCAAGACTGAGATGCAGACTCAGTGGTTGTTAAAGTTCTTAACAGAGCCTCTGAAAGAAGTGAGAATCACCAATTCCCAATGCAGCTAAGAGCAGCCTGTCTTTCTGCATTTCCACGTCACTTGCTTTGGAAGTCTTATGGTTTTGTTGTTGCAGTTTGTCATTGTTTGAATAGTTTCTACATCCTGTCCAGGTCAATTCTGATGCTAGATATCCATGTTCCCATAGTTAGCAATTTGAAGGTGGTGTCTGTGGTCTGCAAAGGGAGCTTTTCAGCCAAACCCCACTCCAAGGGAGAAGTGCACTGAAAATGATAGAAGGCACCCCAGCAAAATAAGACAGTCCATCTTGCATTTACCTGTGTAGCACATAGGAAGAGAGCAGGAGGAATCAAGTATATTACCACTGTCTTGTGTTCCTGTAGTAGAAGTGATTTTGATAAGTGAAACTGTGGTAGACTGCAAGAGGAGTAGAAGAAGGGTGGATATTACCTGAAACTACCTACGGGTTTTGCTGACTGATACTCCAAGAGCTTTGTGATACACATCCAGGTACTTGAGGCTGTACCTAGACAACTAAAGGGAAAATGTGTAAAAAGGGATATACAAGTTCTGTCCCCTTCCCAAAACAGGTAGAGCACAGTGAAATGGGATGTGGTGATGAAAACCTGTTTCTACAGTGTTAAAGAACTTGAAACATGTGCCCTGTTTTGAGCGGGGTGGGGAGGTGGCACTTAGTGTGGAAACGGAATTAGGTCCTCGCCTGGCTAGAGAGAGAGACTAGCAATGCATCTATATAATGCATCAAAATGATGATGGGGACAAGGCAGTGTCACAACTTGCGACTTCACAGTGCAAAACCTTTGCTAACAAAACAGGATAATGCCCCCAAAGGGAGTGTCCTCTTGTCCAGCAGTGCCAGCTCAATCGCTTGCATATGACAGCTCTGTGAGTTGAGGCAAAAGACCCCACAACTTTCTTTTCACTTTCTGGGTTAATTTTTCAACCAATTAACCCCCAGGCTGGTTTGCTGTGTGGTGCAGAAGCAGCTGTGCTGATAATGCTGAAATGTGCGTGTGTGATTAGGTTGGGAGGTGTCCAGGAGAGCTGCAACGCTGTTTTCAGGGTGTTGGCACCACTCATTCTCGCTTGTTCACTCCCAGCTGGCCTGAGGTCCACAAAAGCAAAACGTCATCAGCTTTTGTGTGTGTGTATTGCTTATATTGTTCGAGGTTTCCACTTGGCTGCAGTTTTTTAATTGCTGTAACTCTGTCTGATAGGGGTATGAGCTTTTTGTCTCCCAAAGTTGTAACGCAGAGCACAGATACCATTAGACCAGCACCACAGTACCTTCTGCCAGTACAGTTTATTACCCTATGAGAACTAAAAACAAAATAACTTGTGCTGATAAAAGCATTTTCTGTGGGTGCATCTGTGTTCATGCCCAGTTTTGACCCTGGAGTATTTAAGACCATACACATATCAGGGCTTTATCCTTTTATCCCCAAATGACCATCAGGTTGCCTCACACTGCTGGGAAACTGCATTAACCATTTATGGTGGAAAGACCAGTCCCTGGCAGTGGCACAAGGGGTGGGTGATATCTGCTGGGGATGCTGTTTTCAGAGTGAGCCTAGTGCTAAGGCTGACCCAGCAGCTGTGATTGGTAAAGAAGATGCAATTGTAATGTTGATGCCATGCGCTGAGATGACCAGTCCAGGCGTGTTAGAAGTGCAACAGTTGTAAATACAACTGAGATAGATGCCCTGGGGGATGCTATTGGCTCAAGGACCATTGCTATTCCTCACAATTCATTACAGAACCCCAGGAACCCTTATTTTCCAAAATTTCTATAACCTCCTACAGAGGAGTTAGACATTTCTAGGGAGCAGCTGCAAATGACCTATAGCTGGTGTCTGCACCACCACTGGTTTGCAGTCCACAACCTGGAGACACTGCTGGCTTGGTACTGTGCTTGCAGATCTGAAAGTCATCACACTTAGGACTGTCCTGAGATGTCTTTAAGATCCAGAGACCTTGAAATTCTTCTCAACCAACACCACCAAGTCCTTCTCCTCAGGGCTGCTCTCAATCCATTCTCTGCCCAGCCTGTATTTGTGCTTGGGATTGCCCCGATCCATGTGCAGGACCTTGCACTTGGCCTTGTTGAACTTCATGAGGTTTGCACAGGCCCACCTCTCAAGCCTGTCAAGGTCCCTCTGGATGGCTTCCCTTCCCTCCAGCATGTCGACCGCACCATACAGTTTGGTGTCATGAGCAAACTTGCTGAGGGTGCACTCAGTCCCGCTGTCCATGTCACCGACAAAGATGTTAAACAGTGCTAGTCCCAATACTGACCCCTGAGGAATGCCACTCTTCACTGCTCTCCACTCGGACATCGAGCTGTTGACAGCAACTCTTTGAGTGCAACCATCCAGCCAATTCCTTATCCACCAAGTGGTGCATCCATCAAATCCATGACTATCCAGTTTAAAGATGAGGATCTCATGTGGAACAGTGTCAAATGCTTTGTACAAGTCCAGGTAGATGACGTCAGTTGCTCTTCCCTTATCCACCGACGCTGTAACCCCGTCGTAAAAGGCCACCAAATTTGTCACACATGATTTGCCTTTAGTGAAGCCATGTTGGCTGTCACCAATCGCCTCCTTACTTTCCATGTGCCTTACATAGTTTCCAGAGGATCCGCTCCGTGATCTTGCCGGGCACAGAGGTGAGACTGACTGGCCTGTAGTTCCCTGGGTCTTCCTTTTTTCCTTTTTTAAAAATGGGGGTTATGTTTCCCCTTTTCCAGTCAGTGGGAACTTCCCCAGACTGCCACAACTTCTCAAATATGATGGATAGTGGCTTAGCCACTTCATCCGCCAGTTCCCTCAGGATCTGCAGATGCATCTCTTCAGGTTCCATGCACTTGTGCACCTTCAGGTTCCTTGGATGGTCTTAAACCTGATCTTCTTCTACGGTGGGCGGTTCTTCATTCTTCCAGTCCCTGCCTTTGCCTTCTGCGTCTTGGGTGGTGTGGCTCACACTGTTTTCACAGCAGCAGAAATCAAAGCTAAAATCAGTGAAGGGTATTCTGGAAAGAAAAACAGCAGCAGTTGGGTTGTATGAGGGTACCAAAGCAACATTTCTGTTAGCTTGGGTAAGTTATTGTAAGTACCCCAAAATGCTATCAAAAGCTACTAAATATCCCCATCACCTTTTTTGAAAAAATTGAGTGGGTCAAATGAAATCCAGTACCTTCAGGGCAATTTGCCGATTGTAATTAAGTAAAATACAGAGTTCTGTTTCTGGTATCTCTTGCTTCTGAAATTTATTTATCTTAAAAACAGATGGGGAGAGAGAGAGAAAAAGAAACACACACCTTCCACTGTTTTATGGAATGACAGTCCTTGCAAATAATTACTTTGTTGACTAATTGCACATTTTCCATGCGGTTATTGTTGAGAGAGAGTAGGTTTTGGTAGCGAATATTTTAAATGCAAGGAATGTGAAATGTACTGCTAAACCACAGGCCTTGGTATTGTATTGCACCAAGACTGGGAAATGATGTTGGATGGATGATGGAAAATTTATTTTGAAGACAAGTAATAGTGCTAGTAAAGGAACTGAAGCTTTAAGCTGTTAAAGATGTTTCTCTCTACTGCCTGCTAAAGAATAAAAGGTGGGAATTGGAAGCTCCACAAGTCATCAGCTGGAATTATCTTCCTGGAGATCTAGGAGAAAATAGAAGTCTGCGGGCAAGACCACTTCTAACAGAACTGAACAGTGAAAGCTAACTGAACAGGCTATTTTCCTTGCTGGTAAAAATGTTTTCTTCTACAAGAGTTTTATTTCATCATCTCTTGTTCCTGATTTTTCTCTTGATTGAGCAGGTATTTTTCAAGGGGCAAATGAGAATAAACTGGTCTTTTATTTTTCTTTGATGATGGTTATCTTTACTTGACAATAATCTGTGTGTAGCAGGAAGATAGACGTTCTCAAACATTTTACTCTTAAATCAATAAAAAGAATAAGAGGTTTTAAAGTAGACAATCAAAATGGCTGGAGGACTGGTGGCAAGTATACCTTCTAACTCACTGTAATCATTGTGAGGTTTTTGATAATATGTTGTTAAATCTACATTTTTCTTCACTCTGTCACAGTAGTCAAGGCTTCCAAGGATGCAATGTTTTAAAGGGGGTATTAATGGCTTCTGATATTTTGAATTGTTTACACAGAGTGGAAGGGCTGTGATGGTAAACACTGGAGGTAATTTCAGTGAGAACCTTGAGTGGAGCCAAGTTACACAGAGCAAATGAATGGAGGCTGATGCGGTGTCCACCGGGACCAGAAGAGTTGACTCCCCTGCTTAGCTTTGGGACTCAGCTTTTGGGTATCAGTAGCAAAAGTGCAGACACAATGAAAGATATAAGCAAATTCTTAATGGCTTGACCTTTCAGAAGACTCTATCTACGTGACTTTTGCCCTTTTCATTGTTACCATCCAGTAGCCTTTCCTTAAAAAAAGAAAAGAAAAAAAAAAAGTCTAGGACAAAACAAACAAGCCCTGAATTAATTAATGTGAATATGACAAGTTATAGGATGATCTCCTGGGAGCCAGGCAGAGATACGGCTGGGATTTTGAAGCATCTTGCTTGCATGTAAAGAATGACATTTCTGCACAGTCCTCATCATTGCATATGATGAACTTTGTATCCAGTCTTAATGACACTGTATGGCTTGTGTGTTTATTGTTTGGGGTTTTTTTACAGAAACAGTTAGTGGAAATAATAGAGGGAAGAAAGGAGCAACAAGGAAAGGAAAGTCAGAACCCAACTATTTAAGAGAGAGAACCTGAGCAGAGCCCTAATGGACTTTGGCACGGGGTTTTTGCCATAATCGAAGGCAGACTCACAGAGGTTTCCTCTGACACAAATCCATAGCCTAGGGTTTCTTCACACACATCATTCCTCTCTGAGCATTTAGACTGAGAGCAGGCACAGCATGACAGACTTTCCAGCCTAAAGCTTTTGCTAGCGTAGTAGAATATGCCAGCCAAAACTCAACTAAATTCCTGTAAAATTTTTCCAATGTTTAACATTATTCAGGTGTTTGTAAAAATGGAAACCAAGTGGATCCTCTGTGGGGTTCTCTTAGTAAAAGCAGCTAGCAGTGAAAACATATATACTATAAGTACTTATCCTATAAAATGTAGCATGGGACACTGAAGGCGATGTAGCTAAACGCCTGGGAAACAGGCTGCAAGCTGGCAGCAGTGTAGTAAGGAGTAAATTGGTTGTAATATGTAGCAGGCAGCAGGACAAGAGACATGTACTATGAGAGGTGTCCATGAGGTTTGATAATGGTATTTCCCATATAGTACTTGGCATATCTGAGCATCAAGGGAAGGAAACAATTGCTTATGGCATTAAAATAGGGCAGTAATGCTATGGAATAGGGGGCTGGAAAATTCTGGCTGACTCCTTGTAAATGCTGATTCTAGCAGCAATACCAGATGAGGGAATGACCTTTCAAGAAGCATAGGATCACTGTTGTGTGGGCCATTTACAGTTACAAACAGACACTTGACACTATAGAATCGAATACAGAATTCTGTACAGTATTTCCCTTTATTTTTCAGTGATTAACTCTGAGAGCCAGGATGATATACCACCTGAGGTTTTCTCTGATGCTAAATCAATTTTCTTTTGCTCACATTTTATTGTTATAGTTATTGGTTCTGAATAACCTCTGAAATCTTACTGCCATATATGAAACTGTTCCTTCATTAGTGTCTGATGATCCACAGGGACATTTTCATGGAAACTTCTACATCTTGACCTACAATTTTTCTAGGATTTGAACAATCTTAATGTGAGCAAAAAACTGCTACTACATAGAGGGGGAATTATTTATTTGTAGAGTCAGCAGTGACTTTACCCCTAAGCTGTAATAAAACTGTTAAAGCCAAGTGTTCAGTAACTTCCCAGCTAGGAAACATTTTCTGAACCTTTCCCTATATAGTTTTCTGTGGTTTGAATTATCATTTGTTAAATATATTATGACATACTATTTACCACAGACCACAGCTTTGAGACCTTTGTGTGGCTATGTCCCCTAGGAATTTCATAAATAAATCACTGAAAACTAGACATGTACTTCAATCCCTTTTGCTGTATTTTATGTCTTCTGAATGATATCTGCTTTGACTTGGATGAGACCAGGTTTATTAATGTTGCTTTATCAGTTGCTAAGGGCTGTGATATGCTGAAGTGGAATTTGGACATTGCTTCTTCTTAGCATGTGTGGCTTGTAGACCTTAAAGCTATTATCCCAGCTGGAGGGAAAAAAAAAAGAAAAAAAAGAAAGAAAGGAGAAAAAAGGTACTTATTATTCAAGACAGCTGAGCAAATTGAAAACTCTTGGTTCATCTGAAAACCTTTACTGAACTTTCCCCAAACAGGAAAATTAATGAAATGCTGCTTGACTATTTGGCTTTTTCTGCATTGTATTTTGACTTTAATTTGATCTGAAATTTCATCTTGACTAATAGTCAGCATCCTTAATATTCATATTGCTTTGGTGGCCCAGGTCTGTGCACTCAAGGGTTTGCTGCTGAAATAGCAGTGTTTTGTAAGAGTTGGTGTTTTTCCTTGGTTGCTTACAGAAAGTAAATCTAAGAGAATTGGTCTATTACTGGATGTGCATCTGATTCTGAGTCAGTGAGAGCTGTAGATGTTTAGCATTTCTCATTATTGAGCCATACAAACAAGGAGGCACCTCAGACTAACTCATGCAGGCTTTTGAAAAGAAAAAGAAAAATTCCCTCATTCTGAGCAGCTCTGTTCAAATCTTACTGCTTATCTTTCAGGCCTCGTCCATTCAATAATGTAGCCTTATCATACAGTACATTTAAGCACATATCTAATGAAACCTTAATTCTTACTTGGGCGCAATACTGCATATGGATAGGCCTAAAGGATGTGGATTTAGATCTTGTTGCTGGAGCACATGTGAATTCTATGCAAGTAAGGCTCAGAACAGTGCTAACAAATGCCCGTGCTTTCTGCCTTGCCACACTGGGACCAGTTGCTGTCACCCTGTCCTGTCAAATGCATTCCCTGTCCTGCTTTTTGTTTGAATTCAATATGATGCTTTTTGCGCAGCTTTGGCGTTTTCATTTTGTGAGCAGAAGAAAAAATTTTAATCTGAGAGGCCTTTTTTGTCCTACCTCCATTAAATAGCCAGCTGAAAATAAATGTTTAGAAGATATATTTATTTTTATAATAAAAATTAGATGTGATCCTTACCTACCAAAATTATTTTTTAATCATGCATCATGCTATGCAGCTCTTTGGCTATATATAGACTCTTTGACTATATATATACACATATACACATATGTATTTCAGCTATACTGAAATAGAAATTTGTAATTTGTTCTAATTCTTGTTGCATAAAAATATTTGACTATTTTTCATGTGTAAATTTGGGAAGTTCTTTTTGTAAATCATCTTACTGTGTTGTTACTTTATATATTTCAGCAGAAAACATATCAAAGTACTTTGGGCTGCAGTGTATTGAGATCAGCCATCCATTTATGAAATGCCCTCCTGGCATTTAGAAGCAGTATCCATTCTGCAAGAGCAACAATGTGTGAAAACCTATAGAAAGGAACATGAATAATGGTTTATCCAGTTGAAATGTAGAGCCACTGGTTTGTAAATAGGACAGATGTAACTAACGTGCTGCAATTTGGACGCTACTCTGTCATAAAACCAACTGACTTTTGCCATGTCTGAGACATGTATGTCACATAGTGTATCACCTCCTTCATACTCTATAGATGGTGGATTATCTTTGGTGATCTCTGAGAAATTAATTATTATTAGATCTAAGGGCTTTATGAGATTGGATAAATTCTCAGGCTGAAGTAGAACATCTCCAGTGTATCTCCCTCTGTCTTGGGCCCTCTGAGTTGCTTCTCAAATAATAAATATCCTATTTATTCTTATTTACCAATAGGTGATGTATATTTGCTTTAACCTTTGTTTATTCTGCCATCAGAAGAAGTAAATTAGTGGCACTGAGACTATAACCTTTATTAAACAGTGTAGCCAACTGATTTGTTGTAATCTCACAGTACGAAGCTGACAAAGGTGTTCATGGAAACTTGCCGAGATTTTGAAACTTAATGGTAGAGAATTAAGCTTTTTGTGTGCTGTGGAATAATTTGTCTTGTAATTTAGCTTTAATTCACATTTTCACAATTAATTAAACATCAACCTAATCATTATACACATAAAGCATTTAAATTGATGTATGAAGAATGATGGGGAATGAATAATGCTTTGAAGATCCATTTCAAATTAGTTGTTTGATTAATGAATATTCCACAAGGGCATTTGTGTGATGACCTCTGTTGATGACTTAAGGAAAGGCATGTCTGTTTAGATAATGAGAAGACAAAGTGAGTGAGAGTTATCTCTGCGAGTAAGCAGTGTAGAATTACAAGGATTAATCTATATGAAGCGTATTACTTTTTGCATTGCTTGTAAGAGATAACATAGAACTGTAAGTTCAGTAAATAAGTTTGGCATTTGAAGATGCTACTTAATGATAAAATGCTCTAGCTGTATATGCTGGTCATCTTTCTCTGGTTATGGATGACCATAATGGAGGGCTATTCTCTCTTCCTAAGCCCATTACTGCCTTCCAGTACGTAAAGGGGGCCTACAAGAAAGCTGGAGAGGGAGTTTTTACAAGGGCATGTAGTGATAGGACAAGGGGTAATGGCTTTAAACTGAAAGAGGGTAGATTTAGATTAGATGTAAGGAAGAAGTTCTTCACTGTGAGGGTGGTGAGGCACTGGAACAGGTTGCCCAGAGAGGTTGTGGATGCCCCCTCCCTGGAAGTGTTGAAGGCCAGGTTGGATGGGGCTTTGAGCAACCTGGTCTAGTGGAAGGTGTTTGGAACTAGATGATCTTTAAAAGTCCCTTCCAACCCAAACCATTCTATGATTCTATGATGATTCTATGACTACGATCCTTCACAGCACCTGACCTTCTGATTTCTTGCATGCAACGGAAGTAAAATGCTTCACGCTGTAGCTCATTCACTTCCCATTGCTTCTATAGTTATAGAGATGAAATACAAATGTTTTACCTGGTAACCTTACTTAATAGATTGGGTTTCCTGCTGTTTTACTTCAACAGTGTACAAAATGTATGTATAAAAATAATGGTAGTCTCATATATCGGAAGTGCAGTGTACTTTGGCATCTAGAAGAGTTTCCCCGGTGCAGGGTTGCTGCCCCTCACATGGCACCCTCTGAGCTGCTGACTGTTTGAGGCAGGATACAGCACTGGATGGGCCAAGCAGATGTCCAGTCTGGTCATGCCTACCTTCCACAACAACGAAAATGTTGGGAAGAAAATGTTGCTGTGTATGTCTGACCATTTTTTAAGTTTATCACAAGATCCCAATGAAATATTTCATAAATATCTTGAGCAGCAGTTAGCCGTGTCTCTGTTACCTGCTTTCAGCTTGTAGCATTGGAGCAGTGTAGGGACAATAAAGCACTTTGGAGACTGCTCTGGAAAGCACCAGAGCCTGAGGAGCTCTTCAACAGGTGAGGGGTACATGGCGGGCACCCTGGCATGTCCACCGCTTCCCAGGTGCCATTTCCAGTGCTGTTGGGGTCACTTTCGGATAGTGCAGCTGCCTTTGGTGATCTTACAGAAGGTGTAATTCAGACAGAAAACCCAGTGGTCTCAGCTTTTCCTTACTTTCCCTTCCCCTAGGCTGTCCTGACTGTGAAAAAAGGGTGCTATATTTAAATAAGAATTCAGCAGTGTTGAGAAAAATCCAGTCCAGCCCCTCTTGAGGATACCTCTGAGTCCCCAAGCTGACAAGAATGTAGGCATTAGATCTGGTCATGAGTCTGTTCATAAAGCACTTTTTTTATTGTAAAATGCAGATTTGAAGAAATAGGATTTTTTCTGCATCACTAGGCAAGATTTACCAATTAATTTTTTTTTTTTTTTTTTTTTTAAGAGATGTTTCTCAGACCAGGATGGCACTTGTGGTCCAACCCTGACCCTGTAAGAACACAGAAAAGGATGCAATGGGTGAGATCAAAGATATCCCAAATCCAATAGTCTGTCTCCAGCAATGGCTGGTAAAGGAGCAAGGAAATCCTGAGCAGATAGCTCATACTCCCTGAGCTTCCAGTAAGCCAGAGTCTTCCTTCAGCAAAGGTGATATCTTTGTGTTTAAAAAGATACATAGCCTGTTTGGTTCAGTCAGAGATTAGGATGGGGTCTCCCACACCCTAGTCAATAATATTTGTGTTCAGACTTTCCCTTTGGTTCAGGGAATATTAGATAATGGAAAGAAAGCCAGAATGCTTCTCATGCATAGACTGATCCAGAACAGAAGCGTCAATGCAGGTTTTAGACACCTTCTCTCACATTTTTTCCCATTCCCGAGTCCTTTTCTCACGATATTTTTTGTTCTCTTAGTTGTAGGCTCAGCAAAAATTGAAACAAAATTCTAATATTTCATCTTAACCCAGGCAGTCCTGGAGCAGCCAGGTTTACTCTCTTCTCTTTCCCCTGAAGTAGGGAGGGCAGCCAGCACAACACGGCACCCTATCTCCTCTCCAGCTTGTTCAAGTTTGAGTTGACAGCTTAGGGAAGATGTTTCAAATTTGCTATCAAACGTAACATTTTTTCCTTAACCTGTGTGATTTCAAGGGCCACATTTGAGAATCTAAATGGGATTGTGAGAGGTGGGGACTGACACAGGGACAGGGCGCTTGTGGATTGAATATCCACAGCTTTTAAACCATTCGGAGTCAGAGAAAAATCCCATCGTTCTCAGGTGCTCATCCTCTCTTCTTCCTCAGCACAAGTGGAAAATTTTGCCTGGACCTGCGCATGCACATGTCTCTTGATCAGGAGGTAATATTTCAAACAACAGTTAATTCTGCTAGGATGACTCCTTTCATATCGAATGGGATCTGAGGTGATGCATTAAAACACGACAGATCCTGTGCTCTTCCCCTTGGCATAATGTCTTCTGCCTGCTGCCATCCCTACTTTCTCAGGCCTGGGCAGGAGAGATTTCTGCAAACTCTGGGTACAGGGAGAGCAAGAGCTCCCATTTCCCCAGCTTACATATTATTAAAAATAATTAGAAGGCAAGTTAAAGCAGACTTGAAGTAAGGGATAATGCAGGGAAAATGGTGAAATAAATTTAGAAGAAGAGAATATCAACACACAGATGTCAATCACAGCAGGATAAACTGCAGTATTTACACAAGAGAAATCAGAATCAAGCCCACTGTACTGTCTGCCAATATGCTCCTTTGGAAAGGCACTATTTATAGCACAGTACTTTTACCACCAATAGAAGCCCATAAATATTAGTACTTAAAATGTAGAATACCTTTGCAGTCATCAATGGATAATCATGATTTGAAATTTATAGCCCTAAAAATGACATCTTTGAGCTTTGCCATTGTTCTTTGTTATATTTTTGAATTTCGTTGTTGATAAAATTAGTTCTGTCTTGTGATTGCAGTGAATAAGTGAGAATGACAGGAAAATATATTTATTAATGGGTTTTTTTTAAATAACACTTTGAATCAATAAGTGCAGATGAAGCTGAACTTACACAGAACATTAAGCTGTGACCAGACAAAGCTTTAAAAATAATATGACAATAATGTTAACATAATAATTTGTTCACTGCTAACATTCATTTTGCATTGGGTAGTAGATAAGATATTCAGATACATCTAAATCTACTTTTCAATACAATGGGCACTTAAAAGCTTACGACTGACTTTTCGTGAGACTTAAGGGCATATAGGATAAACTTATTTTGAAACTGAGACACAAACTCATAAGTAAAATATTAACTTTAATCTTTCTTTGCCTGGATTCTGATAGAGAGTCCCTCAACAAAATTTAGGAAGTTACTACATTGTGGAAGTTAGAAAAGACACTTGCAGTGAGATGCTAGTAAGTAGACAGGTTAGGCAAGGGAAATGTCATTTCTTGATTCATGCTGAACACCTAATTCCATCTAGTGTAATGTATGGCCTCTCATGTGGTACTGATTATATTAAAAGTGCGTCACTAGTTAAATAAAATATCTTTAAAACATTCTGTATAATTAGTTCGTTTCTAATGATCCACGTAGCCTACAGGAAAAATCCTAGGAAAGAAATAAGGAATCTTCTCCCTCAAGAAAAGAGAAAGTGAGTGCTCCGCTCTCAGTCCTCAGCTGGTGTAAATCAGTGTCCTCCACTGACTTCACTGCTCGGGGATTTGTCGCATTATGTATTTGTCTTTGCTTGTGGTATAGTTGAAGTGAAAAGAAGGCAATTGTTTATCTCTAAGCTTCTTATATTGTGAATAGTGTGCCGGAGTGTGTGTGTGTGTGTGCGTGCATGTGTAGATTCAAAGTTATCACTGGAATAATGAAACTACCATTTAACCAGAGAAGATTTTTATAAGATTGTAATGTCCCCCCTCCCCCAAAAACCACTCAGTGTTTTTAAAGCCCCATGATAGAAAATCAATTGAAAGATCAATTGGAAGTTTTTAGCTCCCAGTGCCCAGAGGCAGCTGACTCCCCCACGCGAATTGCCTTCCTGGTCCCCCCAGGAGGGAGAGCTCCAGCAGGAGTGGTCGGAGCGACCTGGTTCAGCTCAGCCAGCAGCCTGGAGTAACAGCAGGCTGGCATTAATATGCCTTCACTAAAGGGTGAAACTCTTCTGCAGTTTCTTTGCCACCAAAAATTATTTAACCAAAGGTTATTTGGCTTTGTTTTGCCCGGTCTCATTTCAAAATTCTGTAGACCATGAGGTATGTAGTCTGTCAGGTGCCTGTCTCAGAAGAGAACAAACTATAGCTCCTGTGAAGCACTGTGGCAGCTCAAGGAAAGATTAATGTTGAACTGTCCTGAGACAAGATATTTTAATTGTATTTAGCAAACTAAATTAGTTCTGCATGGATCAATCCAACCTAAGCCAATCTGTTTCATTTTCATTTTGCACGTTGGAAACTGAAACATGACAGAAAAATTTCAGTTCTCCCAAATTTGCTTTCTATTAAAACAAAGTCTTCCCCCTCAAATTCTCTATAAAATTCTCAACTGACATGTAATATTTACTTTCTCCTGCTCAGGGCTGAAAGCCAACTTCCTTCAAGGCTGCTGTTTGCAAAATCCTTTTGCTGGGTGGAAGACACGCAAAGATCAAAGCTGTCCCTGAACTGACTGGTTTCATCAGGGAAAGGTGCCCTCTCCAGCTCATCAAAACATACACTCTAATACTGGGCAAACAGCTCAGAATAAATATTGTATGATGATTTCACTCAAAGGGGCAGGTTTGGGGTTGTAGTCATGTTGCCATGAACATGGATAGCTTTTGGTCAGCTTGGGCAGTGGGTTAATGGTGCTTGCTTATGTCTGCAGTAAAATGAGCTGTTTTGAAGAATCACCAGCCAGCAAATTCAACAGCGGGAAGGAGAGAGAGAGGGCATTGTGGAGTCATTTCACAAGAACCGGTAGCTGCTGCTTGCTGGTGAGAGCTGTTCCAGACCTTATGCTTGTAATTGGCACTCTAAGATGCTTTTGCTTTTTATGTTTCCAAGTGAGCCATTCAGCTAATGTTAATTTCATTCAATGGCAACAATGGTGAAATCTCTCTAAAATAATTCTCTTCCTTTGCATCAAGATATGATCCCTAAGTAAACAGGCTTTAATTAATGGCAGAGAGCATCCTGTCAGCTAGCAACACTCCCTTCCTCTGTGGAGCTACACTGAATTCATGGAGCTTTTAAAATGACTCCTCCGACACAGCATCACTGTTTCTCTTTCATCCTACTGCCCAACACCCCTCTCTGCAGTGACATGCAATGGTTTTGAGCGATATGATACAAAAATAGCACCTAAACAGCTGTACTAAGTGAGTCTGCTGTGCCATTAGAAAGGAGAAAATCCTTCAGTTTTCTTTGTGGAGGTTCGTACAGTGGGAGCATTTCAATATGTTTTAAAAACCTCTCATCTTTTTGCATGCCCATACTGAGAGGTGATAGTCTCCAGCAAACACAGTGTGCATGCCATCATTGGCTTTGTCTAGGAGTTATCCTCACCAGAAGTCAGGGAATAAGATTGTTTTGATGACTCACAGAGTAGGTAAAACAGTGCTGTACTTTTCATCAGCTGTGGGTTGTCTCTGTCTCGCCTTGGTGCTGCGGGGACCGGAGAGACACAGGAAAGGTCATCTTAGCCCTCAAAAGTGTTTGACAGTAGCTTGCTCCTGGCCCAAGCTATCCCACTTCCAGCCCCCTTTCCCTCCCCAGTGTGCCTGCAAGTTGGGTAGTGCAGACACTAGTGTTTCTGAGCATTTTCTCACTGCTTACGGCTATTTCAAATTAGCTCTCTGTGCTGGTAATATTTCTAAACTGATGGTTGGCTGCCTGCTAGAGCACTGCTTAGTGCATGCAACTTGCCTTGCAAAATGTTGCTGGAAGGATCCTATCTATCTGTCAACACTGAAGGAACCAAGCCATGCAAGCTCCCCTCTGCCCTGGAGGACCCATGTAACGCAAAGGAAAGGGCTTTGGGAAGTACTGCATCCCTGAAGACTTCAACACCTCCCCTCTGTTACCTCTGTAAGGGCACCTCATTAACAACCTGTGAGTGTTACCTGCTGGTGAGATTGATCTTTACCCTGTGTCAGAAAGATGCTTAATGATCATTCAGATTAATTTCCAAATGTCCTTGTGATATCTCTCAGGGAGGAAGACAAACAGTGGGTTTGCTATATTTAACTGAGTTTCGTGAGAGGTTTGTTTTGCTGGTAGATCGAGTCAGCGAAGAAATGTTTGCCGGCAGTTATGACCTCATTGATGCCATTGACTAAATGGAAGGATGGCTATTTCTGCTGACTTGCCTGAGCAGGTGCTGGCGCTTCTCCCTCTGCAGAGGAGCAGAGGCATTAGTGGTAAGTGGAGCTTAAGCCTTTACACACTGAGGAATTGCTTGCTGAGAAATACAAGGAAGGAGACAGAACTTCAGTTAGAAAGGGGATGATGAAAATCAAATAGGTGACAGGCATGGTGCTGTGGGTACGGTGTGCTGAACAGCTTTTTGGTGGCCACACCAGTGCAAGCAGTAGCTTCCCCTGCTGCTGGCTCTTGCCCTG
The DNA here is from genome assembly GCF_018139145.2 of Gymnogyps californianus. NCBI lineage: Eukaryota > Metazoa > Chordata > Aves > Accipitriformes > Cathartidae > Gymnogyps > Gymnogyps californianus. Next base: position 166,810,416 of record NC_059471.1, on the reverse strand, counting down.
TGTTTCATGTCTCTCTCCTCATCCTGCAGTCCCATGCTGGCACAGCTTTTTTTCCAGGCAGGCAGTGAGGCAGGCTGGAAAGTAAACACTCTTGTTTATTTTCTTCCAGAGGTTATTTTTCAGCTGGATCAAGTTTCCCAAGCCTACCTGATCACATGGACACAAGTGCAGCAGCAGGGACACAATGATTCATGGCCAGGAGCAAGCCATTGGAACAGACAGCTGGATGGGGCAGTGACTGGCCAGACCAGATCTGCCACCAAATGCCAGACCACAGCTTTGGTCCAGGCAGTATCATAGAAAAGCTCTGTCTTTTGATTTAACATGCAAAAACCTGCAAGGTAGAAATTATGCCAATTCACTAACTGGATTTCTGGAAAGGAGCCCCTATTGTATTTTAAAGAGCTTTGATCATACAGTCAAAGGAGCATATACACATAGCTTTGGCTCTCCTATATCTTTTTTCAGCAAAGAATCTATATAGTTGCTGCAGATTTTCAAAGAAAAATGATAACCCCGTGGCAACCGATTGCTTGTAAAAATGTTTTATGGTGGTTCTTGCCTTGCTTGACTATGATAAATAAGGAAGAGTTGGTTCTTGCCTTGCTTGACTATTACGAGTAAGGAAGAGATGCATCCACCACACTGTTAATTGGGAAATTTTCTGGAGTCGCAGGCAGGCTCCTGGTCTGGTCCCCCCAGTGCTGCAGGGAGTGCCCCCTCATCCCAGAGCTGTGTTACGGCTGCTGGGCAGAGGTCAGGCCAGAGGGCTGTGAGGAAAAGGTGAGATCTCCTTATTTCTAGGCTAGGCTGGAATTCGTGAACTGGGATTGTCTAAAACAAAAACTGTGTATTAAATGAAGGCAAACCATAAAAATGGCTCTTTCCTGCTTTGTACAGAAGACTGCAGAGGAGTTTAAAGGGGTCATTCACAGATGGCATAATCACCACGTGGCAAAATAAACCAAAATTGCAGCTTTAATATCAGAGATATAATCAAGATTTGGCCTACTTGTTGCACAGTTCATTTTATAGGCAGAAGTTATGGGTTTATGTACTGGAACTCTCTTTATAACAGCTTATCAAAAGTGCTTCACATGAACATATGTTTTCCCATGGTTGTGTTTTCCGAGCATGCTGAACGATTTAGTAATACCAGCTAATGATGCAAAATGGGTTTCAATAGCAATTTTAGTGGCTAAATGAATCATACTTAGATAAGGGAAATCTGAAACATTCCAATTTATGCAAAATTGCTAAATGACCTATCCAACATATCTCTGAGGAGACGTTAACACAGGGTGGTACATGGAACTGGAAAAATACAGCGATGTTTTCTCCTTTACAAATGAATGGGATTTTAAAGAGAACTTTAACATGCAATACCAACTGTTTTCTTTATGCTTGTTATCTTTAAAAAGATTCATGTAAGTCTTTGGAGATGAATTCTTTTCTTCTTTTTTGCGTGTAATCTGCTGAAATGCTGGTTTATTGTCATTTGTTTTCTTTTTCCTGTGATTTCTGTGTCTTTTTCTTTTTCTTCTTTCTCATTAGATATTAATAAACAGAGGAAAACAGAAAAATACAAGTGATGTGACTAGGCAAACAAATGTTGTAGTGCACATTTTACCCTACTTTATTTTATACACCTATCAAGTGAGGTGATTTCCTCCAAAAAGAGTTTTTCAAATCGGCTTAGAAAATATGAGAGGATTTCTTACGCAGTTTTGGACATGCCAGAGATGCTTAACAAATGCATTCATATTTGTGTGACTAAAATCAAATTACCATAAAACCTACAGAAAAGAAAAATGGAATTAGCTGAGTTCCATGCCATGATTTGTATCAGAAAATTATATGGACTATCCATCTGCTTTGTATTTTTCTTAGGTCCCTATCCAAAAGAGGTGATCTACTTGCTTGTTTGGGAAAACAAGAAAAAAGGAAGGGACAGTAAACCTATGGAAAATCTTGTTGACATAATACAGGGCAAGCTGTCCAGAAAAGTAAGTGTTACTCTTGAGACACTAATCACTAAAGATATTCATGGTATGTGGATTTCATTCAGTCTTCCAGTATCGGTAGACTGTATTTCTAAAAATGGTGCCCGAAACAGTGCTTTATTAAGGAAGCATACACTATTTACTGCAGCACTGGATAGCATTTTATATTGCAAAACACTTCTTAACTTTTAAATAAATTTTATCCCTGGTGACAAGTTAATAGATATCACGCTAGGCTATTTGCTATGAATTGATTTATATTGGTAGTAGACAGAAACGGTAGCCTTCTTATTCTGAGAGAAAATTGGGAGTGGGATGTGGAGGAGGAAGTAGAGGAAAATGAATTTTATAGTGATCTTAATTAGAAAAATATTACAGCACCAGGGTCACACAAAAGGAGTGAAGCACAGTTTTACTTTATGGCAGAAAGATTGATAGATTCTGCCTAGGATTTGTGGCAAAAGCCCATTGTAAATTGCCATAAACAACAAATAAAAATTACAGCCAGAAACAATTTTTTTGTGCAACTGGTCTGCACAATCAAGATTTATTTTTTTCTTTTTTTAGGATATTTCATATACTCCCATCTAAGGAATCTCCATATTTTCAAAACAATCTCTGTTGAGACATGAAACAACTATCAATAGAATATAGGACTTAAAATGAGTCTGTGAGGGTAAGTTATCCTCAGTGCACATAATGAGAAAACCAGGATATTTGAAGTTGACATTGACCTATTTTAATTATTTCTGTGCTTCTCAGACACTGAAATGTGAAGTTTGGGACCAGCAGCACCTAGAATGTGTCCCCTCAATAGGTTGGAAACGTACTCAGGGACTCCATTCAAGTGTAAAGGAATGTTATAGGGTGACTCGATAACTGGTAGAAGATTACAGACTGATTAAATTATTGCAAGCCAAAAGCAGTGAAAGTAGCACAAGAAATTAATTTACAGAAAAATCGGTCTTGAAATGTTCTCAAGAAACACTAATTTAAGCTTTTCATTGCTTTGAAGAAATGGTGTTACATGAAACTCGGGACACATTTCAAAGGCCTTCAAAACCCTATAGAGGCTAAAATGATTTTCAAATCACAGCCCTTCCTACCTCTCTTTTCTTCTGGTATTGCTAAGGAGCATGGTGGAAAGGTGGAGATCTGCATCAGGATAAGGTGCACGTACTTATTGTGTCTGGGAAGTACAAAAAATCTCCTAGAAATCTCTGAGCCCTAGACCTAGACTTGTCAAGTAATACTGTCAAATATTAAATCTGACTGCCAGATAAGCAAACAAATGCCAGCAAATAGCTCCATGACAGGAAAATTAAGCAAATTCATTATTTTTGTGGGCTTCAAATCTTTTTTTTTCTCAAGGCTGCAACTTGCATTACTTCAACCATGACATACCCAGGCCAGATCCTTGTTTTGTTCGGTGTACCTCCACATGACACACCGCAGCATGTCACACTCACTGTCCTAGTCTCTCTACTTTGTCTCTAAGAAAAGGGCATCACAAAAGGGAGATAATTTAGAGGATCGTGTTCTGAGGTAGTGGATACCTTAGATATACTATAGAGGGAATGTAACCAGTATAAATTCAGGTGCCTACATTTAAACACCTAATTTCATATGGCTAATTGTTACCAACTATTTCAACGGAAAGGGTAGGGATTCCTTCCCGAGGCAGGCATGGTATATTCTGCTGTAATAAGTTCCCTGCCTGCTTTGAACAGCTGCAGGCTGGCTCCCACCTTGAAGCCTATTCCCTGCCTCCAAGATGCTTCTTATTTTTCAAGTCTTCTGTAGGTTAAATGTTCATCATGTGGAAAGGATCTCTCCTTGAATTTGTTAAATTTGATTTTATCACATGCCCATGCTTTCTTTCTTTTTATTATTATTGTAATACCTGAAACACAGAAGCTCACAAAACAGGTTATTACAATGATTCTGTATCAATATGTTTCCAGAGACAAAAGGACACCTTTGAATGTCAGAACAGAAATTGAGAGAGTAGATTTTTAATGTAAATCTAGTGATTAGTTCTAAAATCAGGAGTTAAATATGTTTCTTAACAAAAAGATTTACAATGTCATTAACAGCTAATTGCACAGTGTTTATATTCTTACTCTCTTAAAGCAAATTGTTTTCTTTAATTTTTTTTTAAGTCTCAAAGCAGCAGCTGCCTAAAAAGAAGACTTACATTTTGCTTGAAAATTAATCCTGGGCATAGCAAATATTAGAAAAATGATAAAAAGTAAGATCATATCCCTTTTTTTTTCCCCCACTGTGAAATTATACAAATGACATTACAACATTTCAGAGTGTTTTTTATAAATAATTTTCACTTTACATCATCGAATATTTGCACATTAATAACTTGAGGATTTTGTCATTTTCAGTGTACTCTTCTTTCATGAACACTGTGTGATTATTCATAATGAGCAGCCGGTGTCTTTGAAAGTACTGTAGACTGTGCAAGTAAGATAAAAAAAAATTACTTTTGTAGTGACTGCAAATGAAAGACCTCATTAATCAACTAGATTCCATTTAAACATTAGCATTAGAAACTTCATTATGTCATCATTATATGTTTAACCCCTTAAAGCTGCACCCCTCAAAGTCACCCCCTGGAACCTGTGCGACAGCATTGCACAGAGAATAGGTACCCTGAGTTAACGAAATGTGTGCTCCAGACCAAGAGCGGAGCTGAAGTCTCCTCCTGGATGCATTCTCAGACCTCTTGCTGCGTTTACTAAAAGCACTATTTGAGCACTGATGGGAGAAACAGCTCCCTTTCCAAAGCATTTGAATGGGTTAAGAAACTGCTGATTCCACTGTAAAGGGTATTTATGAAGCTAATGGGAATGGATTTTTGTATTATAAAGTTAGCCCAGTAATGCTGACTGCATTTGCTTTTCTCTGTGTGCACGTGTGTATTAGCATCCCATTTTATAACTCTTTGAAGAAATATTTGAAGTATTATAGAAATGTACCACTTTCCTCTGAGGAAGCTATGGAGGTATCTGTTGCGGTCCATGGTTAAAGCTGAGGTGCATTTTGCATTTATTAGCCATTCAGCCCCTGTTAATTCTGAAATGTATATTTTGGGACCATATTCTGGAAATAGCATAAGCAAAAGGGAAAACAGCCTGAAACTGTGTATCTTTCAACTCAGTTTAATCAGGAGATATGAGCATAAAACACAAAGTTCCTGACTTGCGAATTATGTGTTTATTAGAGGGTGTCAGCAGAGATATTGCTTTCTTTCTTCTTTTTTGGGGGGGGGTAGAAGAAAGTGAGCTGGCTGGAAGCGTTAAAAAAAAAACCTGTAAACTTCTACATTTTTCTCAGTTTTGTGTGTTGCATCTCTATATGTCATACTCATCCTCTTTTTCCTGAACACTGCTGAGCCCCACTGGATTCAAGGCGGGATTTTGCCAGCCATTGCATCCCTACAAGAGACAGTTACTTCAGAAGACCAAGGGCTTGGAGGTCATCGAGCTCATAACTTGGTTTGTGCTCATTTAGGTCTCTAAGGAAAAGAACAGACACCTGAAACAGTGTCAGACTACAGAAACACTTGCTGCTGGTTAGGTAGCCACTGCCAATGGTACGGTACTGGGTTAGACTCAGATCCAGCTGAGCAAAGCTGTGGCTTCCCTATAGACCTGAGTACTTTTGAGGACTGAAAATTAATGTGATCCTTGTGTGGTAGTATAGGACATACACTGTATATATGCTAATATAAAATTTATATTCCTGTGCGATCCCGAAGTGCTGTTTGTAAGTTAGATTCTCTTAAAATCTTTATTTATACTAACTTCAGCTGGACTCCACAGCTGAGAAGCTGCTGGGCAGAGAAGTCCATGGCTCCAAGGCAACCCATAAACCGTGCCTCTTGTACTGGAGTAGGTGGGAGCTGGGACAAACGCTGTTCTCACACCCTCCCCGAGGGAGCATGCTCACCTGCATAACCCACGCAGTGTCATTTCCTCCTCCTCATTAGCTTCCCACGGTATGAGACAACAGAAGTGTCCATGCGGACAGGCAACTTGTGCTTGATTTATTGTCGCTGATGCTGACACAAGTAATAAATTCAAAGGAAGATGAAAATTGCCTAGCAAGACTGATTCAAATAACACCTGCCTTCCTGGGCAAAGGAGCATTTATTTGCTTCTCCTCCACTGACAACATACTCACTGACCTTTCCATGAATGGTGAAAACTGCACACATGCCAATATTTAAGAAATTAATGCCTTTTGATATCTCGTCTCTAAACAAGCATAAAGGAAAGAGCAGGATCTGTGCTCTGGCACTTATTATATGGCAAAAATATGAAGATTAACTCTCCTACCAACAAAGGGTAGAAATCCTACTTACTTAATAAAAATTTAAAGATGCATTAGAATGATGTAGAAGATGTATCAATTCTGAAATGTTGATGAATATTTTGAAATGATGTGTTGAATAAGCGATTTTTGTAACCATCAGCGTGCTCAGAAAAATGCCAGTAAGTTTCTGTCCACATATTAACTGCAAGTTGCAATTCTCCCAAGTGAATGAAATTAAGATTTGAAGTTGAAGAGCAATTTGCATCTTAAAACCATTATACCTCATTGAGCACAGTTGAGAGTAGCATTCTGCCTATTCGCACGTCTTCTGGCTTTCAAGACAGGAAATAAGTGTTGGAAATGTAGTATGACTTTCTCTGTCTTTATAGCTGGCGATACTCCTATATAAAAATATAGATGAATATTCTTTTACACCCAAAAGCCTGCAGAGATGGTGGTATCTCCATGCCAGAGATTCAAAACTCAAGTTGAGAAGGCCTTGAGCAACCTTCCTTCACTGTACTCCCTTTGAGTGGGAAGCTGAACCAGAAGACCTCTGGAGATCCCTTCCGGCTACTTTGTCCTATGAGTCCCTGAAACACTTTGTGCTTCCTTGCCAGTTCATGCACACGTTGCATTAAGAATCGTGTGATTTCTGAAGGAGTTAAAGGGCTAGTAGATGATGCAAAGGAGGGGCGAGGGGAGAAGTCAAAGGCACAGATTTGTTAGGGTTAGGGCTGTCAACACTTCTAGTACCTCCCTACCCCCTCTTTTAATTAGGACCAAAGTCTGGAACTGAACATCTCCAAGAGAGTGAGGAAGTGGATTGTAAAAGGTGTAATATGGATATGTGAAGCTCTCTTCAGGATGGTGCTGTTGGTGGGTAGCGCTTATCTTCCGGACCAGTCTTACTGAGAGCTCAGTGGAGGAGCGGCAATGGACAATGCTGAGCTCTGGTGTGTCATACTCCCAAGAGTGGTCCTTCGAGGACTGAGATAATCAGCATGTCGCATAGCCACCTCCTGGGCTGATCTGCTTTCTGCTGTGTCCCAAAACAGCAGGCAAAGGAAGACAGACAGATCACCAAGACTTTTATTTGTTCTCCCCTTCTCATTTGCACTGTGACTGCTATGTCTAAGAGAGTGATATGCTTAAGCCATTAAAAGGTAGTCTAGTAATTTTATTTCCTCTTACAGGGTCTCTGTCTCTACTAAGGGTATTCTTTTAACGCACAGATTTGTTAAAGGTGTTTCTTTAAATGCAGAGTACTGTTTGGCTATCTTCTTTCTTCTTTTTTTTTTTACCCTCCAGGATTTAGGTCAACACAGCTATAGTCATGTACAGGCATTTAAGCAATTAGCACCAGGTACGTTTTAAAATAAGTGGCAGTATGTTGGCTCAAGGTAGAAATGCTGGCATAGAGACATTCAGGTATGGGTAGTACTAAGCAAAACTCAAAGTATTTTTTATTATTTTATTATAAGATAATATGATTTGAGGGAAATCTCTGTAGTTGGGTCCCTATCCCTTTCAGCTGTGAGAGCTCGAGATGGCTAGAACACCAAAATGAAAGGAAATGGGCTGCCAATCTCTCCAGTCCCAGTAGGGTTGGAGATGAGCAGCTCTTCACACAGCTACAGCTGCGCACCAGGCACGTGCTTTTCTTCATTTAGCACTTGGGACTGACCAAACCTGGAGTCTGATGGACTGCTTAGTAGATGAGTATAAAAGTTCTTCTTTATCATAATTTGCACCGCACTGTTTGGTCAACTTCCATTATAGCTGTCTCCTATGATGATAGATAGCCCATAACATTTGAGTTGCCCAATATTCCTTCCCAAATTAAGTAAAAGAGGAAAAGAGCTTAAAATATTTATAATGAAAGCCTGCATATCAAATTATAGATAACCTCAGTTCTGAGATGGAGTCAAATATCCTCATTTTTCTTGTGTAATTCTGGACACTTTGGTATGAGTCTGACATAGGTCATAGCCCATGGGTTTCTGAGCAGGAGGCTGATAACACTATAAGTTGTGACTGTGGGACCTAGAGATAGGAATAGCCTTTAGAGTGTGAGTAATAGGCAGAAATATTTTCTACAATGACCAAATATTATTTTTCATCAGCCCTCTAAAAAGTTTCAACCTGCCCTAATTTTCTCCATTGAATCCAATAGAACTGGATTAAACTACAGGGGAGATGAGAACATAAATTTGATTCCTTTCATTCCATGTAATATTAGGGTTTGTATTCTTTCAAGCTGTAATAACCTCTAGACTTCAGCAAAATTGAAAACCTTTAAATAGCCTTTCACAACCTTTCAGCGTAGTAATGAAGTTTTAAGTGCTCACTGGGGATTTTCAGTTCAGAAAAATCTAAGCAGCAGTAGATATTAAAATCTAATGTTTACTTCAACTCTTTTACAGCCTAATGGGTTTTTCTGACAGTGTAATTTTTAAAAGGTTGGGTTTCATTTATTAATATAGTATACTCACCCTGGAAATCTTTCTTCTTTAAGGACTCTGGTGGGAGCCTTATACTTATACTTTGTTGGAGCACCTGAAAAGCCAGCTAGAACAGGGAAAAGAGAAACTTGCTAAGACCCAACTAGAACAACAAGCAGGTTAAAAAAAAAAAGCCTCATGATTTAAACACCACAGGAGGCAAAAAACAAATTAAGGATGTAGGTTCCCTGTGTGCACATAATTACAAGTATGTGAGTCACTGAAGTCAGCACGGTTGCTCATCTACCTAAAGACCTAGAGAGGATGTCTGGCTGCACTTAACTCGGGGAGTAGCTAAACGGATTTTATTTATTTATTTATTTATTAAGCTGTTGCTCAAGGGGGTAGCAGTGGGGAGAGAAAATTGCAGGGTGAATTTACACTGATTAAAGAAACACAGTCTGTGTACACAGGCGTTTCAGAGGCACAGTGTGGGACTGGAAGGATTCTGGTTTTGTGTGCTGCTAAATTAGTGGAGAAAAGAGGATCTGAATTTCATTGAGACAGTAACAGTATAAGTCCCAGAGGGATATTTTTCATTGCTGTATTGCTCTATATACTATGTTTTATACATATATATTTTTATTATGCATACAAACAGTTATTAGTATTTGCTGGGAACATATAGTAATGTGACTGGGAGCTTTGCTTTCTTTTATAATAATGCATTCAGATGGCACTTAAATATCTTTTGTTGATAGTTTTTCATCTTCTTCTTAAATCACAAAATAAATGTGGAAGGAAATACAGAAATAAGGACATAAGGAAATGATCTAAAACTCTTGTCTCTGACAGATAAAAGTCCAGTGCTTCTAAAGCAACAAATTACAATATATTTTCATTAAGAAAATAAACATGTAGGAGAGGGAGGATTTGCTTATGAATGTCTCTTAAGTAGATAAACACATGTAAATGAAAAGAAACAGGTCCCAACATAGACATATATGTAACAGCAAAATATCCCATGGCTGGTTTCTAATTTCTAGCTAATTTTGACTCATGAGTGTGTGCTTAACTTTAAGAGCATGTTTATTTCTATTGGTTAAACAAAATGCTATTGGGCTAACTAGCAATGCAGTGTCCCAAGCCGCCTACTGAAATCCCTGTTATAGGTCCTTGTTTACCCATTCAGGCCAGTGCTGGCTTGTCGGGGAAAGGAGACTTGTCTGTGATGCTCTGCTCTTGCTCGCAACCTGTACTTCATGGAGAAGTGTGAGGAGAGTCACAGATTGGTGGTTGAAAGTAAGAGCTAAAAACTATTACTGAAGAACAGGAATGCCTGTGCTCAGCAACTTGCTTTTACAGTTCCTAGCAGACATACTTCAACTGTTCAGCACTCCTTGCTCAACAACAGCAAAGTGTTAACATCTCAGAGGATGTCAATTGTTGAGTAGCACAAAATGGCACAACTCTTCAATCTTCCTGAGTTGAAAAGAGACTGGAGGCTCTAGGTAAAGAGAAAAGCTAAGAAGCCAGAGAAGTATTCACAATATGGAGAGAAAACAATGAGAGAGAGAGGGAGAGACACAAAACACACACTGAAAGAGATCTGAGAGACATTGCTGGTTCAGAAAATGCAGTCATATGAACATTGCAGAGAAAGATACTTCATTAGAAAGTCTAAGAGACTGAAATGTGGGATTTCCCGTTTCATGTGTCATGTGATGCTCAGGATTAAATACTTCCATTGGCTGAGACATTTCCAAGGAGTCATTTGAACCCCTGTCATGGGTATGGTTGGGGCTGCTGCTTCTGTGAGGGACAAAAAGCTCTAGTCAGCTTTCCTCCTTGTCTCCAGATATATGCACTTTCTGACCATGTGAATGTAGCTTTCTGCAGCACATGTGGTACAGAAATGCAGTGCTGGTGAAGCAAGTCACTTTTAGTTTTGCAGGCAGAAGTCCCATTCACATTACTTTGCCATGGATTTATTTAAATCAGTCTTGGGCAGATAGAAGAAGGAAGAAAACAAAAGGTTAGGAGCAAGAGGGAATGCTGACAGAGAAGGAAAGCAGTTTAGAAAGAATAATTGAGACCTAGAAGAAAAAATGACAAAATGGATTACCCACACCTCTGTTCTCACACAGTAACAGAGGGAAGCAGGGGAATGAACAAAAGGGAAAATGCAATGCAAAGAAATGATAGTTGAGGGATACGAAAAGCTCAGAACAGCTGGTAACACATGCTGGGCTAGCTCCCTCACTTGGTGTAACTCTACTGATTTTGTAGGTATTTGGAAATGGCTTTATCAGAGTAGGCATGTGTGTCAGATCCATGGAGGGGAGCAAACCCAGGTCTACTTCTAGAGCAGTGAAGGTGATGTCCTGGCCTTTCCTCAGGGTTAAGACATCGGTGTTCAGTTCCCGGTCTTGGGAGATTTGTGTGCCTCTGCCATTCCCCACTGGTCTTCAGCCTTGTGTCCTGATGGAGCAAAGCATGAAATTCAGGCAGACCAAAATGGAAGCACCAGGCAGCACAGCGGCAAATGAAAACACTACTGATAAGGACAGGCTAATGGACTTCAGAGAGAATAATCTGAGGTATTCATGCACATCGCTGCTTTGAAATTAGCTGTAACCACTAAGGAAAAAGACCAGGATATCACTGTGGACAGGTCACCGTAAACCTCTGCTTAATATGTAAATGTGAAGCAGTCGATTAAGAAGTGACCCAGCCAAACTGGTTATCTAATCTAATGAACTGGCTACAGAATAATACTGAAAACTTCGACAGTGCCATGATTTGAAAAGACTCCCTTCACCCTCCGACTCCATGCTGTTCCTCAGCTCAAGCAGCTCTGTCTTGGAAAGAGGGAGGGGATTCAAAAGACAAACTTCTGGCACAGTTTAAGACAGAGCGAGATTTTGGTTTGACCAGATGATCTTTCAAGGTCCCTTCCAACCTGGGCTGTTCTATGATTCTATGATTTTGAAACCAGAAGAGGCTGAAAACTATCATCAGGACTGTTATATATGGAAGGGCCATTGCCCAGAAGAGGTAGTTTACTCCTGTGTCCCCTTTTGCTTAACAACACATGTAAGAAGACAAAGTAAAGCTGAAAAAAAATTAACTTTAAAAAAAAAATAAAAGAAAAGAAAAGATTATTTTAACCAGTATATCCAGTCACTAAAGATACCTCCAGATCCTGGGAGCTGAAACAAGAACTGGACATTTGCATGAGCAATGAAAACCTCCATCCTATCTCCGGATAGGATGCTCTATTTACACAGTTCTTATTAATTGGGACTATAAAAACTGAAGTTGTTGGGCATGAACTAATTGCCAGGTTCATGTCTCCATTGCAAAAAGGAGTGCTGTGCAGCTATGACTGAATTAACTGAGCAAGAGGTGGGGCAGAGATCTCACCCAGAATTGCACTCTCTGTCACTCTAGGCACTTGAGATTACTATGTTTATAGAGAATTTGGGTATGTCTCCATGGCACTGCACTGTGCCTGCTGCCTTAAAACTGACAATGCAAGATATAAACTTCTCTTGTCAGAGATTCTCATATGCCTTGCACCTTTCTCTGATTTTAGAATCATGTGAAAAGATAGACTGAGAAAAGAGTTCAAGATCATCCTAGTCTGTCTCTCTTTGACAGAGCTGGACCAACAAAGCCATGTGTCTTCATACACATTTGTCTATCTTTGACAAAACATGGGCATTCCACAGCCTACTCATCCACCACTCACAAAAAATAGATTATTCTCTGTTTTTAAAAAAGCCTTTTTTTGGTGGTTGTTATTATCTCTTTCAGTCTTGTGAAATGATCCATTGTAGAACTTTCCCGTTTCTCTTTCCAGATGTTCTCCAATGGTGTACAGTTTTGTTCAGCTTCTTCAAAACTCAGCACAGCATTTTATCTGGAGATTCTTCAGTGCTGGGTGATTATTTTGTGAGCATCTCTCTATGCTTCTTGACCTCTCATGATGGCATTTTTGAAACAACAGGGCTTTGGTTATTCACATTAGTAAGGTGGTATGCTTTTTAAGTTTTATACTCTGTTCTGTCATGCAGGTGGCTAATGGAAGTATCAGAGAGCAGCAGACTCAGGTGCAATGCACTGCAGAGCCCTGCTTGATATAGTCTGCTGTTTGATAATCAACCACTGGTAGCTACATTTAAACTATGTTTTTTCCAACAGTTATACCCAGCCTGAAATAAATTCCCCCAGAACAGTTTTCCCTAGCTTTCTCCTGAGACAGTGTCAAAAGCCTTACTGAAGAGAAAGTGTGTGACATCTACTATAGCTTCCATATCAACTAATCATTCTCCTGTCACAGGAAGAAATTAGATTGTTTTGATGCCATTGTTCCTTACAAATCAACTCAAACTATTGCTTATCTTATTTTCTTTTCAGGGCTTATGAAAAGTACTTTTTTAAATTGTTTGTTCCAGTGCTTTTTAGGGGATTTGAAATTGGGCTGGTAATTCTCTGGCCTCTCCTGTATAAATATCAGCTTTCTGTTGGCCCTTCCCAGTTTTCTAATATCTCACTAGTCATCCATGAATCCTCAAAGATAGTGGGTAATGATTCTGATGTTGCTTCAGCCAGTTCTTTAAATACAATAATTGAGCTAATTACTTTTTAACCTCATATTTGCCTGCATTAACCTGAGGTATTACCCCACTGTCATTGGTATTGCTGGCTACCATATTGTGGCTGGCCTCTCTAGTAAAGACAGATGCAAAAAAGCAGTAAGCTTTGGTCTTCTCATCACTACCTGTTGATAATTTTTCCTTTGCAATTTGTGTTCCAACATACTTTTTAATCTCCTAGTATTACTAATGTTCTTGAATGATTTCTAGTTATGCACCACATCACTTCATAGTTGTATCTCATTTCATGCTTTTGAGAGTCTATCTCTATCATCTTTTGCTATTTCTGTAAGCCTGTCTGTAAGCTGACATAATTTTTACCTCCTGTACGTCTTCAAGTATTGCTGGTAAGCGAAAAGATTACTGTTTACTGAACTCTCTCTGTTAGTTTCTCCTTATTATAGTTTGCACTTGCGTCCTTAGTACAGTCATGTTGAGGAACTGCCATTTCTCCTTGACTATTTTTCGCTTTCAGCTTAGTTCCTGGAGAGCTGCCCAGTCAATTTTTTGAGGTTATCAATATCTTGAAGTCCACTGGTTTCTGTTTTGCTGTTCTTTCTCCATAATGATGCTCACTTGAGCTGTTTTCTGTATTCAGGTTTTCAAAATACTCATGCCATTAGTTAGAATCAAATATAGAAATCCTTTGTTTCTGGAGGTTTCTCTGCCATCTGTATCTAGTAGTTGTTGCCAGAGCATCTGAAGGAGAATGGGATTCTGTGTCCCAGTATATCCAGTTTCCATTAGTTGCCTGCGTAGCTGAGATGCTTTAGCGCCACCAAGTTCTTTCATTTAAATGATTCTGCTTATTGCTTGTAAAAGCCTCTTCCACCAGATCATCTTGTTTTGGTGAACTTTAATAGATTCCCCACCACATGTATTTCCCTTTAATCATTACTAAGAGCTCTTCAGCTGCTCAAAAGCCCTCTGCATTGTGGGATCTCAAAGCAAATAAATAAGTCCTTAATATTTGAAATATCAGATCCTTCTTTTTTCCTCTACCTGTACTTCTTGAGCAAGTTTCTTATCACCTCGTATACTAGTTCTGAGAATGTGATTGGATTGAGCCCCTTAGGCGAAGTAAGCAATAATTTTGATCCTGTATGAAGACTTCAGTCTTCTCTTGTTTATTCCACATGCTTGTGTATTAGTATGCAGATGTCTAAGATAATCGCTGGATTTGATCCTTTGTTCTCTTCCTTGTCTTGTCTCTGATCCTATTTTGAATAGGCCCATCTTCCCAAAATTTTATGGCCTGTCCAGATAACTCCTTTTAATATGTATCCATGGTGGCTTGCTTGCTTTGTCACCTCTCCCTGTCAGTCCCAAAGATGGCTCACATAGGCTTTACTGGCTCACGTGCAAAGATTGACCTCTGGTGGATTAGAGGGGCTACTGGTGTGACCCATTTGGGCTGTTTCTGCATCTCCTATATATCTATATACTTTGGAGCTGAGGTTCCTGACAGTGGCAGGTGAGACCCTACTTGACGCTTTCTGCCTCTGTATGAGCTGGAGCCTGATGACTCCACAGGTGATCTATCTGTCAAAGTCTCTCTACTTCATTTGTCCTGAAGTAAAAATCTGAGAGTTTTAGATGTGTTTTATTTACAAGGAGAGTCCAGAGAGACAAGTGCAGCAAGTGGGAAGCCAGGAGGAAATAACTTCTCTGCAGTTGCATTGGATGTCCATCTGCGTTACCCATTCACCAAATCAAAAGAGGTGGTTGCTTGTGGAAGAGCTTGTGAGTAGCTGTCTCAAAATCACAACATGGTCTTGAGTTTGCAATGTAGACTCAGAACTTTACTTTCCTTCTAATGTCTCTTTTCTGTGGATATATTTGAGAATTTTATTCTGGACAGTATATACAGCCCAAGCAAGCACTGTGCTTTACTGTAGACTACCCTGTGCATTGTCAAAATAGCTTTGACACCAGTGGTACAGCACTCACCTTTTCACCCTCTGCGCTCTTCAACCCAGCTACAGCAGCGCAACAAGTGTGCATCCAGCACAGTGTGAATCAGCATGCTTATTTTTAGACTCTTCATGTCTTACGTCTTTGTTTTCTTAGGTATTTTAATTTCCACAAAACCACATCTGTGGGCAGGGATTTTTCCTGCTTGGTCTTCAGGAGATGGTGCATATTCATTTCCAGGATGGTATAAACAACACAGAGCAAAAACAGTGACCTGAAGAATTCGAGGAACACCTGGGTTGCTACATCGCTGATGTGTCCCCGGGGGCTGCCAAGGAGAAGTGCCCAACCCAGGGTATGCACAAAAAGGTACCTGCTCCTGGGCTGCACAGCTGGAATTGGGCTCCTCTTGGGACACTTGGTCCTTCTCAGGCTACCAGGCAGCCCGACGGGAGAGGAAGATATGGGGATGGAGGAGGAGATTAGCCCTCGCCCAAGTGCCTCGTGGTGAGAGCCGTCACCTCACCCTGTTGGGGTTTCCTTTTGTCAGCAGAGAGAGGAGAGGAATCCAGGAACCTCTTTTCTCCCATTGACTTTTTCAACGAAGAAGCATTCCTCCCTCACCTGCTCACTAGTTTTGGAGGGGGTTTGCATCTTTTTTTTTTTTTTTCCTGAAAGTTACATGCTTTCTTTAAAAGAATTGATTTTTTATTGAGGGATGCTGAGAAGCATATTCAAGTGCAGGAGTTGGGTGGACATGAAACTGCTGCTGCTCCTCTTTTAACTATCTTCCTGCTGTTAGAGATTTATTTTTAAAATTGTGTGTAAATGCATTTCACATGCTACTGTGAAAGATTGAGTTAGTTAAGAACCGCATGAGCTGCTTTTATATTACAGACTCAGATTGGATAAATAAGGGGAAATTCCGGGGCTGGGGAGTGGCAGTAGGGGAGGCTGAATTACAGGCAGTAAAAGTAAATGTTGCCAAATCCTATACATTTTAAATAACAAAAAATGATCTTTTTAAGCTCTTTTCTTTTGGCAGTGCATTGTGTGGAACTGTTTTGATGGACGAAACTACAAAGCCATGGGGAAATTCTTCAAAGGTCTGGCACAATCTGGAGCCTTGGTGTGCTTTGATGAATTTAATCGTATAGAGCTGGAGGTAATTGTAGTACCAGTTTCTTAGCAAAGTTGGTATTCAATGAAAGTGACAAGCTTGACAACTTCATTAACAGTACTGACATTAAACAACATTGACTGAAGCTTACTGTTAAATGAAAAAAAATACAATTTTAGTACATTTTAATCAAACTCAACCAGTTGTCTATGCCAAATCTGTCCTTGTGATTTTTTTATGGTTTCTGCATTCTCTACTGTAAATATAGCCAGAGAAATATTGCTGTTGCAACCTTCTGAGCACAGTGACAGAGGGAGGTTTGTGGGGAGACATTGTATTTTGTTCGTGATAGATTAGCGGCAAGATTTCTCTTCCGCACTGGTATGCAACCTGCCACTCATAGTGTTTTGAAAGACAGGAGTTAACTTTCATCTACAGAAAGCTCACAGCCAGGGAGAGAGACTGCTTTAATACCACATTTATTGCCTTGGGAGGGGGCAACAAAAAACAAAAAGCAACCCTGCAAAGAGGGATCTGCAACAAATGAGAGCTCTGGGTTTCAAGAAGGTAATTTATTACACTTGCACAAAGCATAATTAAATGTCCACATAGGGAAATACTGCATAACTTATTTGCTTGTATGAACTGTGGTGATCTGGTTGATCTTTTATAGCTCCTACATTTTTCTGATTTTTTTTTTTTTGCTTTCTTTTTAAATCACAGCTACTGGCAACCCTTGGTAGAAGGTATTGACATTGAATTATGTTTTAACCATTCATTTAAATTTCTGCTTCTGAGGTAGCAACGAAACAGGCTTTAAAAATACAATATGCTTGCTGTATTTTCCATTATCTTGTATTAGACCATTAGAGATACATATCTATTTCTGGAAGATGCTATGGCTTTAGCATTTTCATTCATTTAGCAGGTTATCATTTGATGCAGAGGGAATTTTCCAATGCATTGGGCAATTTATTAGCTTAAGGGTGTGATGGATTTTTGTTTTTATTACATTTAGTAGCACATTAAAACATCATTTTAAAGTTTAAAAACAAATGTGCTTTTTGGGTTTTGTTTTCAAGCCAAAAGTGTGTCGAAGAGCTTGCTTTGCACTTCCCTTCAACGCTCTTTGTAGCTGTCCAGCAAATGTTGACCCTTCAGACACTGGGTCTGAGCAGGTGCAGGTGTCGGAAGATATGTCTGGACTCCCCCCCCCCCCCCCCCCGTTTATTATCAGCAATTTGGGTGGGCTGGCAGAGTGGAGCTGTCAAACAATCCAAAAGGAACATAACAGCTTTGCTAGGGTGGACAAAATTATAGGATCATTTCTTCCTTATCGCTGTTTGCTCCTCTGCTGGACTTAGAAAGATTTTCTCCCTAGATTGCAATATCATGAAGAGCAACTGTGCCTGCATTGGTTCTTTTTCAATAAAAAGGCAGTGTGCACTCCTTTTTATATTAGAGTGCAGCATACACCAAGTAAATGCCTGAGTGAAATCTCTTTTGCCTTTGTGCACTTTTTTCCGTTGCCCACTGACAGGAGATCCCTCAAGACCAGCACTAAGCTCCTCTTCATTAGAACCCAGTTTTCAATTTAAATTTTAATTAGAATGGATGACTAGGATACTTACCATTCGCTGTAATTTCTGCATGCCACTAATCAACAACCAGAAGAATACTCCTTGTTTTTATTTCTAAAAACAAAGTTCCTTTTCTGTAAAAGGTTTGTTGCTGGCAGTTAAAATTACTTCAGCTCATCCCATATAGTTTCATTTTTGAATGAGATTCATGCTTGCAAAGGGATATTCTTTTTTCATTCTTTTAATGTAAGGTCACCTAGAACCTGGATTCTTACATTAATTTAGGGCTAGAGTGCAGTTAAGGTTAGGGTTAAACTGCCTATGTGTGCGGTCCTAAAAGTGTTATTTAGCACTTTTTTGATCCATTATGATATATTATATTATGTTATATTAATATATTATCATACACTGGATATAGTGATATATACTTGATGAGATTCAGCTGGAGGATTACACCTCTCCAGTGTTGATTTTACTTATCTTTTTATCATTACTTTTGTTTGTTTTAATTCTGACACCTAGCTTGAATTCCAGATGTCTTCAAACTGGAAAATAAACCATTAGGAGATCTAAATATTACCTATGTGGTATTTCTGGTCCTCAAACTGCTGAAGAAATTTATTTCCAAAGAAAGAAGTGCCATACAAATGGCAAAGGATTTTATCTAACCAAAAGGCAATATACCTGATTAAGGAATTCGTCAGCCTCTGGCACCCAGAGGCTGCCACAGACAGCGTGAGCTGGTACAGGATAACTTTGGTAGAGGCCACACAGACATTTGAATGCTCTGATATCATTTGAAGGCTTTTATAGCATATTTAGATCAGTGCCTGGAAATCCATCAGAGGCCAGTAGGTATCTTCTTCTGGTTCAGGTTGCTGGTCAATCCCCTCAATCATTCCCAGCCACCGCTCATTATCACTGTAATTGCCTGGCAGTAAGACAGTTGGGTCTGTCAGGGTGCTAACATCAGAGCTGTGAGTCAGGAAAGACCTTGGGGTTTCTGAGGCTTTTTCATGTCCTAAAAAGAGCTCAGATCTAATGCAGCGTCTAGTCTGTAGACTTCAACTGCAAAAAAATATCATTTTTAGAACATGTCTGGTTTCTTCCCTCGATCCAATACTGTGACATCGGTCTCATCTGCACAAGCTCAGCTAAGCCGCTATCATCCACTCTTGAATCTAGAAATTCACAAAGTTATTCATCACTTTGTAAGTGTTGAAACGGATGACATAAAAATACAGAGACTGTAAATGTCCTGTAGGGAGAACCACTGGGAATTCCACTGGGAATTTTGCCGTTAAAGTGAGTAGATCCAAAATTTTGCCTCATCATCTTTAATTGCTCTTCAAAAGCTCTAATACCATCACTCTTAATTTTGTATGAGTATTTGCACAAGAACATTCAGAATACACAGTGGGGTTTTTGAAATTTCTAATTTTAAAGTCACACACTTGAAAATTTTCTTAATGACACACTGTAGGAAAGAATAAATGGCAGAAAGGGGAAATAAAATATTCCCTTAGAATTCTGGGCACTAAGAGCTAAATGACTGTAAGTTCACGACTGGTGTGTTACAGGGCCTGAAACTGTATCAGAGGGGTAAGTATTTACAAGAATTTCAGACGGTAGAAGAAGCTAGCTAACATGCCACTGCATCAGGCCAGATATTACATTATAATGGATCACACAATTCAAATAACTTCAGAATTTCTCTCATTTCATAGAAAGATATTATGCTGCTTCTGCGTGCTTAAAGAAAGTACACTTAGACGCAGCTATAATCACAAGAAAAGTAATACTCTAACAGGAAAATGAAATAGGACATTATCATGCTGGTAGATAGCAAAAGAAGTGAACTCATCTTTTCTGCAAGTGCATTCCCCAAACTAGAGATAAAAACAGTGATTTAATTTCTGTAATAAATATTCTAAGAGAAAGAAGTCCAACCTTTTGCTTTCTGACCCCAACAATATTTGTTATTAATAATAAAGTGTTTGGATTACTAGCCTCAGCTATTTTTCCTTTTTTTCTTTAATCTGTTCCTATGTGTTCTGGTTTTTTTTTTTTTACAGTGCCTGAATAAGTAACGGAATTCCAAGTGTGGAAACTGTAGCTATGAGGGAGCTGTAGAGAAATAAGCAATACAGTCTTACAGTATATATCAATAGTATTTCTTTGTCATTCTCCTTCTGGAGCTCCCATAGGGTGCCACCCACCCTAAGGGTGCCACCCACCCAGGCACCCTGCTCGGACGCGACAGGGAAGGAGGCATTGCATCAGGCCATGCAATCACCAGGAAGACAGCGCACCTGGATGAATCTGGTTTTCTCCAGATAGCCAGCAGAAATAGAGGACGCGTCTGAAAGCTCTTTCACACACGCTTTGGCTAAGCTAGTGCAAAGATGGTCACGTTATGACGTATTCTTGGAGAAGGTGGTATCCATCGATGCAAAAATTTCTTCAGCCCATCATTGAGCTAGTGGTTGGTCTCAGGGTATCTAATATCTGCTTTGTTATTGGCATTTATCAATAAGAGAAATTGGTGGAATTATCTTAAAGGAGGGCTTTACTCCCAATTCACATCAGGTAAAACAGGAAATAAGTCTCTTCTTTTTGCCTCCCTATACCTGCTTAATTTGAACCCCAGCATGTACTTTCCCTCATTGCCAATTCTTGTATCCCCATGTTCAGCAGCACCCTTCTCTTCCCAGCTTCCTAACCTCACCTGCTTGTTCTCTGCCACTGATTAAAGTCCAGTTTGGGTTCCTTATTTTTATATTATCTTGTAGAAGCTGAAGCATGCACACAGGTTCAGATTTAACACTATCTTCATAGCCACGTGCTCTACTCTGTGACAATGATAGAAATGTTAATTTGAAACTGGAGAGTCCTCAAAAGACGACTTATTAGTGCTTCCTGCCACATCTGAGGAAAAGGACAGATTCTGCCTGATGCAACCTCCCTTCTCGGTTGCCCCAGGGTAACAGTCTGCTCCCAGGGGCTGTCAGACCGAGGTCTACAATAGTGACCTGTGTTGCATGCAAAGACTTTTGTATTACAAGATCATATCTCACTTTTGGAAACATTAATTTTTAGAAACACAAATGCTGTTTACTGGGAGGGGCTCAGTTCCAGCCTGTGCCTTCCAGACCAAAATCAACAAGAGTAAGACAGATCGCATTTTTTCCTTTGCTGAGACAGAGGTAAGGGAAGATCCATCCCGCTCTCAGGTGTGATTTCCTGATCTGTAACCAGTTCCCTCACCTGGAACCCACTCTGGCACATTGATCTTTGTGCATTCAAAATATTGGTAAAACAGATTTCAGTACCATCCCCAGCTTTTCCGCCATCCTGAAAAGATGTGACACCCTCCAAATATAGAATGTGGCTAATTGAAGGCATTGAGTTGAGCAGGCAGAGTGCTAAGGGAATCTTGCACCATACCCATACACTGCACAATGCTGGTCCTGTAAATTTAGTGCATGAATTCTTTCAAAAATGTGCTTTTCCCATCAGGCAAACATCTTGGGGTGTGTATCTCTGTATATCAATGATGGTTGTCTATTTTTGTTAATTTTACAATATTTGCTTATTTTATGGTATCTTGCAAGGCTGTTCAGTTTTCACTGCTTTTAAATTACATTCTCTTGTGCAAGGTATCACTTAACTATTGTTCTTTTTTTTTTTTTTAATGTGCATGTGTTCACACAGCAGCCTTGAGAACAGCATGCTGTGATCATTTTTCCTTACAAATGAAGGGAATAGCTGACTTTTCCTATTCATTTTCCAAATGTCACTTCATAAATTCACGTGGTTTGTAACCACTGAAACTGTCCTGGGTAGGTTCTGCTGTTCACTTATTTCCATAAGCAAACTTTTAAACTCATTTTTCCTGTTTCTAACATTTTCAATACTCTTACTTTGAAAGCTTCAAAGACGACTCAGGATAATTAGTTTAAATGCTGAAATCCCATTTTTTCTTACAGGTGGTCTTGGATATTCATGACTATGGGGATGAAATGTCGGCTGTTTACAGACTTTTTTTTTTTTCGAAAAAATGAAGTATCAAAACATTTATTTTTATCCTTAAAAAATAATTATGCTTAAAAATAATCCTTTACTATGTCCTCCTAAAATTCTCATGCAATGTGCCTCTCACTATACCAAATGTGTTCAGTTTAGAAGACTGAACACTGAGCATCTTAAGATCTAACATCTTAAGATGGATCTGGACTTTTTTCTGCTGCTTAAAATTTTATGCAGTGCAAAGAGTGTGCTCTGGGAATGCTTGCCAGCACCCTTGCTAACAATGCAGAAGGCAGAAGAGGATTTAGATCATTCCTCCAAAGCTCTGCACTAGCTCTGCAGTACTAGTCTTGGTAAAAATGTTTAAAATATATGTAGTAAAGCAACTTGAAATCCTGACCTTAGAGCAGTCAGAGAAAGCCTGGCCATTAATTTTGAAAGCATTATATGCTCTCTTGCTAATTTAGCAATGCATGTTGGCATGTGACTAATGAAGAGAACTGCTCAAATTGGTTTACTTGACTGGGGCTCGGATCTGTGCAGATTTCAAAATGTATAGAATATATGTACTTTTAAATTAATTTTTCCCTTGTGACTACAGTCCTATAAAACATTGAATCTTTATTGGACAGTTGTTTTGTTTAGGTACAATGGTCTTGTTTTTGAGTGAAGAATTCATGTCAGAGTGGTATTTTCTTCATGGACATATTGCCAAATTTATATTGAAATCCACTTTAAAATCTATTCTTCCCTCACTATATTTTTGCATGTTTATTTTATGTACAAGGAGTAGATATTCTGAGTGGGCCAAAGATGATCTTGTAGCAGAATTGTTCATTACCCTGGTAATTTTAGATCTAACTGCACACTAATTTTTCAAAGCTTTTGATTATTTGTCATTAAATGTATGTGAAAGTTGCACTTGGGTAATGGGACTGATATGTTTATAGCATGTAAAAGATTCACTTGCATTTCAACAATGTATTTGACTATGCGGGTATTTATTTCAAGTATATAAATTTCCCAAATTGATGACCACACATCTGTGTACATATTTCATCCTGGTGAAAGGTTGCAATATTTTCCCCAAAGAAAATACATCCCGTATTTCGTTTCCTCATGCAGCTAATGTTGAGTGAGTTGGTTTTTTTTAAACTAAGGGCTCAAGACAATGTTTGTTTTCTTATTTGTGTATTTGTTTAAAAGAAGAGTTAGATTGCTATACTTAAGTGTACTACCCTGTTTCTTTGACAGTGAATGAAAAAAACAAGCTTCTAGTTAACTTGAATGTTTGAAAGGATTTCTTCTGAAAAGGCGAATTCTTCTGTTGGAATTTTCTATTTCCTTATCTTCAGCAGGGCCAGACTTTAAAGGCCTGAAAGCAGCTCCCATTGATTTTTCTGCAAGTCCCTAATCATGTATCCAAGAAAGAAATTTGACCCTAAATAGGGATTTCTAGGGCAAGGGGGATTTGTCTGGGCAGTCTGCTTCTGAAGGAAGAAAGCTATATTCTTTCCTCTCTTGAAAGGCAGTTGATGAAAGAAACATAAGGAACAGCTTGGCAAAAGGAAAACAAAAAGGTTCTAAACTGCAGGTAGAAACAATATATCTTTTGATAAAGCTAATGTTGCTTTGTGTTAAAAGCAGAGTTCAGATTGCCAGGAGTTACACTCTTTGTGCGATGATTTCCTACCTCATGCCATCAAAGACTTGCAAGCACCATGTTGAATAAACTACTACTCAAAAAGAAAACCAGGGAAAAAAAAACCCTTGAAGGTAAGAGATGATGAACACGTGTTGTACTGTCTTTTATAAAGAGAGGGATGCAGATCTCGAAAAGTGAGATGAAGGGGGCAGAGACATGGTGGGGTGGCAGGTTTCAGCCACTGCAGTGCCTTGCCTCCGAGCAGAAACACAGCACACCTTTGAAACACTGGTCTGGTGTTCAAGCAAAAAGCCCCCAAAACATCATTACCCCAGAGAGAAAGTAAAAAAAGTGTTTGGACTTGGATTTTTGTGCAGAACAAGGACAGACCGTACCCAGCCCGGAGCAGCTTCTGGGGTGACAGTCCTGCGCCAGGGGGGCTGCGTCCCCAAAGCAGCCAGGGGGCTGAGCCCTCTCCCCTGCCTCCGGGCAGGATGGCTTTGGGGGTGACACCCTGCCCTGGCGGGTGCCTTCCCTACGGTGTGGAGACAGCCACTGCCGATGGCATCGGGGAGAGGAATGACATCCTGAAGGCAGCGGGAGGAAAGTGTGATACTGCACTGGAGGCTGCAGAGGTATACCTACAGAGATACCCCAACCAAGTAGTTGCCAGTTTCCCTTTTTTTTAATGGTTGCTTCCTGTTTGGGTTTTTTCTTCTTCCTTTTTAAAAGCACATTCCTAACCAAGACAGTCTGTGATGTAAAAATCAACAAAACAAAATACCAAACTTCTGAGTAAATTTTCTATCTGCTACCCCAGCTTCAATAAGCTAATAGCTCAATTGCAAGTAAGTCATTTATTCTTGCCTATTATGGTTTTAAGGAATAGGTTATATTTAGCATGCTCATATTAAAAAGGGGCTGTTTATCTATGTTCTTTTTAATACAACATGGGGAAAGTGATTAAAAGTCAAAATAAAATGGAATATTTATAATTTTGCCCATCTGTTAGTTACTTTTTTTTTTTGCCTCCCTGGACAGAGTGGAAAATAAGTTTGCATTAATTAATTCAAGCAATTCTCTGTTGTACTATCCAAACACGATGTCTAATATCTGCAGCCTGTTTCAGCTCTCAAAATAGATGAAGGGAAAGATACAGATATATTTGAACAGGTGTAACGATAACTTAGCAGGGGATATTTTAGGGGTGAGAG
Organism: Gymnogyps californianus; assembly: GCF_018139145.2. Lineage (NCBI taxonomy): Eukaryota > Metazoa > Chordata > Aves > Accipitriformes > Cathartidae > Gymnogyps > Gymnogyps californianus. Next base: position 166,785,477 of record NC_059471.1, on the reverse strand, counting down.
GGGTTGTGGTTTGGGGTTTGTTTGGTTTGGGTTTGGGTTGTGGGTTTTTTTATTTCCTGGTGTAATTGCCTCCACACACACACATGAAAAAACCCTATAAAAATGATCACTGAACTTCCTCCTTGCTATCTGCAGTTAAGTTGGAAACAATGAATTCCCTGTACTTTTTGCCCCTGCCCTGTATGACAGCACCATCTCTTTGATACTAGATTTCCAGTAGGTAACCTTGTTACTTTGATGAAATGTCTTTGAGAGGTGGGTTCACGGTAGAGAGTTCGCTAGTCTTACTGCCATAAAATGGGAATTTTAAAAGAAACAAGAATGTAAGCTGCTTGTTCTTTAGGCTTAGGGAAGGCTTTGTTTCACTCCAAAGCCTGCAGATTTCATGCATAACCCAAATAGAAATTATTTTCCCATTAACTAGGTGTCTTTTCCTGACTATTTTATTTTATTTTATTTTACTTTATTTTATTTCTTACTAGCTCATTTCAGAGCTGTGTCCAGCAGCCTAGTACAGAGAGCAGGGCACATCATTACTTGTCTCCACATGCCACTGCCACTGTCTAGATTGGAAGAAGAAAAGGACTCAGTAAGGTTCCTGCTGAGATCGTACCAATCTCCAGTAGGATGTCAGGATGATCTACTGGTGAGGGATGAAAATCTGGGAGTCAGCAGAGTTCTAGCAACTATTGTAAAGAAAGCCACCGTTTCATTACGTGGCTTGTGGCAACTCATCAGCTTTTCTTTTTAGTAGTCAACCTTGCTGTTAAATTGTGGAAAAGCAAAACCTTGTGGAAAAGCAAATATTTCATCTAAGCTGAATTGTTTCTCGTAAATAAAATTTTTAAAGGTAATTTGCTTGAGCTTTGCCATTATATTCAGGAGACATTTATCAAACCTTTTTCTTGTTTCCTGTGTAATTTTAGAAACTCCAACTAGTGAAACATTGTTACAGCTAAATAAGTAGCTCAGCTTCACTGGGGAGCAGGCTACAGAGACTGCAAGCACTGACAGTTTTGCTGAGATAGTTTCATGGCCCTCTAGCACGAAGTGATGAGCAAAGAAAACACCAACTCTTGATTAAAAAGAAATCCACTTATTTAACATTCTTGCTTTTAATATCAATTTAGCCTTCAAGTAGCCAGTGTGAAAGCGGATGCAACATTGCGTGTCTTGCTGGTATGCATTAAGCCCTTGAATGCCTATTTTTTTAATTTGGAGCTGAAGTTTGACCTAATTTAAAGTTTTCCAGTCTTGTAATTATAAATTGGATGTATTCCAATGGCTAGTGTTATATCAGATATACTTTTAAAATGAGTTCCAGATTTTTAGTTCTTGTCACAACCCATGGGTGAAGAGAGTAAAATCTGTCCCCGTCCTCACTGGAAATCTGAAAGTTAATTTCCAGACATAGGAAGTGTTGGTTCCCACCAAAACAATCAGAGATGTCAGCTTGCCAAAATTAACTCATCATGCTGGTGGCAGAGGGCATTTTACTTGGAGGCATCTATTTTATACTCACATTCCCAATTGTCTGCTTGTTCTCGGGAGGAACTGGTGGAGTAACAGAGCCGACTTCCTCCCGCCCCACTGCCGAAATGCCTTTTCTGACCATTAGACAGAAAACAGCTCTGTGAAACTATTTCAGTTTCAAGTGTGTTAGCACATTCAATCACAACATATCAACTACTTCTTTACAATAGAAAGCTTCCTTGAACGCTTATGCTGTGTTTTTGCATTGCAAACCAGCTTCCTTTTTACACATGAATTCATAGATTTAGCTTAGGAAATTCCTCTGTGCAGAGGGCTGCGGGTTTCTGGGGTGCCGAGCTGGGAGACGGGGAGCGAATGCCCTCCCGCAGGAGCATTGACCACCTCCTCACCTGCTGCTCCAGGGCAAGAGGCACCTCTTGGACCTCTCAGCCCCTGACACAAGCACAGAGCAACACATATGTTCAAAACCAGAACCAAACCAAAGGCCCTGACAAAACTGAGCGCTCCACTGCACTCCCTGCTATCCCCCTGGAGAGAAGAGCAGAGAGGGAATAAAAGATAAATGGCAGGTATTAAATGTGGTGCTGAACACGAGGCTGAAGGGTATGCCTATGAGAGCTATAATATATACTGATAAAGAATACAAATACATAGCATATAATAAAATGATATATATAAATGTATATTAACAATATGTTTGATTTTCTATTTATGTTATGCAGTAGTGTTGTGGTTTAACCCCAGCCAGCAACTAAGCACCAGGCAGCCGCTCCCTCACTCCTCCCCTCTCCCAGTGGGATGGGGAGGAGAATTGGGAAAAAAGGTAAAACTCGTGGGTTGAGATAAGAACGGTTTAATAACTAAAGTAAAATATAATACTAACAATAATAATAATGAAATATAATAATGAAGATAATAATAATAATAGTAATGAAAAGGAATATAACAAAAAAAAGGAAGAAAAAAGAAGAAATAAAACTGAAGGAAAAAACCCAGTGATGCACAATGCAATTGCTCACCACTCACTGACCGATGCCCGAACAGTGATCCCCCCCCTCCCAGCCAACTTCCCCACTTTATATACTGGGCATGACGTCCTATGGTATGGAATATCCCTTTGTCTAGTTCGGATCAGCTGTCCTGGCCACGCTCCCTCCCAGCTTCTTGCACACCTGCTTGCTGGCAGAGCATGGGAAACTGAAAAGTCCTTAGCTTAGGATAAGCGCTACTTAGCAACAACTGAAACATCAGCGTGTTATCAACATTATCCTCACACTAAATCCAAAACACAGCACTGTACCAGCAACTAAGAAGAAAATTAACTCTATCCCAGCTGAAACCAGGACAAGTAGTATTATTGTTAAAAAACTAGTATGATGTGTTGTTTAAAAACGAAAAGCAGGCATGTTTTATCAGGATGATTTAAGACCGTATACAGTAAAAATAATCTATCATAGAGAAGAATTAAGCTTTGGCTGGAGACGAGACTAGCATGCAATCATCATAGGTTAAGTACTGGCAGCATAATGTGTTACCACCCATCAGAGGAGCTGCCTTGATTACCTGTGTGCAGGGTGAGCCTGGTTGAACTGGGAGGTAAAGTGGGTTAGTCCAAGCCTCAATAAAATAGACTGAAGTTAATGCAGTTAGGAAGAAGTTTCAGCTGCTGTGTTTTGGCTCATCTTTGGGGAAGGTTCTATCAAATCAAAGTTGGGGTTTGGTCGCTCAACTGAGAGGCGGTAAGTTATTAAGCTGTTGTAATTCAGTCTTGTTTGCTTGAAAGCTTATGTCAGTCGGTGCCGCTGTGGGTGGGCGGGAACCGACTCGCTTGTCCTGCAGATGCTGAGCAGGACATGGGTGTGCAACATTGTGGTTTCTTACAGTCCACCCATTTGTACAAGGTTTCTTTGCCCTTTGTTTTTTCGTTTTACTAGTGTTGTTTCCCCACTTGTTTTTGGACAATCAAGAATATGTTTCTTGGTGTTTTTCTCCAGGAAAAGCTACACAAGGTTTTCTGGGAAGAGAACCATCCTAGCGAGTCACCGGAAAAAAATGTGCCTCTTGCGTGAGCCAAACCCTGAACTGGGATTTCCACTATATTTAAATATGCTATGATCTCTGCATATCAGAAATCACATCTCAGTGGAGACTTTATCAGACATACTCAGTATGGCCCATTATGGCTGGCAATATGACCCTTTAAATAAAAATTATTTTAGGAGGCTATTTGTTGCTGGAAATGTAAAGTGATATACTCTAAATGGGCTTTTAAACTAAGGAAATATTGGACTCAGTTCTTCGTTGCTGGATTTGGAAACTCTCCGAGGAAGATTTTTAAAGTTTATATCTTGTTTACAGTGTGTTCGCACTCACACATCAGATAAAATGTTATGTTTTCTTACCTTAACAGTTACTGATGAAAAAGTTTAACGAACAGCCTAACACAGGAATTTACCAAAAGTAATGTCCAGGAGGATCTAGAAGACAGTTCTGTCCAAGATGAACAGTGTAGTTCATCAAAGTAGAAGCATTTCATTTTATTTATTTTTACCATCAGTTTGGATGTAAATTCCTGAGGCTCACACCGAGTTTGAATTCGGTTCATTTTGTCTTATCTTTTTTTAAGAGAAGAAAATGAGAACAAAGCCATTAATATCTCCAGTTCATGTTTTCCCCAGTTTATAATGACATACCAGGAGACTCATAAGGACTAGAAATAAATGTCTGCAAAAAAACTCTGTGTTCTTTTTCTTCTTAGCAGGCAATTGTACGATCAGAGCTGACTTTTTACTTCAATTGGTGTATTAAAAAACCTGTATAAAACATTGAAGATTCTATTCTAAAATCAATCAAGCATCTTCCCAACATGAAACCCCCAGTTCAGATCCACCTTATGTTGTAAATGATAAAGCAGGAGCAATTTCACTCTCTTGTTACAGTTTTGAAAAAAATTGTGAACTCTATGCAATAAGGTTTTAGCACCTATGTTCTGAAGGTGTAATCCTACAAGAGTAGCAATTTGCCAAACTTGAGTAATTTTTTTTTTTTTTTTAAATAGAGCTGATATTTTTGGTTTGTTTTGCAGTCTGAAAGTGAGAGATGAAAATGATGATGGAAAGGGGTTGTCCCTTATAGTTGTAGCTGTACTGTATTTATGAAGCCTTCTAAAACCAGTATGTACAGAGCCATCTTTTCAACAACTATTAAAAAGTTGCTAGTGAGTAGCCAACAACTACCACATCGACCTGCAGACTAGAAAGCGGACAGAGGTTGCTCTATCCAGGCTGAAAAGCAAACAAATATGGGGTTTGTGGAAGAGGCAGGGCATTATCCGAAGGATTTTTGTTACTTACAGATCTCCCTAACCTTGAGTGCATGCATAATAAACTGTGTCTGGTTAAAGAATCTCTTTGCTGAGTGTTTATTCCCTGTTGGTAACACAAGAAGTACATGACTTCCGGGTTAAATACAGCCTTTTCTGGTATCTATTGTCAATTCTATTTACAAACACATGGCTGCTGGTTGGTTTCAGTTGGGCCAGACTTGGAAAAGTGCATCTTTTGGGCTGGGGACATCAGGCACAGTGTTCTCAATTAAAGTAGCTAGAGGATATTTTTGACATGATGCCTCTTTAAATCTTTATAGACTTTTAAGGTGAGACTTTGCAAGGAGGCTCTGTTTATAAACAGATTATAAAAGATTAATGGCTTTTTTTACCTAGTGGTTAACCAAATCTTACAACATACCTCCTGACAGGTTACTTATGTTGATTCTGTTTATGTCCTCGTGACCATTTGTACTTTGTAGCTGCCTTTTTCTTCACCTCATAAACATGTGGGACACTTTACGCTCATGCATCAAGTATGCTAACTCATTAAACTCTCTGGTAATCTCTTCCAATTTATATATAAAAATGGGATGCACTGAACCTCCCTGAGATTCACCCCAAATAATTCCACGGCAATAATAGAATTATGAACACCCACCTATATATAATTGATAATAAAATCTTATCTAATTTTGAAAGATACTGTAAATTCTGTATTAGAAACATTATAAGTGATGCTAATGTAAAAAAAAAAAAAAGTCCTCCCAAACACTATATAAATCAGGTGTTTTTTCTGCAAAATGCTCTCTACCTTTTCCATATGAGAAAATCATTATCTAGTTAACCAGACAGCAATGCTAGAGCATTAAAAAATGTAAATTGTGTAAGTACTACTTGAAACAATGACTGTTGCTCCATTTTGAACTGGGGAAGAGAAAGAATAGTCTAGTAGCTAGTTGAGCTTGAAAGATGAGATCTTTTTCCCAGTATCGCACTCTAGGTAAATCACTTAAGCTGGGCTACTTTTCATCTGACTCTGATCTAATAGTAAGATGTCTAAGTTTGAGCCGATGACTTTGCACTGCCCTGGCAGGAGACGTAGAGACGGGGATGTTTCCAGAGGGTTATTCAGCAGATGAGCCTGGGGTGACATCTAACTTTAGCTACTCAAATTAGGGCAGACAAACATTGTGCTTTGTTTCTCTGACTCATAGAATAATGGCACAGAGAGGCTGGATGGTAAACATATTTAATACAGAGAGGTACTCAGGAAGCCTGCAGTTGGAGGCAGTATCAGTATCTCAAATGGATACACAGACAGATTTTGCCATGACATTCCCAGACAACAGAGCACTTCCAGGGGTTCTGGGATTTGTTTTGGTTTATTTTTAAGGTCTGTTTGTTCACAGTATGAGTGAAGCTTTAATTGAGTGGGAACTTGGGAGAATAAAGCTCCTTTGGTAAAATAATGAATATTACTTCAATTAATGTTGAGTAATTAATGTTACTTTAATGATAAGTGAGAGAAAAGAAGTTTACTGCTCATGCCCTGATTATGAATTAACCACTTTTGTGGGAACTTTAAAGAAATGTTCACAATTTCATTAAGAATGTAAGTCTGAAGCTGGTGAGCTGCTGTGAACTAACTAACTCACCTGGAAGTGGGGAAAATGAATCAGTAGCCCTAGATTTGCACTGATCTGGCTCTTCTTTGTTATTCACATACCTGATCAATTTACAAAGTTCCCACTTTACAGTCAAAGAAAATTCCTCTTAGAATAGGTGTTATCAGATTTATAATCACTGAAAGCAGATTGCAGTATTCATAGAAAGCTAGGATTTTTATTTTAGATAAATATTAAATAGAAAGTATAGCATTTAACTTTTCAGTTTGTATACATAGATTTAATTTTTATATCACCATTTTATTACCATTTTTGATATCCCTGTGAAGCTGTTCCAAGAAAAACCTTTCTTTCCATTAGAATTCATTTTTCTTCTTGATTTGCATGGTAAGAGGCATAGTTACTTGTATTGAACATGAGTATTCATAGCAAAAGATTTCAATTTCGCAAGGAAATTCCAAGTATCTATAAAGAACCTTAATATGATATACTTTAAATTCTGAGGAGGGCACTGTCTAGTCTGGAGCACAGTTTAGTGATTCTGGAAAATAAATGGATAGAAATAAATTAAAATTTAACTGACTTTTATTTAATTATCATGTTGCTAAAGTTTTAAATGGCAGATGTCACTTGGAATAGATGCTGTTCTCCAGATCCACAATCAAATTAATCAATAAAACAGATTTGCTTCAATGTTTTCTCTGCATGTAGAAAATGGAAATTCTGTCTCTCATCTGCAACATGCAGCTCCTGATTCTTATGTGTTAAAGGTGCTGTTTTCCGTGGTGAAAATTAAGAAGAAAATGTTTTCTGTATCTCCAGCTATTTGAGCCTGCTCCAAAGAGCCAGCTGGATCCAGCATTTTCACACAGATGCAGGCAGTGATAGTCAGATGGCTCTGTAAGAGCTGCTGCTCAGTTTTGGGTGCAGTTCTGGCCACGCTCAGGCTGTGATTTCTCTGTACAACAGTACTGTCCTTTATCACCTGTATAAATCCCAGAAGGGGTAAGAAGGCATAAGTGGGAGAGGGGATGCACTCTCAGGTTTTCATGGGAATAGCAGCCATTTCTGTACTATCTATCTGTCTTAAAATGGAGACCAGTCAGGGTTTGCTCGTTCTACAGAGAGATAATTTTCTGCTTGAGATCCTGCAAATTAATTGCCAAGTGTCTCAGCTATCCCAGGAGAGGCGGTGGAAGGTGTATTGATAGTACCTGCAGATAGCCGGGAGAGATGAGCAGTTAATGGGATTCACCAAGTCACCTCCCCAACGGGGGAACGCGCTTCTGGTCTTAACTTAAAAATCAAATTCACCCGTCGAAGAAGCTCTCCGGCTTTGCAGGCTAAGAGTTTCTCTCCACGCCCAGGATTTCTAGGCTTAACTGCATGATTTCTGCACGAAGGCAGGGACTTTGTCTTGGTCAAGCCTTGTCCCTGTCACTGCAGTGCGAGGGCAAGCAAGAGCTCTCCTTGGGATAGCCAGTGGAAACTGCCCCGCTAGGGCTCATTCCCAACCTAGTCCTGGGGATGTGGTTTGGGAAGAGGTGGGAAAGTTCCCTGCGATGATGATACATGCTGTAAAAGATGGACTTAACCAAGTATATGTTTCAGGGCTACCTAAGCAATGATGTGCAACGCTGCACCCAGCTGCACTGAAGGAACCACTGGACTCCCCGCCATGTGCTGCCACAGTGAATGGGAGCGCTGCATCTATTCCTCATCAGTCCCAGGAATGTATCAATTAAAAGCCGGGAAACTACTGTCTCGTAAGTCTTTACTGGCAAGTCTTGTAAAGTGAACGAAGGAGCATCTCCCATTTTAGCACACTGGTGCCTGTGAAATCTGCGACCCCTTAAGAATCAGGGTAATTTGGCATAGCCTCTGCCCCGCTAGGTTGTGGAAGTAATTCCCCACATACATAAACCTGGTGCCACTGCAGACTCCAGCAGATTTCAATGGCAGGGTCACACGATTTGTTAGGGAAGGTTTAAAGAACAGTGGAAGCATCTGCCTGCACAGGGCTGACAGCCAGACAAGGTAAGATGCTAGCATTCACAGGTTGTATTCAGCAGTGCAATTCAGTAGAGAGCAACCTGGATGAGTTCAGCAGACCATGGAGTAAGAAGGTGTTGAGCATTCGGGTAAAGTATGCGCAGCTGGGCAGACAAGCCTGTGTAGTAGTGATCTGGGTGAAAACATAAATGTGCTACAGATTCCTTGTTCACAAATTTTACTCAGAAAAATATATATGAAAGCAAGGTCACTGTCAACAACTAATTCAGGCAGAATGAAAGCCTTAAGAATTAAGAAATCAAGATTGTTTCTTGGATAACAAATAAGAAGCTCTTCTCATCTTAATATTTTTATTAATGCCAATGAGATTGAGTGTCTGGAGCTGAGAGAGAGGGGTGATAGACACTAGATTGGATCAGCTGAACATACAGAGAGAAATGCTGCAAATCAATTTTCCTTAATACATGGACATGTATACCAAGTGCTATAATATTGCCACACCGAATGAGTGCCTGTAAGGCTTAGTGAATACTGCACTTATCTGTGTGTGTGAATGCCCAACGTGTCTGATGAGATAAGAAATGTTACAAGCTCTCATCTGCAAGTGAAAATGAAGTAAAGTCTTTCTCAGGTTTGAAAAGTTCAGTTCTATGAATTTTTCAAATCATCATTGCCTTTTCAAACTGTTCTGCACCTCCTGGGAAGGGGGAGTAAAAACATTCACCATCTCACAGTTAAGCTTGTTTACATGAGATTTAAGGTTGGTCTTGCAGGCCCAAGGGGCTCAGCTAATCACCTGGACCACATAGTGAAACGACCTCCAAACTCTTAGAAGTTCACTCATCGCTACTCCACCCGCAGCGAAACTAATGGGTACAATTACATCTTTGTTTGCAGCTGGGGAGGGGGGCAGCTGCACTTGGCTCTGCACTGTGGTTCGTACCGTGCCAGGCACGATGAGGTCCCCGTGTCAGGTTCTCCGAATCCCCCACCGAGCCTTTCTCTCCGCTTCCAGTCGCTTTTCCTGCCTGCTCTCCCGGCTCTTCCCAGCATCTGCTTCCAGCTCCGAGGCTGTTGTTAGTCCCAGCTGGGGGACTCCACACCTCACAGGGCCCAACCAGTGTGTTTCAATTACTAAAGCTAACAGCTGATTTAACACATTTCCCAATTATGATGTGCAAAGACGTCACGCAAAACAATCCACGAACTCTGTAAAAGTTTTGCTTTTATAGAAATAGCAATGGAAGGGGCAAAACTTTCCAAGAGGCAGGAAAGGAGACATGGAAAGGAGGCTGACAAGAGAGGTGTGAGGGGATGGAGCAGGACTGTACATCTGATCTGACTTGCCTTCCAGCACAGCTGGGCTGTGCAAAGTGTCCGAATGCCACCTCTTTGTATCAGCCACTCCAGCAGCTGCTTTTGGGATATGTGTGTGGGGAGGAGGACATTTTAGATGTCTTAGCCTATTTCCTGCATGGAAAATTAATAGACCTTGGAAATTTAAGATAAGTTCTCTGAAGAACCTTGCTAGCTTCTTCCCTAATCACCCTTTTTCACACCCATCTTCTCCAGAGACCCCTTTGTATTTGGATCTTCCCTGCCAGTGGGCTAAGGACAGGGTTATATATGTATTTGGTAAATAAAGGCATGATAGCCATCGCATCAGACAGCACAGGCAGCGGCTCTTCACAGAAAGTTACCTACCTGATACAAAAGGCTAGGGGGGAAACAGTGAGAGGGAGCCATTTCAGCTGGGCTCAGCCACACCTTCTGTCAAACAAAGAAAGCACATGTAAGTATAACTAATTACAGAAAGAGGACCCTAATATTTGCCTAATTTGGAGGTGAAGTTCCTTGGAAAAAGGGGAAACCAACTGGGATGAATCTAGACAAGGAAAAGAGGTCTGTACAAAAGCATCCTTAATAGACCTCCCCAACAGATGAATAAGAGAATCTATTTTCTTGCTCAGATATATATTGTCTATGTGTATGTATATGTAAATACAATCAAAGCTTTATACCCTACCATGCCATGTTTTCCTAATACAATTGCCTACTGCTGTACTACTGAATTCCTGCCTCCAGCTCCTGCTCTCTTCTTTCCCTGGGAAATATGGATTTGCAATGTCTGACAGGTCCACGTTGACCTTAATAGAATTACTTCCAATCTATGCTGGCATCAATGAGAGGGACCTCTTGTCTTTTTCTGTGCCTATTGTCAGCAAAAAAGAATTCTTTCATAGTTGCTACAATATGTGGATGGGGAGTGTCTGGGATACTGTTGCAGATATTGGGAATTTGAAAGTGAAAGGGTTTTACCTATGTGAAGCTAGTCAGTCTAATCTATAAGAGAAATAGAACATAGAATTTCTTTGCTGATCAAACTTAATTTCATTAGCTAATGAGTCATGTAATTAAAAGCAATGTGTCCATTTTCTTTTCTGGCCAGACAGCTCCTGGTAGGTGTTGCTGACGCCACCAAATGAAGGGGACCGCTGGGAGCACAAAACTAGTGAGAGAGGAACTGAATACTGATGGCCTCATTGCAAGTCTAGTTCTCTGCACTGTAGACATCTATAGCTTCTTTTTATGAAGTACAATCTCCGTGCTGGGTACCTTCTATGATGATAACCTTAATTTAAGAAGCATGCTGTCACAAGAGAGTGGAGTGAATAGGAAATTGCTAAGGATATTTTCTCTTCCTAAAACAAGAGGTATTTTACTGTGAGAGAGATGTAAATCACAGCAGGGAAATTGGCCAACTAAACTACCAGGGGGCTAGGTCTGGGTAAGAATTAAAGTTAGTCTCTTTATTACGTACCTTATAAGATGCAGCATTTCAGATGCAGCTACAAGGATGGCAACCTCATGTCTGCTGCACCCATAGCCACAACGAGCTGCTCCTCGGGTCCCTTTTGGAGTGCTGGCTGTCCCGCAGGCTAGCTGCCCCAGGATGTGCTAGCCTCCCCAGAGGCTCACTGCCTGCTTGGACAGAAAGTCAGATCCCAAGGGCGGCTCCGAGGCAACTTTTGTAAGACAGTCTAATTTCCCATGGATCCTGCAGCTTGCAGTGCCTCCAACCTGCTGCTGCCAGGGCCATGGAGCAAAAAGTGAGAAGTTTGTTTTCTATATCCTTAGCCAACAGAGTCCTGAAGACATATTTTTTACCTTTTTGTGATCTTGCACAGAAGCAGATGACTTGCAAATATGTCCCTCTATGCTAGATTCTATTTCTTTATTTCCATGACGTTCTGCATTGTGTATTTGCCAAGTAATTCCAGGTTGTAATTCATTCAAAACAAAGGGATTTGTGTGGTGTTTATTCTTTAATGATTGGACAGTGGATTAGAGCAGACTTTTGGCAGAGATCCTTCAAACTTGTTTACATTTCCATCTGTCTCTGCATCTTCTTGAGGTTTTTCAGGTTATTGTGCATGTACCTTATTTCATATTCCTAAGAGGAACAGGCATTTTAAAAATAGAAGTAAATTAGATATTTCAGGTTTTGAAATTTCACACTTAGTTATTCCTCAGTGTCTAACAGGCAGTTTTTTAGTTGCCTTAGAATTCTGAATACTTTTGTTTCTTCTACAGCTAATTTATTATGCCCTCCTTGAGAAAACCAGACTGCTTGTTTTTTAGCCCTTAAATGCTTTGGTATAGCTTTTAGTCGTTGTCTTGCATTAATGCGGTGGATCTATAGTTAAGGAGACTAAGAAATATTTCACTTTCATGTGTTGGTTTCAACACTTTGAAAAATAGATCTTAGACTTGGTGTTTCATATTCATCTCCATTTTGCTTTTGAACACGCATGGAAAAGTGGCATGGTAATTTAAGTTGTTTTGGCAGGGAATTTGCTAGTAGCCTTTACTCCTTGAAATGCATTTGGAAATGCTTTTTTATTCTTTGAAAAATCTCAAAGCGTCATTACAGCCATGTAGAGTTATTAAATATATATTTTAATGGAAGCTATGAACTGTTATTTTCCCTTGGATGCACATCTGTATGTGTATGGGGGGGGATTGACAGGCTTTTCTTCTGGAAGTTGCCATTCTCCTTGTTGATCTGAATTATGTTTATTGTGTAATAAATTTTTGGTTTTTATGGTATGAAACCTCCCTTCGGTGTGTTTATATCACCTTGCAGCAAGCCGAGTGTTTTAAATGTCACAGTGAGCAGTTTAGTTCAAGGTATCTATGCGATTTGATCAAAGAGTAGTTTTCAACTATTTCTTTTGGGCATGCTTGCAACTTAATCTCTGATAGGACTAAAAGTACGCTGACAAACAAGATGGTTTTTGCCATTTGAAATTTGGATTTTAGAGATTTTTGTGTGTTGAAGTAATATAGCATTTGTGATCTTAGAAATGTGAATAATGTCATTTTTACATACTTTATCTGAAATAGTAGCGTTCTTTCAAACTACCTGTTTGTGAAACCCAGCCTAGCTCTGCTAGCTCAAGAGGGGAGATCAAATTAAGATGTCTCAGAAAGCTAACTGTTCAAATCAGGTCTATTTAAATGCCATTAAACTGAACAACCAGAAACAATTCACTGTTGAGAGTCTTTGGCATGTATATCCAACATACAACACGCACATACACTATTTTGCTCTTTGTCCTTGCATATAAAGGTACATCATTTAAAAGAGATACACAGCATATACTTCTGTACTGCAGTGGTAGAAACAAGAGATATGCCTATTCAGGTATCCCGCAGAAAAACAACAGCTTGCTGGTGCCGGCCATCTTCCATAGCTGCAATATCATCACTAAAGTATCCTTAGCTTGTTTAATTGTCTCAGGGGACACCCCCACCAGGGTCCCTCTCTGTGCAAGTGGTTGTCAGCAGGACTGAGCCTCCCCTCCCATTCCCTACCTCTACTTCATTCTGATGCTGCACATTGGGAAGATGAGGCTGGAAACTAAGGAGCAGAGACAGGCACCAAAGAGGTTGATTGTTTGCATCCAGGTAGGGTGTCATCTGCTTTCAAAGCTACAGGAGAAAACCTCTCCAAAATGCAAAAACGTCCTGGTTCAATTTCAAACACACTGTTGAAGAGAGATGGGGAAGTGCTTGACTGAGTGGACTGATCCAGAGTAGATTATTTTCCTGGGTGCATACATCTATCTCTATGTATACAATAAGAACAATAGAAATGACGAAGAGTAATGATGTGTCCTCTCATGTTAAAACAATGCCATGTCCCAAATCTCTCAAGGCAGCACCACTGCTCAATCTGTAGGTGATTCTAATGGCAACAAGTTTAGAAGAAATATCCTTTACGGTGGGAAAAAAGGACAAACTTTAAGATGCACAGGTTCTTTTCCAGCTCTGAAACAGAATCAGGAAAGGGTCTCTCTTACATCTATTGTTGTTGTTAAGCTGTTCAGGCTGGATTATTTTTATGTATTCCCTCCAGAAACTCTTACTACACAAAAAGACATTCAAAGGTTGAAGAGGTAGTCCTGGCTATACAACAGATGAAAAAACAATCAGATCAAAAGCAAATATGTAGAGAAGAATGGAAAAGATCTTTTTTTGTTATGACAGTGTAGCTCTGGAGCTGGTCCATGATGCCTGCAGCACACTAGTGTTCTCTCATTAGCCTCTGGCTTTGGTCAGAAGGGGGATCCCACTTTGTAGCCCTTTTGGCTCTTCCCTGCTCCACTTCCCTTCAGTATTACAGTCTCTCAGGCAGGCTGGTGAGCAGGCGGGCTCTGTGCCCCCCAGGGGTGGCTGTGCCTACATGCCCACTACTCACCCCACTGGCACCTTCCCATCCCTGGGCTGAGCGGCACCAGCTCCTTGGCCAGAGGTCTTCGGTAGCCAGGGGTATCCGAGCAGGGCTTGTCCCACGGTGCATCGCCTCACCTGGCAGCCCAGCTGGAAGAAAAAGAGAGGATGCAATAGTTTTCTGCTGGGACTGGCTGCATTCCCTCAGCTCCCAGTGCACAGGCTGAGACCAGCACGGGTCTGTGTTACGCTAATAAAGGGAAGGCACACAGGCTCTCGCCTTGCTTACATACCACATCAGGCTTATATCTGTATATTAAACAGGACTTTGTTTAGCAATCCAGGGCTACAAAAATAGCCTTTTTCTGTGAGTTGCATGTGCCAATATCTCATCTGGGTCTAAAAGAACACAAAATACGTGTACGCACAGTTCCTTTTTTACGTTGTTATTATTATTGTCATTGCTGTTACGAGAGTCTACATTTAACACTAATTTGGGGTCGTTTCCCTGTACATATTGCTTCCATCCTTCCATGTACCCGGTCTGTCTGACACTATTAGGTATGAGAAAGATAATATTTGCACCTTTAATGGGTTACCTTTTATTTTAAATGAAAAATTATTTTCCGAAATAGATGGAATGCTCACTCTTTTTGATGCCAGCTCGGTATACAACTGAGTATCATCTTGGCTTATATCTTCACTAGTCTGTGGTGGGATTTTGACAATAAACTGTTCATTTTGGGCAGTTTTTTAACTTGTCACCCTCAGAGATGTTTGAAAGAGACTTTTGATTCACAAAGTTTTATATATATTTTAGATGATCAAAGGCCAGAATTTTACTTTTATGTTTCAGGAATAAATGTGGAACCCTCTGAACTTTTTTGAAATAGCAAATCTTATTAATTGTAGATGAAGGATTAAAGGAGATTTAAATAAGAGAAGCTAAAATGATTATGTTATTGGTGGCCTTGGCCGCACATTCCTTATCTGGGTTTTTTTTTGGTTTATTTTCTGTGCCTGTCCCACAGCATTCTCTTCTCTGATAGCATCATTTCTGACCTCTTCCCAGGGGTTGTTTTACCAGCTCCTGACCATGGCATCCTGAATGTATCCATCAGGGAAATCATACAGAAAATGAATCTGCAGCTGGGTCCCTGGTTCATTGGTTAGACAATACAAATCAGGACATCTTTCTATTTAATACTTTAAAATGTGAATGCAGAATTCCTTGGTTTAAGAAAATAATGTGAAAGCATTTCAGTGGAATCATACATAGCCCTTCATATCTTTAAACAGTTATTGTTTTGAACTATGTATACGCACTGTTTAAGCAAGCTGATAAATGGACCTCCAGGGCAAAAGCTTTAGAAATGAAAAAGGGTATCCCTGGAGAAAACCAACCTTTCCTTTAAATCCACCCTCCTCTCCTTCCTTCCCCAATATCCTGCTCTCTTTATTTAGGAAAGTTGTGATATACTCCTTAGTGGATCTGTTACCTTTGTATATTTTTTTATATATTGAATCAATTTTATGTATTACATGTTATAACTTTAGGGGTGTACTACAAGTCCTTCTGCCATTCTCCATTAGAAAACAAACAAACAAACAGACATTTTTGAGGACATAATATAAATCTCGTCTTTTTAGGGGGGAGTTTAGACTGTGCATAGCAACTGCTGTCATGGAAAACTGAATGATCTCTTGGTTAAGCATTTTATCTCCGTAAATAAATGTGATTTTTTTTTTGTCTTTGAAAGGTCTATGAATTAGTGTTAGTTTGGTATGGTTTTATGTTGGCGGAAAGCCCTCTAGGGTGCAAAAAACTCTGCTTTGAAAGTACTTGCTGGATTCTTGAACAGCAGGAAGAAAAAGGTGTAATGGATGAACATAGAGTAGAGCATGTTTTCATACGCCCAAGAACTATCACTATGGAGCAGTTGTATGGCAGATTTGATCCAATTTCAGATGAATGGAGCGATGGCTGGTGTTTCAGAGAGCAGAACAGGGCTCCTGTAGTGAAAACTACTAACCACTTTAATTATATTTTCATGCATGGCCTATTTTATAGTGCAATTTTCCTGAAAGGCTTACAATTTGATTTCTCAGACTCAGGAGATTAGTTTGGTTAGGGTTTTCTTTGAAAACTAGTGGACACCTGGCAAGCTTTTTTTTTTTTTCTTCATGTGTGAACATATGTTAAAAATAAACCTTAAAAATAAACCCTTAAATTTATTTTAAAATGTGATAATGAGTAAAAGGCTGGTCTTAACCAGCAGTGTTCGATGTGAATAAATGAACTGCAAAAGACTGAGTATCTGGTTGTGATAAAGTGCCTGACTACTGTTCACCTTGGTCCAGAAATTGTCTTTGTGGTGCAAGACTGAAGTGGACAGGATGACTGTAAGCATACATGTGCATATCTATCTGTCTGTCAAGCAAGGGCCTGGCCTTTCTGGATGGTTCCTGCTCTGACTTACAGGCTGGTGTTTCCCTGAGCGTCCTGGTTTCAGCTGGGATAGAGTTAATTTTCTTCTTAGTAGCCGGTACAGTGCTATGTTTTGGATTTAGTGTGAGGATAATGTTGATAACACGCTGATGTTTTAGTTGTTGCTAAGTAGCGCTTATCCTAAGTGAAGGACTTTCATGCTCTGCCAGCAAGCAAGTGTGCAAGAAGCTGGGAGGGAGCATGGCCAGGACAGCTGACCCGAACTAGCCAAAGGGGTATTCCATACCATAGAACATCATGCCCAGTATATAAACAGGGGGAAGTCGTCCGGGAGGCGCGGATCGCGGCTCTGGCATCGGTCAGTGAGTGGTGACCAATTGCATTGTGCATCACTGGTTTTTTTCCTTGGGTTTTATTTCTTTTTTTTTCTTTTTTTTGTTATATTCCTTTTCATTACTATTATTATTATATTATTACTGTTAGTATTATATTTTATTTTACTTTAGTTATTAAACTGCTCTTATCTCAACCCACGAGTCTTACTTCTTTTTTTCCTGATCCTCCTCCCCATCCCACTGGGAGAGTGGAGGGGTGAGCGGCTGCATGGTGCTTAGCTGCTGGCTGGGGTTAAATCACAACACTGAGTAATAGCACAGCTAAGCGAATTGAAGATCTGAACAGGATTTGGCTATGGGGTGGAGAATAAATTCTAAGCTCATGTTTCTGGCTATATAAATATTGGAGGAAAAAGCGTTATGGACTCACTCTATTTACAGAATGCATCTTCCTTTCAGTAGAGTCTCTGTTAGTATTTGCTGTGAATTGGATAGTATAAAGAGATTATTTTGCAGTATAGTTTAATCTGTTTCTGAAACAAACTGTCATAAGGGAGCACAATGCAGAAGCTGTCCAGAGATATCAAAAAGAAAGACATTTAGCCAACATGATTTTCCAAAAGGAAAACAAAATTGTGTCTTGAATCAGCAGTATATAATCATGAACACACTCTTTTTCATAATGTCCTTGAAACAAATCTGCCATATGAGATAAAAACATAATGTATAAAGATACTGTGGCAAATGCAATGCAACAAGCTACTTCAGAATAACCTGGATCCAGGAACCTGAGACAACACTAAATAACAATATTAACATATAAAATGATATTGCTGAGAGAAAGGAAAAGGAATTAAGGAGGGCAAGGGAGAGAACATGTTGCCAGCGGTGAATTGAAGTGAGATAGAAAATGGGTGAGACAGATGATATAGGAAGAAGTTTCTCGCAGATGGTGGGAGCATGGAGGGGGGTTGAATGCTCCTGAGAGTATCAGGCGTTTCAGAAAAGGGGGGATGGCAGTGCCAACTTAGTGGAGGGAAGGAGAGCACAACAGCAGAAAATAATTCCACATTCTATTATATGCATGGTAAAAAACTGGCTCTTGTGTAATTTTGTGGCATGTCTGTGCGTTCATCAATGAAGATCCTGGGTTCAGTTTTGTACGGGTAACTGCTCAGGCTCTCAATAGTTCTCCCACATGAGGATTGCCTGCTCACAAAGAACTGCAAATAATAGAAATTTTTTTCTCGTATTTTCAGGAAAACAAAAATCCATGGAGAACATGTTCATTTTAGTGAGGTCACAGTTTTGCCAACGGGACTGCTCTGAGACTTATCTGGCAAAAAATGGTTTGTTTGGTGCAGGTCTGTTTTTCTGCCCCAGACTCCTCACCTGCTATCAGTTCTTCAGCCAGCTGGGACTTCATTACCCACTTCCACAGCGCTGGGCGAAGTGGCTTACCTTTTCTCGTGTTTTTGTTCAGGGCACCCAACACGTTTCTTCAGCTCCGGTTTAGCAGGGCAGCCCATGTGTTTCATACTGCCAGTCTATGTAGAGTAGTGCAGAAGGACCTGACACAGTAACCTGTGCAGGAGCCATCTGCCCACTCCCTGCTGCGGTTTCCCCTGGGCCAACTTACCCTGCCAGCACGGGAGCTTCTCCCCTCTAACCAAATGGACATATCCTAGACCTCTAGTCTTTAAGTGACTAGATTAAAGTTTGCTCAGGAGTCTGTACAGGAAACCAGAAGTGTGTTTTGGATGACTGATCCTGCCCTCAAGACCAAAAAAAAATTCATTTGTTCTTACTTTGAGGAATCTGTTCCATTCTTCTCCACTTCTCTCTTCTCAAGGATCTTTGAGATGTACGATCTCAATGATCGTACAACAGAGATGCGGTAAGAGTAGCTATCAGCAGAGATGTCTGTCCTTTGCAAGAAGGTTTCCAGGAATTCTAGAGTGGATACAGTGAAGTAGACCAGTACAATGCAAGGAGATACGACACAGAAGGAGACAAAGAAAAGACAGTTCAGAGACAGCAAGACAAAGAAAAAACTATTCACAGGAAGACATGACCCCAAAAATGAAGAGGAGGCCACACAACCAGTTTTCTTCATGCAAGAAAGATCTCACTAAAGAGAATTAAAATCTGTAAATACTTCCGTAACATGTCTATTCTGCGCACACAGCTACTGCAAGTGCTCCAGGGATGTTGTGTAATTGTGACTGGGAGGGAGGGTGATCACTCTATTAGAATGTGGCCCACACTGTGAGAAAATGATAATAAATGGATTGCTGCATCTTCAACTCTTAATTTAATTTAATTGCATTTAATTAATATGATTTTTTAATCAAGAAGCAAAATCTAATGTATGATAATAACTCTGCTCTTCAGGAAAGCCTGTGAAAATCATGCATCTTGTTTGTGGATGGTACCAAAAGCTGTTTAGCCTGGAGGATAGACGCCTTGTATTTCAAGGATATTAAGTTCAAACCCTATGTAGTTTGTACTTTCATTAAAATTTCTATTAACTTTTTCCATTGGTATAGGACTTATGATTTACTTCTTTCTATTTTTTTCAAAGCAGAAATTGATTTATAAGCTAACTTATTTTTCGTGTAAGAGACAAATTAACTGAGATGCAAAGTAACTGTTCATCAGCTAGTGACTATCTTTATGCCATTTTGGTAATTTATTTGTTTATTTCCAATATTCAGGTTTCTTGTAATACATAAGCCATTCTTTAAAATACTCAGAAAAGCTAAGATCTGATTCAGATGTTGCTCTGCTTTTTATCTTCTCATGCTATAAAGTCCACAGCTCCACATTTGTATAAATAAACATATAACAGGCGCCCGCGAGGTGTCCAATACCTAAACTAAAAGGCCGTAATGCTGAACAGCTTCACTTCATACCCTGGAACAGGATGGACTGTCAGTGAAAATCGTCTGTGATACTTCTTCTGTCTTTTTTCCTTGAACACAGCGAAATGATAAACTTTTAGAATGCTAATAAAGTCTGTAGGATGTGTTCCGCACTTGCTGCATTTGCTGACACCAAACTGTGAATTTTCATTACCATGGGGCAAATGCCAAGTCCACATTTGTGAAGCTCTTTTCTGGCTATGTAGATGAACATCCTGGTGGGGACAATTTGGCCTACAGCACCCACAACATGCTTTAGAGTTCTGTTCCATATGGCCCAGTTGCCTGGAGCTAAAATATCAATATAGAGCTGTAGGATGTCTTGTCCAGATGACAAGGGTGTTATTAACATGTTAGAAGAATAATAATAACTAAGTATTCATTGCTGAGACAGTTCTTCTCATATACTATGCATAACTTTTTATTATTGTTGATATTTAAAAATGTACCTTTCAGGCTCAGTTCTGATTCCATTTGTCACATTGCTGTTTTTCAAGGTCTCTTTTTCCTACACTGATGTATTATTCTCCAGTTTGAAAAGTAGTTGCAAGTCCTTGAGGCTCATAAGGGATTTGAATCCTTTGCTGACTAAGGATGCAATTTAAATAAATGTTCATCATTAAGCAGGTATGTAGAAGCTGTGTTACACTGGAACCTCAATGTGCACTAAGTGGAGTTTGGTACTATAAAGCACAAAGGTATTTTTCACAAAAAGACCCTTCTTGGAAAGGTCTCACATGAAGAAGAAGAAATGAGTAAGAACAAGCGACTGAACTTTCTGAACTGCTCTTTCATAATCCTCCCTCTGTCCTTTCCCTCCTCTCATCTTGAAAAGAAGTGACACAATTACCATTTTATTGCACTGTGAACAAAAAATGGCTAAACTCATCTTGGTTTCTCTGGATGTGGCAGACCAGCGATGTATGTACCTTCAGAGCACAGGTATGTCTGAGGACCTGCACAGCCAGGGTGACCTTCGGCCACTCATTACCCCTTCAGGTTAGAGTTCCCTTCCCTGGGTAAATGCAGCAATGTTTTGTGGTTCGTGCTGCCTGTTCACATTAAATATAAACAAGGGTGCTGAGTATTATTATTAATATTATTATTATTCAGTTTTCCACCCCACCCTTGTTTTTTCCTGTTGTCTCTGTGGCTTTCCAGAACTGTCAGCAGCAATTTTGGCTGGTCTGTGAGGAGAGCACCGCTCTACGCCTGGCATCAGTGAAGCAAACTGCAAGAAAATGTTCTTCCCAACAGCTTTGCTGAAAAATGCCCCTTATTATTCTAAACACCGGAAGGGGTGGTTGGGATGCAAAACAGAGGAGCCAGCCGTGTACGCGTGCACTGTTTCTCTCCCTCACATTTGATCACTGGCATTGCTCCTTTCTCTTCTGCCTTCAGGCTTTATAAAGCCAGAGAAGAGACAAGGAAGTCCCTCAGTTGCAGACTTTCTGGTTCTTTTCCTCTTTGGCCCTGCAGTAGTGGCTGCTCAAAGAACTAGGTCCTCAGTGACCGCAGTAAAGCATGTGCTCATCCCTCCACAGCATAGCAGCATAGGGTAAAGCTCAGCTGCTCCTTCCTCTCTACTTCTGCTATGTTGCATTTGCTCTGCTCAAGCTGTCCTCATGTTCTCCTCCTTCCCCTGCTAAATCTGTGGTTCCTCCCACAGCGCTCAAATCCTGACTTTGGTTTTGCTTGGAAAGACATTAACATGCCTCTGAGCACATGCCTGATATCTAGCAAGCAGCTGTCAAATGCAACAAGTTTTGCTGAACCTCTACAGGGGAAAGACCCTGGTGCTCAAGTACTCCTTGGTGTCAGGCTGTGGGAAATCTAGAGGTCTGGGACCATAATTTCCCACCTCAGACAGATCTGACCAGAGAGCAATGTCCCCTAGTAACTTACAGCCTCTCTCTAATATTTCACTGTACCTTTTCTTTTTCATTCAGATGCCTGGCTCTACGATACTTAAATCACCTAAATGTCTTGGCATACTCTCCTGCTACAGCACCAGCCACTGCAG
Source organism: Gymnogyps californianus (assembly GCF_018139145.2). Lineage (NCBI taxonomy): Eukaryota > Metazoa > Chordata > Aves > Accipitriformes > Cathartidae > Gymnogyps > Gymnogyps californianus. The sequence goes on along the minus strand of NC_059471.1, from coordinate 166,763,550 downwards.
CTGTCGGGTGGTGGCACGGGGCCATCGGCTGCGACGGAGCCCAGATCTCAGGTGAGGTTTCTGCATTTGGACACTAAACTGGTGGTGGTGTTTTCAGGGGTGACTGATGGGCATGCTTAATTTTTACATTTCTTTTCATTTCAAGCTGCCTGAACTAACTTGAAGATCCACAACCTGGAGTAATTTCTGACTGTGCTTGGACCTCAGGGAAGGTAGTGCTGCAATTTCATAGTGGTTTCTTTCAGCTTTTCTTGCACTCAGTCTTAAAAGCTCTTGGTGATGCTGCTGTGACCAACAGCTGAAGGAGACTGTGGGACAGGCATTGACTATGATGTGATTTGTATCTAGATCATTAAACCATCTCCTTCCCAGTACTTTAAATGCATCCCAAAGATTCTCTAGGCTAATGGTATCTTGACCCCAGTTTCCTCCAGAAACAAGGTTTCTGTGATGCTGTTTGCATGTTTCTGTGTCTAATGACTTGTAAACCGGTCAGTCAATGTCAATCAGGTCTGCCATAGAGGCACAGGGATCAGAGAACACATTCACAGACAGATTCACACTTTCCTGCCCATGCGTGGTACAGCCTAACCTGTGATCCTCATACAAGAACAGGAATTCACCCTTTCTCCCTCCATACAGATTTCTTTTCCAAGCCCAGGTGTTGCCCTGGTGCATGGCACACTTGCACCAGAGACCATGAAGAGCTTCTGTGTTCCATATTCCAGACAGGGAAAAAAAAAATCTTAAAATCCTTTAAGTTTTATGCAAATAGAAGGACCAGGAGAAGACCAAGATTTCTGGAGTGGCTCACACTGGAGGGAAGGCTGCTGCATGAGCCCATCCTGTGTTAGACTTCAGCAAATCTGTGTAAGTGAGACATCCTCGCAGCATGCCATGCATGCATGACCCCCCCAGCTGCAGGGAAAGCTTTGCTTGCAGCTTGCGTGTTGTTAGCCACTGGGCAGACCAAGCAGAAGACACAACTATGTTGGAAACTCATCTTCATTAGTTCTGCTGTTCACAAATACTTGTCTGAAGGAAAAAAAGCACAACACTATTTCCTTCCTTCTCTCTTCCAACTCATACGATTTTACCTTCGCACTGTGCTAGCCCTAAGCCTCAGCATGTGCAATATTTTGTTAGAGACTATAACTGTTTTAGAGGCTGAAAGTCAAAAGCTCTTGAGATTTAACCTCAAGCAATGTTTTCTTAGGAAAGGGGAGACTTTCAAAGGGGCTGAATGAACACTAGAATTAGATATTAGAAGTTAAATTTATTGAATTATTATATACAAAAAATCATTCTGGTAACTTCTGTAAGTTTTCTCTTCCCTCAAGGCCTATAAAGTAACATTTAGAGTATTAAAACATCCCTTGCTTTATAAATAAGTAGGTTGGAAAACAGTGTATTTAAAAAGCAATGATTAAAAAGATTTCTGAAACAGGTAATCTATAAAATATGTGGTGTATATAAAAAATATATTACTAATGAATGATGTGTCAGTCTAGAAACTGGGACTGGAAACCAGGGGTTCCTTAGCTGGGGCTAGAGCTGAGAAAAGTAGGATCAGAAGAAAGCCCAAGGTGGGCTGGGGACAGTTCAGGATAAATTAGACTTTGTGCCCTGCCAGAAAGTTGCTAGGCAGCCATTTTCTCTGAGTGAGTTACAAATAACAGATTCCTCCTCTTGAAATACAGAAAGTTCCCAGTTTGATACTGCTGACAAAAAGAAAAAAAACCCAGGTATTTGCACTTTAAGTTGAGCACCCAGACAAATCCCATGAGCAGAAGCTCATGAGAAAGTAAATAGTTTTGTCTGCAAAGTCTGATGTGCAGAAAACAGAGCATGGGCCATAGGGTGAAGGCTGAGGATGCTGAATTTAGTGTTTGGTTAAAAACAGATTTCCTCAATCCTTATACTTGCAGGGTGCTTGCCTGAGGGTGATGTCCCTGGTAGGAGCAGGTCTTGTGGCTGGGTCACCTCCCTTCCAGCACGGCCAGGGAACAGTCCTGGCTGGGGTTTTCGGCCCCAGCTGTGCATGGGCACAGAGGTACCAGGGCATCCTTTGCTCAGCCAGAACATCTGGAGGTCAACAAAGGAATAAACTTCCATTTCATTAAAAGCAAAAGTAGTTCCACTGAAAGGGCAATACATAGAAAGAGGAAGAATTTTTGTGGTTCAAGTTCAAACAACTTTATGGAGTCGTTTACCGCTATGACCTTGTCTGTGTGACATTAACATTCTTTTAATATCCAGTTTAGGTATGTGTAAAAGATGTGTGTACATCTGCACACATGCATGCATGTGTTAATATAAATATGTTTCTACAGTCATTTTCAATCATTTTTACACTGCTAGATATGCATAGGTATAGAAAGACTATCAATAAATCAAGGAGAAATAGTGCTGATAACAAGCAAGATGACCTCAGGGTAGAAAAAGAGAAAAGGTGCCACAATAGCTTAAAGACAGAGAATAAACGTGGAAAATTATTTAAAATTTCTTTGGGATAAGTCAAGTATGAATGTGATTAAAAGAAACAAAGAACAAGGTAGAAAGAAAAGTGTGGAATGAGTAGGAGGTAGTCAAACAATAAAGAGTTTATTCAATAAAAGATTTGCTAGCTAAAGTTTGTAATGAAATATAACCAGATTGACAGTGAGGCAAGACAAGGTATGTACCAAGATCTAACCCTGATGTGCATCAGTGCCTATTATGTACAGGCCACAGGCTGATGATTCCTGGCCCACAGACTTTCTTTACCTTGCTTACAAATTTTCACTCCTACCCATCTCCTCCTTTCAGCACTGCTCTGGGCTTTTCAGACACATGCAGTGGCTTTAGTTTCAGTCCATTGGCTTGAAGTCATTCTTACTCTTGTTTGGATGTGTGGCCAGAAAGACTATATTCTGCTATCTCCTATCATATGTCATCCACCTCTTGAAATACAGAAAACAGTAAAAAAAAAAAAAAAAAAAATTATATATACATATATATATATGGCAAAAGGAACATAAAAGTTGCAAAGTCCAGCACTGAAAAGTCAGGCAATGTCAGACTGAATTTCTCAGGGCATCCTTAATTTTGCCTCCTGGTGAATATGCATTATGATACAGTTTTAATTACAAGGTTGCATACTATTACTTTTCCCCAGGACACCTGCTTCAGCAGGGCACAGGATGGATGGTGCTCACTTAATGAGCAGCTATTCAATATGTTCTTTTATCCTCATTGCTTGGCGTTTGGCCCCAGGCCTTATTTACTGCACACTGCTCAGGCATGGCTCTAAAGACGGAATTATTCATTTCCTACTTGACTGGTTCTTCTCAGTCTATCTGAACGCGTTACAAACTTTAATGAATCTTTACAATACCCTAGGAAGAGCAGGGTCAGCTGACCCCCTTTTATAGGTAGGGACCTGCAACATTTCCACTTATCCTTGGCTTTAACGTTCATTTGAATTGCTTTCTCCTCCCTCCTTTCAAAAGAAACCTCTTTTTCAAGATGGGCAAAAGAGTCTTCTCCCAACATCTTATTTGCTGAATGTTGTGGCTGAAAATTTCAAAAAACAGTGCAATTTGAGGTAGCAATCCCACACAGAAAACCTCAGTCCCCTTTGACAGAACAATAAGCTTTGCAAAAACACAGTGCTATCTCTGCAAGACACAAGAGTGACAAGTGTCACTCTCAGTCACAGAAGCTGTGACTAGCCTTTCCTGTAGTATTTACATAGGTGGGAATTTATGTACATGTGCACAAGACCTATGTGACATGCAGACCTCTGTGTATAGGGATATATATAGAAAGTCCTATGTACAGAGGAACAAAGAGAGTATGCACAGAAACAAGGCTGAATCCTTCCCCAAGCAACATTTCCCTGGGCTTCAGCGCAGCTTTGTCAAGTTCCTCCAGCTGAGGAGCTGGTCAGTAACTTCATGGCCACTTTCTTAATGATATAATGGACAGATTTGCTTACAAAATCTAAACCTCGTGAATTATATTTATTTTAAACCCTGGGCTCTTTGCCTGCATATTACACTCTAAAGCCTTTTGTATCATGCCTGTTTCTAGCAACTCGTGTAGTTTTAAACCATCTTTGTCTCCAAAGAATAGGAAACTGGGCGCAAAAATTGGATCTTCCCTTTCCTTGCTTAACCTCTTCTGTTTACCACATAAAAGCAGTGAGTTAAAATAAAGACCTGGTGATATTCTACCCTGGGCCAGCGAAATTCAATATCCAATATCCTTTGGTGGATTTTTTGACTTAAGAGGGTGGCAGTTTGCAGGTGCTTCAGAGAGATTAGCCTCTGTTTAGGAATCACTGAGAGGAAATGGTAGAAATGATAGCAGAAGGAATCTCTTTGGTGTGCAGCTGGAAGAAGATTAAAACATTGACAAATTACTTAAGCACTGATGTATTTTTTTATTTTCTTTTATAGAAATCAGCACAGGCCTGTTGGGTAAATTATACAATTTTTTAGCTGAATATGTTTGCTGAAGTTCAGCAGAAAACTCAGCCAAGTAGAGATTAGCTGGAGAATTACTGGCATGCAAGATGAGAACCCCTGAACCTCCGGAACCAGGTGACCAGCTTTTTTAATGAGCAGGTAGACAGGCATGAGGTTCAAAGCCAACTGCTTTTTGCCATTTTTTCTTTTTTCTTTTTTTCCCTTTTGGCTGGTCAGAGCCTTCAAGCACTTTGAATACCCTCATCCATCTTCTCTGCATTGATCATGCCAGTCTGTGAATCTATGCCTTTAAATAGACCATTCTCATTGATGATTTTCTGAACTTCGTTCTCTGTATACAAATACATCCTTTTTCTAGACTACATGAATCTACCTAGTAGGAGAGGAGGATCCACTACTTTATGGAATAGCGTCTGCAGCTAAACTTTTTCACTGTTCATGAATGCCCATATCTGATGCTGCAGTTTCAAGTCTCTCAGAGTTCAGATGCGAATTCAGATGTCTCCAGGTTTTGGGTTAGGGCATATGAGTTTTGGAAATTAAGATTTGTTTGAAAGTTATAAAAGCATTCCTGGAGAGAGGACCCCAAAACAGCCCTACCCTCCGTGGCCTTTGTGCAAGGATTTTGTAGTCACTTTGGCTTTCCGGTGGAGGACCTCTCCTCTTTTGGCGCTGAGGATACGATGACATTTTTGTAGCTTTGGCAACTAATGAACACTGTCTTCTGAAATGCCATGAGATCAAGGAGAGAACTTTGGGTGAACTAGATTAATCAGGACTATGTTGTTTTTCCCTTTTCCGGTTCATGGCATATTATCATTTAGTTCACAGTTTACAGTGCAAGATAAATGGGCAAAATACAATTACAGGAGACTGAATTTTCTTTCTTCTCTTGCCTGATATTTGTTGTGTGTACATTCTCTTTCTATCTTTCCTGCCCTTAAGCTTAAAGAGAAATTGAATCTTTCCTGAGGGACTGATGGGAGAAGGAAAATGTGTTCTCCTTAAAACAAATATATATTCAAAGACTTTATTAAAAATTTCTTAGACTGTAATTACGATTAAAAATAAACTGTAGAATATGTGTAATTTGATTTTCAGGTGGTTCGGACTTCCAGTTGGTCAAGAATTTCAGATGTGCTCCATCTTCTTTTGTTGTGTCCCATTCCATACAAATCTTTCTTTGACCATCTGCTCAACTACTTTTCAGAATGGCAGCCCAGATATTTTTGGCTTTTATTTTTCCTGTTTTCCTTTTTTTTCCCCTTGGAAACTTAACAGACTGTTTTTTAAATTATGGGGTATGTAAGCTACTTAGAAAATAACCTCAGTTTGGATAGTAATATAATTTGCACTGATTCTGCACCATTAAATATAATATAGAGTATCACTGTGGTAGAGAAAAGGGCTTTTGCTCTGTAAGACTTCCTGGCATTTCATTGTCCTTCACCATCAAAGATGTTCACACCCAGTTAGTTTAACTACCAAGGAAATGGCAAAATAGAGGAATAGTGATTGACAGGAATCTGGAAATAAAAGGCAGCTTCACTGGGCAGGTACTTCACTGCTCTGCTCTTCCTGTGATAAGCCTTAACAAGTAAGTGCCTCCAACAGCAACAGGTTATTCTTAACATTGATTACCTCCCTCTACTTCCATCACTGTTTAAATCTTTAATATATTTATCCTAGACTTTGCCATGAGAGTTTCAGCAGACTCCATTTGCAAGGACTCAATCTGTTTTCTGTAATTAATACAATTCTGATACCAGGCATGGCTGTTCTTTATTTGAAAGGGGAATACATTAATCTGTCATAATACTTCTTTTTCACCTAAGCAATGAGAAAAAGGCAGACTCTGAGAAGGAAGGTGAAAAGTTCCTGTCCTTGTACCTCCCCTCTGGGGATGCTCCAAGCAACAAGATTCAAAAGACACTCCGAAAAACCCAGCAAGTTCAACATCAATTATCTTCCTGTGGTGTTTTCCCCATCCTGGTGACTGGTGGCACATGATATGGTGCCAGAAAGTCATCAGTCTGGCAGCTGGGGTGTTTTTGTTTTGTTTTGCTTTGCTTTTCTTTTCTAACACTGATCCAGTAAATATTTGCCGGGCCATTTGCACCATCTGCCATGCAAATGTTAGTCCAAGGAAGAATGGCAGACATAGGGGAATATCTATGTTAAAGCGCCATTTAAAGTGGAAAAGCTGGTGCCAGTGGCAGGAAACTATGAGAACAAAGAAGCTGAGCAAGAAATAGAGGAGAAAAGGACACAGCCTCTGCAGCTTTTTAGAGAATCATCTGCTTCCCAGCACCTCTGACCAAAAGTAGGGACCATGCATTTAACATGCTCCTCTTTCCCCAAGACACTATGAACATCGAAAACCAAGGACCTACATGTGAGTGGCTTGGCACTAGGAGAGGACAAACTGGTCTGGCTCAATTAGAAAACAAACTGAGCCTTTGTCCAATATCTGCAACTAAAAATACAAATTTATGTGGCTCAAAACCACTTCGGTTTCTGTCTGCTGCTCTTGTGTGCTCAGGGCTTGCTGTCTGAGTCAGAAGCTGGAGGAGGCGTGATTTACAGCCAAGTAGGGATCATCTTGAGATATGGCAGTGTTGTTACAAACAAAACGCCGTGAAATGCACTGATGTAATGAAATGCCCATGTTGCCTCAGGCCAAAGAGAAGAACTTGTGATATTCTTATGACAAGTACCTGGGTTTTGGTCCCCTCCTCAATTGCGTGAGTCAGCTCTGCATTTAATAGATGACAAACTCATCAGGTTTCTGAATGCTTTTCCTCTTAATGGAACCAGCTTCCTTTTGAGTTTCTTTGATACCCACTGGATCACTTCAGATGAACTCTCAGGAAAAAAGAGAAGAAAATACACCTTCCTTTTGTTTGACCTGAGGTACAGAGAAAGGGGAAAAGACCATGATATCGATTTTCAGATGGCGCATACCTCACCATAGGTCAGGTCAGTTTACAGTAAAACACAAGGATCTGTGTAACACAAAAGGAAACAATAAAAGGTGATTTCCTGGGCATCAGCCACTGACTGTTATTGTTGCTGCAGCCATACAAAACCCAGTATACTCCTGATGCTTGACCTTCAATCACTGTAACAATGACGTGTGGTTATGAAAGCACCGAATTTCACTTTCTTCCATTGTGACAGTCTCCACTGGCATTTGTGATAGGAATGATTGCTGTCAGAGAAAATGAGGTGTCAAGATGCTTGGACAAAGCCTCACAGCCATCCATAGTGTTAGGAAATCACATGAACAAACCAACGATGTCATGACCAGTGTACATTAATGGAAGAATGATTGTCTCAACAGGGGGAAGTGAAAACAACCCTCAAAACAGAAAACGTCTTTCTCCTTTAGCAAAGTGATGAAGTGACTACCAGCATTGTTGTTCTTATTAGTGACTCCTGCTTACATATTTCCAGCTAATATTTGATGCATTTTTGCAGCCTGGTGGTATTTCTGGTCATTTTTCTTCACTGTGGTGAAACCAAAAGGATACCTCTGTGCAACTGTCGCGTTTAACCCCAGTCAGCAACTAAGCACCACGCAGCCGCTTCCCCCTCCTCCCTCCCAGTGGGGTGAGGAGGAGGAAAGGAAAAAAAAGTAAAACTTGTGGGTTGAGATAAGAACAGTTTAATAACTAAAGTAAAATATAATACTAACAATAGTAATAATGAAATATAATAATAATAATAATAGTAATGAAAAGGAATATAATAAAAAAGGGGGGGGGGGGGAACCAGTGATGCACAATGCAATTGCTCACCACCCGCTGACCGATGCCAGAGCCGCGATCTGCAATGCAAAGCACCAACCTTCTAGCTCATCTCAAGTCATGGTGAGAGTTCACAGACAAAAAGACACCGATCAGCTGCATCTTTTGATGTTTCAATGGAAAGTAAAACCAAAACCAAATAATTCTTCATATTAGAAGAAAGTATAACAAATCAGACTTTGGAAAGCTAGGGTTGAATCAACTTACTTATTTACTTTTATTGTATAAACAATGAAATTGTTTTCCATGTGTTTGATTGCATTGGGATGATATTTCTCATTTTGTATGCGCACGACAGTGAGAAAGAGTTTTAATTTTTTCTTTCCCATCCATTTTTTCAGTGAATTCACTGACTCTTTCAAATCTGAAAAATACAAATTATACTGTCAGAAGGGAAATCAGGATGGCATTTCTTGCTTCCAGACTTCCTTTGCTGCCATGTAGGTTATGCTTGCCTGTGTTGGAATGGGGAGCGTTATGCGCTGTATCAGTGATGGAGTTGCTGTTGTGTATTTGCAAAAAGACAGTGATGTCAGTGAATCTGAAACTGTCATCTTTTTATTCTTTGGTGAGACAAAAGGTAATTTTTAACTCAGTCGCATGTGTCATTCACATGTGTTCAGCATTCTCTGTAGCACCATCCACCTGCCACCTTCACCCAACCTGAGGACTGGGAAGCCCACCTCTAGCAAATGGAAAGCATACATTAAAAATAATGAGCACTGGTTTTGCAGCATTCCAGAGCAATTTTTTTCACTGAGGTATATGTGGAGGCTTATTTATTTCAATTGAATTTTGTTCCTGTTGTTTGACTTTCATAATAGATATATCAGCTATCAACTGTTAATTGATTCATCATAGATGTATTGATTAATCACAGATGTCAAAGAAGGTCAGTACCCAGCTGTTTCCAATTTTAATTCCAAATGATGCTTTTTACCATCTTGATTTAGTGGGCTCCCGCTATATTCAGTTCTTTGTGTCTTGCTATGAGAGGGATGCATCTTCCTTTCCTTTCAGGCTGATTGACAGCCACTTCCAGGCAGGAGATAGCAGCTGCAGCAAACTTACATTCTTGTCTTCCTTGTTTGCCCCAAGTGAGATGAAACTATATAAAGGGAGTTTATTCTCTGAGATCACTAATGCTGAGGCTTGGGCACTGTTCTCTTATGTGCTACAGGACTGCCATAGATAAGCCATACAGTTTTCGGAGACAAAATTTTGCATGCTTTTCTAAAAGGGATTCAAAGTTTGGAAGGATGAAACATATTTCTGAAAGTACCTGTGTAACGACCAGATCTAGGAAGATGACTTTCATAAAGGACACATTGTTACATTACAATTTGCAGTGTCATTGTTACTGGGACACTATAGATGTATGCAGTGCTTTAAAGGGCCTGCATAGTTTAGTGGCTCACATATATTGTATTTCTCAGAACAATTGCCTGTTGCCTGGGGGAGAGGACAAATTTACTATATTAAGCAATAAATATAATGTGTAATTGTGTTTAAATGTAAACTCATATTTTTATGTTATCTTTCTTTTTTAAGGGCACACCCTGAAGGTAATAATTAAGTATAAAGAATGGCTGGACATCAGGAGTGACTTTATGAAATTCTAAGGCATCCCTTGACATACAAAATCTGTTGGTTTGCAGTGCCTGCACATGCTTGGTTTTCATTTCCTCACTTTTTCTGGATATTTAAGTTGGGCATGAACTGAACAACACACGCTATCCATTGCAGATGCACACAAGGTGCCAGAGCGTCAGAGCATTTAACCTTGTCAAAGTGAGATCTGTGGCAGGAAAGAAGGCACTGTGAGGATCAGGTAGGGTGTTTGGCGTTCGTTCTGTGCCTGTGCCACTTCTGCACGCTTGTTTTGCCTTTCAGACAGATGGACCTTTCTAACTTTCTCAGATGGACCTCAGCACAGCTTCGTTTAGGCCAGGCTCCAATGTTTATATTCTCCAGGTGGGTTCTCGCTCTCTGCAGTCCTCATCTTGGGGCTTGAGAAAGGTTAGTCACACTACCCTTATTAAAAATGGGAGTAGCTGAGGATGCGGCAAAGTTTCTCCTGTTCCAAGAGTACACGCTATCCATCAGCATCATGGAGTTTCTAGAGGTGTGCACACTTGTCTTCTCCAGTCGGGCAACGTGACAAAGTAATCTCTTGCCAACAGTGTAGACCTGTGGCTCAGTGCTGATCTTGGACTTTTCTGAGAGCTGTGGTGTCAGCTTCGAAGGCAGAAAGAGAGAATTGCAGGACTTCTGGCTCCATTCCCTGGAGGGAAAACTCAGGGACCGGGGCTGACGTGCCAGAACCTGACGGGGCCTTCTAGACGGCATGCTAATGTGAAGGAAGAGGTAATTAGTATTAAGCCTTCAGGAAGTAAGTTAACTGAGTTAGATTAAACAGTATTATTTCTCAGACTGTTTTGTTTCCTGATACCAATCAAGCACAATTAATCTGTATATAAATATTATAATTATGTAGGAAGATAAGGATACATGAATTGCACCTAGCTGAAAACTTTTTTCTGAGATATTTCTGGAGAAATAAGTCCTTTTTCTAATGTTTTTTTTTTTTTTCTTGAAAAATCAATTTTCATTCATGTCTGAGAAGGTGGAGGAAGGTGACTAAAATAATTTTTGACATTTTTTCTTTTATTCGGTATTTTTGCCTTGGTTGAATCTAGTCAGTGAGCCAGCCACAGGTGACTCAGAGGCTGACTGTATGGAAATGGATGCTGTTGCTGGGAGGAAGTGTTTCTGAAGCAGGGGAACCAGAGTCTCATCTAAGTACAACTACTCACATCCTGGTGTCTTTGAAGCTCTGGGCTTCAGTCCGTTACATATTGTAACCTGCAAGGCAGATCATTTAGCAACTGATGGAATTCGTTAGAGTAGAACAATGATGACATTTGTATTGGCAGCTGTCTAGCAGCAAATATTTTAGTTTCATGCTAAGCATGATCAAGCCAAACAGGAATTGATTATAAACTCAAGTCAATATTTTGCTGGCAAAAGTAAAGTATTCAGTGAGAAAAAAGTGGCCACTTTTCAGAGAAACTTATTGTAATGTATTATTAATGCAAAGATGATCAGATAAAAACTGGAACTTGGCAAGCTGTCAAAAACTCGGAGTGAATCAAAAATTTATAAAACACTATTGAGTTATAACAATCCTATTATAGATCCCAGCAATCATTTTTGCTGAAGCACGCTCCTTAGATTATTTTACTGTTGAGACATTAGGATACAAGGTTTTAAAGCTTTGAAGCTTCTCTCTCTCTCTCTCATTCACTTTCTTTTCTTTTGGAATAGCATAAAATTAAAAATGAAATTTACACAGTAAATTATTTAGCTTCAGTTCACATTTGGATTGAATAAGAACAATAGAGTTTAAAATAATGGCAGTATTTTTTCTTTATGGATTGTATTTTGCTGACTTACATGAAAAATTACTGCTATTACATTCAAGCAGAATGAATTGCTTTATGAAATCTGTAAACTTAATTTGTGCATGCACCCAACCACTAGCTGCAGACATGATGCTTTCAGGAAAAAAAAAATAACCCTGGTGAAACGCTTCTCCATCTATGGAGTTTCTCTGCTTGTGAATGTTTTAAATTTTTATTATCTGTGTCATTCTTATATATGACATCCATTCTTCCCAAAACCTGGGCAGTGACATTAGGTGGATACATTCTGAAATGGGCACCTATAACCATTCATATCTCTGAGTGTCTGTCCCTTTTTGTACGGGGATTTCTAAAGTGCCTACATCACTCTTGTATTTAAGCTTCATTTTTCTTGCAGATAGCTTAAAGCAAGGGGTGTCTTGAAATATAAGTTCTTCTGCTAGATTTCAGCTTTGTCTGTCTCACTTAGGACTAAGCAATTTTTGTTCCCTAAAAGTAAGGAAGGCCAGCTCTGAAGGTTTGTTAGTTCAAAGCAATGTAGTTCTGAAATAAGGATAAAACTTCACTTTCTTTCTTAACACAGGTGTCTCAGAGCAGAACATGAGCTTACCACGTCCTGTCAGTCCTAGATATTGCAATACGACTGCCATAAATGCATAGAAGGGGGAAGGCGTTACTGTACTTTCCTCTGCTCTTGTCAGATTGCCAGCTCTTTCAATTTGTATTCATATATTAATTTTTCTAAGTCATAAGGTAGCTGCTTTGTAATAATTGACTTTCAGCATAGGGAGCAAGGTGTTTAGAAGGGACCTGGAAGATCTTTCTTTTAAGCAGCAGTTCTTCCACGGCTAAGGCACGCCATCACGGGAGAGTGCAGGCAGACATGGGCAAGGTTTGTCTGTGGGGTGCAACACGGTTCCCATACAAAATGCAGGAAGCCACATTGGCACAATACTGCGACTGAGCCGATGGCCCAGCTTCCGCAGCTGGCTGGCTACCACCCTAAGCACCATGCTAGCCACGGGCTCCCAGCATCCCGCTCTGGGTTAATGCAGACTCTGCAGGCTCAGACTGCAAGCAGAGCCCACCAGCATTTGCCTGCCCCACATTGTGCAGACCATCTTGTGTTCTCATTTTAAGAACATGGCGAAAATGAAGACTCTTTGTAGGTATTTGAATAATTGATAATCTTCAAATGGAATAAATTAAGCTTTTCTTCATTTACCAGCTCACCTAAAGTCTGAATGCCTGAGCAGCTTTCATCTGCTCACAGACATAATGTAATGAAACGACAGTTGATACCATGACCCATGAATTGTTATTTTTAACTTGACATTTCTTTCACGTCACTGCAGATGTTTTGAGGAATTGGAAATAAATGAAATTACTGGGTTCTTTTGAACTAACAGTCTATTGTTAGGTTTATCATGTTACAGTGGTAACAGCAATTGCCTTAAGTGATTTTTAATGGATAACAGTACACATCAAGTTATGATCTTGTCAGATGTGAAAACTAACCAGGGTTAAGTTTCATCAATATTTGAACAGAAAACTAAAAAAAATCCTGAGGGCTGAAGAAAGCTGGGAGAACAAGAGGTTATTAGGAAAAGAAAATAACAACAGAAAAACTTATTACAGTTAATTAAAATTAATTGACCATACTGTTTTCAAAAAAATTAATGTGATTGCAGCTGTTTATGCAAAATACAGATGATGCTTTGTAATTAAGAACAGAAATTTGATAAACACAGTCACAATTACTTTATTTACATATATATGTGTTTGTATATACATATATTTATGATCAGCTTTATATTCTCCAGTCTGACATTTGCCAAGTGAAGATGTCTCACTGCAATTCTAAGTACACACATCATGAAGAGCCGAGTTCTGCTGTTCTGACATCATATAGGATCTAATATGTAACCAGTAGCTTAAGATCAGTAATACAAACTTATATTGTGATATAGTCCAAAAAGCCAGTTGGTTCCTGGATCCTACTACGCTAGATTCTGGCAAGCATAAAAGAGAAACTATCCCTAGCTTTTCCAGTCAGACAGAGGCAAAGGGACTGGAGATAGACTGTACAAACAAAGAAACAAGAAGAAGAGTTAAGTTCTGCTAATTTACATGGATTACAATTTTGCTTGGTTTTAACTAGGGTGAATAAGGGCAAGAGGATAAGGGCAGCCACAAAGGAGAAGAGAAGTAGTCATAGTGCATGACATTCAGTTTAAGACGCCTAAATTTAGGTGGCTACATGTGTCTCTTCATCTGCTCTGCATGTCTAAGCTCCCACTGTGTTCAGTGGAGGTTTAGCTGAGACAGGGAAATCAAAAGAGCAATTCAGCTCGCATATCTAGTGGTTTATCAGCCAGGTTGCTCCCAGAGACAGTGCTACGGGCACGGAAAGGAACCTACTCCTGCACTGTAAGGGACTTATTCTTTCATAAACCATTATACTGAGTATGGTAATCACCTTCCTACCTGAATGCATTGCTTCATAACATGTAAAATGCCCTTAATTTATCTTAATTCTTAGTTGAGTCAATTACTGTATGAGGGAATGCATGACATGGCTGCAGTATCGCAGAGGCTTTCCTCTCACCCTATGAGATGAAAGAGATCCAGCTCAGCCATACAAATCTTCCCCAACCCTCCCACAGCACAGGTGTGAATTTCTGTTTTGGAAGTAACTGTTCATTTTTATTTATTTGACCTTTATTTTGTCTTATTTGGACTGCTCACTTGAATGACACTCCACACACGTAAACTTAAACAGGCTTTTTTTATTTGGGCTTTTCAAAAACACTCTTTGCTCTCAGCATCTGAACTCGGCGCCCATGCAGAGCGAGTGAGCAAGAAACAATCTCCTGGAGTCATTTTAAGAGCCTTTCTGTAAATGATGTTGCACCAGTTACCTAACAGTGCATAAAAGCAACATAAAACTGGAGATGCTGTTACCAATGTTTCAGTGTAATCACAGCATTAGGACATCAGCTCTTTGGGCTTGAACTTTTTGAGTAGCATAGAATAGTTCAAGTATCACTCGATGCTCAGGCCTGAGTCATCTCCCTTCTGCACAGTGAGTGGCATTAAAGTCATGGTGGGATTGTAGTTGGTGGTTTTCTCAGATGCTGTTTCAGCATCATGAGTCAGATTTTTGTCTGGGGAGAAGAGTAGTTGCATGGCCAGAGCTGTCTTCTAACATCTGAGGTTAATCTCGGTTCTCTCCACTTTCTACCTGTATTGCAGATAAAGTGAATTGTTCCATGGGTACTGTTTCCACACAAGGATGCCACCAGCCATGTCATTATCTCTGAGTTACCTGGAATTGTCTTGTAGTCTCTTGAATGATCATGCTGGGCTTGCTGCCTCCTTCCCCCCTCTGCTCCTCTCTGTCTATTTGGCTGTTATTTGCAGCTCTGGGCTGTAGAATGGGCACACCACAGGACTTATGAGTAGAGTTTTCAGCTTATTAACATCTCAGCCAGTAAAGCATCTGATTCCATAAGGGCTTGTCAGTAAACCTAAAGGAAGGTCTTGTCTGCATTAGTATCTGTTTGGCTATTTGTAAGAGTTGGCCAGCCCATTAAACTATCAGTAATAAGAACTACCAGCTGCATTTGAAGCCCCACTACTTTACAAATCTTCAAAATTCCTCCAAAGTGTATGGTGACCCATTATCTCAAATGAGCTCATCGCAAATACAGTGTTTGGTGACTATTACCTCAGTGTGATTCACTAGAGTGCTGGCTAATGTGTTGCTTACTTCTGTTAGTTTCAAAAGAACAACTGTAATAATCAATTATCAGCGGGCGGTGGTTTCCTCCATGTTCAAATGCATCAATTGCCAGTTGCTGCCAAGCTCTGCTGGGTGCATCACAAATTGTCATAGCCTCCCGGTGCTTCTGTCTCTGGTACTTTGCACAGTGGCAATGATTTCTGACCATTTTTACTGTCTGTGCATTCATGTTGGCCCAATAAAGTCTGCTTGTTGCCCAGTCTTTTGCATAACGCCATCTGAGGTGTCCTCATGAATCTTTTTCAGACTCTCTTGGTGCATTTTAATTGGAACTCTGTTTTCCACTCTTTCTGCACTTGCTCATTCTCTCAGTCACCTCTGGGTTTTTTCCATTCCAAAAGTCTCCGGTAGTCAAGGGAACTAGTTTCTGTGCAGCCCAGTCTGAGCTTATTATTTCTTTTAAAGGACTCATTGCATTGTCACTCTCAGTTTCTCTCTGTTTTTCAACTTGCATGTTTCGCAGATCTGGTAACCATTATGGCAGTGTGTGTGCTTGTTCTTCCAAATACTTTTCTTTGGCTTTTTGTTTCATTTTGTTCTGTTCTGCATTTTGTCCTTTGAAATTACTCAGTTTTCTATTTCACATTTGAGATGTACTTTTATAACTCTAGCACTGAGCATGGAAATCACTGTGGCACAAAAGACAAAGGTTTGTCAAGAATGTCTCTGTATTCACATTAAATAATATAAGAGCAGCCAGAGTGGGTTCAGCAAAGGTCTATCCAGCCCAGTATCTTACCCCTGGCAATGGCTGACAGCAGATGCCGAAGGATGAGTTTGAAAAGCTGTTGGCCATCTATGATAATACTGAGACATTCTCCAAGTGTCCTACAAGTTGCAGCTCAGTGGTTTCCTAAACCAGCATATTGGGGGTTTGGGGGAGGTTTTTTTATTTATTTATTTTGCATTTAATTACCCTCGAACAATTTTTCTCCTCTTAATTGGACTGGTTGCTTTTTGAATCTATTTAAACTTCTATGTAAATCCCCAACAATCTGAAGCAAGAAATTCTGCAGCTGAAGTATAAGCTGTGTGAAGAACAACTTGTTTTCTTTTTTTTTTTTGTGAACCTACCACCTCCTAGTACCAATTGATGCTTTCTTGTTCTTGTACAGGAATAGATGGCAAATAGTTCTTTCCCGGCTGGTCTCTCCCTGCCCTTCACAATTTCATAATCTTCTGTTATATGCCTCCCTCAGTCATTGCTTTTCAAAGTATAATGTTTTCTGTTTTGTTCTATGTTCTTTTCCTGATAATTCTTTATGTTGGCTTTTTATTTTTTTTAACTATAACTCCACACCCTGCCAACATTTTCAAGGAATTTTCTACTTACCCATTAGAAGCCTAGGATCTTGGTCCTGAATGGTAATATCAGATAAAATTGCATGGTTATATATCAGAAGATTTTCCTCTTTTTCCTTGTACGTTTCTCTACATTGAGTTCTGATGTCCAGTCATTCAGCTTTAAGAGGTCCTTATACAATTTTCCACTGTTGGTCTTCAACTTTCCTACCCTGAATAACCCAGTATTCTCAGTAAACTTTGTCACTTCACCGCCCACCCTCTGTTTCACAGCATTTAAGAATATGTTAAACAGCATGAGTCCCAGCACAGTCCCTGTGGGACTCCATTGGTGACCTCCCTCCACTGTGAAAATTGGCCATTTACTCTTACCCTTTCTTCCAATTGTTTAATCAATTATTTATTCATGCAACGACCTTCCTTTTTATCCCATGCCTGTTTAGTTACTTTAGGAGCCTTTGTAGAAGGACCTTGCTGAATGTCTTTTGGAAATCCATGTAGACTCTATTAGCCAGATCTCTTTTATCCACATGAATGAAATAAGCAGTTTTTATAGTGTGAATAATCTGACCTATTTCCAGTCACCTACATTAGGATGAAATGAAGTTACCCTTGGAGTGCTTATTCACTCCATTGACTTGAGAGGGAATCTAGACATACAGCCGTTGGCTTCAGTGAGCTTTCCACTAGACACCACAGGTATCCCTGCCTTTCTGTATAAACTGTATAAGGAGATATGTCTACAACTTTCTGGCCCACAGATCATTTATCCATTGCTGTCCCACAGAATTCAGCTCTTCTCTCCAAGTCCAGTTTTCTGAAATAGCTCTTGCTCCAGAGTCCATCCATTTGTTCTCCTGTTCCGCTTGGTACCCAAATTTTGCCATTTTTCTGATGATATGACTTACTTTGCTTTGAATGCTCACCAAAATGGAGAATTCCAAGCAGGACAGGAAAGCTAATAGAGAAATTTTAATAGGGTTTTTAAAGACTGACTTCACTCTTATCAGCTCAGATGCATACACCTGGACACAGAAGAAGAAGCAGGATCCCAAGACACTTCCTTTATACCCTCGAGGGTTCCCATCTGGCAACTTGTCACATAACGTTGTCTGAACACATGCACTTTCCATTATTTAATGTGTTTATTTTCAAAACTGTGGGGCTTGGTTTTAAGCTGGCTTTTTGGTTTCTCTAGCTTGCCTTTTTTTGCATAGACTCTCCAATTTTCTTTCAAAATGACCCTTTTCCATGAATGAAAAGGTATAGATTAACATGTTCAATGTCTAGCTTGAATGTTTCATCTGCTCATATAAATTGAGAGAAGTATTGATATATCTGTCAGATATTCTTGTTGTAACAAAGAACTAACCATTCATTTAATTCATTATATCACTATAACAACTATTACTATTTGACCTTGCAAATATGTTTCTGTAGATGCTTGTTGTTTGAGATTTTCTTTGTTCAAAGGTTTTAAACGGTTGTTAGAATTAACCCAATCAGTTTTCCTTTATGTTAGTGATATTAATTATTAGAACTCGGATAACTATGCTTCTCTGTCTGTATCAATTTAGCATACCAATTCAGATTGATGTAACGTTTTGGTTGGCTGCTGCTCCACTGATATTGGCTCTATCTCCACTGATAAAGAATTTGGATGGAAGAGCTTCTTGGTCCTTCTGGTCCGCTGTTTTTTGTGTTTTCAGTTTCCTAACAGTGCCTGCTTATTTACATTTTCTTTTCCTTAATCTGCTGAGATTATTATTTAATGTGATTAATTCTGAAGTATTTTCTTCCATATCTCAGATCATATAGTAGTACCTATTTCAGTACTTGCTGGCAGTTTGTGATTAGGTAATTTTAGTCTGAATGAGCTTAAAGTCTTATATGTTATTCTTAGGCAACAACTACAGCTGTCTTTCTTGATTTAGACTAAATGCCTATAATTCTATAGCTAATTAAATTAAATCTTTGAATGCCTTATCTCTAGACTTAAATATCAGACTGCTTTAGAAATATGAATATTTTAGGGGGTTAAAATTAGATGATTTATAGTAATGTATCTGGGGAATTTATTATGCCTCCTTTGAAATACATAACATTATTTAATTCCAGATTAATATGTCTAGCAGCAAGTCCCTCAGTATTTCTGGCTTGTTTTAACATCTGGCTACTGTTGCTCTTGCCCATGCTCCCAGACCAGGCCCGTTAAATGTCACTTATTTTTGGCCTTGGCCTCACACTCTTTTATGGTGGTATTTCTTCCTCACATGTTTGCATTATAGTGCTGAGGCATCTCTCCTGCTTTTGAGCCTCAGCAACGGCTGTGGAGCCCAGGTCTTCTACCAAGGCATGCCTGACATGGGGATGTCCTTGCAGGAACAGACACCAGTGCAGAGCTCCAGCCTCCAACACGGCTTTCCTTGTCAAGGTCACCCCTGTGGGTACCCCCTGGGGTACCTGTCACTTTTTACCATGTGCACTCCCACATGCACAGGACATGGTGCTCAGTCCCACCACATTGCCCCAGCCTCAGAAGGTGGTTTCCCACAGCAGAAAGAGCCCCTACCAAGGGTAGGGCTGCATCAGGATGGAAGTATCCAAACACATCACGTCACATCCCGTTTTCTCCTTGTCTGACAAAGTAGGCAAAGGCTGGAGGAAATGGAGGCTGATTGCTGCCAGGTGTGTCATGGGGGAAGCAGAGTCATGGAGAGATGGACTTACTTCCCCACTGTTGCACGGGAAGCATGTGGCAGAGTGGGGAATTAAACCCAGATCTACCAGCTGCCCAACGGTGCCTTAGCTCTAAGACAGAATGTCTCCACTGTGATGATGAACTGTTTTTCAGATAAGTTGCAAAGCAGTTAGCTTGTTCCTCTGCAGTCATTAAAGATCTCAAGATTGCTTTTCATGAGCTGCCAGTAGTGTTACTTAGCTGAGTGTCCTGGCTACAGTCCAGTCTGGCTTACTGCAGACTGCATCTCTAGACTTCCAACATTTCAGCTGTCTAACATAAACCATCTTAACACATCACTCAGCACTGCTGATGCTGCTAAAAAGTTATGTAGGGTTGCTCCGTAGCCACTGTAAAGCCATGAAGTGAAGCAACCCTTTTATGCAAATGCTGTATGCAAAGTATAGTCTGTCTGTCTGCATTTCCAGTGCATGGAATTTTTCATTGTTTTTACTATCATTTTTATCATGTACATTCATATATAATCTCATGGACCAAGGAGCTCTGTGAAACAGCAATCTTTTGCCCTGAACTTGGAACTGATTATATACACAGAAGACAGGGTCATGTTTCAATAACAGCTTTTTTGGAAACTCTGGATACAGACAGAAAGGGGTGAATAATTGTGATCGCTCTTCAGACTCTTAGGCAGAGTCCTAAGAAATTTCTGAGCACCTCTTGAGAATTTTCTCTTCATTTTCATATTAAAACACCCATAGGGTCTGAACTAATCTTCTTCCTCTTCTGCTGGATGGTCCTCTCCAGACAACCAATGCTAACGTTAATGAAGCTCTGTATGTGTGATCCTGGGGCATTCAGATCCAGTAGAACTGTTGTGTAGTTTCCTAGGTTTGACTGGCCTGTCTAATCCCAAGGTGAAGTCCCACATGGTCAATGATTTTCACTTTTCCATTCTTGGCTAATGGGGCAAGGCTGTGTTTTCAACACTTCACCTCCTTAGGGAGATAGTCAAGTCCAAACACAGGGTACAGCCTCCTTGGCTATAACCCACACCAGGCACACCTTAGGCCAGCATTTACCAATTGCTCGCAACATGTATGCTAACCCCAGAACATGTTATAAGCTTTGCATTTGTTTGTAGTTTTATTAGTTTTTAAAATACATCATGCTAATTTTAGGAAAGTATTGACTCCATCTAACAGTTTTACATAATCTGCTCTTAAGCACCAGCAAGGTATTCATCAGCCTTCTTAAGAATTTTTGCCCATTTTCCATGCAGAGACTTTTGCCTCCCACTGTTTAAAACAGTGTTCAGGTTCAGCTTGAGTTTCTTCCATGGATTTTTCCCCTGTTCTATTTTTAGGTACTCATTTCAAAGCCCGTATAGTTCTTTTTCAGAAACGTAGAGAGGGCAAAAAATTCTCCAAGCACAAGACCATCAGTAGACTGCTGTTGCTTGCCTTCTTTCCAGCTAAGTATATATAGTATGTCAACACTGGTTTGGGATGTAAAGTCCCGTGTATGTTGAGCTGTTTTAGATTATCTGATTATACTGCCTGCCTTCTTTCAGAGTCTAATCCATTATATCAATGCTGTCTGATATGACTGGAATAGCATGTAAGACTTGACTGGAATATTAATTGTCCCTGAGAGTTGTTTCTTTTCTGGGACAAAGATTTTGAAACTTTTCTACATAAGAAGTGGTTAGTAATTTTTTCTTATTATCCTATTCCAATTGTGTTTCTTACATTAGTTAGAAGTGTGAGTTAATATTTGAGACCTCTCAATAGGTCTTTTTACTTTCTAGAACCTCGACAAAGGTGCCATGGCATTGTCAGCCTGCCTTTTTGTTATACATCCTCAAAAAATTTGCTACAAATAGCCATTCCTGTTAAATGAAATCCAATATTTGTTATATATACTCACAGAAATGTGCTCTAGAAATTGCAAAATATAACCAACTTGAGGAAATGAAATCAATCAGTACCTCATCCACTAGATTATCAGAGCTTGATTTAAAAAAAAAAATGTTGCTTAAAAGAATTGCCCAGAAAACCAAAACGTAAATTCCCCTTGTCATGTTCCTGTGTTATTGGCAGATGCCCCAGGCAACTCTGCTTTCTCTACCTCGGAAAGTAGAAACTATTACCCTAGAGCACAATGTCTGAAGAGATCTCGGAGCTCAGATAAACTCCAGGGCAGCAGACTGGGTTAACAGCGATGAGGGATGACGAGGGCAAAGATTTCCAAATCCCACCACCTGCAGTTCTCTTTTATTGGAAACCTGAATGCTTGGGTGCATGTTTCAGTTTCAATATTTTCTCCCTGTGGCTGAAGGGGGTATCGAGCTGTTCAGGGCTGTCGACACAACCAGCTCTGTCTGTCCTTTTGTGCTGTTTGTCCTCCCAGCAGAACGAGCTAGGGACAAGCACTGCCGGCTAATGGCAACAATTTGCTCTTAACACCACATTTCTTCCATCCACTCTTTATGCTCTGTCCTTCCAGATAATATGGGTCTGCTTTCTTCAATCCATCTGCAGTAATTTGTGATGACACCAGATACCATGTGGGGGGAGCAAGCATGACCCCACCGCAGGACTCTGGCTCCTGCCTAGCAACAGCATCCACAGGCGTGCTGGTGGTGTGCTCTTCCTCCCCATGCTAGAAGAACAAATGCTAATATTCTTCACATGTGACTCCAGAAACTGAATAATAGGAGCTGACCTGACCAGAAATGCCAGGATCACAAAGTCTCAGGAGTTTAGTCGCTAACATAATGCATCATTATGCTGGTGAACCAAACTCCTTGCTTGCTGTTTGCAGCCACATTAAATATAAATAAGAGAACTAAACAAACCACTGAAAAATAGTCTAATTAAATTGTGCAGTGAGATAGGCCTATGGCTTTTAGTGCTTTTAATTCTCCATGAAGAAAAAAAAAAAGCGTATTCTCTTTCCTTCTTTTTCATGACATTTGTTCCCACACAGAAAGGCTAAAAGCAGCTGGTGTTGGCTTGTTGTTAATAAAGGACTTTCTCCTGTGAACTCGCCTGTGAATGACTTTGCAGGGTTAAGCAAAGCATCTGCAGGACGAAAACAAGTCTTAAATCAACAGTGGATATGATCAAACTTCATTTATGGGCCCGCTGATCTCCTCTGCAGAATAACCCCGGTGCCTGGAAGGGCCCTTTGCTCTCTGGCCTGAAGAAGGAGGGGAGTCAGGGGCTCAGCACGCACGGCACGGCACGGCACGGCACGGCACGGCACACTGCCACTGGGCCAGGACCTCTTCTCTGTCCAGGCTGAAGACCATGCTCAGCTGTAAGCATGTCCTTTGGGAGTCAGCGTTACTATTCACAGGCTGAAAGATAAGCAGGTGCCTAAGTGCTGTGTAAGCCAAGGTCTAATTGGGAGTACTTATATCTCCTCCGTATGAAGCGTTTCCTTTACAGGTTTTACCAAAGTTAAAAGTGACAGACTCCATAAGTAGCACTTACAGGTTTTTAGTTTTCAGTGCTCCTTCTCACTTGAAGGATTTGTAAAACAACTTTCTTCAGCTCTAACTGTCTGCACTTCTCCCTAAAGGAGAAGTATCTATTAAACTTTTTATGATGTGTAAACAAGTATGTTTCCTTTAAAAATGACAGTGTTTTGACAAACAATGCCCCAGTCCCTGGATTTAGCTCCAGAGAGGTATTTCATGTAAAATACCTTCCAGTCACTCTCCTTCTGATTACAATAGCAGATCTGAAAAATGGCCACTTGCCACATAGTCCTCCAAGCACTCGTAATATCCCCCTTCTCCCAAATCAAATGCATTTGAATTTCTTTGCCTCATAGAATCCAGCAGCTTTTTTGGGTGAGGAAAAACACGTATTCTGGAAAACGAGAGGCTGAATATTTCCCTCTGGATTCGGGTTGATAAATATTAAAGAATGGCAGCAGTTCTAATTCACAGAGAAGAAAAAAGACAGTACTCCAGTCTCCTGAGCCATATTGGAAAGCTTATTTTATTTAGCAAAGAGAGTGATGAAAATTGCACTGGAGACGTCAACACGTTGGTAACCCTGAAGCATTTTGGCACCCTCCGATCACAGGAACTGAATTGAGAGAGACTGCCCCATTGCTGTGCTCACTGCCTGTCCTAACAGGTGTATCAGGGAATGTTTGCCAAAAAGGCGGAGAATGGTGCATTTCTGATGAGCCAGTGGATGCCATTTGGCCAGAGAAGTAGCCTGATGATAATAATATGTAAAAACACAAGCAAAACATAACCTTGTGTGAATCTCTGAGTGCTGTTTTTTTCCTGCAGTCTGTAGCCTCTCGAAAATATTAGGATTAGGCAATATATTTTAAATTACATCAACAGCCATTTTTAGAAAAGAACACGCTGTCTGGGCTCTACAGCTCACTAATCACATAAAATGAAATAGGCCACAAACACCCCAACCAAACCCCTCTTTTGGTCCTTAATCAAAATGTGTAACGTTTTGAAATTCTCTAGCAACAGCATTTCTAAAAATAGACATTTAGGCTATCAGTGCAGAGTATTCTTCTAACCTTTTCAAGTGTTTGCAAATGACAAAATTGTTCCTATTGTAATTAATGGCATTATGTTGAGGAATATTGGGGAAACATACCTAAAGGCTCTGACAATAATTTTGTTACTAGTATATTCCCCTGCTTTGCCTTTGAACTCTGTCATTCCTTGCCTTGCAGCTGTGTTTAATGAGTGGTGAGATTATTCAAATGAGCCCACAGCAGAACATTGCTTTCTTAGTTCCTAGATCTTGAGAAGACATCTCCTGCCACAGTCAGTAGGTAAAACCTGAATCACAACCTTAGCATCGAATTCAATTTTATGCTTAAGGGTTTGTAAGTACCTTTGTACCCTATAAATATAATTGTGCTCAGTTGTGACGGAGCTGATCTCTACTTACAGCAGCTGCCAATGAGCCGGCAATAAAACAAAGGGAGAAACAGCTCAGCCTGTCACCGATGAGTGAGAAGCCAAATGTGACTGTGCTTATGCCGTGGCGTACAGGCTTCTGCGAGTAGATTGCAAAGAGAGCTTACAGGACGCTCAGACACAGCAGAATTGTATATGGGAGCTTGTTGCCATCTGTTATTTCCCATTCTTAACCACTGGGTTTAGTCCCTAGGAGAGAAAAGGGAGACAGAAAGAAATTTAATTCCATATGAAGATACATTGTGTGAGAGACACTTTCCAGCATGGAAAAAAATTAATAAGGTTCAATTTAAAACTGATAAATAGTCAATTCAGTATGGTAGGATTAAGGATTTTTCCTAAGGAATTTCCAGAGAGATAAGCATCTCATGAATAAATAAATTCAGCTGCAGCACACTAACGTATTTATTGATTCACAAGCCATTTGTTTGAGAGTTTGCCCCTGAGGAGCAGAAGCTACCCTATTATTATTGATAATATAAGAGTTACAGTTATATTCAGAAACGACAAACTACATTTAAATGATGTCTCAGGGTTAGAACAAGAACCCACCAAAGCCAGGAAATTCAAAGTTAAGTCTGACACTATGTCAGACTGCATGGTGTCAGGAAAAATGACAGTTGTGTCTTTGCATATCTTGGATTCTGTGGTTTATATCTTAATTTTAATGGCATAGAACTGACATAATTTCCCTCTAAATTCATTGTTGTTTTACTTTATCATAAATAACGAACAATGCAGGACTGTGAATATGGAAAGAGGCCACAACAGCTCTCCTGAGGTAATACCTGCCCATGATAGAAATGACTTTTTACTACTTGTCTAAAGACCTACTTTCCAAATTGATTATTATTTATTAGTTGCATGTTTGCCTAGTTAAACAATTCACTGATAGCTCTTGCAAGCAGATATAAGGACAAAATACCTGGCCAAGAAGTTTACAGAGAGGACAGGCAACAGAAAAGCAAGGCTTGTAGGGAGGTAAGCAAAATCACATGAGTGTGGCTCTGAGCAGTGCTGGGACTTAGAACTTTTTCAAAGACGGAAAGTTGTTTTTTTTTTTTCCAGTTATCCCTTTTGCTAACATCTGCTGGGGGAAAACACCTTGCAAACAGCATCCACCATGCTGCAGACTCAAATGTCACTTCCATGCTCTGCCTTGAACAGCGGCTGCTGGTGCTCCTACTTCCAGTTAGCTGCTGTATAAAGTCAGGGCAGCTGAGCTGGTTCATACTGACCGTCTTCACCAAGGAGCACGTATCCTCACTTGGAGGAGTCTCGGGGGACATCTTGCAGGAGACCTTTGATCTTTTCATAATCTACATCCTTGAAGGAACAGGAAGATCTCCTGCCTGTGTACTAGCTAGCGGTGCTGTACCTGTAATTTCCTTGTGGGTAGAAAAGGTTTAGCTAAAACTATGCTTCCATAGGTAGAGAAAAATCCACATTTGCCTCTACCGTGCCCTGGGAGGCAATTCATGAAGCTTAAATTATAATTGGTAGGAATAAGCTGTGCTCCTAATCCTCTTTATTTGTGTAGCTGACAGGGGTCTCCCAGGCTACACAAACTTTTACCCTTCTGTATCTCAGCTCCTGGATCCAAACAGGAAACCTAGAGCTGTTTAAACAGTGAATTTGTTGCACACTGCAGAGGACACTGCATCTGTTCATCAATGGCAGGATTATATTCACAAATCAATGTATTCATAGAAATTACAAAGGTTACACTCCGAGTTAACTTCCAGGCAGCAAGTGGGGAATCCATCCACTTTAGGGAGGGTAGTTCAGGAACGCTGGACTATTCCAAGGGCCGACATAAGAAGTGTTCAATAGGCTGTTTCTCACGCTTGTGACAAAACTGACAACCTAGACCCTTTCTTTATATATCTCAGTGCGGTAAAAGGTGTAAGGTAGATGCCCAGGTGAGGATCCTCTGTTTAAATAAGGGGCTTGATAATTATATTTCCCTCGATGCTACCCCAGGAGAGGCTTGCCTTCAAAAACAAACACAGTATATATATATTTTGTCCACAGTGGGCAAATTCACAGGTAGCAACCTGTGGTGGGTTGACCCTGGCTAGATGCCAGGTGACCACCAAGGCCGCTCTATCACTCTCCCTCCTAAGCTGGACAGGGGAGAGAAAATATAACAAAAGGCTCATGGGTCAAGATAAGGACAGGGACTCAGCAATTACCATCACGGGCAAAACAGACTTGACTTGGGGAAAAAAAATAATTTAATTTATTACCAGTCAAATCAGAGTAGGATAATGAGAAATAAAACAAAATCTTAAAAACACTTTCCCCCCACCCCTCACTCTTCCCAGGCTTAACTTTTCTCCCGATTTTCTCTACTTCCTCCCCCCCACCCCGAGTGGGGTTGGGGGGGAATGGGGGTTGCAGTCAGTTCATCACACGTTGTTTCTGCTGCTCCTTCCTGCTCAGGGGGAGGACTCCTCACACTCTTCCCTTGCTCCAGCATGGGCTCCTCTTTCCATGGGTCCACAGGTCCTGCCAGGAGCTTGCTCCAGCATGGGCTTCCCATGGGGTCACAGCCTCCTTTGGGCATCCGCCTGCTCTGGCGTGGGGTCCTCCACGGGCTGCAGGGGAATCTCTGCTCCACTGTTAACCTCCATGGGCTGCAGGGGACAGCCTGCCTCACCATGGTCTTCACCATGGGCTGCAGGGGAATCTCTGCTCCGGTGCCTGGAGCACCTCCGCCCCCTCCTTCTCCACTGACCTTGGTGTCTGCAGAGTTGTTTCTCTCATATTCTCACTCCTTTCTTCAGCTGCAGTTATTTCCCCCTTCTTAAATATGTTATCCCAGAGTCGCTACCACCGTTGTTGATGTGCTCAGCCTTGGCCAGTGGCAGGTCAGACATGGAGCCGGCTGGCATTGGCTCTGTCGGACATTGGGGAAGCTTCTAGCAGCTTCTCACAGAAGCCACCCCTGTAGCCCTCCCACTACCAAAACCTTGCCACGCAAATGCAATAGACAACTCTTCTGAGATGTTTGTGTTACTAAAAATCCATCATAGTAATAACTAGATTTTTTTCAAAGGTTGAAGAAATAAAGCCACAGATGTGACGAATTTCAGGTGGCCATTAATAATTTGAACTTGGCTAAGTTACAAAACTGCCAGAAATTCTCACAAAATAATATGAAAAGCTGGTGCAGGTGAGATCTGTTTGATCTGTTTATTGGAAGTGGGGTGGGAGATAGTGTTCTCTGAAGGCAATTTTACAAATAATTCCTACTCTCCTAGACTTGGTCAGCATTTCAGCACGTGACTAATAACTAGGCTCATGGACAGGGCCTTCTTTTTTTTATCCCTGATACCCTTACAGTGGTAATCATGCATCTTGTCAGTTGTTATAAAGACAAATGTTCTCCATTGCTGTACTGTCAGCGCATTTCAGTACAAGCAGAAGAGTAGCACAGCACACCTGTTAGATGTGTGGAATATACCATTTGTCTTGTCATAGCTGCAGAATCAGGTGTACCCTGAGATGGCAGGATCTTCAGCGCAGGAAAAATTTAGGTCTGCTCTTTACATTGCCGTTGACCATCCTGCTGCCATCTGTGCACCTCCTCAAGGCTCTTCAACAAGTTAGGAGATAGGGAGCAAGATTCTCTCCAAAACCGCTACTTTTTACATGTGGAAAAAACTTGCTTTTTAACTTGGCACACATCATATAGAAAACCAGTGAGCTATACATTCATTATTAAATACATGCAGTGTGACTTGGAGGCAGAAGTTCATGATCGTGACCTTTCTCCTTTTATTACATTCAGCTTTTGAAGAAACAGATGGGGTTTAGCTTAACTGTTAACATAAATTGCCATATGGAACAAAACACAGCTGATTATTATATTAACACCGATTTTAATATGTTTCATCATGTTATTGCGGCTCCAGTTGTCATGCTACTCTGTTCAGTATATTCATTCAAGAAATTTAATGTTGTATCTTACAAATTGAGATCCTATTACAAACATATGGTGTATAAAAAGATTTTGCCACCTGGTGACTGTTAAAAATCTGTAAGGAAGAGATTGCCATAGTGTTAACTCCTCCCTGCTGGAAGTCAATTTTCCAATCGCAGACATTTTAAAGAAACACCAAGAGGTGGAAACTCTTGATTTGCTGCTGTGACAAAGGGTTAATTGTGCTAATTGCATTGTAATACCTGCTCAGTTTAAAGTCTTTCCCCGTTGTGATTGTCTTGGGAGTCAAATTGTTTTTAAATTGGTTTGTCACTTGAATGCATTTGGAACTTTGTGATTAGGGTTGTGGAAACCGAGATAATGTCTAAGTTATATAACAGTTTCTTCCATAATCAATCACTGCCTCATTTTAGATCCACCTAAGAACGTTCCTGCACACATGGGAATAAGCCGATTGAGGTAATGGATGAGGTAAGTTAGCTGCTTGCTGGCTGTGAACGTTTGCATTTCTTTCCACCAGTGAGTGCTGTATGGAATATTTGTGGGCTTTCTGCTTTCTAGAGTCAGGCCCATGACCTCCATGAGTTATGGTATACCATGAAATGAGCAGTAAAAGAAACCCCTCTCCTAAATCTTAAGAATGTTTGCTTAATCGTGTTGCTCTTGTCTGCTCTAACAAACAAAGAAATAAGGCAGCAGACCCTATTCATTGACCACTCAAGTCAATGGATGGATTTTTATGGGCCGTGCACCAGGCCTGGGGATCTGGCAATCTGCAAAGCAGATGGGGAGCTTTGTTACTCATGGCAGTCTGTTCAGCTGTGCCTGGCAGAAAGTACCTACAAATACAAGTCCTGCAGGCTTGTTCCTTTGTTCATAGGTTGGTACAGGTATTGAAATGTATATATGAGGTAGTGAGAAAGGGATGAGGCTACTAGTAAGAATATCTAATTAATGGGTGGAGTTTTAAGGAAGTGGCTCCAATGGTAATTGGTGATCCTGGGAAAGGTAGCGGTACCTACGCTCTGTAATGACCTAAGCACCATAAACGCTGAAGATAGATGGGTAGACTTGATAGGAATACAGTTACTCCAACAGTGTTATAGGGGCCAAGTAAAGGGCAAGTAATTCCCTAGGGAGGAAACTGATAAAAGGCATCAGGGTAGATTGATGGAAGGAACAAGAAATGGGTTAGCTGAAATTTATTGCAGACCTGGGCAGTGCTCGCTGTGGATAGAGTGGAAATATGAAAGAGAATTGAGTGGCAGTAACAGCCAGATAGACAAAGTGGAAGCAGCCAAGGGGGAAAGGAGACTGAAGAGGTGATTCAGATATTAGATGGAGAAATATGTATAGGTGGGAGCTGGGTGCACAAAAGGCAGGCGTGGGAGCCTGGGACATGGGGGATCAGCAGCTGAGTGGGATGGGGCGGGGGGGGCGGTTCAGGGGCATGTGGGGATGAGCAGTGAAGAAGGGAGCAATGATGAACGGGGACAGTGAGGGTTGCAAGCAGGCTGTGGATGTAGTGAGCTGTAATAGGGACAGAGGGATGAACTGAAAGCTCTAGCATCCTTAGCATGCTGGGGACAAGGGGTAGGAAACACTTTCTCTTACGCCTGTATGCAGCTCTGAGGTGATGGGTCCTTTGCCCATGGCTATGGGGTGCCTAATAAAAAGTCACTGCCTTAGGTACAGACTGCTGAAAATACATGGATTGTTGGCAGCAAAAGATAAAGCAATAGCAACACAGAGAAGTGAATTCTCTCCCCAGCACATCCTCAATTCACTGCACAGTCAGCCTCCTTAAACCAGCTGTGCCAGGCGATCAACAGGAGGACTATGGAAAAATTACTGAAGCCTTTTGTATCTAAAGCAAGTATCAGAGGTGCTATCAGGGCTGGAAGCAAAATGGATAAGACACAGAGGACTTGTCAGGCCATTCATGTGTCCCACTCCAATGCATTTGTGTCCAGTTGCTGTGTCACAGCATCTTGTGGTTACCCAATGATCCTTGTTACCCAGTGACACATGTTCATTGGGTTTCCTTGGCTGTTAACCCACAACTGAAAGGAAAGTCTAAAGATCTGGTCATCACCAGAATTTCTGTCTTAACTTTGGAATAATCTTATCCCTCTCTGTTTTGATCTTTCTGTGGGCAAACTATTTTAATTTTGACTACTGCAAGCACGAGTGTGTTTTTATTCATTCATTTTCTTACCTGCTCTGGACCTGATTATTTTCCCTTGGCTAAGAGTTTGTTGCAAATAGGTGCAAGTTTGTCCTGCAGCCTTCTGTTGTGCATCTGACCCTATTTGTGCTATTTCCTTTTCCTGTAGAAATGCTTAAATCACTACAGTAGTTGTTAATGATGAAAATACTATATAGCATATGATATCATGATGATCACATAGAATTTTACAATCAAGATAAATTACTGTCAGTATTTTTTTTTAGTATTTTTTGTCAGATATAAACTGCATATAACACAACTTGTTAGTGAGACAGAAATGTACTGTATCAAGCTACTGTTCTATGGCTTCTAAATGACTTTAAATCACATTGTATCCAATAATTACTAATGCTCCATTAAAGATCGGAAAGGCAATTTATTAGGAACTCCCAAAAGTCTTCTTTAAGCAGTGCAATCTGTGTTTGGTTAAAAGTTTACATAAAATCAATACAAAATTATAGCAGCATAAATAGTTAAACAGTTCTCAGTTAATGTTATGCTTGAATCTGTTCTGCTCTCAACAATTTGGAAACTGTAAGTTACAGAGGAAGGGTAGCTGAGATCTTGGAGAAGGAGGATGCAAATGATTTTGCTGTTCTGAATGCCATGTGGAATAAAAGAGCATCAATCTATTACTTGTTAGTGATGTCTTTGTAGTCTTTTTTTCATCTGGAGGAATCTTGAAAGTGTCATCAAAATAATAGCAAGAGAAAGTTTTTACTGCATGCTAGTTCTTGCTAGCAAAATGTTTAATCTCATTCCGTGGTAAGTGATTCCAATTTTAATTAAGGTCCAAATCATCTCCTCTCTACACAAAAATAAGAACAGTAAAGCAGCAGGTGCTGAGGCTGGGGAATAAGTGTTTCATCCCCTAAAATAAAATTGAGCACAAAAAAACCCTCCAAACAAACCACAAGTGAAAAATAAACTAAGGAAAATTACTTTCACCTCCACCTACTCTGCCAATTTATTCACTAGGACATTATTTACCTCTGTCTGAAAGTCTTATAACCTAAAAAAAAAAAAAAAGGCTAAACCACTCGTCAATTTTCCAGCTTTGCAGGGTAATTTCAGCTGTTTGATTATGAATTGAACGTATGTTCTACTTACTGAACTAAAGCCATGGATTAGTCATAGCTGGTGTCAAAAGTTGTTTTTGTTTACAAAGTGGCGGTGTTGGGTATATCTAAAGAAAGACTCCCAAAAGTCACATTTGTACCACAAGCAAATAATTTAAACCTCAAGCTGGAAACACACATATTAATTCTTTTTCTCTTCTTGGCAAGTAACGTAAAAGAAATCTCAAAAGTCAGTTCAGAGCACTGCTGTAAAGAGGGACATAACAATTGCACAAGAGAGAGCAGGGGCAGAGGTGGGTACTCTGTTGATTCCCATTGTATCAGCCAAGAATCAAGGAGAGGTGTTCTCTGTCTAATTTGGAAGGGCATAAGCAGCAAAGTATTTGCAAAGGATTTAACCACCATCCCATATCGCATGTATCCCATTTGTTTCTCTAGCTGGGTCTTTGAAAGCCTCCGCTGTCTGGGCTTTGAGAAACCCAGGCAAAAGGACTTTCATTCTTTAGAGCTTTTCATCCCACCCAAAAGCAAAGTGACCTGTGACTCTGCTCCACAGCAAGTTTCCATAACTATCTTCATGTGAAGAACTTCTTTTGCCCATCAGTACTCTAGACAGCACGGAGACGTGCAATTTTATGGCAAGTGAAGGATATGCTGTTTGGCAAAAGTGTTGCTTTTCTGGTAAAGCAGACTGAAAGCCATGGTGTAATAAACTTGCTTGGCTTACCACCGATCAACCTTCGGAATAAAGATCTATATTTAGGATTTATGAAAAAATCAGTAGTCCTTCCCTACCTGAACATCCTATTTGCTTTAGACATAAAACCTAATTTCTTAATGAGGGTATGCATGGATCTTATCAACCTGCAGTTAATGATAAAAGCAAATCTTATAAACAGGCAGACTTTAAGTAACACATTAAAGCTTATCACTGATGATATCTTTAATTATAGTAAAGTAAATTGTAAGACAGTCTAATGGGAAATACAAATTACTTGTTAAAATTATTAACAGAGTTAATGTGCTTACATTTGTTTATGTGTACAGGAATCATTTCAAATATTTGACTGCAATGACAATATGTGTAAAGATCAATTAAAAGTCAGGAAGATGAGATATTGGATTTTCAGACCTTAATAGGATTTCATCTGCACTTGTTATATTATGTTATCCACTTATAATTGAGCTTCCATCATATCATAGAATCTGTCACTTCACCAATTTATATTTCTAACCTCTAATGAAACTTCTATTTGCTAAGGAGAATTTTTGAAACCCGTGATCCTGGTGGAGCTGTCTGGTACAAGCATTAATCTGCCCCACTCAGAGATTGGGGTTTCAAGCTATCGGCACAAAAAACAAATGTAGCAGTGGCAATGCCTAGGTAGTCACCTACTTCACAAGCATCGCTACCCTCACAAGTTGATCTAATAAATAGCTTAGGTGGAATAAAGGGCAGTTTTATGTATAACAAGCCAGGTAAATCGGTAAGATGAAAATTGCCAGGAGTCTGTCTAATATTAGTTTATTAAATTCAGCAGAATGAAAACAACCACCATAAATGCAAAAAAAATACTTTTGTTTACTTGTCTGTTGAGTCAGTCCTGCCCCAGCTGAGGCTTTGTCCCTGGAATGGGTCTGTGACAATCCGTCAGCACCATTTTTGGGAGTCCACTTGGAGTTGCTCAAACTTGCTGGTGGTTTCCAGCTGTGTGACACTGACGGGGATCCCCTACAAGCCATGGCCATGGCCCCACTTCATCCAGCCCTGCCTATCCTTTGCATTGGCTGATGAGATGCAGTCATTCTAGTGGAGTGATCTATTGGCACTTTGACTAGGGAAATGTGAACGCTAGGATGAGCCCCCGGTTACATGAACACAAACTCAAAAGTAGTGTAAAGCCAGGGTCTTTCAGTGTTCTCAGACTGAAGTGTTTGTAAACAAAAGTGATTGCTCTAAACAAATATCCTTGTAATTTAGCTTATCTTTTCATCTAGTTTCCATGCAGTATTCCAAGACAATAATTTGTGCATAAAGTGGAGCTTAGCCAAGGTATTTCTATAGAGAGCTAACATTTTAGCAGTACTTTATTGTAACGGCAAGCTTAACCTTGAAACCAACAGATGTTGCTTTGAAACGATCTGATGTAAGGTAGTCTGTAAAGCCAAGCTTAGATGATAATGAAGGGAAAAACACCAGACACAGAGGATACACTGATGCTGTGTTTGAAAGAACCTATCCATATTAAATTTTCTGGCCAAACAGTACATATATTTTTTAAAAACTTTTTAGAAAGAGGAAGAATTTAAGTTTTTCCTGACATCAATCTGACCCTTATTTAAACTCTCTGCTGCTAGAGATTGTCTCAGTTGATTACACCTGGGACATTAAGTAATTTGCTACAAAGATACCACATTGCACTCTGTCTTCTCTGATATTTTGTAAAGTTGCTTAAAATAAAGAAATGTTTTCAGAAAAAAAGCAAGAGGTGGGGAAAAAAAAGAAAGGAGAGAATATGAAAGAGTATATGTCAGGTTCTCTGGCGGTATAAACCGGTATTGCTCCTAGCCTAGCCTCAGGTTTATTTACAGAGCCAAATACTGTTCCTGAGCTGATTTTTAATGACATGAGAAAAAGCTGAATAGAAATAGACTTGCAAAATAAGCCAAAGCACATTCGATTAAAACTACAACAACTTTCAGGAAAACAAGTCTCACACCATGGGTTGTCCATGCTGACCGGCGAGCGTTCCCTGTGGTGCCCTGGTCACCAGCTGTATTGTTGTTCTCCAGCTGAACAATACCCCATTTTAAACACTAAACATAGAGTAGCAAATGTTTTTGTGTGAGTGTAGGCACCTGCAGCTGTGAGGAGCGGTTGTGTGCATGCTCATCCCCCTGCAAAGGAGGTCAGGAAGGGTTCTAAAAGCCAGCAGGAACACCTGAGACCACCAGGCAGTCTACCAATGCTCTGATTTAGGCCTGTCCTCTCTGAAATATTGGGGTCCCCATTCCCAGGTGAGTGTCCTGCGCACCACAGTTGTTCTGGGGGGTTAACGCCTCTGCTCCCAGTGACGTGTGTCCCCCCGGCCAGCGTGAGCACCCTGCAGTAGACAAGGTCAGGCATTGCCCGCTGCCTCACCCCACAGTGCTCCCTGACTGGTCATCTGGGGCAGAGCCCCTTGTCCCAGGGGTCACCTTTTTGGCATCTTGCTGTCCCCCCTGCCAGCAGGCTTAGGATGCTCCCTTCTTGTCCACTGCCTTTTATCAGGCAACACAGTCTCACCGTGCCAGCTGTGACAGTTTTAGGTGCTGAATTTTCCTCAGGCACCAAATGGCAGTTCATGTTTCAAGCACAGGGCTCTGACTTTCACTAGGCAGTACAAAAACTCTACTCTATTCCTTTTGTTGTTTTCACCCCGATTGATTTAATTGCTTTGGAAATGTCAGTCTATGTGTCCGCGTCCGTTTCCACAAGAATGTGTTATTTGAAAATCTTCTCATTATCATTTTTGCACTGAAATTTCCTGATTTGGTATGCTTTGCTTTTTGGCCTTAGTTTTCTTTTAATAAAGCATTTTGAATGGAGCTATCTAGATTTTTAGAAAAAGAAAAGAAAAAAACCATCTCCACTCATTGCAGGACTAGGTTCTGGGTCATGCTCAAATACCTGTCTCATGCAGCATGGGGCTCACTGAGGCAATTGCATTGCCTGCATTCCTCTGAATGTTAAAAATGATCATAGGGGGGAATCAGGATCATGCAGATCTGACATGTTGCAGGTGTAGGCATAAGTTAGAGTTGCCTCAGAGTGTACAAAGTGTTGAACTTTCAGAGCCAATAGGCTGAAATTTGTAGTTTCCCCCTTAAAAACAAGGAGCTGCTTTCATTATTTTATTTTCTGGCTTGTTACTACGGCAACGTTTATATGAATAATTCATTCCTTCTTCAACTTTATCTTAACAAAGTCAAAGACT
Organism: Gymnogyps californianus; assembly: GCF_018139145.2. NCBI lineage: Eukaryota > Metazoa > Chordata > Aves > Accipitriformes > Cathartidae > Gymnogyps > Gymnogyps californianus. The sequence goes on along the minus strand of NC_059471.1, from coordinate 166,727,832 downwards.
GCATCCTAAATATCTAAGCAGCCCAAACTCTTTTTTTTCTTCCACTTTTTCCAGCTAAAAAGGCGTTGCTATCCTCTAGTATTATTATGCTTGAGACAAGCATTATTCTCAATCATTATTGGTCATGGCCTGAAATTATTAAACATTCAGTCCTTTCGATGATGCTTGCACTCAGAGATTATTTTAGTCTATTCTTTTTGTTAATTGATCTTCCTAAGCCAAAACATTTTAAAAAAAAATATTATGTGTGATATTAGCCTTTAAAAATCCTATAATTCCTCTGAGTTATTTTCCCCTTGCTGATATTTGCTAATTTAATGAGAAAGACTAGCCAGACATGGTCATTGAAAGCCCCAAATTTCACTTTGACTGTGCAATGCATCCCTGCGTCTGCAGTGAAACTGCCAAACGTGTCAGACAGCTGCTGCCTTTGATCACACCGAGTCGGCCAGGAGAGATGTGCTACAAAGCTCCAGGTACCGCAGAAAGTGACATGGGCCTGGCCGGCAGCTGAAGGGAAAACGATTTTGCAGAGGAAGCGAGTAGTCCGGCACAGAACTTCGCAGCGCGGCTGGTGTCAGAGGGGCAAAAGGCTTAATGAAAAGCACGAGAGATTCCTTCCGAGATCAGCTCATGGGTGACCACCATGGTGGGATGACAGCACAAAGGTAGAAGGCAAGCAGCACCATGCAGCGGTTGCAGAAACCCAGTGTCCTGGTTACTCCCTTGGGTTGCACTTTGATAACATCCTAAATTTTCTGTTGGTTTTCATTTACTGACTGTTTTCACCAGAAAACTCACAGGATTGCTAGGAGGGCCTTTTGCCCCCTGCTAAAATATTTCAAAGCCACTCGTACCTACAGTCGGACGAGAAAGATGAACTCTTCAGATTGCATTTTGCAAAATATTTTTACTGTTGAAGGGATGTGGAGCTGTTTTAAAGATTTTTTGAGTGATTTCCAGTGTCTTAAAAATTCTGTTCTAATTTAGTAGATCTTTGAAAAGAAGCAATTCACTTGATGACTCTTCAGCTGCTTCACTTTTCATCCCATTTCCTCTGCATATAGCCTGATATTTATTGACTTAAAATCATACAAAAAAAAAAAAAAAGATTTGCAGAACTTTCCTACAGTTGCAAATGAGAAAGCCTGTCAATACTTTTCATAATCTAGAAAAAAGCCACTTAGGGACAGCTGACATTTTACAAAATCAAAGCAACCGTTCTGCTATATTTTTAAAGATTTGGACAACTCCTGAAAACAAAAACGGGAAAAAGTGCTCCCGATTCTGAGTGAATACAGATTTTTTTTAATGACATTCTCAGTCAATTTCCTATGTAATATGAATGATCAGCAAGCAGAGTTGTCTGATTTTTGTCATATTTATTAATGATGTACAATACTAGCATGGTACCCTGTGCAAATTATAAGCTGATTAGTTTTCAGCCATGTCAGCTAGTACTTTGATCCTATCTGAATTCATATGCTAAGCAAAGAGAAAGTAAATCATTGCTTAGGTGGGAAGCCTCTATCAATACCACATGCTTCTTAGCAAGGCAGGAGAGGAACAACATACAGTTCATCTAGGCTGTTTCTTGTGCTTGAGCCAGCCCAGCCAGAGCTGGCTCAGGTACACTGAGCACTGTTAGCCTGTGCTGCATAAGTGTATAGAAAAAATATCTCTGTGCTGCAGAAAACAGTGATTGGCATTTGGTACATCCAGGTTGAGTCAGTACCAAGTCCAAATGGCAGCAGAGATTGTGCTGTTGGAAATGCTCTGGTTTAACCGTGCCATGAACCTGAGGGTGTCCCCACCTTTGTGCACTGCAGACATCTTTGTCTTTAAGCCTCTGACTATTAATCCTGATGGCTTTGCCAAATCTTGGTTTGTAACCAGTTTGCTCCTTGCAGCTCCCCCTGTAGCCAAGCCCCCGACTTCTTAGAATTAATGTGCATGACTGCATGCCATTAAGTAGTTGCAAGATTTCACCCTCAAAAGGTCATGTTTTATCAGTAGACAGGGCACTTCTGTTGACAGCTTGAGTTAGGCAATGTGTGTATGCACATTTGGGCGTGCATATGTCTATGATGAAGTGCTTTGAGCAAAATATAATCGTAATGTTGGGCAAAGGTTCAAAAAACTAGTGTCTCTCCATTAGGTCAAAGCAACACTGTCCTTTAATGTGGCATTATAAAAGTGTGACACAGATAACTCGATTAAGAATCAGAACTTGAGGCTAACTACTATAATTCAATAGTTATTTGAATTATAATACTGTGAAGATACATACCATGTCTTGCAACAGAAAAGAGAAAGGCTTTAATAGTTTCTATTTAACAACTATGACACATCCTACAATTTAACTCTTCTCATTATGTCTTTTATTTCAATGCACTGTACAATATTTTGCTGTGAGAGATCTGTGTATCTGTGCATATGAAATAAGGTGATGGCTTTACAAATATCTCATTCTGGCTGCATCCTGCAAATCATTGTGCAGGGAAGGAAGAAAGAGGGAGCAGATGAGTTGCAAGGGAAATGATGGTAGAGCATAATCTTTTAAAGCACCTTGTCACAGAAGCACAGTTAGGACCATATTAATCGCAAAACTCACTACCTTGTAGGAATGATGCAGGATATGCTAAGGCATTGCAAACAATGGGAAATGAAATTTTCCATTATTAGACAAATGGGCTTATTACTCTTTAATGCTTTGTGGAAAACAAATAGACTTTTTTGTTGGGGTGGGAAAGGAAGGCCACAGAAAACACATTGCATTCTCATTATCAGATGAGACCGTCGTGTTTATTTCTCTTATTTTACGTGTTACAGTTTCAGTCTGCTGGTACTTTCTCTGCTCAGAGGGCAGACCCAAAATGAATCTGATCATGCCTGACACCAAGTATGAAAGCCCTTGATATATTTCTTTGCTCTGTTGGGTGCCTATAGTGAGCAGCTTTTTATTTTTTAATCATCCATATTATACAGAAGACTCCAATTTGGTGAAGTTTTCTTACTCAGAAAGCCATATAGGCATGGACTTTAATCAACAGGATTTCAAGTGGGCTTTAAAATAAGTCTTTAATAGTGTAGTCTTAGAGAGCAATGTAAATGGACTTAAGTATATACTTAAATGTATTCCTGAGCTAAAAATATAATTCACATGAGAAATCTCTGAGAAAACCAGTAAGCTCTCAGCTGCATTATGTCCTCTGTAAAATGGGAATAATTGTACTGATAGCATGAGCCTTTCGGGAAATCCATGATATAATGTTGAAAACAGCTTGCATACAGCAGCCTCCCGATGGACATGATTCCCTTTGCTGCCAGAGTGAAAGACGTGCTCCCGAGGTGCCGACAACGTTGCGGGTTGCACATGGGGATATGAACACATACGACGTAGGAGTGGGATACAGAGCAAGGGAGCTTGGCTTTGAGAAGAATTAGAAAGAAGGGGTCTGAAATTTTGCCAGCAGTGGTCCCAGAGCTGCCCTTCTTGACATTTTTAGCCACAACTGCTTTCCAAGCCTCCTTATCAGAAGCTGCTCCCACAGAAGGGAGGGAGGGCAACCAACTTTGCCTTTTGCTTGCTTTTTCCAGTGCCTTGCTGATGAGGCTTGGCTTATTCACTGAGAAGTGCTGGTTGAGGAAGTGGGAAAGTAATGGAGGTGTAATTAGAAATTTCCTGCTCAGTAGGAACTCGGTGTGTTACTTCCCCAAAAGAACCTGTTGGATCCATCTCGTCTGTAGCAGCTGGAGCCGGAAATCTCTGCTGGAGGGATTCAGTCTCCTGGTTCCTGGAAGCTGTACGCACCAGGGGGAGCAGGCAGGGGTACAGTGGAGGTCGAAATGAGCTGTTATGTCAACTGCTGCCAAGTGGGGTATTGCTTGCCTGACAGCCACATAATCTGTGAAGAAATCCACAGATTTAAAGTTTTGCTGACAGATCTTCTTGGTAACGTCTAAATTGAATTTTAAAGTTAAATCTTGAGTCTGAATTCTGTGATTATTGTTTAGGAGTCAATTAGTATCCCAGATACTGTATTTTTCACAAAGAGGGAACATCTAGGTTCAAACACAATGTCTGAGGGACCTAAATGGAATGCTTGTGGGGTAGGCTAGTAATAGCACTGTCCTTCAGTATATGCATATAGAGACAGGAGAAAAAAAAAAAAACTTTTCCAGACAATTTCCACACCATTTCCCATTCCACCGTGACCATGCTGATCCCATCACTTATTCTTCAGTATCATAAACAAGTCATAATATATTAGTGAAAGCAGTTGCAAAGAGTTCATATAGCTGACAGGAATCCTGAGAAATAGGTTATACAGCATTGATCTCCCAGGAGGCCTTAAATAACAATCTAAAATGTATGGAACAGTGATCACTGGGTTTGTTACTGCCGTTTCAGCTTGATATTTTGCAATGTATAGTTTCCTGATAAATTGGAATCCATTCAGCTGGTTCATATTATGTGGGACTATAGAACTGTCTACGTTACACTGAAGGATTAAAGTGAGATGCAAATGACTTGGAGGTGTCTAATGACTTTGCTTAGCAAATTAATGTAGATCTGAAATCATCTCTGCCCCATTAGAAGGAATAAGATGCTACAAAACATCAACATGCAGACAATGCATTGGTTCAGGGTGCCTCTCCACTCCAAGAGGACATTCCAGCCCCTATTTTCAGGATTTCCCACTTGACTGTTAGAAACTATTGCCTTAGGCTAAAACTTGTATTTGTAAAACAAGGTTTCAGGTTGGTGATATATTATTTTCCAGTCACATTTTTAACATTGCAGAAGGGGGTGGGGGTTGAAAAATTAAGTTGTCATTCAATTTGTAATGCTCTGGGAGCATAAAAAGGAATATTTGCAGTTTGAAATGTACTTTTCCCTCCTAATTAGTTTCTGGATGTTGGTAACAATCTGATTTTTCTGTTAAAGAATTCCACTGGTGCAAGTGGACACACCATGAAACGTTTGCAAAATATTTTGGAAGGTTATGCTTTTCAAGCCAGCATCTTCGAGACTCCTAAGTTTGAACAGGGATTGGTGCCTTGGGAAAAGTTTGCTAAAAACATAAAAGTTGACAGAGTCGTTTTATTTGAAAATCAATCTACTACATGTGAGTGATAATTTTCTTTCAACATGAAATACTTATGGATTTCATGTGTACAATATGGAAGCTTTTGCAGAATGTAACTGGTGATCTGCCACCATCAAGGGTTTGCAGAGTTCCTCTCTGCAGAAAGGACTCATTCCCTGATCCCTGCTATGTAAGGGACCCCAACACTCAGCACTGCAGGACTGACTTTTAGGTGTCTCTTTCTGGTCACTTTGGGGACATTCTGCTGCTAGAGCAACTGACTGTCATTATCATTTCATTTTGTCCTCCATTGCTCAGCCACTGCACTGAAAATCCATATGGCTGCTTTCCCGCAGAAGTCATGTGGACAAAACCCACCCAGCCGCTGGCAAGCTGTTGGCCATCATTTGCAGCAGAGCAGTATTTTTCGTAGACTTTTCTGCTTGGTTATTTTTAATTTAGATCATTTCAGCAACCTGTTTTACAACCTGGCTGCACAAAGGGAGGTGCCAAGACAGCCCTAGAGCACCTTCACTTCCCCAAATCATGTGCTGAAGATGTCAGATCTTCAGCACCATCCATTTTGTTCTACAGGTCTGGTCCCATGCCACAACTTGGTAATTGCAGGTGTAGCCAACAGCAAGCGTTGGCTGCTGTTATCGAGAAAAAGGGTGGAAATGTTGAAAAATTGTAGTCTTTTCAAAGCAAGTGCTGTGCCACTCAGTTGAAGTATCCAGCTGGTCTTGCCATGATGCTACTGCAGAATTGGGATATTGCTAGTGACCCTCCCATGAAACTCTAATGGATTAAAAGCAATGTCTTTGGTGAGTGTTTTGCTCATTTAGATATGTAGTTACTAGAAACCTCTCTTCCCTGCTTCTATAATGATTCCTCTGCTTTCCTGCAGTCTCTTTATGCGGCGGTGCATTCTTGGCTAGCACCACTCAGAGACAGGATACAGGACTTGGGACAGATGTAAAAGACATGCCACTGGTAGGACTCTCGCATGAAGTGGAAGTTGGGGTCAAGGCCATTTCCCTTCTTCCTGTTTCATCCTCTCCCCGGCGTGAAGGAGGTCACTCCCCCTTCATCTTCTCCATAAAATTCATGTCTCTGTAGGCTTTAATCTTGCCACCCCTCAGTCGACTCTCTTCCAGGCTGAGGAATTCTCATCTATTCTTCTCTTCTTGAAAGGATGCCATAGCCTGGCTCTCTGTTTTCTTCTTCCCCCTCGTGTTAGCCAGTTCTCTCACATCGCTTCTGAGGTGACTAAAATCGCACACAGTCATAAAAATGTGTGTGCGCCCTGAATTCGTAAGTGACATAAGGTCTTTTCTGTTTTGCTCTGATAACTTTTCCAATAACTCTGAGTATCTGATGTGCCTTTTTTACCCATCATTGTGCTGAGGTGCCTACAACTCCAGTATCTCTTTCTGAGTAATAATTGCTAAGTTAGAGCTCACCCCTGTACATGTAGAGTTTGGGTTATTTTCCACAAACATACTCTGCTTCATATTTATTACCACGGAATATCATTTGCCATTTTATCACTCAGCCTCATAGTATCACTAGATCCTTCTGCAATTATTCACAATCAACGGTAGTCTGCAAATGTGGTCACCTCATTGCCATTTATAGCTCAGTTCTAAATATGCCGAAGAGCACAGATGCATCTGGGACCTCACGGTAGCACTGTAAAAACTGCGTATCTGTACTTACCTTGTAGTACTTTGTTTCCTAGTACTAACTTTACCTTTTAATCTCAGATAATTGCTTGCAGAAATTTAAAGCAATTTCATATCGAAATGATTGTAGCTCCTTGCCTCCAGTTTGGAAGGCTGAGTCTGGGACTTCTGCTTGTAAGTGTTTTTCTGAATTCCTCTCTAGGTTTTCTGGTATTTGTTTGAAGTTCTGATACTTGTTTGGGATTTCTTAATGATTTCTGCAAAGCTGCATTTTTATAAAGAAACAAAAGAAAGTATTTTTGCACTTTTGTGATGTAATGTATAGGCATAGTTTTTATTGGGTTTTTAATGTTATTATCATTATTATAAGTAGTTCCATGACTTGCAGAAATCACACAGCCTCTTTTTTGTAGATTCTCCTAGGTCTAATAAGGATTGCTCTTATTAGTCTTTCAATGGGATCACTGGTAAGACTTCCTTCTGCATAGCTGTTTATCTTTGCAAACCCTGTGGGAGATTAAAAACCTCCTCTTTTTGTCTTTGTCAAATTTGGTTGAAACTGGGTTCAAAAGTTGCTTGGGAAAGACAGACACATAGACATGTACATGCAGTGTGACAGCGTGAGGCCTTTCCTTAGGCAGCTGGGCTAAAAGCAAAGTACAGAGGATGTACTCTGAATTCTCCTGTAGTCTTGTATGCTCACTCCATTGCCATGCATCTGGCTCTTTGTAGTCTTTGTCAGAAATCTGACATCTCCGGGTATGCATAATGCATGCTTCAAGAAAAGACAAAAACCACGTTGCTATATATACAGGCATATAATAACAGTGATACATTAATTGTTTTGTGAGCTTCCAAAAGTATTTCTATAGTGTCAACTAATGTTGAATGGAATAATGTGAGCTTAAGCAAAAGCAGTTTCCATGGTTACACTGGAGGTATTCTAAATATAGCAGATGATGTAATCAGTTACAGGGACTAGATACAAGATTGCTGTGTATTTCAGTAAGAAGTTTCTTCTCTGGAGATACCTGTGAGAAAGTGTCTATATTACTTGAGGATACTATTTTTCAAATTATTTCTGTTGTCCCATGATTTTCTGCTCCTGAGAGCCTTTCCATTTTTCCATTTACAGGCTGGTAGCTTCTTTATAGTTATTATAAATCATATACATCAGATCACTTTAATGCTTTTACAGAATTCTTAACACCAAATGTAACATTCCAGAAAACAGTTTCCACATCAGCCAGAGGAAGATTGTAGTTTTTGTAATCTCTTCTACCCCATATATTAAAACGCTGTTATCAGCATCTGTCATATCTGTCTATCCATCTTATCTGTGTATATGTCCATCTATCTTTGCTCCCATTGCTGTCATGTCTCCAGTGCCCTCTGATCTGATTTTATCCAGAGAGAAAAGAATGGCTTAATGATCCAAACACATCTCCTTTTCCAAGATGTGTAATAAAACATTCCCCTTCCTCACCCCCAACTGAGCAATTATTTCCCAATGGAACAAATTTCACTCCGTGAAATTTGGACTAACTACTTAGCACGCAATACACAAGAATGAGTAAATAGGTAGGATGAAGATTTGTTGTCACCGGGGGGAAGAGGGGGCAGGAGAAAATATTCAGGGAATTTATTCACAGTTGTTTGTCCAGCTCTCCTTCGTGTCGCCTTTCTGGCCCTACTGAGTCCTGTTGAAATTCTGATTTCTCTCTGAGAGTGTAGTTCATAATAAGTGCTAAGGGAAAGTAAGTCACTTGCTGCAGACAGAGCAGTTTTCTTCCACAGCAAGCTTTTTTGGTGTAACTAGCTTCAGTGATTCCTGTTTTAATCAAGAATTCCTTTCCATTCCCACTGTGTCTTTTACTGTTCTACTCCATTTCAACCTTAATTCATTTTAAAAATGACACACTGCATTTCAGGAGTGCTAAAAAAAATATGGTAGGTTAGATAAATTGGAAAAAACATCGTTCTCAGAAAGCACTGCTATACTCCGAGTCAGGGTTTCTTTGTTTAGTAATAGCAACTGGTCAACAATTACTTGCCTTCTCAGAGCAGAGTGTTGTGAACGTGCCGCATTTCCAGTATCAGCAGAAACAGCATTCCTGTTTTCCACAGGCAAAGAGTGCCAACGTATGTAAGGTGCTGCATTAACAGCTAGAGGCTAAAAATCATGCATCCTATTGCATTTTCACCTCTTCCAATAAACCTGTTATTAATCTTAGTACCTAAACATTTTTTTTTCTGGTGCAGATAGCCTGAAGACGATGATGTGACAGTGACGAAAGACTGCAATAAAGGGCAGCTGAAACTTTTTGGGGAGAGGTTTCTACTTTCACAAGGCAACAGGCAGTGGCAGCATTCAATGAACAGAAATGAATTTTATTTTCAAAATATGAAAGCTCATAGAATTATAGAAATTGTGGAAGAAAAAGATATATTGGGTCATCTTTTCCATACTGGAGGCTGTGGCAACTTTGTCCCTGCCTTATAAGGTACTTTCTGAGTCTAGGTTTAAGGTCTCAGGAGACAGGGCTTAATGGCTTACTGTGAAAAACTGTTCTCCTATATAGCAAGTTTCATTATCAAAGCTTGGTTTTATATTTAGTTGTGAATGTATCATTTCTGAAAAGATGATCCTACCACTGGTCCTGTTTTACCTGTGATACTACTTGAATCAACTCCTTTCCATCCTTAGTGTTCAGGTGTTTCTGGTACTTCTGGATGTTCATGTATCTTTCCACTTGTACTTGGTGCTTGGCCAACCTAGTCATATTTAGGTTTCTCACCTTTCTGTATGAGTCAGGCCCTCTGATTGTCAATTAACCTTTCTTGGCAAATGACTCTTCTTCCAGACAGGTTATTGACGCAGTTGAGTAAGATTTTACCTGAGAGTACAATTGTTTCTGCACTAGAGTTAACCATGTTGAAGGCTGCAGCTGGTGCTGCATTCCTGACTGGAGGTTGACAGTAGTAGATTTGAAGGGTATGAAATGTAAAAAGTATCTGAATATGGTAAATGTCAATTAAACAGACTCACTGGGTGAAATCCTAATCCCACTGAAGTCAAAGACAAACTGCAACTGGCCAATGATGTCCCTTTGCACTTGTAATCAAAGCAGAGCTGCCCTTGAGAACTCTTTTTTTCAACAAGGTTGTTTGATCAAGTCCAAATTAGGTGGGCACCTGCCTACCAATGATCATTTTCAAAAACAATAATCCCTTTTTCTTTGGCTTGTTCTTTTGAAGGTCTCCTGATCCTGCCTTTCCATAGGTGTCAAAATGCCTGATTTGGCATTTGGCACCCTGGAGGGAGGGAAGGATGAACAGGGTGGATGGAGAACTTTCAAAGGCAGTTTCCCCGTTGGTTTCCCCAATGGAACAGAGTCTTCCTCCGGCAGCCGCTGATCTGCCCTGGAAAACTCCCAATGCAAACCACCAAGTCTCCATCCCTTTCCCTCCCCTGCGAGGTCTTTCTGCTCCCTCCTGTAGCTATGCCAATTCAGCAGTTTATGTGGTTGAACTCCAAAGGGACAGACAGAATAGTTGTAATTTTTATGTTTTGTGGTGGGATTTTTCTTCAGTTGTGCCTACCAGGCAAAATTAACAACCCCGGTGTAGGTTAACTCAGTTCTCTTACAGTGTATGTGCTGGATTCAAAACCAGTGGGACTCATTTAGTGACTTGTAACCTAACAGTGATTTCTCTAAAACTTACCTATGGTTCCCACATGTGGAGTTTTGCCACTGATTTCAGTAGAGCAATCATGCACCCTCCTGTGTGTCAGTTGGGTGAATTCTGCTCTCATTCTGGAGTCTGTGCAGAGAAGGTAATCAGAGTTGTCATGCAAATCTATACTAGAAGATGGCCTAGGAATCCTCTAAATGGACTGGCCATATGAGAATTAGATGGGGATGAAATTGGGTACCTGGCCCTTTCTGCCCAGCCAGCACATTTGTACAACAGCCAGCAAGGAGTTTGGGAACATATTATCAGCCTTGGAAGGGAGCTGAGAAACAGAATCATCCTTCCCATCCAGTCTTTCAATGTTTCAGAGGCTCAGGACAAGGTGAGAGATACACAGTTTAGGCAGCAACTTTATTACCTTTCCGCATCATCATTAAGCAATCCAGGAATGGCTCTACAGTATAGGTCAGCCATCCTTCATCATTAATTTCAGCCAATTTGAGGGCTGCTGCATCCACTCTTCAGGCATCACGCCAATCCGTTGTCGGTATCCCATTTTCCTCTCTTCATGCATGAGCTATCAGGCTAGAGAAAGGTGGTTTTCTTCTTGCTTTGAAAGCAGAACAGAAGAGTTTGACACAGGGCAGAACTCCACCTGTGGTGAGACAGAGGAAAAAGGAAGGAAGGGAGATGCATGTTATGCTCAGGATAAATTCATTAAATAACAATGAACAGGCGTTTGCAGCTGAGACCAGGGCAATGCAAGCCCATCGCACTTAGAGGCAAGGAGAAGTTTCCAGAATGGCCCCAGCCCTGTCCTCCTGCTGTGCACAGCAATAGATAGGGGTCTCACCAAGCAATGGGGATATTTCTTTGCTCAGTGTGTTCCCCCAGTCCCCAGCTGCACAGGGTCTCCATCAGCAAAATGTCAACGCAGACCTCAACTACCCACAGGCCAATAGTGAAGCCGTCAACCTAAAACTAGTTTCCTGCTACCACATGTAAGATGAGTGTTGGGAGGCTCCAGAGGACAATAGTGACCTTCTCCTCTATGAAGATGGGTGCAATAAAGCCCCCTAAACTGCTCTGCATCCTCTAAAATTCCAGAGCCAGGCAGGCTGCTACAGGTCCATAGAATTAAATACTCATCCCCCTGGCACAAAACATCCTCCCAGTATGGAGGGAATGTACTAGGCAGCTACCTATGGGCAAGAGCTGTGAGAAATATCCCTTGGAAGCATGTTTTCCATTTCCTGCAGATCAGGGACTGAACGTATGTGAAGGCAGTGGTGTGTGTGAAGACAAGCATGCTGAGAGGCCTTAGCTTGCCTCTGATCTTATGCAACCTGTCTATTTGCAGTCCTGCCCTAACCGTGTCCATGGTACTCCCGGATGCATGTGAATTTCAAGTTCTGGAATATTATAACCCACTCCTACAAGTCTCTGTCAAACATTTCCTACAGCTACTTGACATAAACCCAACCTCTGGCTCTCATAAAAGTAGCCTATAGCTGCAGCCTCACTCTCCTTCTCTTACTTCTCCATCTGTTGTGAAACCTAAGAGGCTAAGACTTGGGCTGGGGGGCATTTTTCTATTGACAGCAAAGCCTGTCTTACCATTTCGGAAGTCCCAAGTTGGTGTAGTTATGGTTTTGGCACAACTAAGAAAATACCAAGTACAGTGTTGATGGCCTAGATGGGGGCCAGTCATACAGAAGCGGAGGGCAGATCACGAGAGGCATGGGTCTGGTTCAACCTCCTTGCTTTTGCAGATGTAGAGTGTGAGCTCAAAGGAGGTGTAATGGTTTTGCACTGTTGGGTGTCCACCTGCATCTGGCAGGCAAGTGGTGAGACTGAGAGCAACCTTCCCATGTGTTGCTGGAAGCTGAGCACCCCAAACCACTGCTCTTCTGGCAGCTAGGGTGAATGGAGTATATAAGCAGCAGCTATCCCAGTTATCTTCTGGACCAGGGCTGTGCAGAAAAGGGATGCCAGCCAGCTGGAAGGGACCTTCTTCAAAAGCAAAATAATGTAAAGGGCACTTCATGGAAAAAAGTCTTTTCCAGAGGAAAAGAATGAAATGGAAAATTCCAAGCAGTTCTACTGTTTTTACCCATCAGCTTTCTTCTGCTGTTTCATCTGTGGGTTATTTTTCTTTTCTATACGCACTTTGCTGTTTCTGACTCCTTAAAGCCTGTCTCTCTGTTCTGCTGTGCAAAGCATCAGGCATGCATGGCAAGTTGATTATCCTCATGAAGCAGCTACCATAGCATTGAGATTCAGGCATTTTCTTTATCATTAGCCTAACAAAGCATATAGAGTTGTAGCTAACTGGAAAGATACAGTACATTATTATTGTTATTATTTCTATTTTTGAAAACCAGGACATCATGGTGTGGGGAGGGGGTGGGCTGCATGAGTGAGTAGACAGACACTCATTTAATCTGAAATGGAGACTTAGACTCATTAGTATGCTGCAGCCTGGATCTATGATTCCTATTAGAAAAAATATTAAAGGGCCACTGTTCAGGGAATTGAAGGTGGCACAAACAATTTAGTGGAGTTTTTCGTCAATATCTTGCAGAGGGGTTGCACCTTTTTGACTTTTAAGACTAGAATGCAATATTTAAGGAGAATGTACTCCACCAGCTGTACTTGCAACATAGCACATCTTCCTTTGAAATATAAATCTTTTGAAAACAGGATAATTTCTTTGTTAGTCTTCAGTCTGTATCCTTGGGCTGGAATAGTTATTTGGGCTTTTGTTTTTATGTGGCTTATGTGCACCAAAGTACAACACAAACAAAACAAAAAGCCAAAGGGAAAATGTCATTCATGTTCTTACGATCAGACAGAAAGAAAAAACATTAAAAAATCAGGATGTATATGTTTCTTTTACATACTTCTAATCAGAAAATAGTGTGAATGATAATCTTTTCATTAAAACAGTGGTGCAAAGAAAACTTCAAGGCTTTGGACAAAATCAAACTATTTTCTTTATGAAAATATTAAGTATTTAAAAGAATTGAATTCTTTATGTATTATTTACAGTCAATAGTTCCACTTTTAGTTGTGACTGAGTTAAGTTAGGTTTGCTACCAGACTTAACGATGAGCCTCTTAACACGAGGTATTTTCTCAGTGTGTTAGAAATGATCATAAACTCCCTGCTCTCATGAGAAGAATAAGCCTGTACAAAATTTTATGTATATGACAGTAGTGGAGATACGTGGTACTCAAGCACTTCATTGAACTGGTGTTATAAGGTGGGTTTGTTTTAATACACCAAGGTATGACTTAAAAGAAAGCAAATTAAAAAATTCTGTATTAAGTCCCCAAAGATAGAATGTACCCATGCCAAAAGTCACAGTTCAGAAGCTCTAAAAGGATGATATGGTTTCTTCCCTATTAATTATTTACATGTTTTAATGATAAGTTTTATTTGGAAGGAACTCCTTCCAATTTTCCAAAACTATATCACATATGCAGTTGCTAAAATATGTTTTAGAAACCCTCACACAAGCAAAGACTAAAGAATCACCCTAATTCCTTTCTAATACAGAGATGCCAGCAGAGACATTTTAATGTATTACATTTAATCACAATATTGTAATCCATTCACCTAGAAATTCATTAATCATAATTCATGCTGCAAGAAAGCATATTAAAATATAGTGATAGTGGGCAAGCAGATCTGTGTTCACAGCAGTGTTATTTAAACAACTGTATACACTTGTAGTTATGCAATTAACCTGCAGTAATAATCTTTGTTACTACTATTATACATACCTCATCTGGAAGATGGCCTAAGCTGACAGTATAAATATCACTGAACTAAAGGTTTTACCTCGGCTGGTACAGTATTTCTCCCCTGTAAATATAACAGGCAGCTTTTGGGGACCCCTGAACTCTTCATGTTAAGGCAGATTTTTGGTCCCACTCATTTCATACTCTAACACTGAGCCTGAAACAGAAGTGCGTACGGTTCATGGGTCAGAGATTCAGATATGTTAGAAAGAAGGATACTTTTGCTTCTTTTGGTTTCTGTTTATACTTTTCTTTTTTATGGTGCTTTTCATTTAGTATGGATGAGGTTTCTATCTGCCTATTTGGCTAGGATGAAGATGACAATTGTGAAAATTGTGAATATTATTGTCATGTCATTAGGAACATTATGAATTATTTATATAGAATGCACAGGGTGCTAGACATTTTATATGCACATAATCAGACAACTCCCCATTCCTAAAGTCAAGCGTTGTTACTGAGGAGTTATTACTAATAAGTAAGAGGAGGCTGGGACAGGATACATGCATACAAACCCATGACCCAAAATATTTTTTGTAAATTCTGTAGTGTCTTTTTCCTTTTGCCTTTTTCATGATCCCCTCTCATTTCCCCATCCCCGCTAATTTCACAGCCAGCTGTGCCCACAACTGCCACCATACTCAGTGAAAGCAGCCAGCAGATACCATAACAGTGCACTGCTGGTCCCAGCTCTTTAGAGTGCCTTCAAGGCACTGAGGTTGTTCTGGGGTGTCCTATGGGATGATAAGTTTTTAACAATTGTCATCTTTTTCCCCAGGGGGATGCTGAGCTAGTTCAGATCACTGTGTTGGAGGCAGGAGCTAAGACTGTGCCTAGGGGATCCACGATCTCCACCATTCATTTCCAGCACTGGATCTCACAGCAGAGTCTAGAGGTACATCTTTATGGAGGGCCTACCACAGCATCCAGCTCACACAAGGGCTGGCATGGGCCTTCCTCTACATGTGAACCATGCCAGCGTGGGCTGAGGCTGAAGTCCACCACAAGCAGGTCCTTTGAGCAGAGGAGGTGAAGTAATGCCACTGGCGTGCAAAAGGGATGGGTTGATGCTCAGCTCTGGAGCCCTGAGGACCTGAGGTGCTCAGGTAGCTCCCAGCGCTTAGGTGGGAGCTGGTTACTCTGGGCCAAGAGAAGGAGAACAAAAAGCTTGTTCCCTTGGTAGGGTGAAAAATTAGGCTTGTGCCTCTCCCAGAAACTGTATGCTAGTAGGGCGGTTGACATTTAGTTTATTTGCAGACAATGTTTTTGCTGCTGCTGGTCAATGGGGCACACTTCAAATGTTGCCTGTAGACCTGGAGGTGCTTTGTAATAGGTGACTCCTGTAATAAATGACAGAAAACTCATTTGCTGACAGTTGTGGGAACAGAGGTTTTTAGTAGAGTAGCACTTTCACAATACATTGCTTATCAAGTGATTCCTCTGTGATTATTATTTACAGTCAAGGAAATCAGCATTCAGCATCTAGCCGAACATGGGAGGCGTTGTGTGATATTGGTGTGAGGAGGGGAGAATCTGAACATTTCAGGAGCATCAGGCTGGTGCAGCCTTGACCAGGAGGCAGCGTGGTAAGCCTGACAACAAGGCAAATATGAGAGGCCAAAAGATGTAGTGTGGGTTGGGTTTTTTTGCACCAGTCCACTACAAAAAGCCCTCCACAAATATAAGTACCAAAACTCTGTATATTATATGAAAATCTGACAGATTCTGGTAATTTCAGTGTGGGCACAGGCATGGAGGTGACCTGGGTGCAGCACTTGCAGCAGAGATCCAACCATTCCCAGTATTTTCTCTGTGAAAGTTTGCAGAAAATGCTGGACCCTGGGGTACAACTGCCAGGGCCCTGTGGGGGCCAGGGGCTCTCCATGGGAGAGCCAGGGCCCATCCCACCGCCCCAGCCAGGAGCAGGGCAGCCGTGGGTCACTGGGGCAACCCCAGCGCTGGCCATTGGGCACCTCCCCAGGGACAGGTCGAGGCTGGGCCAGGACATCAGCCTGTGGGTAGGGGTCAGGATCTGGGCTCAGACACAGCCCCAGGATGGCCGCACAGGGCTGTGGGGAAGGGCCAAGGCCAGTCTGAGACGTAGGCCTGCAGGTGGGCCTGGCTCAGGGATTCCACGGCCAGGCGGGGCAGGGCTCTGGGGAGCTGGAGACAGGCTCTGCTGTGGCCTCACTGGGGCAGGGACTCATGGCCCCGGCGGGCTGAAATGGGGTCCTGGGACCTGGGCAGGGTGGGGGAAACCCTGGGGGTCCAGACAGGGACAGTCGGTGCTGGGGGTGCCCTCAGGGCCCTGGCAATAGTCACTCGCAGCTCTCTGTGTGTATATTCAGACCAATGCAGGTGCGTGTGTGTAAGCACCCAGTCTCTGGTTACAAACCAGACCTCGGAAGCACAACTGCGAGCACTTACAATGATATGGTGGGAAAATCACCGTATGCTGCTGTTTAGTCCTGTCTCTCCTCCCTGGAAAGCACCTATTTTGACTGTGAGAGTAATATGTGTGCTTATGTTTGAAGGAAGAAACACCTTGAGTGTATGTGTGGTGTTTAGATAGCTTATACATAAAAGCTTGTGATTCAAGGAGCTGACTGTCTAGCTGAGATAGGCAGTACCAGAAGAAGCAGCATTAAACTGAGAGATGAGATAGCATGCAATAATGCAAAGGGAGACAAGAAAAATCCTCTTGGCGACTGTATGCTGTGGGTGCAGATGTTGTGGCGTTAAGCTTACACTTCCAAGGTTTCCTTACGTACGGGCTGATAGTCGAGTCTGGCACTGCAGTGATAGCAGAGGTTGTCCAGGGAACGGAGCACTGTGCTGGCTGAGAGGACCTGAACCGTAACCACAAGAGTACTGTGCCCAGTGGAAGAGAGAAGATATTCAAACCACAAAAAGCACTGTTAGCAGAAGTTCAGGCATCTCAAATAGGAAGGGGAATAAGAACTGATAGTTGATAAAATATTATGACTGCAAAGTTGCAGAGAAGGAGACGAGGGCTACGGGGCAGAGAGTAAAAATAGAAAGAGTCCAGAAGAGGAGGCTGAGACATCTGACGTAGAGGGATCTCTCAGGGACTGAAGCAGAAGACTGCAGGTCCCTGGATGTCTGGCTTACAGACAAGAAAGAGTCACTTGCAAACAGTAGATTTTGTGGCTGGCTGTCAAAATGAGTATCAGCTTTGCTAAGGAAGGAAAGTAGGGGTCACTGAGAAAAAGGAAAGCTGCAGCAGATGATGTTATGAGGATGACCTGGTAGCCAAGTATGTGGGGTGGGATACAAACGATGAAAAGCGAGGAAAATACACCAGGGGTACAGTCTCCCTTGGAGCAATGAGAACCAGCCTGGTGGAGCCTGCAGCTAAAACCAGAGCAGAGCCCAGTAGGTCAGACAGGCTGGGAAAGCTGGCAAAAGAACATCACTGTATTTAAAATTTAAAGAAAAAAAAAAAAGACAGTTGTAACTGTGCTTTTGACAGTTGATTTAACTGCTCACTTTTAATTATATTTTGTCATTTGAAGTGAAATATATTCGCTTGGAATATTTCATCCACATAGCTCTTAGCCTTTCTTCCAATTACATCGCACTCATCCTCTTAAAGATTAACAAGCTTTAATGAACTCTATTGTTGCTAATTCATCTCCCTTTTATTTTGACAGTGTGACTTTTGTTTACAATTAGTACAGCTAACATTATGCAGGGTCATGTGGGTCGAAAGAAGAGGATTTCTATTCAACATGGTAAGAAAACAAATGAGTCCTTTCCTCTGGAGTGCTTGTTAGTTTTGTTTTGTTTTGTTTTTAATGAAGAAAAATCTCCCAGAAATAGATCTTCTGGTGGGACTTAATCGAACTTGAGCATCTGATTCCAAAAGATACCTTTGAAAACTCCTCTTCGCTGCGACCTACCTCTGGAAGTACCTAAGCTTCATAGGTACTCCAGATTTTTGCCTAGTTTCTTAAGGAAGTAAGACTGATGTGATCATCCAGTATACATTTGTTCTACCTACAGATTCTCTTCAAGTACATTTTGAACTCATTATTTAGTTTCAACCAGATTTGAAAGTGGAATGACAGTCTTAAATATATTAAATTCCACACGTTTGATGAAAATAAACAGCTGTGTAGAAGAGTAAAATTTTAATTAGGGTACCCACTATAAGAAAGCCTGCAGCATGAGCTTAATCCTTATTAGACACTGAAGACTCTATGAGAGAGAGAAGGAGGAAATAACAAATCCCAGCTGTGGTCTCAGAAATCTCCAGTCAGAACTCATATTCTGTCAGAGAGTAGATAATACAAGAAAGAAACCAGCTTTTGGATGCATTGCTCACAGAATTTCTCCTTTTACTCTATTACTACTTTAGTTAATTATTTTATTAATTTGACTCTGAAAATGTGTAGAGACTCTGTTTGACCCCTGTCAACTTCCCCCTGTTTTGAAAGAGCTGAGCAGCCCGTCCCCAACCTTAGATCAAACCCAGAGGAGACTTTCCCTCTGAAGAGTCATCTGCGGGCCAGCCTGACCACCCTTCGGAGGCTGTGGGCAGCCAGATCGGGCTCCCTGGGGAGGCCAACCCAGCTGTGTCCTCCTTCAGAACAGCTCTGAGAGCACCTGCCTCCTCTTCCCCTTAGTGTACAACCTTTGCTTGTGGTTACTGTGCTCATCTGCCAAGTGATCACTGCTCAGTTCTGCTTTGCCTGAAGGGCCCTCCCAAATCCTCTAACATTCAGGCCCAGGACTGTTCTGCGGCAAGGACAGAGGTGCCCCTGAGGCTGTGCCAGTGTGCACTGAACAAGTTCAGAGATGATGAAGTAGACTATGTATAATGCTATGGACTATACTGGTTCAGAGGCTCGCTTGGGAAGACAAACACTATACTTTGGTCCTTGTTCTGGGGTTGTTGGATTAAACAGTGCTGGAACCCAGGCCTCTGTTCTCACAGGTGAGCATCCTTTCCTTAAGCTATGGGGTTTATAATATCTTCAAGTTTGCTCTTTAAATATCTCATCAGCTCCTTCTTCCGGGTTCCTGTACCTATCTTGCATTATTTTTATATAGTGGCACACCTTCAACATAGGGGCTGCTTAGCATCCTTTCCCAAGCTAGCCTACAGCTTCCTGCTTTTGTCTTTGTGTAAGGAGTAAGGAGAATAATAAGTAATAAGAATTACGTTGGCAGTGGAATTGACATCAAGAACTGAGATCCTGCTCAGGCCTTGAGAAGAAAGAAAGCGTACAGATGTCAGTCTTCAAGAGAGAGTTCTGGTGGTGACTTCTGCCTGAGGGACAGGACTTAAGACTTATTGTTGTAATTAGCCGCATGTGTCAGTCAGCTCTAGGCAGCTTCCTGCCCAGCATGCTGGTTATTTCTGAGCCCATGTTGCATACGAGAATGCCCCTGTGACGCATGGTTTTGTGGTGCCATTGGAGACCAGGCTGGATGCGCTGTCAACTGGGGAAATGGTGCTGTGCGTCATGCAGTTAGGGTGTAGTTATTGCACAGGGCACTCCATGGCTATCTGAGTCTCTACCGTGCTGCGTTGTATCTGGATCTGTTGTTTACCCACTGCAGTGCAGAAAGGTTGTAGCTCATGCCAATTAGCCCTCTTTCTCAAGGCTGCTTCAGATTCTGGAGACAGCTAGGCGAAACTTTGCATGGTGTTGCCCTGCGTGACAATGATGTACAAGATCACCTATGGCAGCAACCTTTTAGGTTGCATGAGGGATCTGGAATCTCAGCAGGAGAAGGCAGCTAAGAGTTCAGCACTGTGGAATCTGGCTTTTAGTCCATTTTCTTTTGAACCTAACTTTCAGTCTTGGTTGTTGACCATCTGTCTTTTCATGAATTATTTTGGGTGTTCTGAAACTCCATATTCTGTCAGTCTTCATAGCTGTATAATGAATTTAAACCTCCTGTAATTCAACCTGAAGAACTATAAATAGATTTTGCTTTGGGCTGCCTTTCATTTTCAGCAAGCCCAGTATCTGTGGCTGATTGCTGTCTGCCTATTTGCATTTTTACCTCTGAATATAATCCAGTAGGTACCATGTTCTCAGTCCCTTATTGTTTCTGCCGGTGTTCTGCATTCCCATGCAGGGAGAAGTCTTTGCTCTAGTACAAATGATAACAGTGCATCTTTTTCCCTGGCACACTGCTGACTATTCAGGAATGCATGGGTCATACAATGCTACAGCATCACCTCATAGGTCACACACACACAGAGGCTCTGCGAGCTGCTGAGCTCCTTTAGCTCCTGCAGGAGCCCTGGTGTTAAAATTTGACTAGGATGGGGAGCTGGCACTTCAACAGAGAGCCCCAGGGTAAATAATGATCAGAAGGAGCACAAGTATGTGGCTTTTCAAACCTCTTCTGGATAATGTGAGAGGCTGATGAATGTAATCTTTTTCTCTTTAATGTTCAACTATGCTTGGCATAAAAATCTTCTCAGGCCTATGGTGTCATGGAGGTGTCTGACTCAGAACAGTGAATAGCATGAAAAATGCGATGTTCACAACTTCTTTTTTTTATACATTCATGCAGAGGAGGTACCTTTAGATTCCTCTGGTGGCTGGTGAAATCTAAACATAAAACAGTTCCCATCTTTGATAAAGTCAAATATCAGACTCCTGAACTGAGATCAGACTCCACAGCAGAACATTTAGATGTAGGCACACACAACTTTGTTTGTTGTAAGTTTTCTCCCAGGAAAAAGGAGATAATCAGTGGTTTCAAACTGAGCATAGATTTTAATTGCTTAGTTATTTGCCAGGAGGTAGTAGTCACTAATATGCGACTGCACTGTACAAATTACTTCTGTAAAGTAAACTGGTATTTTTACAGGAACGTGAATGAGATGCTCAAACTGCATTTGAATAGAATTGGAGCAGCTGACTCCTTAAATCCCTTGTGAAAAGCATGGGCATAGCCTATTACCACTGTACCAGAGCATGTTGGGAACACTAAGGATTGGGATTTTTTTCAGAACCTGAATACCGCTAAGTTTGAGCCATTTCCCATTCTGTGACAGCAAAACAGATTAGTTGTATCTCGGGCTCCATTTTCAGTATGTTTGTCACCAGATTGGGTGAATAGGATCGTAATCCTTCTATTCAGCTGAACTGCAGCTTACTGCATGACCTTTTCAACAAATGTATTTTAATTAGCTGTATGTTCACCTTCTTCCTACTGCTGAAAGCAGGAAAAATGGATTATTGACACTATGGAGTATTATATATTTAACCTTTTAGGCTGAGAATTTGGACTGGAGTGAAACCAATCTGTAAGGACAGCTACCAATATTGTACAGGTCAAACTGTGGCTAATTCACAGCTTAATTGTATACACTCAGGTGTATACAGTGCACATCTCTGGAGCCACAAAACGTCTGTGGTAATTAAATAGTCTTTGGAGTTTTCTGATCTTTGCTGATTCTTCTCTGTCCCTTTTTCTATGGCAGCCTCAAGCTCTGCATCTAAAGGGCACAACAAGGGCCCCTGATATGTGATTTGTGCAGGGGCGAGGCAATACTGAAAACGTTTGCCCATCTGCAAGGACGTCTGATTCCAGCCCATCAGTAATGTACAGCCAGGCCCAGGGCCAGCTTCTCGTCAGGGAGGGGGCTGACTAGAGAGACAGTACTTCAGGACACACTCCAAACAGAGCTAATTCGTTTTTTACAAAAACGAGTGGGAATCCCAGAGGAGAGTCCATATTCTACTCCGGGACCATTGGCCAACTGCTTCCTCTTCAATCTTCAGCTTTAAAAGGCTTCAAAGGCTTCTCATTAAAATAAAAAGGATGTTGTTAGATCCCTATGCACTGATGTATTTTGTGTATTTGACCATGGCTCTCTAGAAATGTTACAGACATCCTCACTAGAGGATAGCGGGTCTTATCCACCTCTGCTGTTCACCACAGCATCCTGCTGGAAGGGACCCTGGAGTAAGTGACAGACAGCCGGAGACTTTTTAACTTTTTTGCCCCAGAATTGCTATTTTGACCCTGGGACATCACATGACCTCTCTGGCTTTTCCTCCCAGCTTTTATCTGCCTTGTCAGTTCATAGCATAGGTTCTTGCAGGAGGTGGGTGTCTTGGTTGCAGCTGAGATGATAGAGTTAATTTTCTTCTTAGTAGCCGGTACAGTGCTAAAAAAACCCAGTGATGCACAATGTAATTGCTCACCACCCGCTGACCGATGCCCGAGCAGCGTTCCGCCCCTCCTGGCTGACTCCCCCCAGTTTATATACTGAGCATGACGTCCTATGGTACGGAATACCCTTTTGGCTAGTTCAGGTCAGCTGTCCCAGCTATGCTCCCTGCCAGCTTCTTGCACACCTGCTTGCTGGCAGAGCATGGGAAACTGAAAAATCCTAAACTTAAGATAAGGGCTACTTAGCAACAACTAAAACATCAGCGTGTTATCAACATTATTCTCACACTAAATCCAAAACACAGCACTGTACCAGCTACTAAGAAGAAAATTAACTCTATCCCAGCTGAAACCAGGACGGTGGGTTAGCTTTACCTGTGTGTCTGCGTGCTGCCTAGCAAAATGTTGCTACCCACAATATAGCGGGTGCGGTGCAAATGCATTGTCAGTGCTAATCCAGGACAAACAAGGGAGGAGGCCTGAGTGGTTCAACCTCAACCAAAGAGAGAGTTCATTTGAAAAATAAGGCATTACATGAGAGTTTTCTTTCTTCAGTCCTCTGCACTTCCACACCTTGGCCTAAGTTGCTGTACCAGAGCCCACGCTGGCTGCTCGGAGGTTTGGTAGCTGTGCTGCAGCCAGGCGGAGCTGGGAGGAGAGCTGCCAGCCCACACACTGGGGCAGGCAGTGCAGCCACAGCACTGCATGCAGCCCTGGACAGCCACGGAAAATTAGGTACTCGCAGCCATGGTTGCTCAAAGCACAATTTGGACCCCAGTAGAGGGGACTGTGAACAGCTTCTGGTTTTCAGGAAACATAAGTGACAAGCTATCAACCCCAGCAATTGGTTTCTATCAGCTTATATTGGATACATTTTCAAAGCTATGTTCAAAAGGAAAAGGGCAGGAAACATAATGCTTCAATGATACTGCCATTTGCTAGATTCCCTTAATAAGCCAGCTGTGAATAGATGAAATTGCTTTGTGAACCTGCTGCATGAAGCACACATTCCTTGTAGCTTTCTCTTGCAGAGGAATAGCTGCTGAGGTTAGAAAATGCCCCGTGGATCAGCAGAGCAACTCTGCCACCAATACCCCAAGTTAAGGTAACTGCTTTGGAAGGGTGTGAAGGAGGAGTGCATGCAATGAGGTCATTTTGACCTCTCTCTAGCCAGACGCATGCACCTATAGCAGCGATGAGGGCAGGAGGCTAAACCAGATAAGGGAGAACAAAATAAGTGCCAGTTTGATATACGAGTACATACCAAGCTTTAAGCCTGGCTCCTGCCCTTTTCTGTGTGTAATAAATGAAATGACCTTCCAGTTAAAGTGTAAGAGATTGGAAAAGACAAAGCAGAGCAGCGAGGCCCTTTTTCCCAGTGTATACTCGCATTAGAATTCTGCTCTCACACTCTTGCAAAGGAAAACTGTAGCTTGAAGAGAAAACAACATAGCATTAAGCCATCCTGGTGTCAAATATTGTAAAAGAAAACAGTTAACGACACTGCATTCTCATTACCAGCTTTGGGTATAATAGCCTCCCTCCCTCAATACCAAACAGGATTTCTTAGTGCTCTTTTGTGCTTAAGTCTCCAACTTGGCAATTCCACCCAGCCCACTGCTCATAAACCGTAACTCCTTTGTCATTCCCAGGTATTTTCTGTGGTTTTTGCTTTTATTGTGACCCAAAACTATTTTATGACCGAGTTCTATTGTTGTTCTGTGTACAGAGGGTAATGAAACACCTTTATCTGCATCTTTTGGTTCTTGCTTTTATTCTCCCAGTTTAATGACATTACTGTGAGCACCACTGGGACTGTTATGCAGATGTACTGCATACGGGAGAAGTTGCTGCTTCAGGATAAGCCATTACTTTTTGTTGCCCCCACAGGCCTGGGAAAGATAGCTATTACAAACAACTTCCTGCGACAGTTACCTCATGAAAAATATGTTGTATGTCAAATTAACTTCTCAGCGCAGGCCTCAGCTAATCATACCCAGGGCATCTTCCTAACGAAACTCGAAAGGTACCCAGAGTTTTAATTAAAATCAAATATGTAATTGTGCTTAGTTTGCTCCACAGAGATTATCCACAAAATAATATGAAATGCTCTCCTTCCATTTCTGACAGAATAAATGAAAGCTGATTTGTTTCTCCATATAATGTTTATTACAGGGGAAACTACACTTTAATTGATGTTGACAAATATTCTGATTTATGGGGTATATAGAACAGCACATAGCCCGGAAAGCACATCTACATAACTTTATCTTCTTAGCTGTTTTTGCTTTAGGAGAATGAATCAGCTGCCTGTCCCTGGATATTCTTCAGTCTAAAGCATATTAAAGGGAATCACCAGATTGGGTCCCAACTAGTAAAGAGAGCCATCTGTTAGGGAAAGATCTGAGCAGTAGGCTATATATGGTACTCGCCAACACACGGAGGGCAAAAAGATCAACTGGAAGAATGGCAGCATCCAGGGGATTATATCTAGAAAATGGTTAGCTCTCCAGCATCTAAATCATGCATTTTTAATTCATCACATGGCAGACAAACAAGTCAAACATTAATTGGCATGATAAAAGGGAGCTCATACCGTATTCAGCACCTTTCAATACGGAGAGCCTTGCTTGCCAGCCAGCCTAGACAAAACTTCGAGCTTTGTATTTGCAAGCACCAGAAATGAGATCTGTGGGCAACATCACGCATCAATTAATGCAAAAATAAATAAATAAATAGAAGTGAGGAGAAAGTGCTGAAAGTGGACAGTGCGGGCATGGGTCGTTAAGAACATTATAGATTATGGTTTTGGTGTTAAAACTTACTGTAATAATTGCAGCTTCCCTGAGCAAACAAAACTACGAATTTGACTCAGCCATAACATAAATAGTTCAACTACCTAAAGAATACATTTTTATGCACACTGGAGTTTGATAAATGCTATTATGAAAACTGACAGACTCTAGTGAATGGAGAAATATATCCTACCAACAGTACAAAGGACTAGAAAATGCCATGAGGGTATTTGCTGAGGGGCTCACAAGTCATGATCATTTTCATCTCTGGATAGTCAAGATAAAACCACTTGCTCAATGTATTTTTGTTTTATATTTACATTTTTTCTTTAAGCTGTGTTTTCAAACTTCTGTCATCAAAGAGAATGTTAAGGTAGTCTAGGCAGAAGATTTGGAATAACCAGACATCCAAAAATGATCAGTCCCAATCCTGTCAAGGACACCATAAGCTTGTGCTCTCTGAGGTAGGCAGCTGCACTGTTTAAGCCCACACTAAAATATGAATTTTCTCTCAAATGAGGATAATTCTCAGGAGGGGACTGTTTTCAATTTATATATAGTACATATGCAAGAGCAGAGCAGACTCTAGGAAAGTGCTAGTTCAACACAGAGATGGTGAAAAATTGCCAATTTTTGATTACTCGCATTTTGATTTTCCAGTTCATAAAAATTATTTGAAATGTCCATCTCTTTGGGTGGTGGATTGCAGTGAACTAGCTATGAAATGAGTGAGAACATGCAGATTCTGAAAAATGTGATATATGTCTGGAAAAGCTGTTAAATATTTTGAAAAAAGTGCCTTTCATGCACTTTTTATATCTGCTTCTGAGCCAAAAGCTGCTGAAGAACCTGAAATGTGGTGTTCCAAAACTGTATGAAAGAAATGTACTTTTTTTTGAATGAGAAACACCAGCTACCCAGCTTATATGATAGTTTTATGGACTAGATAAGGTTTCTTCCCTGATTATGCCTGGCCAGGATCACTCGGAGTTATTTGTTAGAGACCATAGTGATACAACTTGTAGCATAGATTCCCAGAGTTACTTTGGCCCCCTCAACTGAAGCAGATAGTGAACATTTCAGAAACATTTACTCAGAGTGAATCTTTAATGTATGCATCTACAAGCACTTCCTGGGAATGAAATCAAACTGTAGTACAGACGTTGCAGAGCTTCATTTTAAGGTTTCCAGTTGATCACAGAGACTTGTAAAAGCAAAGAACAGAGAAACTATTCTTGTAAGAAAGGTCATTGTTTGTATTTCATTAACTTTTTAATTGCTAAACATCTGCCACTAAATTGGAAGCCCCAATACAAAGCATGTTGCATTTTATGTACAAATCAACACAATCTAGTGTAGTAAAAGTCAATGATGGAATGACACAGCATCCAACTTGGTCTGCATGGTATAGGTGGCTGTCATCTTGAGGTGGGTACTGTGAAAGTTGGATGTGTGGAAACACAGGTAGCAATTTGGAAAATGCAGCCTAGCTATTAAGAGAAGTCTGTGGGTGGTCGTAGCATCAGGGAAACCCCCACAAAACATCTCCAATGCAGATGTTCATGGGTGAGGACCAAGGGGAGCCTGGGCAGGGTGCAGGGCTCTCCTCGGGGGCACAGAGGTACTGGAGTAAGACGAAGGAAGCCAAATGAATACAGGTCCATCTGGACAGTCATCAGCTGAGACCAGGGAGGAGGAAGGTGGTGGCCCCAGAGGAGGGGGGAGGAGGGAGTCAGTCATACATGGTTTGCAGGCAGAGTGGAGGCAGCAGGAGGCTGTGACAGCGGTGCACGGTGTACCTTCAGCATAACAAACACTGCCAAACTGCCTGATCAAAGAGGCGTTTAAGCTACATACAGCACAAAGCAACTTTCTGGTCTATAAAGAAATCAGCTAAAGGAGAACCCATCCTGGATCTGTCAGAGTGATTCAGTCAGTGATTATTTCAGTGGAGTATTTGATCAAATGACTCAAACTTCCAGGCATTTTGTCAACTGACTGAAAATGAACACCAGACGTCTGACTACATGCCTGAAGTCACGTACTGAATTAAGCAGTCAAATAAATAAGGGGACTAACAGTTAGCGCACAGTGTGCTTTCAAAAATGAGATTTCTTTCATCCCCTGATGACAAAGATTGGACTGCCCTTCTTTCAACTGGTGGGGGAGGAAGGACAGCCTGTACTTCTTTGCCCATGTCTGCTTGGTTTGTAACTTGTCCAAACCCTCTGCTGAAGGGCAGTGAGGGGGAGGCGAGGGCTGCACTGTACCCTCTTCTGTGTCAGTCAAAATACTCTGGCCTGGAACACGAGATGAGGAAAGATGCTCTTCAGGGGCTGGAGAAGCAACTTCTTCCGTGGAGCTTTTCTTGTGCTGCCTCTCTCTTGGAGCAGATTGCATTTAGCCACCTGCTGGAGCAAATGTGGGTTGAGTGATTTTCATAGTTTGATTACAGCTTCTGTTTTGAAGTTCTTTGCCTGAGCTGTTTCACCATTCCTTGGTGACCACATTTAATTAATTCTTGAAAAAAAGAGGGAGATCTTTGCCAAGTAACTTCTCTCACAGACAGGGTCTTTTCAGGGTGTACGCTTAGGCCCCTGAGTGGAAACTTAGCTGCTTGCAGCAATATTTTCCATCAGGGCATATAGGCAGGTTGCACTGCTAAGCACATCACTTCACGCCTGCTTGGGGAATGTGAAGTGCTGTACTGAAAGGCAAGGAGCGAACTAGCACTTTTCCATGCTTGTCTGCACAGCCCTCTGGTGAGCGAAGGGAACTCCAGATCCAAGTTCTCCCTGGAGAGTTAGTGATTAATGCAAACCTTTCCTGTGCTTCCTCCAGGAGAGGGATGAAGAAAAGAGACTGTCCTTACCAGCATCACTGGCCACATTCGGCACTGCCGGAGCTGATGTGTACTGCTGGCCCCGAGATGCAGCCCTACAAGAGATTAGAATATAGAGAGAAGATTCGTGGCAGATTTCCCAACATGCAGAAATCCAAAAAGGTACTTTGTGAACTGAAAATGACACATGTCTGTCTTTGGGAAAAGGCTTTGCTTATCTAAACATATTCCTGTGGATTTGTTTTGTGCTCAGCTTCAAGCAGGAAACAGCTTGCAGGAACCCTCCGAACTCCCAATCCCCCTTTTCCTTTGATAGAAGGAAACTGCCTGAGAATCCATGGCTGTCCAGCTGTTCCACATGGAGGAAAAATGACCTGCTCGGAGTACTGCAGGCAGTTCCCTTCATTGCCAGAGAGAAGCTCCTCACAAATGGCATCCTGTTGGTATTTCTGCAGGGCTCCCTCATTCAGAAGGTTTCAGAACAGATCTTACTCATCTATATGAGTTACAGCTTCCATTTATTCCAGGCAAGAGGCCTAAGTTAAAATGGAAATTAATGTGTTTGTTAACTTCCCTCTCATTTATGTTTGTTAGCTTTTCTCTTATGCACAGTGTATATTACAAAGAATTAAAAAATAATAATAGCTAATCGCGGCCTGGCAGGGATTTTTAATGGATTTAATTTTTCTCTATCGTGCTTACGTGTAATCTCTAACATTCAGTGTTTTATGGGCTTGTTATCACTCTAGTAGTGCTTGCAGAGTGTGCCTGGAGTGCTTGCAGAATAACTGCGGGAAATGCAAGCTCCCCCAAGACCAACAGGTGCTGGTTCCCGATCCCAAGCCAAGCAGCACGTCCTGTGTCTGGATGGCTGGTTAGCATGATTCACATCATAGGGGTTTTTGTCTTTCCCACAACCGCTTTGAGGGAAGGGAGCATTTAATGGAATGACTTACATCACATAATCGGTAGGTGGCCTGGAAACATGCTCAGGCTCGGCCCTTGAAGTGCCCTTGTTGTGCTGAAGCTGACAGACTCTGCATGCTTTTTGTCAAAATGAAAGGTGGCTACCTTTCATTGCGTTGTGACATATTACATACGAAATTATGACATTATTACACATGAAATAGTAGAACCTGAATGTTGCTTATGTGGGTATGAGTGATGTGCGTGTCAGCTGTGCAGGGTATCAAGACCAGCTGGGGTTCATCACTCTCCCCACACAGGTCCTGCCACTGCCCGGGGGGATATTTAGGTTTCACCACTCAGCTTCTTTCTATAAAGCATGAATCCATTGTAATGCTCCAAAATAGTGAGGATTGTTGGTCAATGCAGTGCAGGAAGCACTGTTGCTATGGTAACCAGTCCTGTATCATTTTTTGTGTGTTTCTGTAATAAAAAACAATATATATATATGTGCATTACTTTTATTAGATTATGGTACCTTCAAAAAGCATTGCTCAGCTTTTTACCTCAGAATCAACAGTTTAATTTCAGACTGGGTCGGTACCAAAATGATGATCATTATTATTCCAGATGCTTTTTTGGTGGCCGTTGTGAATTTACTGATAGTCCCAGCTCAATAGATAGTGACAGGTGTCTACACTATTAGTGTCTACTACAATTAGCACTAATTGGTACCTCTATTGGCAGCGGAGGTTGGCTAGGGATTTAATGGGACGAGAGATGAACATGCTCTCTCTGTGTTCTTCCCTTCTTTCCCCAAATATAGAGCAAAACACATCTGAAATAAGTCCTCATGGTCAAAGTAAAGAAGAGAGAAAGTTTCAATATTTATTACTTGGTTTGTTGCTGAGTGGTGGCTTAATGGAAGCATTCAATCTCTGAGACTTCCAATTTGGCACTTTTCAGGTGAAATTTTCATTACTAGCCTAATTTTTTCCAGGTGCACTTCTGCAGCTGCGATGTATTGTGCCATAATTTAGCACCTGCAGTTCTTTCTAACAGCAAGAATTTCCAACCAGGAAAACAAAGGTTGGGTCCAGCCTTGATTTAAATAAATAAAATTTAAAAAGCAACCCCGTCATGAAAAGACCAACAATAAGCTGTTTTTAAAGAAGGTTTAATCAAGCAAAAGTGTTAGTGATATAATACTCTTTGCTGATAAGCATTAACAAAAAGAGGAAGGAATCTCTGTGTATTGCATTTTAAAGGTTTTTCTACAAGACTGTTCATTTGCTTAATTGTTACTTCCCTTTGTAGAAAAATCTCCCCCATTTGTTAATTTGTTTCTTTTCTTCTTATGCCTGACAAACAACTCTAACCATGTTAAATTGTTCACTCGTGATAGGGGAAAGGGTTTTTTTATTTATGCCTGTGAAGTTCGTTGAAAGTCTTAGAAACGTGAAATTTATAGCAAGTTCAAAACAGGTGAATTACACTCCAAGTAAGTGTTGGCAGCTCTTTATCTTTTCCTTGTTTTCCATATTTAATTCCACCCTTGAAAGATGGAATATGCATCATTTCCCCATCGTCTCTCTCTGGTTCACGTTGAGTGAAGTGTTTTGAATTAATTACGTTAAATTATTAATAGCTCAAGATTTGAAAACATTACAGAATTTGAGTAATGTTTTATCAGGCAGTAGCTGTATGATAATTCTGACGTTTTCATACAGTAGAGTACACTTCCAGCTGATAGGTAAAAATTATGACTATATGTCGGAAGCACTGAATTCAGTTCATTGTGAAGCATAATAAGGTAATGAACGTTTAAGCTGCATATTAGAAAAAAAACCTCCTGTTAATGAATAGACTCCGGGAGAAACAATGAAAGCAGCATTTCTTAGGTCATGTAAAATGAACTGTATAGAAATATAGAATATAAAACAGCTCCATATTGGTAAGGACATGAACGACATGAGGCATTTTCTGCATTTAATTCCTGTGATTCTCTGATACAAAATATTATCTGATATGTAACCTCTATGTGTCAGTAATTAACTGATAGCTAACAGTTCATTTGTCAGGGAAAAAGAAAAATACTGTTAACACTAGGCCCTCAAAACAAGATATTAGGCTGATAGCATTCTTCTAGCATAAAGGGCCAAATACAAAGTTTATCTTCTGTTAAATCTCCCCGACATTTTAACTAGGGCTATAAAACAAATGGTCATCTAAATCAAGCTGTATTAATTTCAAGTATTATTTTGAACCTGTTTTATGGCACTACAACAATCCGACAGCGTTTAAGGGAGAGGCGAGACAGCTGACAAAAGACCTGAGAATTAGTTCTATAATTATTTGCACAGGGAAAATGGCTTCTTTCCACATTCAGCCCACAGTGTAGTTCTTGATACATTTCATCGGCCTCGCGTAATAAACCCTGTGGAGGAATTAAAGAGCCAGGAAATATAGGTTAGACTCACAAGACAGACCCCAGCACTTAGCGCTCATTTCAGCCCCCCAGCGTTTGCAGCCCACCTCCCCTGCTCTGCCTCCGGCTCCCCGGCTGCCTGCGCTTCCCCGGGTGGGAGCCAAGGACCCAGGCTCAGGGCACCCTTCCACCTGGGCAGGGATTGATGCCATTTCTCAGGAGAGCTGCCCTACCCAGGGCATTTTCCTGGGGTTGGCACAGTTTCCATTTCTTGTACCAAGCAATGAGCTATTACGTGGGCTGAGAAATGAGAGCAGAGGGGTGCCTAACTCTCCTTAAAAAGTGGGATTTCACCTTGCTCTGATATTTGCAGTCCCCTGGCGGATAAGGTCCTTGGACGGTGGCATTGGCAGGCAATGGCTCTGAACCTGTTCTTCTCCCCACTGTATGGAGAAACCTCGAGCATCCAGCTTGGGGCTGTGGTTTCCTTAAGATGGCAGAGCGCCTAAAAGCCGTTTGCGGCATGACCTAAATCTTCCCTGTGGATCTAGACCAATCTGAGTAACAAGCCTTAGTGTAAGAGACAAAATATGTATACATCTGTCCTTATATATCTAACCATAAAGGGTTGTATTTCCTAAGGTATTTAGGCATCTGTTGAGTCAGGTAACTGCTAGAGTGATTTTCAAACGTACCTTAGTAGGTTTGACAGCCAGTTCTTATTTCAAAGAGTTATTTAGACATCCAGAAAGATTTTCAAAGCATTTATCTATTTCTCTGAATATTGCACATCTACTGAAAACCCAGCCCACAGTCTTTTGCAGGGAGAAGCATCATGATATTCATATGCATCTATAACATTAAAATACCCATTCACTGACCATTTTATAACATATTCTATAAGCCTTGGCATCTGATTCAGTGCTCACAAAGACTCCTGCAGGACTGGGCTTCACTAAGATGATCTGCATCTTCTCCAAAAGAAGCAAATGCTTTACTCCTCCTCCAGCCAGTAGGTTTTCAGGTTGTTTCACCACTTTCACTCTTGGTAGCTGGTATTTCAACACTACCTCCTGTCCTTGCATTGCCCGACCCTCCTGTCTCTCAGGCATGTTAGACATTTCCCAGAGACCCAGCACAACAAATCCAGCTTGAGTAGGAGTAGAACCAACGTCTTATTTTTGACTCCTTAGCTTACCTAGTGTCCACACTGGAGCACAGTATCCTTTTGCAGACAGCCCAACCAGGTACTTTTGACGGGAAAAAAAAAGGGGGAAATTCTTGCAAGGCCTATAATTAAAATTTGTTGTCATACTACATGCTGAAATGCAGGGTGTCATATCTCAGCTCTCTTCCATTTATGCTGTTATTTTACGGTGTCACAAGTGTTCGTGGTGTAATCAGGATACAGACTGGCAGAACTGAAGCAATCTGCTCTGTAGTTGCCTTCAGTTCAAGTTCTCATTGTCTTGTAATTAGCTGGAGTGAATGCGGCTCCCCAGCAGCACACTGCGCACCGTGACATGCTTTGGAACGAGGCGCAAGGCTGGAAATAAAAGCGTTTCACTCAGGGTGCCAAAGTGCCTACTGTAAGTGCAACACCAAAATTCACTTATTATAATCCCTCTTGCCTAATTAATTCCATTGATACAGTCACGTTCATCAGAGTTTTGTTGACAGTCTTTAACAAAGATTTTTTTCTTTTCCTTTTTTTTTTTTTTGTTTAGACTGGAATAGTTTTATTAGCTTGTTTACTTCAGAACAACGTGCCACCTTTGATTAAACTCCATGCGGATTTATAACTATGTCCTCCCCATGTTTCTGTGACCTTTACGGCACATCTGATAAAAATAAAAGGTCATGGATTCCAAAAGAACTGGTTCTAATAATAATGTCAGTCAGGCTCCCCTGAAAGTGTGTGATTTCCCTTCCTTCTTTCTTCTCTTCCACTCTTCCTCTCTTTCTTTCTTCTGCTTTTTCAAAGTAAGATGAAAATTAACATGAATAAAATTAATGGTTTAATTTTGCAGGAGAAAGAAGAGGGTTTACAGTGCTCCACTGGGGAAAAGGGCTTTTGTCTTTGTTGATGACCTAAACATGCCTGCCAAGGAGAAATATGGTGCCCAGCCTCCCATTGAACTGCTGCAGCAATGGATTGACCATGGCTACTGGTTTGACAGGTGCAATAAATATTAATTAGTGTGCTTGGCTACAGAGGAGTAATGATATACACTGTTTCTCTGAAGCGTTAAATTGTAGTGTTAGTCTTTTATAATTCCTCATCTTCTCAGTCACAACAGGAAAACACTCGCAGTTACATGACTCCCTGTATAGGAAAAGGAATAAAGGCTTATATGTTGCAGTGAATTACAGCATGAGAAAGGCAAGCCTATATGGCAGAGAGGCACAACATGCATTTTCGAGTGTTTGAGAAAACATCATCAGTATTTAAGCCAGCACAAAACAGTTTCAAATAAATTTTTAGTTCTTGGTTGTTAAGGACTAAAACAAAGTCATTTGTCTTTCAGCGAATGACTTTGAGGTTAAAATGCAGTTGAAGATGCTTTTCTAACATGCAGTCAGTGTTTAGAGGAAGAGTGTGTGATAGACTCAGGCACTTTTCTGCATGATTCATGTTAATACTGGGTGTTAGACTTCAAATTCTCCCTTGTTTATGTCTCATATGTCTGAATTTAAAAGAAGTTTCTGTTGTTTAAGAGTAAGACTAGTTAATTTGCAGCTTTAAAAAAATCTAGATTTGAACAGGAAAAGTAAAATAGCACCTAGCCATGGAGGCTCCATTACAGTCATTGATTATTAGACAAATGTAACCATACTTTATGATACACTTAATTATATACACCTAAGGTATAAAGCAGCTGCACTTTTACCAAAAGAATGGGCCATTAATTAAGAACTGGTACTTCTTGTATGTTTTATTATTGTTACGGTTCACAATTATGCTTATAACTAGTCATTACACACGCTACCATACTGAAGATCTTGTTTTCTAGTAATACATGTTTAACATTGTATTACAACTTTACATGGCAGTCTCAGCCTATGTTCCCTCTGTGCTTTTCAAAGGAGAGGCATGAAAGTTGGCAGGTAGTGTCTGCATTTCAATTGAAACTCCTACCTTTCTCTTTACCCTTAACCAAATAAAATAAAGGCTTCAGCTTTTCTGTAGTACAATACAAAAGAGCAAGGAAATAAAAGAGGAGAAATGTGGGTGTTTTCAAGTCTGATGTTTTCTCAAAACTATAGAATATTTCTTAATATTTTCAAAGTGAAATTGCACTAGAAGCTTAAAGCATTAGGTAGAATCTTTTTATCATTTTATACTGAACTTGGGAAACGGTGGTTGAAATGCATGTAATTTTCCTGATCCAAAATCCCTCATTTTCTAATGAATACAGCAGAGTTTCTTTCCTTTTAGGAAAAATAAGTCTTTTCATTGTCAGAAATGTTCATACTACCCTACCCTCTGTATAAACCGTGAGATGGAGGTTGGGAAGAAGCAGGTGGGGACAATGAGAAAAGAAACTCATGCCATTTTAAATGCGAAGGTTTCGCTCCTTTATATACTCAGAATTACTTCTGCTTGTGGGTGCAGCTTGTCACTTGTCAGCCTGTCTGGATCAGCAATATACACAGAAAGAACAATTCAAGGAAGACGGTCTTCGCTGGATAAACAACAAAGCATTAGTTACCTGGAAGGCAAGAAGACTGGCATGTTTTTTCCCCCCATGACGGTCTATAACAAGCAAATATTTGCTGATAATGTCTGACAATATAGCCACAGGAAGAAGCAGCTGAGGTAATTCTAGGTAGTATCCTTTACTGTCAGAGGGATCCATGGCTTTCTAAGGTGATTAAACTGTTGGCGGCAAAGCCACTGAGGATGCTAAATAGGAAAGATTTGCTAGTAAAAGACCCACTGTTGCCTCAGAGCCTGCTTTCTGTCACACTATCTGCATGGTTACTGCAGACAATGAAAAATGTTCCTGATTTCATGCAGGTAAGAAGTCCCAAGGAAACCGTGCTCTTGTGTTTGCATTGTCTGTCAGCCCCTGCTCCCTGACGACTCATGAACCAGTTTTGACACAGCTATTGCAGTCTTGGAGCTGTAAAAGCATCCCAAACACACGAGGTGTGACCCCCGTGAGGGAAAGACAGGAGTGGTGCAGGAACAGGCCCAACGTCTAGTGTGCGCTGGGGTATTGGGGTGGGAGGGCTGTGGGGGACATCCTAGGGAACCTGAGGCTGTAGTGCTGCGTGAAAGAGTGAAAGCTCCCTTGGTTTCCCAGTCCATGAAACTAGTTGTTTTTTATAATAAGTAATCAAAAGAGCTTTGCAACTACTTGCCTGGACAATCTGCTTCATGGCATATTTTCATTTCTCCACTGGTCTAAGGCTTTCTATAAATTTCAGTCCCCTAAAGATCCCCCTCCAGACTGCTGGAGCCCAACATACCAAGTTCTGCACTCAGACTACCTTGAACATGCCCAAATACCTGTGTCAGAGGGAAAAGCAGATGGTGTAAACTCATTCATACCAGAATTATCCCACATAAAGGCTCCTCAGATGATTCCCAGCTGGATGTGAGTACTCCATCGCCTTTGCACTACCCAAACAGTGCAAAGGAGCAGGAGCCAGGAGCTAATATCTGACCTGTGGAATAGCTCCATGTGGCAGAAAATCACAGCTGAGGGTCCTTTGGTAAAGCTCCTTTCATGGCATGGGTAACATGGCACCCTTTAGAGGGGATGGTGACCTGCCAGAAGGAAGTAACAAACAAGACTCACTTTCTTACAACTAAAGGTGTTAGGACTTTTAATCTCCTTTCTGGGAATTTGTTTAAAACCTGTTGCGAACCCACAAGATGTACTTGTGTTTGCTCATCTAGGTTTATTTGTTTGCTTCTGCATGTATCGCATTCAAGTCTACCAGGAGTATGTCTTGAATACGCTAATGAGATGCTTTGACAAACACGTAGATGCCCCATGCAAACAAGGTGTGGGAGGGGGAGTCACAGTGCACTAATGAGAGAAGGAAGATCTAAGCTTAGTTTTGGATGAGGAAGCCTCACTGGCTGGAGCCGCACGTACCACCAGCAGAAGACAGGTGTACTCCACAGGAGAAGCAGAATAAATCTGATTCTGAACAGTAACATCATCGTTTTGTATCCACAGCACGTTCGTCTGCATGTTCATTTGTGCATCTGTTGTATACTTAGGTCTTTGTACTCCAGCAAGCCTTAAGTTCTGTAAGCAGTTGCACGTCTACACATAATAGACCATATGTTACAAAATGGCTCTGAGGTGGCAAAATAAGGATGGGCTCAACATGAAGCAGAAAGCTTAACTGTACTAGGAGTGGAGAATTGGAGGGGACGTGTAGCAATAAAAAGGAACAAATCCTGCCTTAAGATACGTACTGTGAGGCAGGTAGTTTTTCCCATGATGACACAACCCTGTTATTTCCTGATGCTAGGAAAAAAAAGAAAGAAGAATTACCACTTGTGTGAATCTCTCTTTCTCTCTCTTCCTGTCTCCTTTGTCTTCCTCCCCATACATGGGCATTGGTTGCTTTATTTACCAATACTGTCCCTGAGAAAAGACTGTATTAAAAAGGTTAATTTTAAATGCAGTACATCTCAGTCTGATTTCTTTCAGAAGCAGGTCCTACAGCCAGTGCTTGGCCAGACAGTCTTGTGTCCTCAATTTACTTTGCTTTAAAACTATGGCTTTGCAGTGGTGCAATTCTAGTGATTGATGAGAAACTTAGTGGATGTGTTTCTTAGATGGATCAGTCCTGATTTTGGAAGTTTTTTCATTAAGCAGGACTTGGCCTTTGAACTTAGTCTGAAGGAATGTGTAATCGGAGAATTTTATAAAGAAAGATGAGATGTGTTCCCTTGGCCCTTTGCAGATCATATGGGTGGTTGAACTACTGGGCTGTTTGACTCAACCCATCTGAGATAGTCGTGTTCAGCTCCAGGTAGAGTAAGAATCTGTGCTCCCTCCCAGGGCAGGCAAATGGATGGACAGCAGTTCTTGATGGGGATGAGCAAACGGAAGTATATCAGCCAGGCAAAGATGACAGAAGGCTTTCCTCACCACTCTTCTTCCATCCAGGTACACCATAAGACCCAGAAGATATTACACATTTGACAAAGGTCAGGATTCTGGCACATTTTGTGTAGTATTTTCTATTTCAGTAAATATCACACACGTTTCCTGGATTAATCAAGAACCAGCTGCTTCATCTGTCCACTACTTGCTTCTAACTACTTCAAGGAGAAAGACACATGCACCTCTCTCTCTCTCTCTCTCTGTATGCATATATATATATGTATGTATGTATGAATATATATAAATATAGTTAATATAATATAATACAGATAGCAAGTAGATCTGTGGATGTTCATGCCATTTTATGTAGATATGAACACAGTAGGGAAGCAGTCCATCATGTGGGGCTTTCCATCATAATAGTTGTTCATCAGATCAGCATCTTTTCTTTCATTTGTCTCATTAGGAAAAGTCTCTGCCTCCTCCATGCCCATCGCTCAAGAATCCTGTGACTTTGGCTGTTTGAACTCTGAAGACTGCAGCAGAGTCTAACCCAGATATCGCTGCAGGCTGTTCATTTTGGTAAGGGATGGAAAAATCCTAACTCACCAGCCATGCTGGATGAGGACAAGAGGTCTAGAGCATTCCAGTTTGCATTACAGACCTGTGCAACTGTACTCTGAAGAGTCAGGCAATTACCACTCTGCACTGCTGTCAGCGCTGAGCCTAAGGGCTGACTGCCTGGGCTGGCCCCACTGATGCTCACTTAAAGTAGCTTGAAGCTGCTGGAAGGGCAGTCATGGTGACACAGGGCTTTGCATGGGCTTTGTGTGAGCTGCACATCCTGCCTGAAAATCTGTGCACATGCTTAGTTGTCTGTGCCCATTTGTTGTCTGTGCTGCTTGTGCTGTCCCAGCTAAACAGTATTACCCAAATTAACTCATTTAATATGGGTTCAAGCATGTCTCTGGGGACTGTTGTCACAGCAGTGTCTGTGGAGCAGAGCAATCCTAAGGATGTACACATGTGGGGTTTGGGGTCTCAGTTTGCTAATGAACAAAAAAGGTCATGAAATGTGGAAAACTTGGATGGAGATTGGCGGACTTCTCTGCAACATTTCATCTCGTACATCCTGCCTCTATACCCATTGCTCCTTTGTTCCACCCCTGCCAATTTTCCCCCTTTGGTTGGTTTCCCTTCCAACCTCTGTTTTTTAAAAATGAGCCCCCTGAGTCACACTTTTTCAATTTTAGATATAACATTTCATACTCTTCCATCTCAGGTGGTTCTGAGAAGTCATAGACATGTGAAACCAACATTTGGTCCCTTGCAATTGTCCCTACCTTCTCCAGGCTGGACTCAGCCCAAAGTGTTAAATCCCCAATGCGGACAGAGAAAATGAGTTGAGCTACCTGCAAAAGGACTGTTGCAAATGGTTTGGCTTCTCTGTAGGGCACAGAAGGAGAAGAGAAAACATCTTCCCCTTACTCCTCACATGATAGATGGTATGAATCTTGCTACAGCAATAAAATATTCCAGCAGCATCTGAAGATGCATTACAGAGTGTATCATTTATTATTCTTCATACAGTCATACTTATCATGAGATTATAAAGCTAAATTTATGTATATCATATTTTGAAAATTACCAGAGCCAACTGTGTGGGCTATTTATACTTGATCTATTAATGAGAGAAGTCACTTGGCAGGCACAAAATAAGCAAAGAAAAATATGTTTCAGTCCTTTCTTGGATTCTAGATTTTGGAGAGTATTTACATGTAGAAAAGTTTCAGAACTTTAATCTTTTTAATCCTCCATCATCTAACGCGTTATTTTAGAAGGGCGGGAGCAAAGGACTGTGCAAAGGACAGAATGGGGAGACAACATTCAGCTCAGAAACTCCTTCCTTTCTCTTGATTTGTACCTCGCATTGCGCTTGCAAAGTCTTTGTGTACATCACAGAACACCTCCAAGAGGGAACTGTATAATGGAAACAGACGCATCTCTGTGGATTCCTTAACTGGTGATATGCAGGAGGTTTGAATGTACTTGTCCATCCCTGCCTATCATGATAGAGTTTATATAGACCGTACGAGATTTAGCTGCTTGTTTTTCTTCTGCCCCTCTTCTCAGTGGCCTTATCCCACACAAATCCTTCCTTATATGATGCAAGATGACACTCTTTCTATGTGCTGTCCTGATTGATTCTTCAGATAGCTACCAGGCAGTTACTGACTGTTTCTTCCCCTCAAATGCAGCCCCCAAAGGGCCCCTTGGTCCTTCGCACACTCAGTGCAAAATTTCCATGGAGCCTAGACAAGGTTCCTAGCTGTATTTGTCTCTCTCCTCTTGCTCTCAAATAATTTTTTCAGTTTCTGTAACATATTATACCCACCACTCCTTGAATGATAGTTACTTCCCACTATATCTTACTGTCACTCCATGGTTTGAAAACACAGACTCCTGGAAGTCACCGATGAATGAACGGAGTTTAAGAGTTATATATAAAATCCAGAATTGTTGTTTCTGAAATGATGGTCTCAGAAGTGTTAGTCTAACATTTTGGGAGTGTTGCTATTTCTACTTACATCAGTGCTCTTGGAAAACAGCACATGCATATAATTGAGATATGGAAACAAGACCATATCTTTGACCCTATC
This sequence comes from Gymnogyps californianus, assembly GCF_018139145.2. Lineage (NCBI taxonomy): Eukaryota > Metazoa > Chordata > Aves > Accipitriformes > Cathartidae > Gymnogyps > Gymnogyps californianus. The sequence goes on along the minus strand of NC_059471.1, from coordinate 166,687,675 downwards.
ACAATTATTTTAGTTCTACTGCTTACTGAATAAGACCATCAGTGTCAGACATTTCTAACAGCAAAAAAAGTTCTTGCCAAGAGATCAAGGTGTTTTTTTCAAGAAATAATGACTTTTTAAAAGAAATTAAAACCAATCCTGATAAACAACAGAATTCACTAAAATGAATAGCTGGGAAATTTTAATAAACTTTTTCTATTGAAAATTCTAAAACATAACTAATATTATTTAGCTTTGGTTTATATTATGATTTTATTCTATTTAATCTTTTTAAACAAAATGCTGTATATTCACTTACTCTGTTATTGTTCTGGTAATACCTGCTGTTTTATTTCTGAGTCAGAAGTGCTCCCAAACTCGATAGTATAATTATATACATAGCCTATACCCATCATGCAACTCACATTTTGAGTCAGGGCCTTGTTTACCTTCTCCAGCGTGTTTTCATCTTCAGCTTGGGAACATTTCAGAGACAAAGAAGGGGACTAACTATGGAGAAAGGTTACACTTTGATAATTATCTGTCGAAATGAAGCATTCTTGAATAGAGGGTAGCCAGCTTAAAAAGCCAGTCCACTTATAGCCTCATAACATGGTAGGGGATTTGAATGAGCCTTCCTAGGGACAAAGGAGCCTGATGGGAAGCCATGAAGGACAGGTTTATTTCACAGCCCAAGAAGAGAAGGAGGCAGGAGGAGCCCCAAGGATGGAGGAGAAGATGCCTCCTAAATGCTTTAAAGGAGTCTGACACTTTAGATTGGTAAGGAAACTGAATCAGGGAAAAGCAAGTAGGAGTTTGACTATTTTGCATGTATTTAGTTCTTGTGCAGTCTTGATGTATAAGAGCAGTGGGGGCAGAAGCCTCTGCAAAGCCTGTTGGACTTTTTGAATATTGCACATTTGTGGAGAATTAAATGGCAAATCAAAGAGCCTGCAAGGCTTGAACACTGGTAAAATCTCGGGTTAAGCAGTGAAGAGGCTATCAGTGGCCCTGAGAGCGTGGCAGTCACACCCCAGGTCCCTACCTCGGTAAGCGGCAAAAGGGAGCCTGTACGGAGGAAGCCTGACAAGGAATCAGAAGACAGGGAGTTGCCAAGCGCAGTCAAAGCAGGAATCAACATTTCCATTTGTTTTATTTGTAAATTCTCCCCAACTGATAATAGTCATTTTCAGGGGAAGAATAGTTGTCCGATAAACACTGACAACTGGGAAACTTCTGTGTCAGTGAAGAAAACAACACTGCTCTCTCACCCCCGTTCAGGTTTTGCTGCCCCTCTCTCGCTGCTCTCTGCCTCTTGCCCTGGTAGGCTGGGGTAACACTCAGACTGTCAGTAGCATCAGATAGCACCGCATTTCAGATCACAGCAGCAACCCTCTGTCTTCTGCTTTTTTTCATGCGTGAATGGAGCCGTGCGATTCTCTCACAGCAAGCCATAAAGAAGCTGAACCACCAGATGGACTGGTCTAGCACCAGTCACGCTGCACTTTTCTAAGGCTCAGGCTTCATCCACTTCTGCCCCCCATCCCACCCCTCCTAGGGTAGTAGCTTTATGAACTAGAACAAAAATGTGATGAAGCTTTCAAGCCTTCTGATGCTGCAGTCCAGGCTCTTTCCTTGCCCACTGCACATTTTCGGTTGAAGTTTAGCAGCAGTTTTTCAGAGAATGGAGTTTGAGATCTGTGACATGGACACATTTTGATGACTTGAGATGGGCAACATGTTGCTACTGTGGCAGCGGGGAGAAGGCGCGAAAAAAAGAAAAGTTGCACTGAGCAAAGGGAGAGGAAAGACACAGTGAGTTGACAGAATTACTGCCAAGGCTGTTTAAACAAAATAAAAGAAGCAAGTGAAACAAAAGCAAGGGAGAAGTACTGATTTTCAGGAGGGAGTCTGAGAATTATTAGTAAACCAGGGACTAAGTATCTGCTCTGTTAGTCTGGTGCAGCTGCGGGCACTGCTGATCGTAAAGGCCCCTAAGCAAAGTTCCAGAGAAAGGAGTCAGCTCCAGCGTACGAACAGAGGGAAAGGGGGTTGCTGGGCTAGTGCAAACACTGAGGAAATGTTACGTGTACAGAGTGTCCCCTAACCTCACCAGGTTACTGCGTCTTACAAAAGAATGGCCTTTCAGGTGGAATAATGCCTGTCTCAGAGGACAAACCTGGGCAAAGCACGTTCTGTGGGGCAGTGGGTTTGTCTGGAGGCAGGCAGGCAGGAGGACTGGAGGCAGCAATTTATTCCTGTAATGTTTTTCCTCTGCCTGATTGGCAGACCAGAGATTAGGCCTGTTCCAGTAATTTCTCTGAGAATGCAAATCTTAATTTGCTGTTTGTTAAATGCTTAACTAAAGTCTGAGGTCATTATTTTAAACTCAAACTGTTGGAATAAACACTGTCAGGCATCCATTTGCTTTAGAGAACAGCTCTTCCTGACAGCAGCAGAGATGCAGACAGTTACCTTTTAATATCAGGCTGTGAAAAGCTCATCCCCCAGCCCAGCCCCCCCCCCCACTTTCATTTGCAGTAAACAGCATAGCCTGTCCTTATTTTGTGCTATGACTCTATTCTGCTTTCTGAGGTGCACTTAATAGCAGAGGGATAGCGTGGAGTGCTTTACGCTATCCATTAAAGAGAGCTTGTGGAGGGAAAGCAGGCAAATTCATTGGGTTTAGGGGTTTGGTAACGACACAAAAAAAAATTAAGTCATTTTTGGGTTTGATGTAGAAAGACAGGGGTGTGGTACAAGTCAAGGACATGCTCTTGGTTGCAGCTATGGCCCCTCCTGGTGGTGGAAGACATAGAGAGAGTCCTCGGTCTCCCTGACATTTTTTGATGTAATCTCCACAGATGCCTTCCCTAACGAAAACAGGACAAGTATCTTTCCATGAGGACCTGACTGAGCATTTTGATGCAGAGTTTGATGCTTTTCTGAAATCATATCCAAGCTTAAAAGCTTAGTAACTATGTAACTTGCCTTCCCTGTCCGTATTGACAGCACTATGAGCCAAATCCTGTGCCAAGGATTTGCACCCCAAGGAAGTGAACGGGACTTCTGCATTTGCTTAGAAGGAAGAAAACAGCACTATGATTATACTGTTTTTCCAATAAAGATAACAAAAAGTCCTTATATGCATTCATTAAAATAATTTCTCAATGGTTTTCAGGGTTGTAAGTCATGTATTAGCTATTTTCTACATTTAGGTCAGAACTAAGGTCTGTTTAATGTGCTATTCTATACCCAAAAGTAACTAAGAGCAAGTGTTTTGATAGGAAGGGATAAGACTTTCACTGTAGGCAAACGCAGCACGCCCTACTAAGCTCTTCACTAACTTGATATATAGCCCTGTTCAGGAAAAGGGAATTGTCACTAAATTGTTGCCTTATTTTACCCTTCAGTAGGAATAAAATTGGCCTATAAGAATGAAAAATTTTAATACATCTGCATTACAATACACTCTCCTAATTGGTATTGATCTTCCCCGTGGTACCTGAAATGCAAGAAATTATTTCAGTGAGATTTGAGCTAACACAAATGGGAAATGGAGAGAAAGAATGACACCGAAGAAGGTGGTGGGGAGGGGTAGGGGCTGGCAGAATGTATGGCTTCAGCAGCAAATAAAGAAAATGCTTTGTACAAGAGGAGCAAGTATAAAACAGTCTGAGATTGAAACTGAGATGATAAATAGCTTTAATAGGAGAGAAATAGAATAAAAGATGGAGTAAGGAAAAAAATGTAAGAGTCTCTGAAGAGGAAGGACATCTTTTCAGTGAGCTAGCTAGGTGAACAAGCTTCAGGAATGGATTTAGTTGGGAATGTAGCTCCTGTCCAGTAAGATCGGATGAGGTGCGACAACTCCCTGTTGGCAGGTCAGAGGCTCAGGAAAGCAGCCATTGCCAGAACCCTGCCAAGAAACACCTCTGCAGGTGGCTATATGTCCTACAAAGAGGCAGGATTAAAGGAATATCTGAGCTTAGTTGAAGCACATATGCCTTGGGATTTTTGTTTACTTTGTCTTGCATCCCCTTCACTTTACGACGTTCAAATTATCCTAAACTCCATTGTGCCAAACAAGCGGAGACACTCTCCTCTAATGCAAGTGGTGCTTGACAACCCAATGGGCTGCATACAAGATAATGTTGTTTGTTAATAATGCAACCCCAAATGTATTTATCTTGCAACAGAGCACCAGGTAAGTAATTAATTAAAAAGTTGATACATACGTCTTTCTTGAATTGGAGAACAGCATTAGTTCTGAAACATACGATTTGTAATTTAGTGAAGATATTCAGCATTCTGTGGAAAGCCTGGTTAATTACAGTTTTTCAAAAGCCTAGTCCCATCCTTGTAAACAGAACAGAGTAATAATGAGGCTCTCTGTCACTCTGTCATAATAGAGCAAGGAGGGCAAAACTTCATTATACTCTTTTGACTCACCTTCCATCAATGTGAGCGAGATAAACACAGGGACCCAAAATATTCCATCAGTTTCGAGGTGTGTAATTTAGTTCCTTGGTGGAAAGTTCTTCATTCTTCTTCAGCAAGTGAGGGGGAAACCACTGAGACAGTATAACCCTCAAACCTGAGCAAACTGGGCTGTATATAATTTTTCACAAAGTGCTATGCAGCTTTGAAGTGCAGGTCTTAAACAACTTGAACAAGATGCTTTTTTTCCTGTTTAACCTTATTTGCATCTATTCATCCACATTCTTTTGCAGTTGTGGAGCTACTTGGAAGATGGTACTCCAGCTAGAATATAGGTGCTGAGTTTTGTCTCTGAAACCTTCCTGAGTTGAAATTGGGCACAGCCCAAAGTGACATAGAATAAATTCAGTTCTCAGCCTTCATTCAGTATTCAACAGCATTAGGACATGAAAGGTCTGAATTATTTCTCTTCTTTGCCAGGTAAACTTCAAACTCTCTAAATTATTTCTGACTGATGTGAATGTAAAGGGAGGGGAACCAGTTTTGGCATGCACACTCAAAAAGGAGAAATCATATTTTGTGAAGAGTTCAACATTATACAACTCATTTTTTGTAATGTTCCCAGGCTGCACTCAGTGAAGGTGCTTATTCAGGACCTAACTTTCATTTGCAAGTCAACTGTAAAACTGTACTTTGGGACATCATCTGGGCTCTAACTCTACTAGAGCACTTTTTTTTAATTTTTTCTCTCCTCCAAAAAATCAATGCAATCCTTGGCTGTGCAAGTCCTTGTTTCGGGGCACTGACATCCAGCCAACAGAGGGAGCACTAGTTTAATTAGCAAACCCAATATCCGGCACTGCCAATGTTGCTGCTGGCTGCACAGATAAGGATGTCATTATGGAAAAGCTATGCAAGCCTTTTCCCCTAAGAACTGGAGGAGGACAAAACGATTGGCAATGGTACAAAAAGGAAACCTAGTGAGGAATCATTTTCAAGCCGTTGTGTGGATTTGACGAAAAAAGGCGGGGGGGAGGAACACGACAAAAATATGAAGCATTACCCATTAAAACAAAAGGCACCTCCCAGGGTGCAGCCCAGTCCTGGGGTTCAGCTGCTACCTGTGAACACGCAGAGCCCCCTGAGCCAGTGCAACCTTGTATTGAATCTGGGGCCATCTGTCACCTCATTTATTACAACTGGTTAAAAAAAGATGAAATTCTTTCCAAAGAGTCCTGCTGGTGAATTTTGGCATTTTTTTCAATGAGGACTTAATTGCAAATCTTATTTATCCAGTCTACAGATCTGCCACTCTGTCTACATAGTAATATGGCAGTACACTGCTACTGTGAGCTGGAAAACCAAACCAAGCCAAATAAAGTATTGCATGCTTCTTTGTTTTCTTCTTTCTAAAAAAGGTCTCTGGCATTGTTTTGACAGGGAGTTGTACTCAAAGATTTGATCTCCCTTAATATTTTTTCATGTTCAGGGTTTACTTGCCTGCACCTTTAAATTCAGGATTATTCTTTCCATAGCTCTGAAGAAGAAATTAAATGCATCAAATCTGTACTTAAATATACATATACATACATGTATGTGTATATATATATATCTCCTAAGAACTGTGGTTTCATGAAATGGAGAACTTATAACAAGGCAAACTCTCTGGTCCTGAATCCTACTGTGGAAATGAATAGGGAAACTTTTCACAGAGGAGCCCCTACACTGCAGGGAGAGAAATGTGCTTATGTCAAAAGAGCCCTGTGGACACTCATCTCTGCTTGCCTGGCTTTTTTTGCGGTGCAGGCCACTGCACAAAATAACCCAAATAGGAGAATAAGGCCCTGAGATAATAAGACAACTGCAAATGGCCAACCCTGAGGAAAAGTTAGGTTTTATTTGGATTTTCAGTCTTTCAGAAAAACCTTCCCTCCTGCTGATTAAAGGCTTATATCTCTGGCTTCTCTAGTGTACCTTTTCCAGTCTTTCCTGGCTGTAAAGACTGGTAGAGCCCTTAAAAATACCTGGAAAACATAAAATGAGAGGGAAAAATGGGGAAGATGCAAACAGAAGCTTTGGTAATGTAGGAAGCAACACCTAAGAACAGTGAAAATAGCAGAGAAAGCCATGGATGAATTAAAAAGATAAAGTAATCATCACGTTAAATTTTTATTTCCTTTATCATTTACTTCTTCAAATTGATTCCCTTTCTCATGTGTTTTGATTACATACATGTTTAGTCCTGTTTTCTGATCCAACTTACAGCTTCTCTGGCTTGATTGTCTAGAAATATGATCAAAGGGCAGATGTTTATAACTCTGGAAAGTTTCCTTTCACACAAGTTTATCGCTCTCCTTGGAGGCCAAGGACACAGGAAATGCAGGCTACGTCCAAGCTCACTTTATCACTAAAGGATTTCTAAGAACTGCACACGATCATAAACAAGATTTGGCTGAACTCTTGACTGACAGGCTAGAGCTGCTGTTTGATATCAGTGTACCCAGTTTCCTGCTGATAAACCTGAGCTCTAATGTGGTGCTTTGAAACCTCAATATAGGTGTACTTTTAAATCTATTTATTTATTTATTTTTATTTTAAATATCTTCTTTTATTCCATTTCTCACCTTGCCTCTCTTCCACAACAGTTTTGGGCAACAACATACATGAATGACCAAGCTGTGGCTGCTGTTTATATAAATCTTCTTACACCTTCCCCGGAAGGGATTTTTCAGCATACTTTCTGAGTAGCATGTTCAGTTTGAAACAGCTAAATGTAATCCATGTATTTCTATGACTCTGTAAAGATGTAAGGAGAAATTTGTATTCCCAAGAAAAAGGAAAAAAAGGAAGAGGATTGGTGGGTGGAAGAAGTTGTTTGTAAGGTGCTTTTTGTATTCCTGGATCTGAGCATACTTGAAGGGATGAAATTGCAGAGCTGTTTAGAGGTCCGTTTTAAGTTATGCTTCACCAGCACATGGAGGACTGGGTTGCTGAGGGTGTCTGCATTATGCTGTACTTAGGAAATGGTCAAAAGCAAGGAAGGTCAAGGCTGTGTACCTGGTGTTTCAGTTTTATGCACCAACCCAGCAGAAAGTAAGAACACCAGAAACTGAGGCTAGGCACAAACAAGCACTGCTGCTGCAGTGTGGGCAAATGTGAAAACACACACTTTTGTGCCAGCCACCTTTATCTCTCATAATTTCCTACTGCCAAACTCTTAGTACTTTCTTTCTAGGAAAGCAAAAGGATATGAGTGTGGAGCTCAGAAAGAGTGCTAAGAAAGACTTTAAGAAATCCAGTCATAGCCTGCAAACATCTCAGATTCGGAAAAGCCTCTGTATTTGAAAAGGTTGTACAGTTACATGGAAATTATTTGATATCTTGGAATTTGAAGACTGCAAGCTTCTTAAAAACACATAACATGGATGTATTATTTAGGAAGCAGTGCATTCCCTGGAGCACCCACCAGCGAACTTCCTAATATGACTGAAAAATATTGTGAAGGAGTACCCCAGCCCTTCACCCAAGGGACTAGCTCCTTGCCGAATGTGGAATTTCCAAGCTGCTTTTGGCTTGCATTGCTGCAATCATATCTAACTAGCCTCGTGATTTTTCCTTCTGTAAGGCTGCCTCGTGAATCCTCTTTGTACCACATAAGTGGCTGGTGTGAGGAGTTAGCACTCACATATGCTATTTTGTTCTTTGCCACCTCGTCTGAACTCTGCCATTTCAATGGGCAGCCAGCAGTAGAAAGTTTTTGATCAGACTGAAAATCCTTGCATGTTTTGTGAAAGCTGAGGGAATAGGCTGACGAGTTAATACACCCACTCATCATCTAATCTTGACGCTGGCTCATACAGAAGTAGAAGTGAATAAAACTGCATCATTTTCTGCTAGTTTCTGGAGGTTTTGAGATCATGGATCTTGGGATTTGCTTTGACACTCTGGCTGTCACTAGCATACTTGTGTAATTATTGCATATATTATTGATTCTGAAAGATTCATATTCTCTGCTTTTTTTATTGACTGATAAGGGGTGATTTTATTGAGGGCAGAACAAGTACCTCAAGCTATTGAAGGAACATGAAAATTAATGCAACTATGGGTACAGGAAGTCTACTGGGTCCTTTGTGATAAAGTTGTAGACAGTCAAAGCTGGTAGAGAGGGAACTTTCCTTCCAGACTGTGAAGGTAATGAGAAAATCGGCTAATGATTTCAGGCAATTCTTGAAAGCCTTGGCACTTCCAACAGCAGAAACATTATGAAAGATGCACTGACTCTTCTTTCTTTTGCTTGCTTGATTTTTAACTTGATGAGCCCAAAATATGTTCAGGTTAATGAAATTCTGCCCTTGGAACATACAGTGTACAATGCAAAGTCAAAATTGCTAATGGTAGTGTAGAAATGAGATGTTCAGTCTAGCTGCCTGTAAGCTTAATTTTGTTTCACAAGTGATTACTGCTAGTCTGCTCTCTGGTTTCTGAGACAGAAATAGTCACCCATTCATTTAGCGTATAATAATAAGCAAAGTCTGTATTTGATGTTATTTAGAACTTGCTTTGAACTGTTAAATGGTCAACAGTTACCATGCAACTGAAAGGCAATAACTTCCCTGTGATTCTTGTTTTAAAGGGAGAGAAATGCTCTGGTTTTAACTTAGTGATGCTGCTTGTGAAACATTCAGCTAAAGGTGTGAGCTATGAAATTCCCTCCCCTGCTGAGGACAAAGAGTCAACAAACACTGCAACCACGCAGCCTCAGCCTCTTTCAGTCACGTGTGAAAGCCTCTCCCGCTCCGTCAAGAGGATGTGTTCAGTAGTTAAAATAGGTTAAAATAGGAGAGAGAGTTCATCTCATTTTTGGTAGTCCTTGCAGCGGAGCTTAGCATAATGCAATGATGCAGGAAGAGACCAGCAACATGAGAAAAAATATATCTGAAGAGAACTCGTGTCTTCAGACAAGCTCGTTGCCAAGAAATGAAAGCAGGCATATGCAGTCTGTCAAGGTCCAGAGGACCCCTTTTGATGAATGAATAATGGGGCAACATCAAAAGCAGATTCCTGGAAATTATGGGACACCTGATGCAGGTTCCTGCATTTTGGAAATTTCATGATATTCAAGAGAGATTTTGTACGAAAAGCGAGTTGACACCATATTCATAACTCACCAGTGATGAGCTATATTCTACGAGCAAACACCCTGAAGCTAGCAGGCCCTCAGCTCGCCATCAAACTTGCTCACTGGCAGATCATAGAATTACGGAATAGTTTGGGTTGGAAGGGACTTTCAAAGATCATCTAGTCCAACCCCCCTGCTGTGGGCAGGGACATCTTTCACCTGATCAGGTTGCTCAAAGCCCTGTCCAGCCTGACTTTGAACACTTCCAGGGATGGAGCATCCACAACTTCTCTGGGCAACCTGTTCCAGTGCCTCACTATCCTCATCATAAAAAATTTCTTCCTTATATCCAATCTAAATATACGCTCTTCCAGTTTAAAACTGTTGCCCCTTGTCCTGTCGCTACAGGTCCTGGTCAAAAGTCTTTCTCCATATTTTCTATAAGCCCCCTATATATATATTGAAAGGCAGCAATATGGTCTCGCCGCAGCCTTCTCTTCTCCAGGCTGAACAATCCCAATTCTCTCAGCCTTTCTTCATAGGAGAGGTGTTCCAGCCCTCTGAGCATCTTCATGGCCCTCCTCTGGACCTGCTCTAACAGATCCATGTCTTTTTTGTGCTGGGGACCCCAGAGCTGGTCGCAGTACTCCAGGTGGGGTCTCACTAGAGTGGAGTAGAGGGGGAGAATCACCTCCCTCGACCTGCTGGCCATGCTTCTTTTTATGCAGCCCAGGGCACAGTTGGCTTTCTGGGCTGCAAGCGCACATTGCTGGCTCATACCAGCAACATTAACAATGGGGAAGGTGTTATGAAGCTGTGATTCTTTTTTCTGTGCTTTAAATGGGCATATTCCCTGAAATTATTTTCTCTGATATTTTCTTTTTGAAACGGCCTTCGAATCTTGCTTCTTTTCTACCTCTACTTTTTCCTCTTCATTCATCACCTTTCCAACAACCTGGTCTCCTTTAAAGAATGGGGTCTCATTTCTTCTGCTTCTAAGGTGTAGCAGCATTTTGTGGTTGTAAGGGAAACATTTCCCTGTAATGGAAAGTTGACAGATACAGGTAGACTGAGCTGCAGATATACACGGATACAGCTATTGCTCATCCTAGTGGCTTGATGAGCTATGCCAGGCGATAGCTCTGGGATTATGTATCACTAGGGCTTTTTGGCAAGATGATGACTTTATCACAATGATGCCATTCTTCTACTTGTACTTTAAGTCCTTTGTCTCATCCAGGATATGGGGGAAATAGGGTGGACCTATGACTAGAGATCCACCACAAGTATTGCCACAGCAATTAAAAGTTACCACCATTTTGCAAAAAGGCAGTCCTTTGAGGTTAACTGTAGTTTTAGCTGTGTTCTGGACTTGATGGCTGGGTAACAGTGACAGTGAAATTCCCTGGGAGTCCATCACTGGATTCTTGAGACCTACTGGAAGATACTCAGCCACCCATGCAACCATTGAACTAGGAGGACAACTTAGCCCGTCTAGCAAAGTCACATAGCGCAAACGTGGTAAGGCATGCAGTAGGGCCTAGCAGGGAGCCTTCAGCTTTTGAAGTGCTACTGAAAAGCCAAGTCAATCTTAGCTGTCCACAGGTAGATAAGCCTTGTCTCACATGGAGCTTCTCATCCTTTTCTTTGGAGTGTACTAGGTAGGCCTTAGAAATGGTCTTTGAAAAGTGCCCAGGATGTGGTGACTATCTCCAAGGGAGTATCTCAGATTCAGTAACTCAGATGAATGCACCTGCTTTTCTTCTCTTTTCTGGGGGCGGGGGGGAAATTTAAAAAAAAAAAAGGACAAATATTCTGAAAAAAACAAATAAAATGTCTCCAAAAGACAGTGTAGAAGTATGGAAAAAGAAATAAGAACACACCAAAGCTGAAGCTGGATACAAAACCAGTCAAGGGGAGTCAGAAGGGCCTGTCTCTCTATGCCAGCACAGCAGAAAGGGCTGAGGGCTGACAGTGGGGCACATGGTCCTTCCAGGGCAACACCCCCACTGATGGGGAAGAAATGTAATTACTACTCAATGTTTATTACAGACCTAGTCTTCTTTCCTCCTAGGTATATCAGCACTGCAAAATGGCAAGGGGAATTACTGGAAGCTGCATTGTTTTATTAAGATATTTCATCCAACTTAGTACACTCTGTTTTTTAGAAGCAAATGAACGGCTCCAGCCCAAGTTTTCTGTTTTGCACACATAAGTGCACTGGCATTCACAAGCATAAGGTTCATTTGCACAGGTTAGCTGGCAACGTTCATGCTCCTGGTGCTTAAATCTTAGCTGTAAAACCCCTACCATTATAGTACACTATAGCTTGTAATTGTGTCCGGATGCATGTGTCAAGAGCAGTCTCAGGCATGTCCATGTACTTTTCATCCTTTTATTGATTCCTTTGCACCTAAAAAATCACAGCTGCTTCCATTTCAGAAGATGTACTATAGTTCTTCTTTTAAAACAGTATGACACAGTTCAGTAGCTGGAATGTGCCGCAGAGCTGAGACTGCTAGATAGCTTGTTTTTAATTTTCTCCACAGGAAAGAGTAATGTGTAACTTCTCAGCAGAGTAACTGTCACAAAGAAAGAGGATAGAATAAAAGGTGTATTTTGGCTCATGTCAAGATAAAACTGAACCAAAAAAAAAAAAATCTTTCTTGCAGTTCTGTCTTTATAACTCTGAAACCGAATTTATATCAAGATTTCTGGTTCAAATGAGAAATCGGCCTCAGACACTCATTGGAGACATTGAGACAATTCAAACTTTCCAAGACTTTCAGTGTGTTGGTTTCTAGCATCTTGATTCAAACAGATCTATAATTAATACTGTAAAAAATTCCTGTAAAGAAACTACTATTAGCAGAGAGTGCTGATGCAAGCATAGGGAAGAATAGTTAATTGGGGAAAAACTTCATTACACTTTTACATTTTGCAAACTGCCTTTCACAAATACCTGGATAGCAATCTTAGCACTCGTGGGCAATGGCTAGGGGGGCACTCTGAAGCAATAGGAACTTGACCTCACTGCTTTTATACGCTAAAAATGTTTAACAACTGCTTTTAGATATTGTGCTAGCATTGGAAGTAGTGATTTCTTTTTAATTAAAATCTCCTAAAAACTGATGTGACAGGGTTCTCTGAAAAAAAAAAAAAAGAAAAAAAAGAAAAGAAAAGAACTGGCAAATTAATTAACTAAACTAGAAGGTCAGTTTTAAAATCCTGCTGCAGACTAATTAAATCCTAGACACTGACATTTTTGGCTAAAAATTGCAACCATAGTAATTAGTGTTGCAGGAAATTTCCATATGCCATTGTGCCAAATGAATGAGAGTATTTCATAATTGTTCCTGTAGGACTTCTTGCAAATAGCTGGGAGGGACATGATCCTATTGTAGGAAATATGCAAAGGCATCGTAGTACTTTCATTCCAGTAATAGTGGCTCCCCAGGTCAGTTGTGTGAAGGAGGGAGAAGTCTGACAAATGTTAGGAATATTATAAATTATTATTATAGCAGTCTCTCCTTCTTGTTGCCTAATACTTTTATAAATATTGCTATTTAAAGAAACAACCACTACTTAAATAAATAGGGCAAGCCATTAGTCAAAAGGCTGTGGATAAATACATGCTGAACATGCAATTAAAAATCACCATAATGAACAATTTTATATAATAAAACAAAAGGTGCTGCTAATTATTTTATTTTATTTGCATATATTTCAGTTAACTATGCAGAGATTTTTTTTTTTAATCATTAACTTTTTCAGGACTGCTAAGGATTTGTTAAATGTCAGGCAGTAAAATTAAAATGTCGGTATATGACATAAGGGTCAAGTAGACTTAATAAACCTGAACTACATCATTCCACATTTATTTCCAGATTTTCTTTTTCTACTGGAAAATGTGGTAAAAATATAAAATGGTTTTTTGTACAGCCCATGTGCCTTTTGGATACAATAGATTGAGTGAGTTATTCAGACCTTTCTCTTTTCAGAACATTGTGCAAACTTCACTCAAAGGGAAAAAGACTGCTCCCATCTTGAGGGGCACTGATACAAGATGATGGTTTGGGTAGATTTTTCTTTAATAAATCTGTCTCTTCAAAGAAAATTAAAATGACAGAACAAGAAAATGACCAATTTACCCAATAATTAAAATGAGTGAAAGATGAATGACTGTTTCAGATGAGAAGCAAAAAGACATAGTGCTGCTGTGCTGAAGGACCAGCCTGAAGGACTGGGCAGCCTGGGCTCATAGGCCTTGCATGTGTGCCTAAAATGGTGCTCTCAGATGGGCCAGCTTCATCCTGTTGTTCCAGGGCACTGCTCATTCCTATTATGTCCCTCTTTTATTCTCCACAAAAGTGTCATGATTAGCACTTGGAAAAATAGTTGACAGTCTCTTCTGTGGTCAGCTGAACTGCAAAATGCTCAGCAGTGTCACACCATATGAGCGGGGAGAGAAACTTTCAGAGTGTCTCCAAGCCCTGCTGGCCTAATGTCCTCAAGTCTCTGCAGTTAGTCTGCAGTTTCTTCTTTCAAAGACTAATGTGATGGTCTGTGACTGACTGCAGCAATCAAAGAGCATTCAGGTGCATGTAGAGAACAATTTTCTGGTTGATGTGTTCTTTCAGGTGAACTCATTCAGTAAAATGACATTTCATACTTCTCTTAGAAAATTTCAGTATTTTTTATTTTATTGCAGGTGGAGAATATATGTCTTTCAAGCTATTGTTTCAGGCTCTATGCAAACTTAAGTCCTCTCATGGTAAAACTCAGGGTGAGACTGAATAGCAGGGGGATATAATCTGGGCTCATAATGGAAGAACTTCAGACGCATGCGGTCTTATAAAATTGGTCACCTGTACAGTGACCAGAGGGCAAGGGTGTTCCAAATCCTGGGTGCCCCAAGTTTTGCACAGGAACTTGAAGTCTTCGGGGATTCACACAAAGCCTGCTCCTTGGGGTTGTCCAGTCCATAGTCTAGGAGCTACGCTAACAATCTTCTTATCCAGCCAATCTCCACTGAACCTCAGAGTGATTTGGCTTCAGGGATGCTCCTGCCAAAGTGATGGGCTTCCTTCTCCTTGCAGAAATGTAGTTTGGGGTAAAAAAAAAAGTGTGTTCCAGTGCTAAATACTGTACAAACATACATCTAAGTAGAAATAAAGATAGAAACATATAATTGAAATACTTGTTTGGGCCCCTTCTGAACAATGTGACAAGCCTGGGCAGGTTTTACAAATACAATGGTACCTGTTTTTTCTGGGTGCCTCAGCATTGGTTTTCCCTTGGGGGAACTTACTTCATCAGTGACCTCCACCAAAATGAGCTGTTGATCACAATAAATCATGCAGTTTCACAACAAGGCCATCATTTTTGTTTATATTGGCAAGTTAACAGCTTTGTCCTCTTCCAGAAATAACCCTCCAGGCTTTTTGAATGTTTAGGCAGAGGAGGGGGCTATGCTTTCCCTATGCTCATCCCCAGAACTGGAGTCCTGCATTTCCGTAAGGATTTCAAAATCTCAACAAAAAAGGGCTTGTGATCTGCAGGGGCACAGGAGTCCTGTATTCAGGACCAAACTTGTGATAACACGTATTTGTCCAGTGGCAAATGTTGCTGTTAACTTGATTTAGCTGTCTGTGTAGACATCGTCACTGGAATGCATTTGTGTCAGCCATTTAGGAATATTTGATTAGGGCACAGAGCAAGGAAATGTTTTATAGAACTGCTGTAGAACACATAGGTGCCTCACATCTCTGGGGTTTATTTCCTCGGCCTTAAATGGCAATACTGATGCTAAGCCATCCCTCCATCATACACAGTATGTGTATGATGAAGGTACCTATACTGTTTTTACAGGCTTTGAAGTTTGGGAGGAGAAGAGAAGACCGTGGGAGGTCTTTGTCATGTACAATTTGTCCTATAGCAGCTTTCAGAGCATCACAGTATATTTTCACAAATGACCCGTTTGTGTAAAGCTGTCCAAAAACATTTTCAGCACAAGTGTATAGCTAACGCAGACATGGTGGTATAGTCTCTGGATTTTGAATGCATGTTTAAAATTGAAACGGACTTTCGGTATCTTCAAATAGCAGCAGCATGCTGGATAATTTACATTGTGCCTCATGCAGGCAGGCATATAATCCAGCACCCTGAAGCTGTGCATGCCACACACCGAGTACTAAGAAGTTACTTGTGCTCGTAGCGTGTTTGAGAGGAAAGGAGAGACTGGTAAACTCACCAAGCAACAGTGCTTTTCTCGAGACAGAGTTCATCCTCTCTAAAGGCTTTGGAGCAGATGAAGCTGAGCTAATCATCAAGAAACCCTCTAATCTCTATCATTACTTAGGTTTTCGTGTTAAGCATTGTGACAGCTTTTCCCCCTTGTCGTCAGGAGGAGAAAGCAGTGGTTGGTGCTCTCTGGCGAGACCGGAGCCATTTATGGCAGGCTGAGCTTTTCCAAGTTAGTATTCAGGAGTCATACGCAGTCGGTGAATGGAGAGACGATCTCAAAAAGGTGTTGAGAAGGGCCTGGCACAATGGGGGGACTTACATCACGTTCCTCTCGGCTGATTGTCAAACAAAGGTAGAGCCAGCCGTTACCAAAATGTATTCATTTGTGGAAAAATAAAAAAATAAACCGGCTACTTAGGGCACTAACTATTACAGGCAGAGAAATAATACAATAAATCACTGAAATGAAGAAATGTGGCAAGAGGCACTGAAAACTGAGATATATTTTGTCACTAAATTGCAGCATTAATAGTGTTTTGAAGCTTCACATTTAAATTGCCTATTTCTGACACTCAAAATGCACATTAGGAAAATGATGCTTATTTTATAGTTACTCATTAAAAGGAAGGGGATAAATAAGATGGAGTTTTAAACTATAAATCTCTTTCATAACGAACAACCAATAAGAAAGTGTGGGGCAGACAAATAAATGGATAGTGAAAGAATGATTTTTAAAATGCTTTTGTAATCTGGGGTATAAATGGGCAACTGTCTCCTCTGATCTAGGATGAGTCATTTTTAGAAGATCTGAGTACGATCCTGAATGCAGGAGTTATGAATATGTTACTTGATAATGAAGAAGAACTAGAAAGAATGGAAAAGGTTATTTCTTTTCCCTTGCAATAATTCAGGCATTGTGCAATTATACTATTTGTCTCTTCTTTACATGATCGCAATTCTACATGTATTTCCCCACCTACAGATACATCATCTTTCCCCAACTAACAAGGCATAACTTCAGATTACCTCATATAGCCTGTATGACAAATTCAAGGGAAGAATCAGAAGGAACTTACACATCACCATGGCATTTAGTCTTATTGGAAAGGTCTTTCATGATCACCTGTGTAACTTTCCAGCACTCATTAATGGCTGCTCAGCAGCCTGCTGCTGATCGACTATTTGCATAGCATCTGCATTTATCTAATCTTTATTTATTTTTTAAAGACTGCAAAGTTACAGCTCATTTGCAGTGCTTCAGGATTTGAGTATTAAACAAAAATGCAAATACAGCAGTAAGCTCTTAATGAGATGTATCCAACTCATTTTTTTCAGCATTAACTCCATTCTTCATCTTGTTTGAGCATCCACAGTATGAACTATTCATCAGCTCCAAAACTTCATTTTATTATATCATCAGCCACTGCCATATATTTTACAAGTTTAAATTCTAATTTTATTCACAATAAGAATAATAATGATGTTTCAAACTGGCATTTATAGTCCAGAGGAAAATAGCTCAAACACTGTAACAAACCATCTTTTCTTCTGCACCTTGGAGAATTACCAAGCCAAAATACACACTTCTGGCTTGGTGGTACTTGACTGCTACTTTGCACTGACTTGAAAGTTGATGAAGTCACAAGGTAAGGGAGATGCTAGTTCCACACACTTGTGGCCGTAAAAGGAGGTCTGCTTGAGGCAATTTACATGCCCTGAGGGAAATTCCTACCTTTGGAAGCATCTGAGCATACACCACGTTTTAGCTCCTAATTTTAATCTTCTGAAGCAAATGGAATAAAACGAACTTTTGCCTCCAAGAAAAGGGAACATAATTCTCTGCTTAATACCACAGTATGGACAAAACCCTCAGGTCAGGGCCACTGGATCACTTGTGACAGAACCTGTGTCTCACCCTTGGAGCTCTGCTTAGCTTCCAGGTGTGCAGCAGCCCTTCCTCAGAGCCCTCAGAGACCTCCTTCACCTCCCTCACTTTTGGGTTGGATTGCCAGGAGTAAGGAGAAGGGATGAAAGGGAGCACGGCTTCCTCTCTCTTCAGTACTAATATTTATTTTTTGTCTCTCCTGAAATGTTAACTGTCCTGGAGTGAACAACATGCGGTTCTGGTCACCCATAAATACAACTTGTCAGTACCATTAGGGGTCACATCCTCTCCCCAGCACTGCCAACAGCACCCATCTTTTTTCATCCCCTTGAGAGCTGCGTGAGAGTCATGGCACCCGTACGGTAGTTTGCTGCCACTGCTGCAAAGCTACCCGTGCCCAGAAGGATGACGAAAAGTCTTTCATGTCTGGCTTTCTCAGCATTTCCTCTGTGATGATGTGGTCTGCGACAAGGACCATCAATCTCTCCACCAGCTTTGGGAGATCAGGTCTGTCTCTGATCATATTGGTGGTCCTTATTCTGCTGCTTTTTTCCCCCCAAATCAAAAATGAAAAACAAACTTCAGAGCCAAAAAATACCTGAGTGTTTCACAAATGCTTCTGTTGCAGCAATGACACCATTTAAGCTTCCATGCCAAAGTCAGCTCCACTGTGAGCTACAGAAACCCTTATTTTTTCCTCCGAAACTGTGCCTACAGTCATTAGGGTTCAGTTTTATCTTTAACTTTTTAAGAACTCCATCCCCATTCCTCCTGTTCTTTCTATGTCTTGTGCTTTAATCCGTGGGTTTGCACATACTGCAGTTTTGATGAACAGGCTACACTGTGTGGGGTGCATATTGCTCTGCATGCCTCATAGCAAATTTCTATTCACATTCATTACAAGCGAAAGCTATACGGCTCTATAGGTTTTTCTTGCAATTTTAAAACACGTTCTTATGAGTTACTGAATTTTATGCTCATGTTGGCTTTTACTGTTAATGGGTTTATTTGGGCAACAGAGGCCAAAACTTTGTCACTGTGACAACTTTTATAGCATCTTTGGTATCTTGCTTGGGAAAGAACAAGGTTTTGCAATATCGGGTTGTTGGTCTTAAAATCCTCACGACAAAGACTTCATTAATGCATCAACTATAAAGCTGATAATATAATATATATGGTAATATAACAATATAATAAATATTATAACATAAGTAATACAATAAAGATGGTAATAGAATACAATTCTGGGGTTTTTAATCTTCTACATTTTCTTTGGATGCTACAATGTTTCTGAATTTTCACAGTGGAAAATTTTATAAGTGGCTTGTCTTTATTGTTAGTTCATTTGCACTAAAGAATTATCAGCTTCACAAACTTCTTTGTAGCTCCCAGTGGAACTAGTGCAATTATAAAGTTGTGCCAATTTGGCTTCTTAGCAGAAGGTATCTATTGGAAGAAAACAAATCTCCACATTAGATTCCATCATGAACAAACAAATCGTTTTAATTGGCTGTGTAATGAGATGGCCTTTTGTAAAGTACATACTTGGAAAGTTCACTGTTAAAGTGGATCTCTTAAGTTCTGCACAGGATGAGCGTTGCAGCAAAACTAATTGTATGAAGTACAGCATGGCTATGTTTCAGCTTTTGAAATGTAGAGCATTCATGTATTGCTTTTTATTATCTGTTTAGCTGTTTTTAATGATTTAGCAGACTCTGAAATCCCATATTTTACAACATTATATATTTGGCTTTTATTTAAGAGAAAATGGCAAAGTGTTATACTGCAGTTATAGGCCCGCTTCATTTTAAAAGGAAGTTGTGTTTCATTGACTCCTAAAACACAGCTGATTTTAAACAGATAACATCAGAGTTTCTAAGACATTATGTTTAGACCGCTTAATTCTACTGCAACCTTTTCTTTCTGTAGATGACTTTACTAATTGTGCAAACCGCTACCTTTCTGGTAGTGGAGCAGGGGCAGCTCTTACCTTTGAGATTATGGGATCCATCTCCACAATAACTTCATGACCCTTTGTAAAATCTTCCTTATCTCCCCCTTGCGGTGAGCATGGCTGGTGCACACGCCAGCATCCAGCCCACAACACAGCAGAAGTGGAAGCACACCCACAGTGGCAAATTCCCTGGCTATCCCCAAGGTCACAGATGTGGGCATGTGCATGCAGCTTGGGCTGGGTGAAAGGAGGCTTTTAGGATATAATTAGAAGGTCCCAAAACCCCATCTGTCCTGTGATTTTGTTGATGAGGTAAATGGTAAGAATTTCTTGTATAACTGAGTGCTTCAGCTGTCCTTTTTAGAGTGAAGCTGAACAAAGCAGATGATTGGCTTTGTGTTGGAAAACAGGTTCAATAAATGCATTGCAGAGCTCTTGCTCATTTGTGTGGTAGGTAGCTCTTATTGGGGATTTTCTTGGCTGTCTGCAAGCTCATAGATATCTAACCACTAAATATTTTTTTTCTTGTTAGGGTTATCTTTCTAATGAAAAGCTCTACTGTTGTTTTGTAAAATCTTACTCCCTTAAACTTTGATTGTGTAAAGCATACACACACACTTACACACATTTACTACTGTTGAGATCCCCACCAGCTAAAAGGTATCAGCACCAGCACTGTGGTGGATAAGCATGGTTTCAGAAGACACGACCAAAAAATATTTCTGAGGTGAAGGCTTAGAATTGTCTAAATAATGAAAATGTGTCAAGGGAATTAAAGGTGGAGTTGTACTTTTAATGCAAGTACTTCCATCCAGCTTTTAAAACATTTTCATAAGGTATCTTAAGTGACCACATTTCTCTCTTCATTCTGAACAATGTATCAGATTTTTTTAAACTTCTGCTCTACTATATATTTTTTACTACTTTTCTATACTTACTTTTAATACTTAGAAGACATTATCCCCACTTGGGTGTTTTTTGCCTTCTCAAGGAGGTGCTGTAGAACATAAAAGCAGAAAGTGGGAAAGCCATATTTGAAAACAAGGTCCTTGAGGTAGAGATCTCAGTGAAGTCCTGATCCACTGAGACACTTGAATGCATATAGCTGGAAGCACATGAACGGTCCCATTAACACCAAAGAGAGTATGTGTGTGCTTAAAGCTTAGTTTGAAGCTTTGCTGGTTCAGAGGCACGTGGTGTTCGGGTTTGGGTTTTCAGCTGTAGCCTAAGTTGATGTCAACAACAAATTGTTATTTTCCTGTGAATATTTTAGTGCCATGTTGGAAATGGGATTGCTTGCTTCATACCATTGCAGGAACTGGCTTGCAAAAAAAACCTCACTACCACAATTTGCATTAGTTAATACCTTTTAGTAAAAAAGTCAAAGATTAGATGGGCCATAGAAATGAGCAATTTCTATGCCTTCAAAGTTGTTCCAGGTCAGCTGGCAGCACACTGCTGGGTTGGCCTGGCTGCTACCTTTGCTGTATTCAGCTGGTACCTTTGGTGCATTTGTTCTGTGTGGGGAAAAAAAAAGTCAGAGTTTCCATTGCAGTGTCTTTCAAAAGCAGCGTTCACCAACACTAAATATCTCTCCATTTTATTTCAAAAGTACCTGTTCCTGTGGTAACTAAATGCAATACCCATCATCATACTTAGCATTCAGCAGATGCTTGCCTTGACCTCACCTCTCCAGGCATCCAAGGTTTGTTCCTCTCCTTTATATCCACCGCACATCTCATAGCCTTTCGCAAAACCTTAGCTAAGCTTCTTGCTTGACAAACTCATCCTTTTCCCTTCAGTAATGGTTAGATACAGGTATGAAGCTTGCATTAAAACGGAAAGATTTTTTGAACCATACTGATACTGAGTTGCTGTATTGCTGCCAAAGCCAAGGCTGCACCCTGCCTGACGCTGGCGCAGAGGTGCCTGGGCCACCAGGACACTTCCTGGCCCTGAAAGTTCCCAGTGCAGCAGCAGCGCTTCAGAAGAGGCAGAAATCTAGGAACTGGTATCCCGATCTCTGTTTTGTATGAAATTACTTCTACGGGGCGTTTGGATGTGTTTTCGTGAATCAAATGTGTTTGAATTATTTACAGAATGTGCTAGCTTCAAAGAACCTAATTAGAGTGGAGTAGCATGTTTTAGGACCTAAAAAAGCAAGCTCTGCTCCTGTAAGTAATTACTGCTCTAATGAACAAACTCAGGAGAGTGAAATGCATAAACAGATTCTGCGGGATCAGGGCACAGAACGTATTTTCAAGTCCAAGGAGTTTGTCGGTGTAATATCTATGAAATGCTACAAATATTAGCGGCAAAAGAAATAACAGTACTAAAACTTTATAGTGCAATATAGTCTATTCAACATCAAAGAGGCAAGTATCTTTTTCAGTATGAATTAATACAAAACCAGTATTTACTCACCTACAATGGAATTCAAATATTTGCAGAAAATACTATATTTGAATTTTACATCAAAATGGATTATCTTTAGCCTCTGTGCTGCTGACACACCTGTTATCTCAAGTTCTTTGTCTTCATTTCAGCAGTCACAAACTCTACCATAAACCTTAAGGACTTTCATATTCCGTAATTCAATTTATAGCAGCTTCAGTTACCATAAGAAGTGTCCCTATAAAAATGACACCCAAACATTCCCTACATATTTCTGCACCATAAATTCCATATGAAATTCACTCAGTTTTAAAGTCAATTCAAGATTCTTTGATCAGGAGTGGAGATTCAGCCTGGTAGCTTCAAGTTAAACTGTGTTATTTCTGTACTTTATGTATCATCGATGACTATAAAAATTGTAGAATAAGAACTTAACTGGAAATTCTCCAGGGAAGTGTTTGAGACAGAATGCAGCATGTTCATGTGTAGCTATATTGCCTCTACTCTGGTGACAGAAAGAAAAATATGGTTTTTTTTCAGTAAACTGAATGCATATCTCTCAAAAGTCTCACAGGGAGTGGTTATATATAACACTAAGCTGCCATTTTAAGATGGGCAGGTTTTTTTGTTTTTTGACTGCCACCAATAATAAGGATTCCAGGCAGCAAATCAGATCCCATAATGAGTATTTTACCACTTTCATTCTTGTCAGTGTTTTAGAAGGTAATCTTGAACTTCTGTTGAGACACTAAGGCTGAAATTTGGACCAGTTCTGGTCATTAAAAAACCCTGGTCCTAAACATATCAGGTCTGTAAAATATAGCCATATTGGTGATCAAAAAACCCTCACCTGTGGACAGCTATAAGCCTAGTTACTTATTACTGTTCCCAAATCCCTGCAGGGTGAAAGAGAAATGAAAGATGTCATCGCTCTCCCCATTTTTATTTGTGGCATATCTGACCTGTACCTCAGCCCTTCAGTTATGATTTTACCGTGCACTATTTACTAAGCACAGGTAACAGCAGCCTACCTTGTATACTCCCAATCAAAATCAAAGGACCTTCTGTATATCAGGGATATTCTGTTATTAAACCCCAACATTATTAGTTTTTCTTTCCTTTTGACAACAGAAATAGAAACGTGTCAGTGAGATAAACTCTTCAATTACCTGGATTTTTTTGAAGGGCAGATCTGAGCCTTCTGAACCTTATCCTATTTTTAACAGAGTTTGCTACAAATAGGGAAGAAGTGGCTTGGCTGCTTGCCAAATCCTCCAGATCCGACTTAAACACCCATTCCCTCTCACTGACTTTGTCTAGACTAGGATCTGTAGGGGGTTCATTTGCAAATGTTTGCTCACCCTTTCTAACCTGTGTGAAAATTCAGGCATTTCTAAGGCAGATTGCCTTTAACAAATACTGATCTGACCTAGCTAAAACTTCCCAGACATCCACGGCCATGGTCAGCCACTGAAGCAGTGGCTGTGAGGGCACCAGGCATTACTGTCAGGCACCAGCTTCTTGTTCCTATGCTGCTGAAAGCATCATGTGGCTGGATTTTTCTCCCTCTGAGTGCAGCATCAGCCCAAGGTACCATGAAATGTAGTCCAAACTAAGCCAGCAGATATTGCACTGAGGCAGACGAGGAGCACGGGCATCCACTGCACACGACTCAACTAGCAAAAAAGTCTTTGTGTGGTGGCTGTTTGATTAGCCTAGCAAAATCCATAGACCTTGGCGAGGGTTTTCTCTGAGGCAGAACTGCAGGACTGTACCTGAACCAAATATTTGGGAAAGGAAAGCCCTCAAAGAACATGGGCGCACACATGTGCAGCCACGGAGGAGATTCAGAAAAAGCGCACGTGATGCTCTGTCTTGTGATGTGCATGATCCTCAGGGATTCATTTAGGCACCCTTCATGCAGAGCCAGACTTTGGGTCTCACGAAAGTTGTATTCAAAGCCTGAAGGTACCCAGCTTGTAGAAACTGTGAATGTTGAGCTGAAGGTCAGTTTCCATGTTTTACTGTGAATTTCTGGTCTTTCTCTTGAAAACATGACCTAGTTATTAAATTCTTATTACAGGTACTTGTTCCTAAATGTTAGATGATGTTTATAGTCTCCGTCCACTACCATTGCCCTTAGGATCCCAGAATATAGAAACAGGCTTTGTGAGGATGGTGTATAAGGTTTTTCTTATGAAGAATCTCACTGATGTGAGTGGGGAGATGTTTATCACTGCCATGCAGAAACCCTCCTGCCAAAGAGAAAATTGCTTGCTGACTACCAAAGCCGGAGGAACAGAGAGAGATGGATCTACGGAGGAGCGAACAAAGGGAGAGGGAGAGGCCAGCCCCGAGACAGATGTCGTTCTTTTCCGTTGTGAAAGCCACACTCATTATTTTTGGAGTCCAAACAGTTATGTAGTGGGACATTCTCTTGACCAGTGCTTACCTCATTTTTAAAATACAACTTTCATTACGTGCTAGAGCTCATACAATATTCATAAACACAAGTGACTGCATTGCTTCCCCTCCGACCTAACCTTCAAGCTGCTGAAGTGGAAATCAGGATTTGTTGTTGTTGTTTTTAACTTGGCATAATGTTTGCAAATGATACTTGCTGGATTTGCTGAGGTGCAGAAGACTGGTTCTGCGGATCACACCTTCACTCCAGAATGGAAAGGATGGCCCAAACAAAAGGACAGGGAGGGAACCTTTGTTTCTCTGACAGAGATAATTGTCACTCCAACATGAAATTTTGGCTCATCCTCTGTTTTGAACAGGTGGACGGATTCTTTGAATCCCTGCTGAGAAAAAAACTTACATGATTCTGACTCCTTACCTTGAATTAATTGAGAGTTTTTTAAAATGTTGGAACATAAGGCTTGAGTTGCTAACTAAGACAAGTAGTTAAGATTTGAAATATTACACTTTTCTGCTTTGCAAATATATCTGAAAGGTTAGCACCCAGTGAAGTATGCAGAGTCATCTTATAAAAACAAAATCCAAGGTGCATCCATAAAGATTTTTGGCCAAATTAAGACCTGATGTTTAAGCAGATGCAGGTTCCCCGTTGTGTGGATAGAGTTTCCCATAAACTGCAGCCTAGAGTTATTGATATTAAAATACAATTTTTTCCATGGGCTGGGAAGCCTGAGCTCTTTTCTTCCAGAAAAGAGTAACCATTGTCCCTTGGTGACTATTCAGGCATGTCTGCAGCTTGTGTTGCTATACCCAAATTAGCTTGACCTGAGATGCTGGGCAAATTCTTGAAATATCATACACTCATTCTCTGAATTAAGAATCCACTGGTGGTGTTTAATTTATGTAGGGTTTTTTATGTACAGATATTTATATTTTTTTATACTGATGATATCTGAAAGGCGAGAAATGGTTTGAGTGTGAAGAATGTGACTAAGACTCAAGGGATCTGTGTCCTCCTCCTCCCCACTGCCACTCATTTCTCATCTGACTTTTGAGCAAGTCATTTACATCTCTTTGCATCAGTTTCCCAGCGCATGTAAAGGAGATTTTACAGCTACTTCAGAATAATTCATTAATAACACTAATATTATTTCCTATCTTCACCTGTATTGTTCCATTGGGATAGAGACTGTGCCTACACAGTAACTGGCAGGAGAAACTCTATTATAATTGGAACTCTTTAAGTGTTTGTAAGTATCCAGTTAGTTAGTGAAAGCTGGTTTGCCTAAACTATCCTGCCACACACGTGGATGTGGCACATGCTTTGGCAATGAGACACCTCAGAAGGACAGTGATTCTCCAGCTGTCACTCATCATTCATCTGTCTGTTCCACTTTCAACCTCCCTTCCAATGGTAAGCAGGGAGACAACCCTTCCCATTTATAGCAAATACAGGCTACAGACACAGAGTGTGTACATTTCCAGTTTCCATGCTACAACCATAACGAACAACTGCTTCACCTGACCTCCTGCAGTGCTGTGTGCTCTCCGCTCTGCATGAGGATGGACCAAACTCAGTGTTTCTTTGGAGTCCTTCAACACCTTTCAGGTTCGGCCCCTTGGCAATTAATGGATGGCTTGAAAGCTTGCTAGAAAATGTAGTTCTTTAGCACTGCAGCGCTTCTTCATTTAGTACTTTGCAAGTGAGTTGTAAAAATTTGCCCTGGAGACAGGGAAATGCAAATATAAATTAGATGGAGCACTAATAACATTACATTACAGAACAATGCAAACCGTTTTGGACACCCCACAGAGAAGAAATCCATGCATTCCTTTCTGAATCATCTTTATGGAAATTTCTGTAAACGTGCCGTTATTAAAAGAGAGTAGCAATTATTTCCTTCTTTGGTTCATCAGTTGCAGGGAGGGGGAGAATTGGCAGGGGAATTAATTTTGTTTTCTTCCCTCTTCTTCTCTTTTTCTTCCATGTGCTTGCCGGAGAGCTCTCACACGACAGGAATCGACAGCGCAAAAGCCTCCGCTGGTAGAAGAGAGCAAGAAGGACGGAAGAAGTGGTCGACATCATTGCAGATGGGGCTCCATAGGTGGAAGTAGCTAAGAGAGTAGCAGAAGCAGACAAGGTTGCAGCTAACAAGGCTACTCAGGAAGCCAAAGCTATTAAGATATGTTGACATAACATTTGCAAGCTTCACAGGGGCCATCATTATAAATTAGATTTAGTATTGATCAGACAGTTCAGCATCAGGGCTGGAGGAAAACTGGACACAGAGTTCTTTACAAAATTGGCACTTCAGATTCTGCCTTCTGATTAACACAGAAGAGCAGAAACCCCCCGTCTCCTGACTGACCTCAAATGGTGTGACTGCTGTCCTCTTCCGGGGGGCAGGCAGAAAGTTGCAGTCATTTGGAGTTGGTATAATCTTTCAAAATTGCAGTTGCAGTCATAACAAGGACATTAAAAATGTGCCTGTGAGGTACAAGTTAAATCCAACACGTCTGCAAATGCTAGCAAGTCCTTGCTAATGAGGCCTACTGGAGATTTTGCAAGCGTATCATTCAGGATGAAAACCGGCTGGCTGTGTGTTACAAGGTGTACTGGGGAAGGGATCTGGTGATTTAACACACGGGGAGAAAGCAGCTTGTGAGGCTCATTAGATCAATGGGGATTCCAGCCTTATACCTCAAATTATATGCCCTCTCTTCTAACATTCACCTTTTGCTGTGCAACGCCCACGCCTTCCTCTTTTTTCTCTTTTCTCTTTTTTTTTTTCTCCTTTTGTTCCAGCAGTGTATTTTCATGCCTTTCCAGTAAGCACCACCAGAGCAGAAAATACCCGAGGTTTATAAGGAAGCCACAGGTAATTCACTGCAGCTGAAAGTTTCTTTGTCGAAAATGAAGGTTTCGCTGCCCTCTCTATCACTTGGCAGTGTTTAAATTCCCACAGAAAATTGCTGCTTGCAGCTTGACAAGCATGCAGGTACCGGGTGCTCTCACCATGCCGAACCCCGAATAAAACACAGCTGGCAGGGGTAGATGATGGTGATCCACCTCGTCCCGCTCCGATTGCCCAGCGGCCAAATACCCTTCCTGGGGTGCTGAGACTGGTTGAGACTTTTTCCCCTGCCCGACTGACTTGAGTTCAAGCCCCAGATCTCCAAGTCATGTGCAGGAATGTAATGGTACTCCCTCCGCTTCCTTGTGCAAGAAAACAGCGACATTGTCCCCCAGTGCGAGCTCTGCGTCACCTCCCTGCCCACAGCGTTTCTGGGTGGTCAGCCATGTCGTCTCACCACGCAGACTGTAGGTCTTGTTGGTCCCATTTCTAACATTCCCCAACTCACGGTTTTTTTGGGGATCCCAGACACCACATCGGCTGTGTAGGGGTTGCAAGTTGTGTTCACAGTGTCCCCCTGGGTGTCCAGCCCTCTGTGGCTTGCACTTCCCACCTCTTCCCATTCCCAGACATGGCACAGGGCATCTCTGGCCCTGAGCAGACATTTGTGGTCCCGCAGGCAGGACTGGCACTGGCCTTTCCTTACACCTCTCCCCTCACCCTTCTGGACTGCTGCCTCCACACAAACATCCTGTGCTTTAAAACGCTTCATGTCCATTGGCAGCCAAGAGTCAATGTTTGCTCTTAGGCAATTGTGAGCTGCTGCCGGGTCCCTGGAAGCAGCTGCTGTTAAAATGGAGAAACTCCAGATCCCATGTCAGCATTTAGCGATTAATACTTAATGAAGTATAACGTCCCTTTTCCTTGCCAGTGAGGAGAGATGAAGGTCCCTGGACAGTGAGGCCCTACTGGGCTTAGCCCTGGCTTCTGGGAATCTTGCCGGGCCACTGCCTTTCATCTGCTCCTCCAACCTCTGCCTGCAGGAGAAAGCGTCTTCCCAGAGTCACTCCCCACCTCTCAGGTCTCTGGTGGGGACAAGAAAGTGGGAAATGCCATTCTGAAGACACATAGACGAAACCAGGACTGCTCCGGGGACCTAAGGGGTGGCTCAAAAGTAAATTAAACCTTTTAATTCGGAGGGACTGACTCTCTGCCGATCCCTACAGCATCAGGCTTCAATAACCCTTACGGGGTAGTTTTAAACATCCCTTGGCTTCAAAGAAGAGGTGCGGGGTGCATGGCCGGCGCGCTGGCAGCCATGGCCAGGAGCCAGGGAGGGTCCCGGCACTGGGGCGCAGGGCGGCCACCTCCTCGGGGGAGCCAAAGCAGAGATGATCCCCCTCCGCCCGCGAGCCGCGGCGATGAATTATAGCTGAGCGGCGTGGGGAATCAGCAGGCGAGCGGGGGACAAAGGCTGGCGGGGAGAGAGGGGCCGCCAGCATCCTCCTGCCGCTGTATTGTGGTGGCGCGAACGGGGGTGCTCGAGTGCCCGACCGCAGAGAGGGCTGGGAGAAAGAGGCTCTTTAAGTGAGACTATTCAAGCCTTTCTGTCTCATCTCTTCACCCGCAGTGCCCCAGTAAGGAGCAGAGACTGCCCATAAATTGCAGTTTAAATCCATAATACCCCTGCACTAAACTGTCATCAAATGGTTACAGGTAAAATAACGAGACAAAAATGAAGGCTGGAGAAGGATTTTTATTGCTTTTAAAAGGTCTCTCTTGCAAGATGCTTGCCTTTTATTTCAAAGACGGTGCTGAAGAGTATTAGGAAGGTGGGGGGAAATAGACCCCCCACATTTGAAGTGAGGAAAAAACAATACTTTAATCACCACTCCTATTTATAACGTAATCTTTCTTACATTTTGTGTCAGGGTGTTTTATTCAGTACATCTTTTGTAACCATTTCTCTTTTGACTTTCTGGAAGATTATGCTAAATGTCAAAACGTCTCTTTGGGCTCATAAAATGATGCCATAATAAAGCATCATTTTAACTTAGAATGGGTAAAACAACCTATAAAATAAAATGGAACATTTTGACATTAATTGAAAAAGTTACCTGCTTTTCTAGTTTCAGCAGATTCATGTCAGCATTAAAAAAAATAAATTAGGTTACAGTTTATTACAACATGTGATGACCTTTAAGTAATTTTATAGCACTTTATGGTTCTGTTGCAGCCTTCTAATCAGCATTGTGTCTGAAGGAAATGATAAGCAGACTTTCCTTCCTCCAAAGTTCTGTTAATTTTAATCCCTATGAACGGAGCAGGATTCCTGCTGCAGCCAGGTGAGTCAGTTTATTTTACAGTTATTTGAGTCTCGTAACGTCCTCCTGGTGACTTTTTTTTTTTACATTTATTAACTTTTGAGAGTTTCAGAGCTTTTTTGTTGCCAACTAGACGTGAATAAAAACTAAATGTGGCCACTACAGCATTCAGACCTGTTCCTCTAAATTTGAACACCAGTAAATAGTTCTGCTATGAACTGTGCATAATTTTCCATCGGAAGACTTTCTTGTACTAGCTGCCATTTATACAATGAATGTACCCTCAAGGTAAATTTATACTGGCAGTCTTGACACGTTTACAAAATGCACAACACCGCACAAGCACATACAAAGGAACACACACTAGGAGGGTGTTTTAATAAGGCTACAAAATTATTTTAGAAAGTCTCTGCAGAAAGACACCCTGCAAGTTTTCCTAAGTGGGTTTTGCAAATTATTTTTTTTAAAAAAGGAGAGAAAAATACATTAACCAAATGCTTCTAGCTGAAATTAAAATGTCCATGATAGATTGCTTGAGTATAATAAATTTACCCCTTCTGTTTTTCCTGTGATCTAGTTATAACTGTCTTAGAATATAAGAGAAGATACATGATTTAAATTAAAGAGGTCAGAACTGAACATTTGGGATAGCTCAATAAAAAGGAAAAGAAAACAGTGATGAAACACAGCAAAGCAAAGAAGGCAGCAACGAAAAAGCCGGCAAGGGACTGGTGCTGCTGCCTTCTTGGTATGGGCTGGTAACGGCTCCTAAGCCAGGGGAAACCTCAACTGACTGCTTAGATCAGTGCTCTTCCCAGCATATATCTCATCATTTCTCTTCATGTGTTAGATCTATTATTATAAAGCATTGTAATTTCCACTGTCGTACGACTAAGAGAAAATATTTCTAAAGCTTAGCAGTAAGAACACATAATAGTGTAGATTCTATTGTCATCTTTAATCTGCTGAAGCATTTAATTCCTTTTGTTATAATGAAAATACTGTATTTCTGTTATCGTGTCCAGAGAATTCTGGTGGAAATTATAAGTTTTCTCAGACAAAGTTGTGTTTGACTATTTCTCTGATGAGGTGAAAGGTCAATTTGCTTATAGTTTCCATGCTTCATTAAAATTCAGCTTCTGTGCTGTGTAATGTGGGTAATATTAATTTTCTAAACATTGATGTACAGCAGCTGCTAACTAATTTCCATAATGGTTGTTCTATTCTAAGGGCATTAAACCTGAAACAAGGTGGATCCAAATGGAAAAAAATGTAGATGATTACTGGCCATCTGCCAAAAAGACGCTTGGGGACGTGAAATTTCTGGAATCACTGAAGGTTCATTTTGATCAAATATTCATATTCTGAGCCATGTGTCAACAATTTTACTGTTTAAAGACAAGGAGGTTGTGAAGGGGAATATTGACACCATCCTTCACATGGGAGTTTGCTTTCAGACTTCCTATATAAAGGAGAAAGTGTTGTTAAAGAAGAATGGAGTTAACATTAAGAACATTAAGATGTGTTCAAAGGAAGGTGCAAAAGTAACAGAGACACGAATTTCTTCCCTTGGGAAAAGGGAGTATAGGGGGAGAGAGGTCATAGTAATGCACTCAGCTTTGAAGTCAAGCATAACCATATGCATGACCATTTGGGAAATGCTTCATGTATTTTCATTTCCACAGATTTATAATACTAATGCCAGTAGATCGGACTACGTTTTTTAACTGAGGGAATCACAGTCCTACATTAATAGACTCACATGCCCAGGTGGAGTCCCAGGCTTGGGGGTCTGAACTGGTAAACCAGCCGACACCTTCTGATTGCATCCACTCCATGATACTTTACTGCTCTGCTCCCAAAAGGCATCTCCTTCTGGGACAAATTGCCTTCTGCATCCCATTCAGTCCCATTTTGCTTATTGCCAAATAGTTCACCAAGATCCATCTGCGATCAGCAATGAGTTTCTCTAGCAGACTATTTTTCTATTCCTGAGCATTTCACAAACCACCCCGCATTTTCTCCAGTGGATTTGATAAGCGATGTTAATCAAACATACATCAGCTTATGAGCTATGCAGAGTGTGGTTGTGTGATTTGTCTTCATTACTGCTCCAGTTTGACTGCACGTCTTGGTTACGTGGCGCCGCACATGACGGAGCGTTTTCTTCCTGGTAAGCTGAACCAAAATGTGATAAACCAGGGAAGCTCTGTGCACAAACGAAATGGTAATGAGGGCTGTTTTGCCAGTGGAGGATCAATTAGTGCTCCACCTATGCTAGCCCTGCTTTCTTATCGCTTCCATTTCCTTAACATATGTGCTATGAATATAAGTGTGAAAAAATTAATAAAAAGACAGCTACAGATTAAGGAATTCCTACTGCTGGGAGATCCCTCTGGGCTTACTAAATGCCAGGCTAGGTGCTGTTTTCTTCGGTAGGAGCAATGAGAAGGGAACCAAGACAGTGTCAGGCATTTGGGCCCGTCCCTAGAAGAGGAAAATGGCATTCCCAGGGCTTATTAGCTTGGGTTCATCACAGAGATAACCCACCTTCCACAGCAGACTGTGGGCAGAAATGAGGTTTTATACCTGCTCCTGATTGTGCAGACCTATTCTAAACTGCCAGGGGTTTGCACGTGGGAAATGTCAAATATAGCTTGGCGGTGGTCTATTTTTTACCTTTAATTTCCCTGCTGTTTAGGCTCCCCTGATTTCAGCCTTGCTCCCCCTCCCTTATCCCCATCCCAGCAATGATTAGGTCAGCCATTGATAGGATTTGGCTGCGTGTAACCCATAATGAGAAAGTTTTGATGAACATCAGAAACAACTACCCAGCCTGTCTGGGAACTGCACTCACCACTTTTGAATATTTCTGTGGCCTTCTAACTCACTTGTCAAGGCCTTTCCCTGCACGTGTGCAGACCTAATGAGAAGTTTCTCCATTGCCCATTTTTTTCTCTAACCTAGACAGAGCTGTGTGTTGCAGTGTGAAACATAGACTTCGAACACTCTGCCCTTAATGGTGTGTCTAGCAGCGACAATCTGGCTTTTCTGATGTAATACATGCCAATGAAATTCCTGCGACAAATAGTTTAAAAAGGCATTTTTTGTTCCTTGTGGTCTGGTTTTATGACATTAAAATGCCAAGCTGCATGCAATGGAGCATCTAGACCAGCTCTGTCTGGTCTAAAGCAAGATTAAATCAATGATATTTCAGTTTCCAGTAGTTTTAGTGACTTAGCTTAGTGGCTTCCTAAGCCAAAAACTGAGTTTCCACCTTTATGATTAATAGTCCTTGATGGATGTCTCTTTTGTTAATTTATCTAACTGTCTTTTCAACTGCATTATAGTTGGGCCCCAGTGAAATGAAATGGGAAATGAAGACTGTCTTTACTAATGAGAATCCTCACTCTCTTATTTTTTTATATTGATATCATTTAAACACAAGTGTAACACTTTTTTTTTCCAGTCTTTCAGAATAGCTCATTTCTGAAATCAGGAGAAACATAACAATTCCCAGCCAAAAATGTAGTATTTTAAGAAATGTACACATTGCTGTAAATAAGGGCTTTGAACAAGAGGGAAGAAAAGACCTCTTAGCTTTAAATATAGCACTGTAATGAAAAATTGTCAGGTAGAAAATTAATGACTCTGTTTTACCAAGCTGAACTGACTCTCCCCTTCTGCCCTCAGAGTGGCCATTTGATTTTAACCCTGCTAAGAGCACCACATAAATAATTAAAGCTACCTGTTGGAATGAGCCTGTGTGGTGGGTTGACCCTGGCTGGATGCCAGGTGCCCACCAAAGCTGCTCTATCACTCACCCTCCTCAGCTGGACAGCGGAGAGAAAATATAACGAAAGGCTTGTGGGTCGAGATAAGGATAGTTTAATAAAGCAAAAGCAAAGGTTGCGCTAAAGCAAAGGAAAACAAAAGATTTTATTCTATACTTCCCATCAGCAGGTGATGTCCAGCCACTTCTCCGGAAGCAGGGCTTCAGTACGCATAGCGGTTGCTCCGGAAGACAAACATAAATAACGAATGCCTGCCGCCCCCCCCCCCCCCCCCCCCCCCCCCCGCCCCCGCCCTTCTCCTAGCTTTTATTACTGAGCAGATGTCATATGGTATGGAATATCCCTTTGGTCAGTTTGGGTCAGCTGTCCTGGCTACTTCCCCTCCCGAGATCTTGCCCACCCCCAGCCTACTGGTGAGGGGGGGAATGTTGGAGAGACAGCCTTGATGCTGTGCGAGCACTGCTCAGCAGTAGCCAAAACACTGGTGTGTTATCAACACCTTTCTAGCTACCAATACAGAGCACAGCACTATGAGGGCTGCTACGGGGAAAATTAACTCCATCTCAGCCAGACCCAATACAGCCTGAGGAAAGGGCAATGGGCAGGCAGGGCTGGGGACACTGCTCCCGCCCCGCAGGGCTGCATCCCCATTGCTCTCTCCAGATGTGGAGGACTTGGGGATGGCTCCTCATTGGCCCTTAATCCACCTCCTCTCCCCCAGGGCGAGACAGGTCCAGAAATAGTATCCCCATTTTACAGGTAGGGAAAACTGAATTTTCAATGTTTATCACAGGAAAATAAGGATGAGCTGCACGGGCATTATTTCTGCAGAGAATTAACGAGCTGGGAATGCCAGCACCCGTTATGAAGGTTGTGCTTATGATCTACTCAAAACAAAGGTATTATGAAAGGAGAGGGAGTACATGGTTTTGTATTCTCCATTAAAAGTGTTGTTATGGTGCTCTCTGTTCTGTTACACATTTTATTAGGATAATAATTTCAGTAAACTACATCTGGCTTTCCTGAGGGCTGTCCCCTCAGGTTAAACAGGCTGTCTAAAAATATCTCCCTTTTTTTTTAAATGTTCCTCTTTTTTATCTTCCTTTTGATGGCTTTTCATTTGAATTATTTCTCTTTTTTTTAAGATTACATTAGCACGTTTTTCCCCTTAATTCTATAATCTTTTCAACTCTAGGCTCCTTTGTACTTTGTGCTTTTGTACCCTTTTCTTCTCAAGTCCTTTTCATGTTTCCTACCTTTTGTTTTTCCCTGGGAGCCTTTATTGTCATTTTATCCTTTATTTTTAGTCTTGAGCTGTACAGTAGGAAGTAATGCTAAGAAAATTGAAAAGGAAAAAGCTGCATAAGCCAATGTAGTAAAGAACAGTCATATACTGCGCCATAGGAGAACTTACAAATGAAGGCACACTGGTGAAGCCCATAGATTTTTCGTCTCTGTGGTGCAATACTCATGAAAAATAAAACAGTGACATTTCCTTTAAAAAACAAAAAAGGCAAGCCAATAAACAAATAAAAAACTCACACCTGTGTGCGTCTATGACTTTCCTATAAAAATGGCCTGGAAATGGACCTCTTTGCGAGGAGAATCTGAGCTAAATCCCCCACGCATTGAGATAAATCTATTTTTAAGGCACAGATGTGAGAGAATTTGCCTGGAGACTCCTACCAAGTGAGCAGAACCTGACAGTGACTGATTTTGGCTTGTGCTGGAAGCTGACTTACTGTTTTATGAGTTAACAACTTATTGTTTAAATGCTTTAATGTTGATTTATGCCAAGATTGCCTGCTTTGTATAAAGAGGTATAAAACCAGCTGTCTTTTATATAAATCCCATTCCTGATAAAGTCACTTTTCAACTGAGGAGACAAACATGGCCAATTAATATTGGGAGTTTGGCAGATTGTTGCCACCATTAAACTGAACTATCTCTGCGTGCATCAAATCCCTTCCTCCTGTTTTACTTTTCCATGTTGTAACTAAAATTGAAGAAAAATAGAAGTTAAAAAGAGGAGGCTCTGAGCAGCAGCTCCCAGGGACAAGAGCTGCATGGTGCTGAGTGCTCACACATGCTCCCAATCTCACCCGCCACGCAGATGCGAACGGGAGCTGAGGACAACCCAGCGCCTGCCCAGAGCACCGAGACTGGGCTCTCACTAGCTCTGATCTCCTCACCAGGGCTAACAGAAAGACCTTGTCTTCTTTCTTGCTTGCTGTTTTTGTGCCCCTCCTTATGAATTGCTCCGTTGGTGGTGTTGGTTCCCACCAAGCCCAGAGCTGTGGCAGGTCCAGCCTCCACTCCCCTTGGCAGAGCTACTCCTTTACTCCTGTAGTCTGTGAAGGCCTTTGTACCAGAGCTTATTTTTAAGTATTTGATTGCGTTAAGTATTGTTAAGATATATATGAAAATAATCTCACTGTTTCAATATGACTTGGTGCAAAACTATTAGCTAAAACGATGAACTAGGATGAAAGAACAGAATTGGGTTGTGGGGTGAAGTCAATTCAAGCGCTTTCTCATTAGTGTTTCAACCATAAAGATCAGGCAGGTTCTAGATATATCTAAAGCAATAGGCAGGGGGCCTGGACTGGAATTCAGCTTCATGTGTCTAGAGAGAGTCACTCACCAGCCCCAGTACCAGCACTTGTAGCCAGCAGGGCAATGTCAAGGTAGAGCCAGGGTCCCATCCACAGCCTTGAGCTGGAGCTCAGGCTCAGGCTTGTAACCACTCCACTGCTCACCCCTTTTTGCACCACGCCACTGTGGGAGGCAGGAGGCACAAAATGTACAAAACAAAGTCTAAAAGTCTGCCACTATGGACGTGTGGGGCTCATGTGATTAGCCAGTTGCATCCAACTGTTCTACAAATATGTCCCCCCCACCCAAAAATCATAAATAACCATCTAAGTTAAATTCTTCAATCAGAAGCCCTGGCAGAATTATGCTGTTATAAATTTTTATGGAGACATAACCAGGGATGATGAGTTCTTGGGTTGTGATGTTTATTAAAGTGTTTATTGGAACCTTGCGGTACAGCAACAAATGATACCATAAAACAAATTGGGTTCTTTCTAACCAGCAAAACAACACAAAACTGGGATATCTGAGGCAGACGCATTTCTTTTTTTCTTTCAATTTCCATTGCATGAAAAATTACCGATACCTTTCTGAAATCTTTTCAATCACTCTGAATTTAGAGCAGTGTACTAGCAAGAATGTCCTTTCTCCTATCCTATATATTTCACCACCTATTCTGTAATTATTTTGGTCTACTGCAGAGGTGACACATCCCTGAAGTCAATCCCTCTGTCTTTGTTTTGAAAGTCTAAAATTTTCAATAGTCATGGCTTATAAAGTCAGAGGGGACCACTGCGGATATTTAATATGTCTTAAAGTTTTATTCAGGCTGTAATCCCCTAAATTATTTTTCATTTGAGCTAGGTGTTTAGAGGGTTAAATTCAACCTTTTCGAGGATCACATGCTTAATCATAAAATCTTGGTAGCCCTGCTTTCTGTAAATGATGGTCCCCTAGCCATACCTTGTTCTTTTTGAGATGCAGGTCCATCTTAGCACATCTAGCTCTGAAGACATTACCAATGTCCTCTGTGTTGGGCTGTCATATTTCTTCTCTCTGCTTTCCTGTTTCCCTTCTCACAAGCCTCTGCTCATCCTGTCTGCTGAGACCGTAAATTCTTTGTCACAGCGGCTTTCACGGCCAGAGCTTTTGTCAGCTTTGCACGGCTGGCATCACGGTGCTGTGGGGCTGGTGCACAGCTGACGGCTCCGGTTTGCTCCCCATGGCCTCGCAGCGAGAGCTTGGGCTGGCAGCAGCCGTGCCAGCGCCCAGGCAGAGCTAAGGCACCGGGGGCGGGAAAAAAGGAGTACTTTGCTCAGAGGTCAGGAATGTTTATGTCAAGTGCACAGGTAGGGGCATGTAAGCCCAGAGTGAACAGGGCCAGCCGGGTGCAGTGTAGGGATTGTGGGGAAAGGCATGTGTTGGTTGGGGAAGAGAGGTATCAGGGACCGGGAATGGGAAATGCCTGGGGAGAAGGGAGAGAAGGAAGGGGGCTGAGTGGTGCAGAGGGCTGGAAAGTTTCAGTGGTTTGGGGAGGTTTGGGGAGACTATGGAAGACTTTCGGTGATGCTAGGTGATGGCATGGGTCTGCTCCCTCCACCTCTCTTCTCCCTGTGAATCTGTGCCCTCGCACAAATGGCGTGGGGAAGACGGGGAAGGTAAAGACATGGAGACTGACAGAGCAATGAGCCTGTCCCTCTCTTTCCACCCTGGAGAAGTCCACCCTCCCTAGCACCACACCCTGAGCCCAACCACAGGGCAGTGGCACATCCAGCTATGGAGAGAGAGAGAGATGTCTGCTTGGAGGGTAGCTTGGGTGGCTCAGACAGCCGGTCCCCGTCCCTTCCAGGAGAAAGGACAGGCAAAAGCAGGCAAAAGAGCCAAACCTGTGGCAGGCAGGGTCGATCATAATTTTGCAGCCACCAGTAGTTAGCCGTCCAAGGCAGCTACCTGCTCTCTGCCTGTGCCTGAACTTTGCCCCAGCTGATCTCAAGGTGAAAGGATGATTCAAAATGATAAACTGTGTATATGTATCTACTCACAATAAGGGATATCTTTTAGCTTTGGAGACTGGCGAGTGAGCTGAGGAAAATCACTTTAAATAACATGAGATGTGGAAGCATATTTTATCTATTTATCAGCATTTAATCTAAACCTACTTATATCTATTTCTGAATAGCTACAGATGCAGAATTGAGGCTTAGAACGAGTGGTGGTTTAGGCTGACCATATTTGTCCTAAAACACCTCATCTTCCCCACGAACAACCTCTTCAAAATGCAAATCTGTGGAAAGAAGGTTCATGCTCACTCCAGCATGAACGAATGCTGAAGCTGCTGTCACATGCCCTGTCACACCTCCAGCCACAGTCTTGCACGGGTACACAGTGCTCATTTTTCAGCCACAACTTTTACAATTTCCTGCCTAACACAAGCTGTGAAAGGGAATATCTTCCTTTGACATGCAGATTTTCTGTTTACATAGGTAACTTCTATCTAGGAGACCGGAGGGGTCCATCCCCATCAGAATTTTATAAATCTTGCTAAGATTCTTTCATTGCTGTTCTGTCTTAATAATAATATGAATAATGCAATGAAGATAACTACAAACTTCATTCAAACTTGTTGCAACGTGTAACAGTTTACAGCATGTAATAACAATTACAACATATAACAAAACTTCCATAGTTTTTCTTTTCTCTTTTTATTTTTAAGAGGCTGGAAGGCATTACCGAGTTCTCATGAGTTTGTGCACTGGCATAGTAGTCTTCAGTGGGGATTTTGCTGGCTAACCCTTGCAGAGATCAACATGTGGTGACAGGGGCTGAGCATGAAAAGGAGCACATTGGAGAAAGTTAAGATGCTAAAGGCCTTTTTTTTTTCCTGACATATAGCAATTTAATATTCTTATCGTTAGTATTATCTTGACGATGAGTAACCTATAGAGAACACCTTTTCTTGCGCTCTGTGACAGAGCTCTCTTGAACCTCCCTTGTGTTCAACGTGCACACACACAAACACACCAAAAATTTTCTGTTGCAATCCCTACCAGCTAAACATTGTCTTTGTCCATGAGTCAGCTCTAGTGTGAAGTGGAGAAGATTTACAAAACTCAGGGTGAAACTTGGCTAGAAGGCAGCACCTTGTAACTGAGCAGAGAGGCCAATGCCAGCAACCTCTCCGTGGAGGGAGATGGTTGATTTTTCTTAACTTGGACAACATGGTAGTCAACCAGGAGGCTCAGGGCTGGCCCAGAGATACCATGTGAATATGTCATTAAAAGCCAGACTTTTGATAATACTTGGTTTTAGCATTGCAGATAGAAAGACCTTGGAAATCATAGCAATATTTGCAGGTTATTCTCTAAATATTTCCTCGCTACCACAATACAGTTGTACCCGTAATTTACTGCCCTCTCCAACAAAAGACAGAACTGACCTTTTTTCGGAAAATGGGGGCAGAGGATGGAAGGCAGGGACATAACTGGCAAAAATAGAGAAAGGACAAAGTTGTATGCCGACACGGAGACATGAGGCAAGGCCAGAGCTTGCAGAGGCAACGGCGAGCTGGGGGATGTGGTAAGGGGCTCCCTGGCAGAGGTGGTGTGGGGAGAGGCATGGGTGAGCCAGACAGAACTAAACAGCTACGTCTGAGATGGTCCAGAGGGGAGGTAGTGTAATCAGTGTTAATTAATTACACTGTGTTTATTTTTACTCTGTTATTCAGTGCCCCAGGTGCTTTACTGGTGGAGAGGGAGGGCACACTAATAAATTGGTATTGCTGCTTATTATTATGTACTAATTTGTAGCAGCAGTTTGTGGGCTTTTTTTTTAAAGCAAGTCAATAAAGATAATATTCCTCAAAGGTGATTTCCAGATAAGAAGGCAGTTTATCAGTACTCCCAAATTTCAGCCAGCTGTCATTAAGTGTGTCTCCTCAGCTTGTGAAGGGCTTTGTAGCTGGGTCAGGGCTGCTGGAGCAGGCTGCAAGGTTGCTAAGGAACCGTTCTGTCCTGAGATTCTTCTTATGCATCAAACTTTCATCTTGCAAAATTTCTGTAGGCAAATCACTGTGAGATGAATGTTAATATGCTGCACAACTGGGACAAGTGGGCTGAGGTAGCTAGAAGGACTGAGTCACATTTGTTTGATTTCATTTTCGTGTTAGGTGTGTGCACATATGCATATCTAAGAGGACATAAATATATGGTATTACACATGCATTTGTGCTTCTGATATACTGTACTAGAGGGATTGTCATTAATAATGTTTGGGTTTGGTCGGGGGGACACCTAGGGTTTTTTGGAAGGTGCTGCGCCAAAAAAAATTGATATAAAGGTTACGAGAACAACCTTAATTTTGATAGGCTTTGGATCAGGCTGAAGTGCAGGCAGTCTCACTGGAGCATTTCTGTCTCTAAAACAGGAGGCAATAGTCACTCAGACAAGTGATACAGATTGAACTGCACAACTCTTGGAGCTGAAAAATTTTGGCCAAGAATTTGAAACAATCTCACCCTTAAGAAAAAGGCAATAAGCCCTTTAATGTGTGCAGAGAGTAGATCACATGTCTCTTTTTCAGGCCTCACCTTATCAGAGAGGTCCATAGATAGTCTAGCATACTGCACACCATTTATCTATCTCAAAAAGTGGAAGGGTTGAGTCAACCCTGCTGGGATTTAAACCTTTGTTTCCAGGGTGTCTGGATATTTCAAAGCTGATACTTAGACTACTAAGCCAACCCCTCTGGCTTAGTTCATTATACAGTGGAGCAGGTTATAGTGAACTCTGACCTATAGTGAAACTGTTAAAAGTGAAAATCTGGAATAGTTCTAATGATGGTGCTAGCTTACAGCAAGAGTATAATTGGTTTATAAACAAATACAAAAGTTACAGCATTTAGTGTACTTTAACTATTGCTTGCTGCAATCCTTCTTTAATGCAATATTTGAATTTTACACAAGCCTTCATCTTAAATTAGTCTTACATTGAAATGACATGTCTATGACGTGGGATACAGATCATCAAGAGAGGACTGTGATTCCTTTTTGGCCTCAGAAGTTCCCTTGTATTTTCAGCAACTAGCTAATGGGCTGATTTAAGATCAGTAAAAAATTAAAAATTAAATGTTTGAAAAGATTCCTTGCCAACCAAGATTACTAGCCCTAAAGAATACAGGCTTGACAGACCATCTGGCTATTATAAATTGCTCAGCTTCGCAATTTCCAGGAGCACAGAAGTCTGCTACAACATAGTCTTGTTTGTGTTTGTACTGACGAGTCTGAGATTGATGCAATTCATAAAGACAAACAAATAACTTTCAATGGCTGACTTACATCAGCCTTCAGCAGACTGTAAGAAGTAAGTTTTGACCTATATCAGGATTAAGACCTGCAGCCGTCCAAATTAAAGTAAATTAAACTTTTGTCATATCATCTGGCTCCACTAGAAAATTCAGTTTACAGGCAGAGTCTGGGCATGTGCCTCCATATAGGGAAATGGATGGTAGTAGAAGAGAGGATTATGCATTTTTCTTTGAAAACATGGTTCTTTGAAATTATGTAATTCAGAAAAGTGGCATTGTTGTTATAGCATGACAATCTATGGATATAAATGAGGCAAGGTTTGTAGGGGGAGATAATATCTTTTATTAGACCCAGCAGATCGTTGGAAAAAAAACAGACAGCCTTTCAGCTACAAGAGCCATTTTTCAAGGCTGAAATAAAAGCAGCATCTTCACTGTTAAAGGCAACTGAATAGTTGGTCTAAGTTTAACTTGATTACATTAAATAGTTAGACTATCTGGGCGAGAAAGTGGTTGGTACCTGTGGAGTGTAAGAGTGGTGTGAGCAAGGAAAAAGTTGATAAGGTCATTAGCTCCTATCAGGCAAAAAGAGAAGACAGGTAATTCATTCTCTGTGAAAGATGGAGGGGCTTGGGGAGGGAATTACAATGTGCCATAAAGCCAATCTCTCTATTTAGTCTGTAATTTTTAGTGTCCAGCAGGGATGTGCATTTTAGTTCCCACACATCTCTTCTGAAGGTGCTTTGTACATCTCCCTGGAGGATTAGGCCTAAGCAGTCGCAGATGGAGTGGCTATTTTGTGAAAAAAGTCCTGCTAACTGGGAGCTTCTGTCCTTTACTGATGGTCTCTGTGAGTTTTTCCACTGTGTGGTTATTGTTATTTTACTGCCATGGAAACTGTGTGGGTATCTGTCTCACTGACCAGTGCATAGTCTGTTCTGGGATGTGCTTGTCCAGGAGCCAGAGGTTTTGATGCTTCTGTAGCTGTGCATTTACCATGGCGGTCATGGAGACGTGTTGGCAAGTCTCGCATGTTTCTCAGATGCAGTATGGTTCACAGACCCATTGAAATTTTGATTGGAAGAGTGCTCACTTAGTGCAGAGTCCTGCCTCAGCAGGTCTATGGCACACACTAAATCAGACTTTGTGGCTCTGTCTAGCCAAGCAAGTATTGAAAACTTGCGAAGACCGAGATTCACCACCTCTCTGGGAAGCCTGTTCCACTGTTGCCCTACGTTCCTAGTGAATAAGTCATTCCTGATGTCCACTCTGAACCTTCAAAGCTGTGATTTGCAGCCATTGCATCTTTTTATACCATCTGCTGTCTACTAGAAGATTGTGGCTCTGTTGGCTTTGTAACTCCCCTTCAAGCTGTTGTAGGCTGCTCTTAGATTCTCCCCTTATGGATCCTCTTTAGCAGACTAAACAAACCCAGCTCCTTCAATCTCTTGTCATTGGCCATATGCCCCAAGCTCAAGACTGTCATGGTGCACTCCACCAAACCTTCCACAGCTTTTTGAGGGTGCATTCTGTGTCATCATCCATGTTGCTGATGAAGATATTGGACAGTATCAATCATCAGCCTCGTTATCAAACACTTGGGCGCTCTGTTTGCTACTGGCTGCTGCCTTGACCTTGAGCCATTGATTACTATCTTTTCAGCCTGGTGGCCCAGCCAATTTTCAGTTCATCTAGGAGTCCATTTGTCCAGCCCATACCTCTTCAGTTTCCAGACAAGAAAGTTACAAGCCGACATTCACCACTCTCCCCGTATCCATGTCATCAGTCCTTTCACCACAGAAAGGAATAAGGTTGTCTCAACACAAAATCATAAAAATATGGGAGGGTTTCAGTTGGAAGTGAACTCAAGATCACACAGTCTAGACTCCTGTTCAAAGCAGGGCTAACTTCAAGACTGAGATCAGATCGGTCAGGGGCTTGTCCAACTGAGCTTTGAATATTTCTGATAATTCCAGTGACCAAAATTGCCTTTTATATAGCATGTACTTTTGCTGGGCACCTTCAAGAAGTGTCTGTCTCTGCTTTCTCTATACTTTCCCATTAGGTGGTAGAAATCACCAATCATCAGACCTCCCTGTAGCCTTCTCTTCTCCAGGTTGAACAAGCCATGCTCCTCCCAGTCATCCTGGTGACCCTTCCCAAGACTCACTTTAATGTCATTATTTTCATTATACTGAGAACATAGGGGAGAAATGGGGTGGTCAAACTGGTGTTCCAGATGTGGCCTCACAAGTGTCAAAAAGAGGAAAATAATCACCAGCCCACCTCAGCCTCCTGGCTGTGATCTTTTAATGCAGCCCAGTAATCAGTCCAACTTAATCTCCATAACTATGATTTGCTTTGATAAATCTATTGACTGCTGCTGATTACTACCTGTCCTTCATTTGTTCAGAAATGGATGTGCTCTGCTATTTTTCTAAGGACTGAAGTGGGGCTGATCAGCCTACAGTTCCCTAGATCCTCCTTGTGGTGTTTCTTAAAGTTGGGTGTAACATCAGCCCAGTCATCAGGGAT
This sequence comes from Gymnogyps californianus, assembly GCF_018139145.2. Taxonomy (NCBI): domain Eukaryota; kingdom Metazoa; phylum Chordata; class Aves; order Accipitriformes; family Cathartidae; genus Gymnogyps; species Gymnogyps californianus. Next base: position 166,643,830 of record NC_059471.1, on the reverse strand, counting down.
CCCCCCCCAAACACCATGATTTTTCAAAAATGATGGCAGCCTCACAAGCATATCAGCCATATCTTTCAGCACCTGCTGAGGAGTCCCATCCAGCCCTATGGATTTCAATACACTGTTGGCTGTCCTCCTTCCCGTATGGCACTGGTGTGTGCAGAGATCTGGGAGCAGGTTTTCCCTGAGACAAAAAGTCATTGAGTACTTCAGCCTTTTCCATCCTGTCCATCACTAGGTTTTCTCCAATGCAGAAATGGACGCATATTTTCTCTGAGTTTCTTTTCACTTCTGTTATGCTTGTAAAATCGCATCTTATTAGCTTTTATGTTCCTCTCCAGTTTTAGCTCCAACTGGGCTTTGGTCTTTCTGGTTTTGTCCCAACATGTCTGAGCAGTACTTTTATACTTTTCCTTTGTTGTCTGCCCTTGTTTCCACTTCTTATGTGCTTTGCATTTTAGTTCATTAAGGAGCTCCTTGCTTAGCCAAGTGGGCCTCCTGCCAAAATTCCCAGTCTTCCTGAACAATGGCCTGAACAAGTGGTGCATGTTGATCTCCAGGAAACTTGCTTTGGGCAATGAACTTAGTGCGACTGGGGGCAGGGCGAGGAGTGGAATGTACTGCCAATTTATTTTCCAAAGAAGGAAATAAATTCCAACTTTCTTCAAGTATGGATGATAATTTAGTATTATTTTCAAGGCTGGGGTTTTACCCAGGCAGCTGCATACAATTGCTATGACTTTTTAAATGAAGAGACACTGTATATGGTAGTGTGGTGGTTTGGTTAAAGATGGGGTCTGTTTTCACAGAATTTTCTCACAGGTGATGATCCTTTTTTGGTAGCTCTGGGGGGATTTGAGTAGATGTTGTAAGATTTCCTCAAAGTTAATACACCAGTGTTTCAGGATCTGAGTGTATACCCCAACCTTTTTGTTTTGTTTTAAATGATTGATTGGTGATTTAATGATTGCAGGGGCAGGTGCACTCGTCTTGGTTCTGGATGTATTCTATCTATTCTTTATGTTGCTGGTTGTGACCAGGAAATTAGTGTTTGTACAGAAAGTGATTAATGAAGCTGTGGTGGAAATCAATAGGGATTCTAGGTTTTCAGTCCAGATGATGAAGCTTTCTTGGGTTTGTTGGTAGTCATTTAGAATCTCTTTTTCATGGTAACTTCTACAGCATATTGTGGGAGCACGTTGTTCTTCCAGCTGTGAAAACGTCTGAAAAAAGTGTTTGTTACTGAAGGCAAAGTTTGGGGGGCTAAGGGTAAAATGCATGAGCTGGTCTTGGTGTTGAGGTGTTCTTTCTATCCTACAGATGCTTCTCTGTTCTAGTCTAGGATTCTTCATTGCTCTGAAAGTACCTACTACCTTTTTTCACTGCTAAATATAAAGTTTAGAGCAATTGTTCTCGAGTTGTTTTCAGCTTTGAAGAGCACCGCTTCTCTTTCAAACCTAATAAAAGATATATCTGTTTTTGTCTTCCAGCTATATCAGTTGATCTAGTAAAATGTATTACTTCTCTCTACAATCCCCTTCTTCCTCTGACTCAAAGAACATAGTGGAATGGTTTTGAATAGCTGCTCCAATCTGCTCCTTCATTTGTGTCTTCTCTCATTTAGCCACTTGCAGGGCAAGAAATAAAATCACAGAATCGCAGCATAATTTAGGTTGGGGGATTTCTCGAGGTCATCTATTCCAATCAATTACTCAAAGCAGATCTAACTCAGGTTAGGTAAGGGCCTTGTCCAATTGTTTTCAATATCTCCAATTTTCTCCATGTTCCACAGCTTTCTGAGCAACCTGTCCCATGTTTTATTACTCTCACTGTAGATCTTTTTTCCTTAATATCCAGTCAGAATTTGCATTATAGCAACTCGTGTCTATTGCTTCTCGCCTGCCACTAAGCACCTCTGAGAAATCTGGTCCGTCTACTCTATACACTTCCCCTAGGTAGATGAAGGCTGCACTAAGATCACCAGGTAGCCTTCTTGTCTTCAGACTTGACAAATGCATTTCTCTTAGCCCCTCATACATCATGTGCTCCAGTACCCAATCATCTCAGCAGTCCTTTTCTGTCACTATCTTTCTCACACTTGAGACTCCAAAACTGGATCCAGTACTGCAGATATGATCTCACTGGTACTAAGTGTGAGGAGACAACAGCTTCCCTTTCTCGTCTTGCTAGCTACACCATTGCTAGTACAGCCTGTATGTGGTTGGTCTTTGAGGTCTCACTGCTGACTCATGTTCAACTTCTTGTTCACCAAAGCCCACAAGTCCTTTCCTGCAAAGTTGCTTTCTGTCCATTTGGTCCCCAGCTTGTACTGGGCTTGTGCAAGGGATTATGCACTCCCAGATGCAGGACTTTGCACTTACCTATTTTGAATCTCATGAGGTTCCCCTCAGTCCATTTCTCCAGCCTGTCCAGGTCTCTGAGTGGCAGCCCTGCTCCCTGGCATATCAACCACCCTCCAGCCCCCCATTTAGTGTCATCTATAAACTTGCTGAGGGTGCACTCCGTCCCAGTGACCAGGTTGTTAATGAAGACATTAAACAGTCTTGGCACTGGTATCAATCTCTGTGGGACTCCACCAGTAAGAGACCACCATTTGGACTTTGTACTGTTGATTGCAACTGTCTAAGCCCAGCAGTCCAGTCAAATTTTTATTCACCATATTGTGCACTTATCCCACCTGTCTTTCACCAGGGTGGCTGTGAGGACACTATGGGAGACAATGTAAACAACCTCCACTGCTTTCAGCTCATCCACAGATCTGTTCATGTTTTCATAGAAAAGAATCGAGTTGGTCAGGCACAGTTTTCCCTCGGTCAATCCATGCTGTTCTCAGTCACCTCCTCATCTTGCCCGTGCTCAGAAATGACACAATCCTTCCAGGACAATTTGCTTCATTATCTTCCCAGGGACTGAGGTGAGGCTGTATGGCCTCTAGTTACACGGATCCTCCTATGCCCTTCTTGAAGACAGGTGTGACATTGGCTTTTTCCCAGTCATTAAGAACCTTCTCTGATCAAAGTCTTTTAAGGGTGATGAAGGCCTTGCAATGATGTCAGACAGACCTCTTGGCACCTTTGCATGCATCCCATCTGGCCACATGGACTTGTCTGTCCAGTTGGCTGGAGCGGTCCCTGACTCGATCTTCTTCTACTGTGAGTAGTGATTTGTTCACAAAGACTCTGCTAGTAAGCTCAGGAACTTGGGAAGGCAAATCTTTCCAATAAAAAATGAGGCAAAAAAGGAATTTAGCACCTCAGTCTTTACCATGTCCTCTGTCACTAGGTTTCCTGTCCCACGGAGCCATGGGACCCATGTTTTCCTCTGCCTCTTTTTTACTACCAGTATGTGTCTTGCTGCCCTTCACATCCCTTGCTAGTTTCATCTCCAGTTGAACTTTCTTAACTCCATCCTTGCAGGCTCAGGCAATGTCTCCGTATTACTCCTAGGTAGTTGTTCCCACTTCTTCCTTCCATGCCCTTATCTGCTGCACTTGAGCTCAATCAGGAGGCTCCTACTCATCCATGCTGGCCGCCTCCTTCATTTGCTTGACTTCCTGCACATCAGAGTGGTGGTTCCTGTGCTCTGAGGAGGGTGTCCTTGGAGATCAACCAGCTGTCTTGGGCCCATTTGCCCTCCAGGACAAATAAGTAGTAGGAGCAACTACTAGATTTATGAGAGCAAGTTAAATCATTTTATTGTAGTTTCAGTTGATTGGCATGCAAAAATAAGAAAGAAATCAGCTCAGTAGGGCTAGAGTCAGGAGAAAAAATGTCAGAGGGGACTTGTGTTCAGAAGAAATCTTTCTCTTGGCTTCTAAATCTGAGAAACCCAGGCATCAAGCAAGAAAATTTTTTATTAAGAACTTTCTTTTTCTTTTCAATTTACTTTGATCAAAATACTATTAATTATCTCTACTAAAAGAAACCCTCTTTCTATAAAAAGGTGCAGTATGGAACTGACCGTCAACCAAGAAGGCAAAAGTGATTCTCTCCAGAAGAATATTTTCCAGTTAAGACATCCTAAGTTGAAAAACATCTTCTATAAAACTTTAAAAAATTGACGTGTGAGAGACAGCTATGATAAGGTCTCTTACTTAAGCACGTTGGTTCTGAAAAGTCTGCTGAGACCCATTTTATTTGCCCTTGCAGTTTTCTTTCCCTTATGTTTACACATAAGTTTTACATTTTGAGTCTCGGTGGCTTGTGAAGATGTTTAAAACATATTCTAGTTTTACACCTAAAATAATACTCATGCCACTATATGTAAGACTTGATTTGCACAGCGAAGCTCCTACAAATTAAGTAATAAGAGTGAAAAATTTTAAAATATCTGAAAAATCACTTCTGAGCATGCTTGTCTCTTCAGCTAAACATAAGCAGAATAAAGTCAAGTCCCAGCTCTTCTGTGACGCCATCCCACACCCTTTGTCCAGCACCAGGTTGAAGAATGGTGAAAACAGTCCCTGAGACAATTCACAGGATGATAATGTAGGTGTCTAATCACATGCACACATGAAAGATTGCTTTGTCTTAAAGAAGTGAGAACAGTTCTCTGTCATAAACCAAACTACTTTTATTTACATTCTCTAGCAATTTGTAAACTCTAACTGTGGCACTGGGATTTGGGGGGAGAGGGAGAAGAGGTGTTGTTGGTTTTTTTTAAAGTTAATAATTCAATGTCTCTTCTATTTTAAAGTAAACCCTATAAGGGAATTTCAGCTCAGGCTAAAAAAGCTAACAGCCAAAAGGAGAAACCTGTGACATGGATCTGAGAATCACTGTAGCCCATGTTAGCATATAGACACCCTTGGTATAGCAAGAGCCTGGATTTCATTTCAGTCTGCATTATCAATTTTTCTATATCTCCACTGCTTTTCTGTCCTCTTGACTTGGTGATGTCCCTTCCTTACTGCTAACCCCCTCCTCCAGTTTGAGGGCTGCATGAATCTGCCCAGTCCTGTCACAAGGGTGCCACAGGTAGAAATTAATGTCCTCTCACTGCATGTTAAACCACAAAGTTGCTTTCCCCCCATTGCACCTACACTGCTTAGGAACAGAGTAGAAATCTTTCATCGAGTATTTCAAGGTTAAGTATGTGGTGGTCTGCCAGCAAGAAATTTAAGTTCAGATTTCAATGACCATTTTCTGTTTGGGTTGGCTGCCAAAATTATAACAAAGCCAAAAACTTTGAAGAGAACAGGCCAGATGGCATACGGGTTTGCAGACCTCTGCTATGATACTGGTCATAGCTGATGCCAAACTGTTGTGCCTTAATTGTCTAATGTGGCTACCTTGCAGAGAGCGTATATGCCCAGTTCCAGATCTTGATGAGAACCAGAAATGAAGGCAATGTATCTCCTGAACCAGAAGCCATCTGGCTTCATTTTGCATTCTGCAATTAGCACCTCAGTGTCCATCATCCCAAATCTGGAGGATGACTTGGTCCCATTAAAGGGTCTTCAAGCAGCTAGCTGCAAGATGTAGCTGGCACCAGTTGAAAAGTCCCTGAAATCAACTAATTACTTGACTCTGGCAATGGCATATTCACTCCCTTGCTGTGAGCTCTACAGATTGCCCTGCTTCCCATGTCATTCATCCACCTTTGGCCTTGCAAGCCTCAGCGTGTTCATCTGCACTGATGCAGGGAGGTCAGTGTGGACACTGACATCCTCATTCAGCACCATAGCCATTCATTCAAGGCTGCATGAGAGTGTCACAGGTGAGCATGTTGCAGAACACTTACAGACAGGACAAATGCAAAGAGGTCCTTGCTAGCAATGGTGTAAGTGTTTCTGGGATAGATACCAGACTTGTCAGCAGCCCAGTTAAGCTTGCAGCATGAATACAAATGAGGTGCCCTTGGAGGCACTGCAGGGCCTGCAGGAGGAACATGAATGATCATCTCCGGTGTGCTGTGTTGGCCATCAAAAGCAATCTTACAAGTGCCTTGATACCCACGCACCAAACTGCCTTCCTGAAAACACCATCACATACCCAAGTGTCCTGAAAATCTGCCAGTGCCTCCATTTTAAGTCAGAGTTACCTGAGTGCCTAAGCAAAAGCTTCCAAATGTACTAAAAAACGTCATGTGTCAAGAGAAATAAACTTCCACTTCAGGTCCATTGCACTTCTGAAATAACTCAGCCTTACTCCTCAAGAAGGCCCCAGCAGGTTAGCTGTGGTCTAAGTGCTCCTGGTTCACTTGTACCGTGGTGAGTTCAATTAAATTCACAGCTGTGTCCACCTTTGGCATAGTGGTTGGTGCTGGGCAACTCCCCATCTGGAGCGTGGGAGAGCTCCCAGGCAGGAGCCCCAGCTGGGCACTGCTCCCCTGGAGAGACACTCTTCAGCAAACATTAGGAGCCGCCTTTGTTCCCATTCAGCCAAAAAGCTCTCTCTAATAGCTTCTTTTGGGGCTGTGCACTCGAGACTAGTTCAGTCCATTTGGTGCTCCTTCTCTCCCCTTCACCCTTCTCCAACCATCACTGCTTCTCTCTTCTTCCTCTGCTTCTCATGCAGAGAATGTTGCAGCACGGAAGGCTGCAAATCCCTCTCACCGTACACGAGGCACGTGCTTTTGTTTTGGCTGATGCCACGTGCTGGTCTTTGCAGCAGATGCTGACGGTATTTCCAGGCCCTGGTTCTGCAGGACAGCTTAGCTGTTCCTTACAACTATCCTCAGTGAAGGCTAATGGTTACAACCATATGACAATATTAAGCAATGACGGTTCCATTTCTCCTCATTTCTGTTTTAAAAAAATAAATAAATAAAAACAAGTACATGGAATGCAAAAAATGTCCCTGCAGTGTAAGATAGCCCAGTTAAATTCTCCAAAAAAGCAGAATTTAACTTTCCAGATTGACTGAGCCCTGCTACAGATCTATTCCTGTTTTTTCTAGTACTCAGTAAATATATTAAGATTGTAACAACTACAGTACTTCTCTATTAAAATTTTAAGAAATGTTCATGCCTTTGTGCATCGTAGTTCACCACATATTATTGCTTATCTACCTGCAAGTGTGGTACAGAACATATCAAAATGGTACAGTAAATAAAAAATGGTAATAAAAGACCAGTCCCACTGTCACACCATTTAAACCTAAGTTCTGACTACATGTGTGCTCCTCTTTAAAAGTTTATCATATATTCAATCCATAGCCAGACTGCTGTGCCTTTCTGGTTAAATTAAAACAAACAAAGATTGTTCATTTCCATCTATAAATTAACACACAAGGCAAATCAGAAGGTAGGATAATGCTCTCTGTTAAAGACCTTGTAGATATAAGAAGCAATAACATATTGAACAACCTGGCTAAAATTCTGTGTGTTTACCTTCAAAAAAGAAGCAAAAAGTAATTTAAATAGCTCTCAATTAAAAGAATAATAAAGTTTGCCATTTATAGTTGTATAATTACCAAATTTTCTCCACCTTGGGCCGTCCTCTAACTGTCTTTCATTGTTTTGCATGACTGACATATTGGATATTCATAAAACAGTATGTCCTGGAAAATCCTTTTAATTGTTCCACAGATAATGTAAACACATGCCAGATTTTGAGATCTTTTACTTGTTTTTCACTAATCTGGTTTCTTTTAAACAGGATTTTTAAAACCCACATCAGAATATATTAATGAAGGAAATCCAAAACTGCTTCTCAAGCTTGTATGTCATTCTGGGCAAGAGATAATTGCTTTCTGCATATATTTTAAAGATCGCTGCAAAGTGACAGTGACTGGAAGTTCAGAAGAACTATCTTAAACACACAGGCAAAGAAAAACCAACCAGACACCAGTGGCACTCGTAGGGACTGGGTGGTGAAGTAGTGTCCTCCAGGCCCAGTTCTCTCAGATGCTCTCAGAGAAGAACACTGGGGGAAAACATTGAACTGAAAAAGTAAATTATTTACAACCTCATTCTCATAAAATGACTGTCATTGTTCTTGAAGGCTAAAAAACTAGAGCAAGTACAATGGGCCACTGAGCTAAAAATGCAGTACAAATGAATTTCCATAATCACAGCCAGAAAAATCCTGCAGCTGGGAATATCTAATTTAGTCCTGCAAAGTATTAGGCTACCTTTGATATAGGTATCATGTATCTGTTGAATGAAACGGTACTTCAAAAATATCTTTTAATGTAGAGAAACTACAGGCAGGACTCGGAGATAAGGGAAAACATTAGAATTAATTTTGTGTTCTTTCACCTTCATTTCATTTGCACTTTCTCTGCCATTCTTCTCCTTCTCAATGACTTGGGCACTACAAACCAGTGTAGTAATTAAGACTATTTTGGTATGGTTTGTATAGATTTTTTTCTCCCCTCTATAATCTGCATGTCTCACAGACAATGCCTGAATCCCAAGCCTTTCCTCTCAACAGCACAGTTTAAAAAAAAAAAAAAAACCTACTTCAGTATTGCTTTATCATATGTGTCAAAAGGGTTTAATTCACCGCCATCCACTGAACTGCTGAATTTGGGCTTGGAAAAAAATTTATAAGATTATCTGGTGTAAAACATATGAACCAAACAGTAATGATAACAACAAAAGAGCATCAAAACCACCCCTAATCAAATAATTCCCTATGGTCCCTATGGAGCTTCTGCTCCTCAAGCTTAACCAGAGACTTTTTCTGAGTCATTCCTGCAGCCTATCCCAGTTTATGGTTTCAGTTCTTCTGTATAACACAGCTATTCATGTTGCTTCAGATCCTGCTGATTTCTTATTAGTGCACCTGCAGATCTTTAAATCTGCCATCACAGAGGCCCAATGAGCAACTGATTGCTTTGCAGATTTGAAGATAGATTTTTATTTTAGGTGCCTAAAAATGCAGATGGGTATCTAGTGGGATTTTCAAATGCCCATCATCACCTAGCTCCAATAGCTTTTATGATTCCTTCTGCATTTTCAGAAGATAGTTTTATCTCTTTGGCAGGTCTTCAAGGTCAAGCTGGTACACAAATTAAAAACACAGGGGGAAATTAAAATCCATTCCTGCAAAGCTGATGATATTTGAATTTTGGAGCTTCTATTTAGGAACGGTTAAAAATGGAAATGCCCTACTTCCATTAAGCCATATTGTTTACCTAATAAATAATCTGCAACTTCTGGTTTTAGAAGAAATTCCAATTTTCTTACAGTTTCTTATAATATCTGACTTCCCGCAGAGCTGCTGCATTGTTCATCCAAACTCAAAACCCACATAAAGCAGCAAAAGAAAACATAAGTACGTGAGTAATCAGAACGGTGCTTATTAAATCGCTAGAAATTGTCCATCTGCTGATGACGAAGAGCTGACGTAACTTGGAGGGCTGCACTTTGGCATGTATCATGAGAAACCAGGATAACAGCCTACATTCTGCAAATGTGTATATGTGTAACTGGAACTTCTTACAACAACAGAAACAAATCCACGAATAAATTTGTGCAGATTACGATCATATAAAATGCACAGGTTTGTATAAAGTCTTAAAAAGGGACATAACTAACTTGGACTGCAGTCTCTCGGCTACTGAAGTGGGCAGAAGGTTGAACGCGCTTTGGACCACCAGACCTTTACAACAGTTATTGCTCTTTTTGTAGCATGTCAGGATGGTACCTGGCAAACTCTGGTACTTAACTAATGAATAGCAACCACCCCATTTAATTTTTTATAGAATCCCTGAAACATTGTGTTAGGTCCTGGGCACAGTTTCCGCTGACAGGTCTTTCCTTTGACATCTCTTGGTGTCAGCTCCTTTTTCCTCTCCAGCTAGTCAGTGAGGAAACTGTTGAGCTTGGTAGTAATCGAGCACTGAATGAAAGAGATTGATACAATCAAGCATAACATGTCAATGCAATTGAACAGAGTGGTCTAATTTCACTCCTGCCTTCAAACATACCAAGTATATGCAATATTTAATTCTGAACAACTTCTTTTTAGCTTGGTTTCCTCAGGAAATGAAGCTTCTGCAAATACACTACATCTTCAGACACATTTCCTCCTTTCTCTCCAAACAACATTGAACCCCATAGGCCAAATTTATTTAATAATAATTGTATCTAATAGAAAGATGGTGATCTCAAAACACTCAGCTTTGGTAAGAAGACAGACTCCACTTTCACTACTCTTTGGGGAAGGACTGCAGTGAACCTGCAGTGAACCTACTTCTCCCTATGGACAGAGGCAACCCCATGCGTATGGCTGCTTCCCTGGCCCGCTACCAGCATGCCACCAGACCAGAGCTTACCTGGAAACCTCTCCTTTCCAATGGATCTGGATCACCAATAGTTAAGGAGAAAGATTTTCCTCAGACCTACCATGGGAGTTTTCTTTTCAATTGGCAATTTAATTTTCTGGAAATTTTGAACAAGTGGAAAGATCAGTATTGAACTATTTTCTGCCAAAAGAATGCAGAGAATGTAAGCAAAACAATTCAGACAGGGTAGAAAATACTGCTATGTTAGGCACATTACTCCCAGGACTCCAGGAGCATGATTTTATTTTAAACATGGTATTGCAAAATAAGTATACATGAGCTCATCCCTAATATTTCTTTTGCCTCTTGGCTTGACTGCTGCTTGCATTGTCCTTCAGTTTCCTTGCACCATCACAAGATGGAGCGCAGCAAATTACATCCACCAACAGAGTCAACTCCAGATGCTAACAGCTACTAATTAGTAAGGGAGAAAGGGAGAACGCTGTTTTGCTACCTGTTGCCATAGCATTTAATAGACTCTGCTCCCTCAAACCCCACAGTTTTCCATCCCTCCCGCTCCCCAGGTGCCATTAGTAGAGAATAATGGTTCCCAAGCTGAGGTCTGCAGATCACAGATGGGCTGCAAAGCCGCACTTTGAAAGGTTTCCTAATTGGTAGCACACACGTGTTTTCCCGGCTGCCACAGAGTATTAATGCTCACTCCCTGGCTGGGTGAAAGCAGGTATATTCTCCAGCATGTGAAAGGCCCACGTTGGGTCCAGCTGCTACTTATTGGCCTGGGGAACTAATAGTAGAGGAGTTCAACAGATGAATTTCTTGTTGAGCAGTAATATGTTGCTTCAATAAAAAGTTGTATCTAGAGGCAGTACTTCAAAACTTTCCCGGTTCCTGTTACAAGCTTTCAATACTATTAAACCAGGACAAAACCAGTATGTTGTCACACACTTTTAAAACACACTCACAGCATTTCTGAAACATACAACTACTGTTTGTTCCTGCGTTTGGGTTTTGACTTTTTGTCTGTGTTTGCTGAACATCCATTTGTACTCAGGGAAAGTGATATTTATTTGAAAGAAGCTTATTGCTGAAAGTCAAGGTAAACCTGCCAGATGTTGAGACTTCAAGACAGAGAGGAAAGAGGTAGCTATTACTGCCGTGTCCTGCGACACCATGAAATCTTTCTTCTACAGAGTTGGTTTACATGGAAAAAATTTATTCAGTTATGTGTTAGGAAATTCAAAGGCTGGCCTGTTTTCTATACTTATTCACCAACATCGGTCCCTGCTACTGTTTTCTGTCCAGAAGATGGAATATACCTGTTTCAAAATGCTTATCTTAATTGCATTTGCACAGTAGCAAGAATTTTGTGAGAAGTACTAGTCACAAAGAAATACTAAAAAAGAGCAGGAAATCCTTAACAACTTTTATCACCAGCAAAAAATGGACAGCATGTAACTTTATCTGATAAACCTGTTTTATTATTCTGAAGACATATCTATTATAAACATAACTGCTATAAATGGAGTGCATTATATTCATCACCCTGCATGAAACAATTTGCTCCTCTAATTTTTCAGTGCATCAAATGCCTAACTTTTCAGATTATATTTTTATATTCCCGTGACCAGGTAAAATTTGCACCACTTCAAAAGAACATTTTAAAGAAAAGTTGTTGAACAAAACAGTATCATCCTCTAAAATCCTGCACAAATTTTCCTCCTATATTAAATGGGTAATTAGGACAAGAAATGGCCGTCCTCCTCCAGTCCCTACAACACGGTTTGGATGTGTGACTGCAGCTTTCCCTGTCACTGCAGACACAGCGGTGTTCTTGGCAGTCACAGCAGAGGATGGAGGGATTTCCATCTTTTCCCATCCATTCTCTACTCTGGTTTTATGTCTCCAGTTCCCACTTTGTTGCATGATAATTTCATCCACTCCCCTTTGTCTTACTGTCACCATTCCTTCATTCTTTCTTTCTTTTCCCTTCCTCCTGTTCCTCTTCACCTGAGTGCACCTTCATTCGCTCATCTCCTTTTTTTATCATAAACCTGTGGGCCCTGGGGTGTTCAAGCTCCTCTCATGCCCTCTGTGGCTTCTCTCGTCTCTCGGCACATGTCCATGCAACATTGAAGGCACAAATGGTCACCACGCATTGAGGGTAGCTGAAGCACATAAGCACAGGAATTAACAACTTCATGATATTGATTTTAAGAGTCAGCTGATAACAACCCCTGCTTGCCTTCCCCAAATCTCAGACCCAAGTGTCAGCTGTGATAATTCTGTTTTTTAATCAGCTAACTTTGCTGGAAAGGTTAGCTGAGTCCAAGACAGCTGCTCAGGAGGAAGGGACATCAATGTTACCTACCTTAACGTCTGAGCTGACAAGAAAACACTGGAGTTTCAGGAGACACCTAGGCTATTACAAGTGAAAATAAGCCCCACTCATCACAGCAGTGAAATCCATTAAAGAAAATCTTACGCCATAGCTTTTCACTGTGTTGAAAATCTCTTATAAACTTTATGGGGTAGGCTGATGAGCTGTCAAGAAAGAAGGAAACAGTGTCAAATTTGGATCATCTCTCCAAATTCCTGTCTGCTGGGAAGCTTTTCAGGATGATGACAAATGTCCACTCTGCATGGAAAAGTAGCCTCAGCCAGTATCCCAGACCCGGGTTTGGGACGAGGCACGAGAAGATAGAAAAAAGATCACCTCCATGAAGTTCAAGAGCCCTCTTTTACCCATCAAATGCCTGCATTCCTGCTGAAAAGCGTGGGTGCAAAATGGTGCTGGCTGACTTGGGCGTCAGCCCCATGGGTTTTCATCCCTAGTAAGAAGCAATACAACATGACTGGAAACATCTACCAATTCAGAAGACAAGAGCTTTTTACCAAATCTCTTCATGTAGGTACCAGGACGTTAATCTCTTGGAGTCTTTCCTTTCAGTAAAGCAACGCTTGCTCCTGCTCCCACCTGACAGGACACTGCAGAAGGCCATCTCCTACAGCTGCAATCGGGCAGTCGTCAGTCATCCAGTCTCACAAGGCTGTGTTTCAATCAATGTAATTACCCTCCTCATGCCAGGAGCTCTCACTTCATCGAGTAGTTTAAATCCAGGGGCCAGCCTCCTGCGTGGCAGGTGTTGTGCTGCCATCCCATGCCCTGAGGTTTAAAAAGAAGGTAAACTTGCAAAGTTGAGAAAAAAAAATAATTTCTGGAGCATTGTGAGTGGATGTAATACACTGACACCAAGGAACAAAAATCAAGTCACGTTCTCACAGAAGGGGAGAAAACTTTTCATCATCTGCTGATGCAAAGGAAACATTTTCTGCTCCCTGTCTTTTTTTTTTCTTATGCTGAATATACAAGCTCAGTTTTCAATTAAAATGTTTCACTTATTTCTGCTCACTGCTTAGAAATAACAGCAATGCGTTGTATTGATTTAAAGGGAAAAAAAAAACAACGCTTGACAAGCGCAGGACTGTCGAAATTAGTTCATTAGGCACCATTCAAATGATGTTTCTTGCTATGCTAAGCAACCAAAGCGGTTTAAGGCTTTTGAAATAAAATTGTTAATTGTTTCCTTTTTTTTTTCCCCCCTTCTGATACATTTTTGCTTTGATAGTTTGGGAACATGGTGCTAATTGAAAACCTTTCAGAGGAACTCAATCCTACTCTATAGTCTGCAAAGCTGAGACAGACATTTAAACAAAGTGAAATGGAACACATCCAGTTGGGGAAAGGCTGTTATTCATTACAGCAGGGATTTCAAGCACCACATGACCACCCATCTCCAAAATCCTCATTATCTGCCTGAAGTATCTGTCAAAGTATGTTTTCTCTATACAAGTTACCAGGAAAGGAAATCACAGGGATTAATCAGATACTGTTGTTGTTGCTAAATACTTAATGGAAGAGATAGAAAGGAGAAATTATCCAAGAAAGGGGTAAAAAGAAAAAAAGGAAAGGAATAAGTAGCTGGAGACTATTGTTTAGGAGTTATAGAAAAAGGCAGAGCAGAACACCAAAGCTGAAAGGCATAACCAGGATGGTAGTGATGTCAACAAAGCGATGCACACAGAAAGTATAAAGTGTTCAGTGTTTTGTTGGGGGAGCAAAAGAGGAGAGATAATGTTTGGAAGAACATATAAAAGTGTGCTTCATAAAAAGCATCATGGGTTCTTAGAATTAAAGACTATTGACTCTTTCCAGGGGCTAAAAGGCTGAGTTGTTTCTCTGTAGTGTAGGTCCAACAGTTTGGTTTGGGATACATAAGAGACTTTCAAAGGCGAAAATTTGGAGCAGCAATACTGAAAACACAGGAAAACTCTTGATTTTTTAAGAACTGTGTGCACCCACCGTGGCACTGTGCACCTACCTTGTGTATAAAATAACCCAACATGCAAGGGCAGAGAGTGTCTGTGCATAATGAGGGAGCGAGGAGGGTGTAGAGACAGAATATCTGTGATTCCTTCCCAGCTCTGGAAGCACAAATATATTCACTCTGTTGCATAGCACCAGAAGCACCAAATCTGACTATTCTGACTCCAAAAGCATCCTGGAATTAAAAAAAGAAAAGCAAGAAAAAAAAAGGGAAAAAAGTAAACTGCATATAGAAGGAAATCTTTTTTTAATTGTTTCAGTTTTAATTATTTCTAGTTGCTGTGACTAACCCAAGTAAATGCAATTTAGAAACATTTTTCCCTTTAACACAGTGTTTAATGTTAATCTGCTATTCTCGTCACTATATGGTGTTAATGGACACACCATCTAGTGTGTTTTATGGTACATTTAAACCAGACATCTGGAGAAATAGCCATCAGAGTACTTATCTCTAACACCTATTGTAAAAACAGACTTAATAAAATGAGAACAAATAACAGTGCTGGCAATTACCCTTATCATGTGTATTCTGGCAAGAGAGGTCAAAAGGTTGTTGGTCTGTATATATATGAACTGATTTTCTCTAATACAGTTTCTCACCTGATTTCCCATAGGTTTTTAGAGGCTTTTTGTTTGAGGAGAAATGGGGAGGGAAAGTTGAGTTAAGCTACAATATGCTAGACAATAATCATGTAACTCGTATAAGAATCTGGTCCCCCTACCAAGTAGTCATTTATATTAACAAAGAGAGAAAGAACCTGTCAGAGTCTCAGAAGAGAAAAGGTTCAGCAATTTCACAGATTTTACAGATATGTACAGATGTGGACAGGGAAGTCACAGTCTCAGCTGCTATGCATTACTATCACACCAAACTTCGGCTATGATTTTAATATTATTTTTTGTTATAGATCTGTTCCAGGGAAGATAAATTTTATTGTTTTCACTTTTTTTTTTTTTCGGATGGGTTCAGCACAGAGCTTATGTCTGTTGTATGCAGCTCCACGCATCCTGATGCTTAGTAACTCCAGAAGTATAACCAGATAGGAACTGAAGTAGTAAATACAAGGAGATAAGTTTAAATCAGTACAAAGGTAACTCTCCTTGTCTCACAATTCAGACTCCGGTTTAGAGAAACTACTGTGAAGTCCTTTTCCTAAAAAAAGAATGTTTTTTTCCAGGATGCCTGTAAAGAAATGAATCTGGATTAAATTCAGGCATGAACAGAATGTGGAACAAGCTTGCAAGACTATTTCCCTTATGTATACACTCTAATTCTGGAGTAAGAATGCCCTTTTTCTGTTTGATATTAACCCAGCATCTGTGTGGAGAATTAATCCAGAATAGCTATCATAGCTGATTTCCCCTGGTAGACATGCCCCAAACAAAAGAAATTATCTTTTCTTAAAAATTGCAGGTAAAGAGATAAAGGACAGGTGCTTTTTCCATATATTATATCTTAGAAAACTTAAGCCCTCCACCTAATTCAAGTTTATTTCTCTCTAGAACCTATCTAGAATACAAATACTTGTCTGCATTCATGCTCATACTTCCTTACCTTTGTTTTTAAAACAATACTACGAACATCACAGCGCATCCTCATATTGCATGGGCTAAGAAATATCTTATGGCCCCAGGAAAATAGGAACTAGTTCTTAAATAAATATTCCAGCAGACTAACCTACAGGTACACAAGGTTTAATTGCAAGTTTGATGAATATGTTGGTGAATTAAAAAACAAAACAAAGCAAAAAGCCCTTCTCAGGTGAACTTTGTCTAGCATCTATGCTACTCTGAACTTGGTACCTAAAATGGTCTGGAATTTCACTAATGGATTTTTGAAAGTTATAATCTATTTTAATATCCCTTTATACAAACTGAGCAAAACCAGGCTGTTATTACACAGCAGCCTTATTCAGATGATGTTCATGTTTCTTGAAATAACTTTTTTTATCTTCCTTGATTTTACAGAAAAGAGGCAAAAGAACTAGATTAAATTTGGGGAGTATTCTCATTGTTGCGAGGAAACATCCTGCAGGATGAATGAGCTATTGACATTGTCTTCTCAAGCAAGAAGCTGTCCCAGGAGATCCAAAAGAAACAAGAAATAACAACAAAGACTGAAAAACAAATTGATAAAACCAGAGATGGCTGCAGACCTGTAAATAGCTTTTCACACTGTTGCAGTTACTCTTTGAATTGAATAGTTTAGATTTGCAAATTGCTGGAGAAATCTACTCATTTCTTGAGAAATCCTTGTGAAGAACAGATTTCACATTAAATCCAATTTTAAAATAAATATCAATGCTTATATTTAGTCTGCAAAATCATACCTAGTGTAATATTAAGGAGTATTGAGGGGACAAACCATGGCAGAATTTGAAACATTGCTTTTAATACTTCAGCTGGGATTCATTGTTTCAGTGCTCACAAGTTTGGTTTCCAATGTTTTGTATAGGATTAGACTGTAAATCACTCAAGCATGTTAATTAGCTTCTCCTCTAACCTACTTTACATCAATTCCATGTATCAATACTCTTTGGCTCGGTTTATTAATCTCGCATCAGTCCTATTTACAACAGTGAAAAGTCTAATTCATTACACAGAGGATCAGCGATGTTAAAGATCATTATACATACAGATGTATTTAAACGTACATACCATTATAGAAAATTTGGGAAATCAAAGAGCTTGTAACTATCGAAGCCTTTAGCAGGCATAAAAATGCAAATATTTCATGAAAATAATTTAAAACCAAGCAGTGACTAAACCATATTTGGATTTGTCCTTGGTGAAACCTGCTGTCGCAAGTACCCCCCTTGAATTCTTTGTTGCTCTCCTCACTGCAGGCTGCTGTCGATGTGCAGGTTCAAGTCATAAGCTTCAGCATCACTATGAGTATTTCCCTCCTCACAAAGGACACCCTCATGTAAGATATCTTCTCAACATCCCAAAATATTACAAAGAAACAATAATTATGGCTAATTACTCACTCCCAGTACACTTATTTGTGGTCTACAATTTCAAAGAGTGAATAGAAGACAGGTGCATAAAATAGGCTTAATGAGAACACCAGAAAATAGTTGCTTTAGCTGTAAATTACTACTTTTACATGCTGTATTTTATTTTTAAAAGTGAATGTGTTGCTCATAAAAGATATAAAATTAGTAGAGCTAGAAACTGAGTTCTTTTATTTCACCCCAGAAAAGGCATAACACACTGCCAGTGGTACTGAAAGCTTGCTAATGACATAGTGAATATTAATATTCACTAATATCTGGTGGAGTAAATTAATTTTGCTTGGCATTAGCTGTAACAAGCACTGAGTCCTGCTGTCTCTCTTAAGGAGTTTCATTCACCTTCTATATTATGTGCTTGCTGTTATGGTGCAAACTACATCATTTCTCCCACTATGATTATTTTTCCCTCCCTAACTGAGCAACTCTTTCCTAGTCTGTCTTTCCTTTTGGTCTTACCTTCTAAGCAGGGATACCACCCTCTTCTGCTTTTTCCTTCCAAGGAAATCCTTCACTCAAGATAACATTTCTGCCTTTCTCCTGGCTCAAACAGGGGCTCCCTTCCTTCACGATATAGACTTTCCCTTCCTATTCTGTGGCCCCTATAAATATTGGACTTTTTCTCAAGGCTCCCACCCTCAGGCTCTTCCTCTTTCACCTAGCAAAGGACAAAGCCTTCAGACCGCACGCCCATGCCTTCCTCTCCTCCCTGGCACTGAGCATAAGCCAACAATGTAGAGGGAAGCAATTCCCCTCTGTCTCCTGGCTTTGTTATGGCTCATGTTGCAGGGTGTCTCCGACTGTCAGCTAGATGCTAGATCAGACAACATGAGATGAGAGACAGCATCTGAAAGCAAAAAAGCTTTAACCTGTGTTGAGAGGCTTGCCTTTTAGCTGCAGATAATTCCTCCTTGCTTTCCTCATTCTCCTGTTTGAGCACTTCTGCAGCCTCAGGTCAAATCTGTAGATGCAAAAATCTCACCTTCGTCATCGAGCAAAGGCCTGAGACAAAAGCATTCTCTTGCCTTCTGAGGATAAAAATGTATTTTGATCATGCTTAATCTGAGCCAGACTCAAAAACACTTCCCAAAAGATAGAAGACTCTTCAATTTTATCAGCTATACTGAAACTCACTTAACTTTTTTTTTTTTTTTTTTTTGCTTATGTAGTTACTAATAAGATAGATTAACTTTGTTTCCCTTTGGGGGAAGGTGCTAACATTTCCTGAAATCATTGTGAGATCATTGCATAGCTGAGTGCCTACATAGTTTGCTGGAGGTCCCAAGGATATCCCCTGCTCTAAGGCAAGGACGAAGGATCCTAAGATGTAGGAAATACTGCCTGAAATTCCCTGGCTTATGTACTGGTGTTGGCCTGAGTAACCGGAAAAACACTACGCTGGTCCCTAGGTTTATGCAGGTACACGATAGTCCTTGATTTAAAAGAAGCAATGAATTACCAGGAAAATTATGAAGACTGCAGCCTGGTTTAGTACCTCTAGCTGTGTCCCATGCACTGCTGGTTACTTGATGTGGCTGCAAGTCTTCCCCATTAATGTTGATGCTGGATTATCTTCAAAGCTTCCTGTGTTTTGTGTATATATGTATACATACGTGTGTGTGTGTTATTTTTTCCCTAAACTAGATTCTCTCTCAGAACAGTAAGCACTTGAGGTTTAGTTTTATTACAACACTCTCTTCTGACTATCTACAATCACATAATACCTCTGAACTTCATTAACTAACCAGTTAGAATAGGATTCACTTTCCTCTGTCTGCCATGCAGACTTGGCATTGTTTCTTCAACATTTCCATCCCTCAGCATAAGTAGCAATGAATTATGTCCTCTTAACTATAGGTAACCTTCTATACATAATTGAAAATTCTAGTCTCTTTTAAATTGTAGTCTGTCTGGATATTTAATTGGTCCTAGATTTTAAAGAGTCTATCTTCAACATTGGATATTTGATAGATCCCAAGAGTCTGTTGCTGGCAGGAAAAACTGTATCTTTGCCTTGTATACACTCAGGCTTAAATAATATCTTTCTAATTGCTTTTTTCCTTTAACTTAACTTTGAGGAAAAAGTCTGTAGCATAATCTGGAAAATAATTTCCTATCCTAGTTTCTTATGGCCAGCCTCTTGTGGCTTACAGATCAGTGGTTGGCCAATAGTTTGAATGTGCTAAAAATTCTCAATGCAACGAATAAGGAAGACAGAAATTAATACTGTGTTCCCAGCTGTTTCCTAGATTAATCTGGGAAAAAAGTGTAATGTCAGTATGTTTTACAGCGGTTGTATGAGTCTATCTGAAACAGATCCTAGAGGATGAAAAGCATTATGTAGGTGCAAGTACTGATAACATTTCAGCAAAATTCTCTTACCTCAGGTGCTATATAGCTGTTCTAAACCTCTAATACAATCCTTGCCATAACATCTCATTATTAAACACATATTCTCTATCAGTTTCCTTGCAAAAGCAAGCCAAATCCAAATTCTTCTGGACATCATTTCAGGATGCATTTTCCAGATGTTATCGTCACATGCTCATGCTTTCTTCTATCAGTTGTCACAGGCAAGTCTTTCCTGTCCTGAAGGTTTCTGCACACCTGGAAAAGGATATCAGAGGCCTCCGAGCTTATAAAGGTACGTACGACTAGTCTGAAGCATGGGGATTGTCCCAGGATGCTCCAGAGGACCACTTAACACAGATGTAAATACTCGGGAGGGTATATCGGGATCTCAGCCCAAGTGACATTGGGTTTGTGCAGGGCGTCCTCGGCTGCCCCGCAGAAGGGTGAGCCAGGTCTTGGCTTCTCTGCACGCTGCTGAGGTGCAGCCAGTCAGCGCCTGATTATCTGGAACATCTTTCATGGCATCGTGTTTTACTGTCTGATTTACTTTACTGTGCTAAGGAAATTCTTTTTTTTTTTTTCTATTTTTAGTACTGATGTGACCATCAGCAGGTAGATTTTCCTATATGGAAGGTTAAAGGTTATAGGTTCAGTAAAAATTAACACCAAATGCTGCATGAGGCTCTCTAATCTGTCCTTCTGTATGTTGTGACCTATTAAATGTCACTCCAGTAGTTTGTAAAAAGCTCATGGACTCTAGCTTTACATATCCCACAGAAAGCCATGCTGTGGGTCACAGAGGGAAGCGGCTGAGATCTCCTGGCTACCCAGGACTGACAAGAGCAAGGATGGATTCAGAGAAAAACTTTCGTAGCTGTGGCTGAGCCAAGTCCCAGGCTGTAAAGGGGGGTCCCCTGCTCCTCCAGCCTCCCCAAAATACTCCTTCCCAGGCTTGACCTGGCCATCGCAGCCACCCAGACCAGCAGGCGGGCGCCCGGAGGGAGGCTGTGTGCCCCTGCAAAGCAGCAGGTCCTCCATCCGGGTCCTGCCTCTGGCGCAGCAGGGTGAATAACGAGCCATGATTCACTGCAAAGGCACACCAGAAACCAAAGAACAAAAATATTTAAAGAAATCAAATGTAGCCCAAGAGGAAAATTCCCTTATTTACCTTGCAGGTGAGCATCTGAACCCAAGCTTTTCAAAATTATTTCTGCCTGCATGCAGAGCTGCAAGCACTGGTGCCCCAAAGGGAGGGGGGAAACAGAGGGTCATGCATCCACAAGTCCCAAGGCCAGGAATAAACACCCCAGCCCACCTCTGTTCCTTCATAAAAAAATCAGAGCCAGGCATTTTAAAATTTGGTATTTTATCAGATGATCATTTTTAAACAGCAGCTTGAGCTCGAGGTAGTCATGTACAGGAAAAAAGGGAATTAATTTCTTTTTTTCTCCTCCATGTGCCACTCAGGAGTTGTTTCAAATAGGATTATTTTGTCATTCAAGTTTCAAGGTTAAGATTTGCTCCTGTTTATGACTGCAACTCTAAAATCCTTCAAACCAGTAAACTATCACAGTAATTCCAGAAACAAAGGATGCATAATGAAAAAACTGAACTGAGAATTGAGAATCCTGTGGGCCACGAGGAGTGGAATATATTAACATTCACCTCTAAATGCTTTCCTCAGTTGCTTATATATTAAAAATATAATAATAAAAAAAAATCCTTGAAGCGTCTATGAGATTGCGTGTTGCTCTCCTTTTGAGAAACACAAATTACTCTTTATATTTGTTCTCTGCGAGGGTTTGCAGCAGAACAAAGGCCCAGTAAACAGTGATGAATGGCTCTTCCTTCTCACTGGGGGAGCGGCTTTGGAGAGCCCACATGCTAATCCTGCCCTTACCTGGCTGAAAGATAAATCGCGAGGTGAAATTCTCTGACTTTCAACCCTACCAACCTCCTCTGGCTGAATGAGCCACTTCTGTTCACATGTGAGTTGTTAAAGCATTTTGTTTTCCTCTTTCATTTTTTGCCTTTGAAGAGAGAGTAAATTGCAACTACCCATGCCTATTATTAAGACCTGAAGAGAAAATGTTTAAATTAAAGATTGTACAAACATTCAAGCAGCAGTGTAATAAGCTCCATTTGGGAGGCAATGTAGCAAGTTCTGTATTTTTTATTTGGTTCATTACTTAAAACTAAATAACAATT
Source organism: Gymnogyps californianus (assembly GCF_018139145.2). NCBI lineage: Eukaryota > Metazoa > Chordata > Aves > Accipitriformes > Cathartidae > Gymnogyps > Gymnogyps californianus. Next base: position 166,621,664 of record NC_059471.1, on the reverse strand, counting down.
GCTAGTTTTATTGCTGCCATTTAACAATGCTGGGATTTTCTCTGTTGGTGTTGAAATGTAGTATGATTTCAATTTTTTTTCTCCTTGACATTTTACTCTACTAGTTTAATATTGATCAGCAGATACATATTGTAATCTCTGCTTTCTGCAAGCTGTAACAAAGCAAGAAAACGCAAAAAAATACCCTCTGGAGAAAGCCTAACCACACTGTTCTTTATTGTAAAATGAGGCTTACATCTGAGACTACTATACCCCTCTGGCTTTATTTCACTTGTTACCTTGAGTGAATTACTTAATGATGGGAGGCAAACCTTTGCTAAAAGGTAATGTGGTGATTAAATAGTTAGACCAAAATTCTAGCAAACTACACTTATTATTTCTGAAGAGGACTGTAAAAGGAAGTGCCATCTTCCAAAGCTGCTATTTTGAAACATGTTAGATCAGAGTAAAGGAGCAATTTTATCATCAGCCCATTTGTCTGTCTACACATCTCAGTCTGTCTGTTTACTTCTCAGAAGCTCATTTCATTCTAGTCCTCAGAAAGAAAATAACATTTGTTCACTTAGAAGTGTTTTTTGCATCAAACGCTTGCCACGATCTCAAACTTTTAAACAGAGACACTGACAGAGATGCAGCATTACTTTGGCTTGGGTTATGAAATGGAGTGCCATGAACGGCTGCCTGGAATAGCCCCTCTTTCATGCAAGATCCTGCAGGTGACCCAGGGGCAGTTTGTGCCTGCAGTGACTCCCTGAGACCTCCAGAGTCAGCAGCAATTTTATTACTTTCATGAATGTCGTACAGACGGAGAAGTGAAACTTCAGCACAAGCCAAACTAGCCAGGGGACTGGGATAGAAGAAAATATTTCTGGATCTCTTTATTGCCTTCTTGCTGGCTGGGACTGTAGGCAAGACACTAGGTGTGCGCGGCAAAGCTGGAGGATGTTTGGGTGCAGCACCTGGCAGGAGAGCCGGGAGAAGGGATGGTGCCAGGAGGTGTGGACTGGGTGCCCAGAAGTAGCACGCATTTAACGTAAATTACTTAGCAGGAAGGAGACAGCTTTTTTGTGGTAGTTTGTTCAGAAGTCAGAATTTCTGAAACCTTGCAACTTTGGGCAAATATTCTAGAAGGCTCGTGGAGTCTGTTTTACCATTTTTATCTGCTTGTTGAAATCTCAGTGCTGGTAATACCAGAAATCTTGTGAAAGAGACAAAAAGTCAGTTTGTTTTTCCAAAACTTTTGTTCAAATATAGCACTACCAAAATTTCTCAGAACATGTTCCCTTTCTGAAGCCTTCAGTGGAAAGCACCCTAGAAAGCACTGTTTGATGTGGTACAAGAGACCGTGGTTTGGGAACTACTAGAATAAGTGATTCAATTTTAGGCAAAGAGGGAATGAACAAACAGCAGTTGTAACTAAGAATGTGTTCTAGTTAAAAGGCAGGCAGGCCAAGAGAGAGACCTAGTGCTCCTCTGCCCTAAGAACAGCAAAGTCATTCCTCACAGGACTTCTCTGGACTGTAAATCACTTTATAAATGCAAAATGCCTTGGCACAGTCCCAGAACAGAACAATTCTTGCTGCGAGGAGCTATCAACTTGCTTTGCAAAGAAGAACTTGACATCTGGGATAGTCTATAAACACCAAGAAGAACAAGCTGGGAGTGCAACGAAAAGCACAAAACCATTCTTGCAGAGTACAGATTGGGCCTACAGAAATATCAAACCAGAAGGATTGAAGAAGTAAGTTACTCCTCTCTCTCACCTTCTCCCCCTCTATCTGTGTCTGTTTTTAACAACCCTGAGCTCTAGAAATGCCAGCTTTTTTAATCTATAAAACCATCTGTGTAGCTTTTCTCAGTGGTATCCTTTCACTTACATCCTGTGTCATTGGTTTGTCTGTCTCTCTTGATGTTGATAATGTTGTTGGCAGCTTCTCTTGAAGTTTCCTACGAGCATACTTTGAATGACAAAGGGGGGGGGGGGGAGGATGAGCAATGCAAAGTGAGTACAGAGCTGATTTTTATAGCCTTGTGCATATAGAATAGATTTAGTTCTGTCTTGGTCCATTTTTCTTCAGCAGCAAAATTTTTAAATCACAGAAAATTTTGCAAGAATGGGCGATTTTCCTGCCAGCCACTTCCCCTCTGCCCTGCAGCAGGCTCCTCAGGGAGGACCTCGAACCACTGCAGAAGTCTGGCTATTGTGATACCATTGTCAGTTGTGCGATTATTTGACAAATAAGTCTCCACAATGCTTTCACAAGCTTCATAAGAAAAGGGTCCTTTGGCTAACCACCTGAGACAGGGGATGCTCTTAAAATCAGGGTGGGTTTTTTTAAATAACAAATTAACTGTTTAGTTGTCATGTAATCCTGACATTTAAATACTACTTCCTGAGCTGCCCCTCTATGTGTCAAGTCTTTCTTTTTGCACAGACTAAGTGCCCCAAAGCCACTTAACTGTAGCCCAAAGTCTAAGGGGAGTAAAAACCCTTTATTTCCCCCACCCTGCCAGGAATCCACACTAGCACTTTTCCTTGAAAATTGCTCATTTTGCTGTTTATATCTCTCTGGTGCAGAAACTGTGCTGGTTGTATGAGGAGTGCTTAATTCCACAGTTAACCTCTCTTGCTCTTTCTGCCACAGCAGAGGAGTCGGCCTCAAGATCAGGAGGCCAGGGAATAGGATGGTGAAGCAGCTATCAGCTTTAAAAATATATTCTGTTCTGTTCGGTTCTATTCTGTTCTGTTCTCTTCACGCCATGCCATTTCCATGCCATCCAGTCTGTGTCATCAGCCCGGTGACTTAACTCTTCCTGATCAATCTCCCTTTAGCCCTTGGCAGAATTAGCAAATCAGACAACTGCAGCCGGTCCAGCAACTGTGTCAAGGCTGGGCAGCCTCCTCCACAGAGAGGCAATAAAATGGGAATAGTGAAGCCATCCAGAAGAACAGCTGTGCATCTTTAGCACTGATAATCCCTGTTTCAAAGGATAATAGAGGACAAGACCTCTTCATGGTCTCTCATCCCAGCACTGGGAGGTCTATGCACCCCTGGAGCGGGACTGGGCTGCCTGGGGCACCGGCTACGAACTGGCAGCAGACAGCAGGTGTCCTGCCCAGCGCCAAGCCTACAGGCAGCCCCTCCACTTACCCTCCCGTCCCTGCAGCACCAGCGGCTAGGACAGATGTTCACTGCTGGACATAGACATTGCTCCAAGCCCATCTCCTTGCTGCTCCTGGCATGCGTGGAGTGCATCTTACTGTGTCTCAGCCTGCATTTTCCATGCTAAAAAATAGACACTTCTTTGAGGAAATAATAAACTAGCTGCTTTCTGTGTCTTCAGCTGGCTACACGCAGATGAAAACATAGATAGACAAGAAAAGATCTGGCCAGTGTTTTCTCTGTCTTGGGTGTCTCCCAGTGTCCTGCAATGTTCATGCTGACTGTAAGGAGTCTGGGGCTGGATGGATAGACAGAAGAACTCCTCGCTCTCCCTCCTTCTCTATGGCTCTCTCCCCATTTTTTCCCCAAGATTTATAGTAAACTTAGGAAACTCTTTCTACGTCATTGGCTAGGAAATAAGATCATTCTCATGGGAATGACCTGCCACAAGGTCTTCAAACTCAGCAACCCAGGGAAGTCAAGATTAGCAGGGACTCACAAAGGGTTTTCTGAGTCCCCTTCTGCAATGGCAGAAACTTGGAAAGTCACTCAGGAAGTGACTTGGAAACGAGTCGGGCGTCCTCATCCGTCCCCCTGCACAGCTGCTGGTGGCCAAGAGCACGAAGGAAAGGAGGAACTCTGTGGGGTGCCTACAATTCGCAGAGAAAGACACTTTGCTTGTCCCACATATCCAGAAATTCAGGAAGCTCAGGAACTCTTCTCCAACACACAACAACAACAATAGCACAGCTGAAGGTTATTCAAAGCTGCTGCACTGTCCTGAAGGATACCACAGAGATGGGTCTCCTGATGGACAATTGCACATTAGCCTACACCACAGCTGGCAGACTGGTGGGATGTATGGCACACATCTTATCCATGCGTTGCCAAATGATCTACAAAAAGAGATCAGCAAAAGAGTTTTGGCAAATGAACAATTTACTCCATGTTTTTTATCTCATAAATTGCCATACAATAGGGCAATTTCAAAGGGTAAGAAGAATCTGGTCTTCTTCCCTGAAGAAGTCTAAAAATAGACAGCTACTCCTCATCCTTGCATGTCCCAAAGTAAAAAAAAAAAAAAAAAGTAATTCAAATAATGCCACAGTGATCCTGAGCTGTTCTCTGAGGCAAAGGATGCCACCTTCCTATGCCCTAACATTTAGGAACACCTCCTAAAATACCGTGCTCTTCTTTGTCCTCAGCTGGAGCAATCCATACACTTAACAACTTGCTTCCTAAGAAATCTTATCCAAATAGGATAGTTTAAAGTTGCAATTATTGCACACAGGGGTTGACACTCTGCCTCCATAGTATTCCATAATCAGAACAAACCCTCTTTTTCTAGATCAAGGGACAAAATTGAGGCCCTGAGACCTTGCTGTCCTGGCATATTTAGAGTCCTTGCAACCCTCCGCTGTCAGAAGTCCATGGCCTTTTTCCTTGCTTCCCATTCACCCCCACAGTCTAGGTTTTTGCAGTGAAAAGATCCAGCTCTCCTCACAGACATCAGAGTGCAGAATTTCAACCCTCAAGATGCCTTTGCGCCGTGTCTTCAAACACCTGTCTGATCTTTCCTGACAATACTGTTGTTACAAGTCTCCAGTTGTGTAGTTATCAGCCATGTATTTAATTGGAACGTGCTGGTTTAAATCCAGCTTCTATCTGCATGCCTGCCATTGTACTTCTACAACTAATTGTGAACACAAATACTGTTGCTCAGCAGTTAACAAAACTGATTGCACCAGCACAAACTCATTTTAAAATTCATTAAAAATCAGGATCATTAATGTGTGGAATATTTTTGCACAGCCTGGAAAACTTTTGCTGGCACAATATTGTGCTGGGCAAAATAAACTCCATGCAACAGCTTCTGTAACTTTGCTGGCTGGTCCTTCCCTCCCCCTGCAAAACTGTGCTCCTAGCTCTGATGTGATGTCCCTCAACAAGAAGAGCAGATGAGATATCTCATATTTGTGGGTGCAGAAGGGAGGGAGATGGAGGATTTTCCTGTGAAAGGCAGATATTTACAGTTGGTTCTTGACAATTATTTCAGCAATATTCTTCTGGCAATAATTCGTCTAGTCAAAAAAAGCTGAAAAATACAAGCGCAGAAAAGCAAAAGTCTCTGGCCTGCCCATCTGTAGATAAGCAGCAAAACTCGTCCTGGTTTCAGCGGTGCAAACTTGCCCTAATATTACTGATTGTGGGATACAGGCTCTCCTCCACTGACAGAGTCCAAACTCAGAGCACTTTCTTCCTCAAAATAGTATTTTATCTGCTAAATTGAAATTCCTCCCATTTGAAAGAATTTCTCCAGCTTAATGTGACATTGCGTGTTACTCCCACAATGCTGATAAATCCAGTTAATTACCTTCTTCTGTGGAGTAGGATGGAGGCAGATGGACAACGAAATCCAAGGAAGCGGGGTAGGGCTATAGTTTTCCAAAAACTATGTTGTACCCCTTTGCTTAATGATAATCTGAGAAACGAGCCAGCTGTTACGTGTCATAGCAGAGGGTAAATACCCTGTTCTTCAGGCAAGTAACGAAAAAGAAAAAAAGGGGATGGAGAGACCCACCTTGGGCGCAGTGACAGTACCGGGATGGCCTCAGAAGCACGGGACAGAGTTAAGCACAGGCTAGAGGCCACAGTTTAAAATAGCTTTGACTCATCTTCTCATCATCCCCATTTTGAGCTTTCCAGAAGCCAGAGGGACTTGCCCTGGATACCCTGGTGACACTCCAGCATGATCGCCGCTGCACTGGGAGCTCCCGAGCACTGCAGCCCCACACCACCACGTCCAGACCAGACGCTCCACCCCCGAGCAACTTGTGTCCATCACGCTTTGGTCATCTCAGGAGCAATGCTAGCCACTTCGCTGAACAAAACCCAGCTCCTCGAGCCCAGCTGGGCTTATGCAGGGAAGGCAATGACAGGCACCACACAAACTCACAGGTGGCCATAAAGGAGCTGTCAGGACCGGAGTGCCATTGACAGGCTTATCAGTCAATAAACTGCGTGAGGGGCAAAAACTGTTATCCTTCTGCAAAAATAAGGCTCCTAAAAGGCAATGATCATGCTAGGAAGATAAGGCGAGGTGTTGTGTCAGGATCTGATCTTTCTACCTTGCGTTTGCAGCCTGTATTACTCACTGTCTTCAGGCCCAAGGGTCTAGTCTGCTTTTTAACTTGTAATTCCCTAATATAGATACAGCTCATTGAATATTTGAGATCTCCTATCAGAATTTAGTGATGTTATCCTACTGATGTCTAAACATTGCTATAACTTGTATATGTTCGTCTGCAGGAGATAAAAGCATACAGGCACTTAGCAGTGAGAGACACTTGGATTTGAGAGCATCTCAATAGTTCTCTGCATTGAAATCTCAGAGCTGCAATCCAAACTAAGGTTTTAAAATACTGAACAACTTTATTATTCTTTGGTTTGTTTCATTAGCAGAAAAATGCAAGTTCTTTCATGTAGAGTTACTGATAACAAAAGCTGGCTAGTGCCGAATGCCCCGCTGAATTCACAGTAGGGCTTGTGGAACAGGATTGTATAGCAACAAATGCCAACTGCTTAATGTCTCACTGAATTATAGATTTTGGAAGACTGTTTAATAAGAAGGAAAACAGTTAAGATGGTTTCCACTGAATCTTACACATGTATAAAAAGCATGGGACTGACTTTGACAACATATCTCAGGAGAATTAAATTATTGTTTCACACTCATTGTAAATTTGAGCCCTTACCGATACATGCATTACCCCCACTTAGATTATGAATAAAGACATAATTAATATACAAAACACCTGGCACGTCATGTTTTTAAAAGGCCTAACACCTTTTTTTTTTCCATAGGCAAATGATTTTTTTTTTCCTCCATGTCTCATGATTTTTCCTCCAAAGGCGTTACCATGTTTCCAAAAGAGAAATTACTGCAGCGGGTTCCTTCATTTTGTACTTCAGTTGTTTGTATGATTCTGTGTTTACCATTTAAATTCAATTAATTTGAATTAGGCCACAACATGAAACTTCAAGCATTTCTGCATTGGTGAAACATGAGGAGGTCCTAGTTCGTTCAGGATCCCATCCATCACTGGGGTGGAAGTCACCTTCTGCCGCAGTAGGTATGCTCAGCACGGTGCACAATTAATGCCATGGTATTCCTCTGGATTTATTCAGCGTTGCCTTCTGATATGTTCTGCTCTCAGTGGCTGAAAACTTACACCAATTTTATACGAACTCCTGCCATTTCCATCCGCTCAGGATTAAAGTGAACTGTCTGCAAGATTAAGCTCTACAGAAAAGAACAAGTAAAATAAATGAGAGGGCATCCAGCGTCCTGCTAATTATTGTGCTTGTGTATGCGCACGTAGTCCGTGTGTGGGTGCATACGTGCGTGTATATGCTTTCATATTAGCAGCAAGGCCACTACAAGAACTACTCAATAGTAAAGTCATCCAGGATTTCCCTGCTTCATCTGCTAACAATTTTGCTAGGCTTTAACCTCTTGGGCTGAAGTATTCTAGGCAGATTTTCCTGCAGGCTATAATACTTAGGGAAATACCCAACTCCGGATTGTTCTTTTTTTTTTTTTCCTAAGAACAAGTTTAAGGAAAAATATATACCCTGGCCTTGTGTTCTTGAAAGGTTAACAGGTCATTTGCTACTCCTGTGCAAATCAACCCAAATTTGCCCATGTTACACGCCTTCCTAAGATCACAGTCCGAGCACGCTTAGCACAGGAATGCAGTTAAATTCTCAAAGAATCTGTGCTTTCTGGGCACGATCCCTGCTGGGGTGCCTTGGCATGGCCCAGCAGCTGCTGCCCAAGGCTGCTGCCGCTCTGCTGGGGACAGTCACCAGGGCTGGCAGCAGAGCCCCCGCTTGGCTCGCTCTTGGTGGCACGGGGACGAAACTGCCCTCTTCAGCTGGAGGCAAGGATGGGGAGTGGGGGAGCTGGCTGCCCACGGATCATTTGCTGTGGAGGGGACGAGCAGACGAGTCTGTGTCTGTCTATGGCACGTCTGCCTCAAAGAGTTTGGGAGGTGCTCAGGGCTCCAGCGCCGCCCCCGTCAGCAAATAGCTGTGACAGCCGCCGGCGAGGCTTTGTTAGCACTGGACCACATAAAGGCTAGAGCTAACGCTATCAGCTTTCCACAAGGGTAATTAGCAGAGATCTTTGGTGGCTGAAATTAGTGGAACCTCTGGACTTTAATCTTCCTACGTCTTTTCGTTCCACCTGAAAAATGAAGATAACAATGTCCCCTCATCTCAGAGAGGGAAAACAGAATTCACTGCTATTCGCAAGCCACTTGAAAACAATAGCAGTGACTGCCACCAAAAAGCTGCTGATGAAATTAATAATTATGTATCCAGAACACAGCTTGAACAGAGTGCAATACCCGAGACATGGGGCCACGTGCTGAACTATGAAGATAAAACAGAATATTGAAAAGCTGCTCAGCAAGTGATCCTAATCCATCCCAGGCACCTGTGGGTAAAAAACATGTAGCCGTACGATCAAGCACTCATCGTAATGCAAAAACAGAACAGAACTCAATTAAACATGCACAGGCAAACTTGATTATGGCATTTCCTAAGTTTTAAGGGCTTGATTTTGTAAACAATCATATCCTTTCAACATGTATTTTTGAACATGATATATGTATATGTCTTGTGGTGTGTACAAGTACAGGTATGTATGCACACTTACTTCCCTGATTTGGCTTTCACCTCATTCTGGAAAAAAAAAAAATTCCTACAACTTATTCCAGGAAGGAAGGAAGGAAGGAAGGAAGGAAGGAAGGAAGGAAGGGGGGAGAGGGGGGGAGAGTAGAGGGCACTACTCAACCTATTAAAGTGAACAGTACAGCTAGTGATCTCCAGTGCTTTTAGTGATCTCCAGTGCTTTAAACAAAGTAAGGAATTAACAAGAGTGCTTATTTGCATGTTCAGCTTACTTCCAAAGCCAGACATATTACGTGCCTGAGCATATACTTAGCAACTTGATTATCATAGCAATCTCAAAATCTTGATCACACACTAAATTGGTGCAACTGTCATGAATATCCTTGGGTGCACAGTTGCTTATGCCAGTAATTTCAAAGTTCAGCACATCTTTAATTTCAGTACAGTGAAGACCACTGGGACAATCACTTTCAGCTGTAGAGACAGTTCATCCTGTGCGATTGAAACCATCTCAATAGATTGTGTTTGCAACTCTCCTAAAAATTCCCCAAATTGGGGTGCTTGTTTTAGCTACTTGGAAAATCAGTCTTGGGAGAAATTCAACTCTTCTCTGGATTTTGCTACAGGGCAGCAGTGGCAGATTAGCCATCTGCATCAGAAAATTGCCAGCTATTGTAGCTAAGGCAGCAGTAACATGAAGGGGGACAGTTTGAAGGAAGAGTCCAAGTGTGCCTGCAAGGGTCCTGAAATATGTAGCTCCACTGACTAAAAATCAGTAAAGCATTCATTATTCACAGTCACTGCCACAGTGGCTTTGCTGGGTTTCACAAGTTGCAGAGGAGGGATTTATTCTTGACTTGACTCCACTTCTGTCAACTCTGCAGAATCCTGCTGCTAAGTATCTCATTAGTGACCACCCCAAACGCTATGGGCACATCCTCGATCTGCTGCCCACAGCGTATTTATGGAAGAGGACACCTACAAACATACACCAACCTAAAGTACCACACCTGTGGGAGCTGAGAATGTACCATCCCAACACAATTTTTTCCTTGCCAGAATTCTCTAACTGGCTGTAAATTAAACGGTATTAATGAAAACGGCCCAAAATAAAAATTCAAAGTCATTATTTTGAACATTTTAATGGTCTAGGATTACTAAGCAATTTGCACAAGTTAATTGGAGGCACAGGAAGAATTCACAAATACCTGTATCAAGCACATACCTGCCTTGCAATCCTGATGTTCTCTCCAGTACTGAAATACCTAGCACTTGAAGCACAAGTGACATGGCAGTGCTGTACTTACTGAAAATTACTGCCTAGGTGGGTTTGTCCAAAGTTTCCCAGTGAAACTGCTGACCATCCTATAATCCAAATATGTTTGCATTAAATCCTAAAGCCGCCTTCATTATTGGAAAAAGAAGAAATCCTTCCTTTTTCTTTTGGACAGGAATTAAAGCTTACCTTGTAAACACCACTGAGGATTTATTATCTAAATGAGTTCTTCCTGTGGTGAATTTCTCAATAACCTGCCTGTCAATACTAATGAAATCAACCCATCTTTCTTGTTTTGAGCAGTGGCTTTAAATTCCTAATTGAGTCCTTATGGCCATATACCATGCCTGACCAGTCAAAGCTCCTATCTCTAATGAGTTTAGACCATCTCAAACTTTGAAAAAGCGTACAGTAGCTACCTCTGAACTTGGTGAAGGCAATAAAGTTGAAAAAAATCTAAAATAAATCTGCTTACTTTATCTGCCGGAAACAATTTTTGATATTCCTAACATGAATGTCACAGATATGTCAAAGGCAAAATATAGACAACTCATTGCAAGATTCCTTATCAGAAAGCTAATACTCCATGCTAAAGCAATGGAGCAATTTTTACACCTGAGTAATGAAAGTGGGCAGTGAGAACACCTACAAATCAAGAATATTTTCTTACACAGATGTCTTCTGATTAAGGTAGAGATTACACTAGTTTCTGGCTTCACTTACTATACCTAAGTATAAATGTAATGTGAGGGTATCTGATTTACAGTTATTTGGGTCTATAATTGATACTCCCTCCAGTGAAGGATTAATATATTAGAAGAAAATGAAAAGACTCTATTGGTGATGTAGGTCATTTGAAATATAATGATTTTTCCAAGTTGCCAAACTCCTTATTCCATATCTTGCTATTACAAAAGCATGTATAATGTGAAGTAGAGAAAGAAAAGGAGGGTTGTATTCACATCCAGACTTCTAACTGTTACCATTTAAAATGGCCATGAGGCACCTGTAGGTACAACTCATTCTTTTTCTACCAGTGCATTTAGCGGTTTATTCATCCTGGGGAGAGTTTATTTGTTATTTTGCAGGCTGGACTGCGCTGGAACTTTGCGGGTTGCTGTTCTGAGTGGAGTTTGATTTCCTGCTGTCTCTCTTCATCACCTCTCTCCTTTTGTAGATTCCCCTGCCATTCTCCCGCTTGTATCTCTGAACAGTGGGCATGCTTTTCATTTTAAAAATTACTCCTACTGTGAGCTCACTTGATTGAACATTCGTGATTTTGCTCTTCAGCGGGTCCTTCCGCTTTTGAAGAAAGAGTTCAGGGCTAGCCACTGTGTTCTGGCCATTGCTACTTCCCTCCAAAATGAACTTCGTTTACACTTTTTTCCCCTGCTGCCTCCTTGTCTCATTGGTTTTGAGAAGTGCCAATGTTTCTCATAGGCTGTGCATACAGGTATTTGTTTTGCCTTTTAATTCTGACTCTCCACCCAAGAGACCCCCCCGTTCGTGGCAAACAGCTGCTGGGCCTGGTAGCCAGCAGCGCTGGGACATCACATCGGAGGTCCTGTGCAGTGGAGTCTTTCCAGGCTTAGGACTCCCATGGAGACAATGATGTAACTAGTTTTGGGTTTTCTCACTGCAGCACCTGGGTGCTCCCTCTGCAAGGAAGCCTGCTTCTGACAACCCCTGTGGTAGCACTTCTTGCCAGAAGCTGCATTGTAACCCTGCTGTACAAATGTACTTTGATGCCCTAAAAAACCAGGCACTGCTGGTCTTAAGAAGCAGTATCACTTCTCAAATGACAGTTTGTGGTCATTCCTCACTGCATTATATCAGGCAGTGATAGCTGGGAAAATTGCTATTGTTTGCTCTACCTACTGGGCTACCACTCAGTGCCATACTGGTGGTAACTACAGCCTGGTAAAGCACCTTCGTCCTCTGTGACTAACTTTTGTTCTGCTCTTTTAGTCCTTCCTTCATTCACCGTAAAGTCCAGCACGTTCCTTAGTCAATACCTAGTCGTCCTCCTCAGCCTAACATGCTTACATAGGATGAAGTGTTTGATGTACTGCATCTCTTGAAAGAAATGTTGGAGCCTTGGAGCAGAGATATTATCCTTTCACCCCACCTTTTACTTATTGCATGGCAATGCTATTTCCATGGGGGTATTGCAGTGTTCTTTAAAATGCAGAAATGTGGGTTTCATTTCAGATCTTTCAGAGTCAGGAGCATGCTCCTGGGAAAGCAGAGGTCTCACAGGGAGCGCAATGCACAGAGATCACTGTGATTAGGCAGGTTTCAATCCTGGGTATCAAGAGCTCTGAACTGTTATGCCCAAGTCCTGAATAGGAAATTAAAATTGCAGTAGCACTATGCCAAGTGAAACACTTTAACTCTCTTAAGTATCCTCCTACTGTACCTGTGCATTTCCCTTCTTTACAAAACAGAAAGCTTTTCTAACAATTAGGAAGGTGAAGAAAATTAGAATGTGGAAGATGAAGGATAACAGAAGAAATGTCAAATAATAGTTTATACCTTTTCATCCTCATGGAGTGACGTGTTCCCTCGTGATGAAGGCGAGGGATTGTTACTGCCCTCGTTTGCACGAACGTAGGTGGAATAGCATGGGTAAAGCCCTCTTCCACAGCCGTAGAGAGGCATGAGTTCAGGGCTTTCTGAACCATGCTTAGACAGCACCTCTCCTAAATAATGTTCATTATGGGAAGAGAGTTGTCAGCTACATTATGAAGTACCACACAGTACAGTGGAAAGAAATAAACTGTGAACTGTGAATTACATGTAACTTGTCACCTGCAGGCCATGTATTCAGGCAGTTCTTTAGCTTATCCATTGGTATCTGAAAGGTCAAAATTAAACTGGATGTTTCCACCCCCTTTACAGTAATATTTCAAATTTTGGTGTGATTTAAGGGGATCTAGCCATGCTCTCTGCAGGCTTAGGATGCAAAATTTTGCATCCTAATAATAATTCTAATAAAAGACAATATTTTGTCTTTTATATGCCAATTACATTAAAAGTAACATTGGTGTAGCGGCACTATTTTTGAAACCTTCTACTAGAAGGTCTCAGGACTACAGACTCAGTTATCAGGCTTTCACATTACCCAGGAGAAAGTAACTACAAATGCAGAGGTATGAGTTGTATTAGGGACAAGATCAGAAGAAGAAAAGCCTCTAGTCTTCATTGCATTCTCAGCTGCTGACTTTAAGCAGCACCCATGCTAAGGGCTTCCTGGGGCTCCATGGTGTGTGGGAGCAAGAAAGATGTCTGAGGATACACACTTCAGAGAAATAGCAAGGAGGGGGTTGGGACTGCAAATACCATGAGCTGAACTTGCCTTTGTTACACCAGTACAACTTCCTCAGATCTCAACAGGTTGCACAAGTGTAACAAGAAGCTGAGCGTTGCACTTTGCATGTTAGCACTGAAATTTGTTGCTCGGAAAGGAACCTGTGGGAAGTGATGATTAGACAAGGTATAAAGCTTATTTTGAAAAGAGAGGGATTTTTGAAAGCTAGGCTAGAGGTTACGACAAATAAGAGTGGTATCAAGACGCAATAGCTATAGAAAGATAAAGAAAAGCTGAAGATGTGATAAAAGAAGAGAGACGTACAGTAGAAAGCTGATTCCTAGCACAGTACCACATGAGGAGGCTAAGAATACTTTACTGCATAATTAAAGTTACAAAGGATAAGGTAAAAGTAGCTTAGTGTGCTTCAAGTCAAAGCTAAAGATGGTGTCCACTATCACAAATGATATCACTTCTCCATGGAAATAAGATTTAGTGGAGATTTTTAGTAGGTCTGCTCTGGAGCATTCTGCTAAAATAAGCACAGAAAAATCAGGTTGTCCTGTTTTTTTCAGAGGTGCTCCTGTCTTTTTACAGAAAAGTGCTCCTTGTCCTTCCTCAAATTGTTATTGTCTGTCATTGGCCACTGCCATTTAAAAAGCAGCGTGTTTCTCTTAAGTGCTTTTTGTTCCCAGAGCACCTTGAACGTAAAAGAAATGGAGGCCTTTAGAAAGCTAATGGAAGTTTCAGGTACTCAACACCTGTGAAGAGAAGGCTCTGGTTTTCTAGTTCCTCTCCACTCCCTTTTAAGCTATCTTTAATAAAAACATAATGTTGAATTGTTCATACTAATGTACACATACAGCACTCTGGTTTAGCCATGATTCTCGTCTTTTGTTTCTGATGTTTGTGATACAGCCCTTTATTGCTGTTTCAGAAAGCTGAGAGGCAAGAGCAAGACTTTCTGTAACAACACAGAAAAGACAGGAATGTTAAAAGCTGTACAACAGATTCAAAATAGACAGTCACCTGATGCTTGTTCCATTCCTGGATTTATGCTGAAATATGGGGGAGAGTGCCAATGCATTTGTTGAATGCATAAAATCTGTGAGGCTGCCTGTCAGGTGAGAATCAGTCAGGAAGCCTGGAGCAAGGATACCCATAATTATGCCGTCAAAAGGCTTGCAATAAGCAGCAGAATATTTTATTTGCCGTCAATCCTACCAAAAGTCTTTTATAACATCTGTGTCAGCAGATTCCAGGTCCCAAGAGGTGCCACTTTTTGAAAGCAGCAGAGAACTCAGTAACGGTTTGTGGCGTGTTTGCCAAGTACATTCAGTGGAAAACCTCACTGGTTTAATGAAGTTATAGGTGGCAGAGCACATCTCAGTTTTGCCTGTGTTTGAGGCACTGTTTCTCAAGATGAGTTGGACTTTCACGTTGATTGATGCTCAGTTAATTTTCATTGTTAGTGACTCCTGTTATCTATTACTTGTGCTTCAGTAGCAGCTAAACCCTTTGGTCAGCCCCCTCTCACCCCAGTGCTCTTCAGTGTGCAAACATGTAAGAAAAGTCACCTCCCAGCTGACACAGAAAGACTGGGAAAGGATATCCTGGTGAGGCACCGCACCACATGGTCACTTCCCCCGGCTAGCAGAGACCCGAGCCAAAACCTCCACATAGGGATGCTGTCACTATTTACCAGCTAAGATTGTTCCCGTGAGCTGCAGCACCGTGGCATACCTACATCACCTCCGGGTGCAAGCCGGCTCGCATCTGACGAGCGTGCATCCCTCTGTACGTCGCGTCTTTCTGCACGTCCAGCTCAGGAACTAGACCATAGGAAGCCAGTATTTCCAAATTAGCCGTGCCTGCTGAGATGCTTTACCAGAGTGGAGTGCTCTAACATAGCCAGCATGAAATAGCCAGAAAGTCCAGTTACCAACACTATTTACTGGAACGTTGTTTTTGGCGCAGAAGACAGTTTGTTGCCCCTTCTCTATCTGATATTGCAAGGTGCATCTATATTAGTAAATAGAGATCGTCCTCTGGCCCCGAGGTCCACTGGCACAGCACTGCTGTCATCCGTATGGCTAAACTCCTTTTCAAAACAGAGGGCCACATCTGGCCTGCAGTCGGGCAGGTCCTTAGCCTGTGCTAACCCTCGGGCTGTGTCTGAAACCTGGGTGGGATGCTACCCGGCACAGGCCAAAACCATGTCAGGGACCTTGCTATACAACTTCCAGTACAGATGATCCCAGGCCAACACGCAGACCCGCGCTCTGGCCTGGTGCACTGGCGTAGACAAAGCCATATAACGACACTTTGTGAACCTTCTGGCTCTGGTGTGCTCATACATGACAGTAGCTTGAAAGTCCGGACTTTTAATTTTGGTAAATCAAAGCATCCCACCTGATCTCAAAGAAGTTGAAAAGAGGTTGAAAAACGCAGCTTACTGTTTGTATTCAGAGTACTCGTATCTCTTTTAATTTATTTCTCCTGCCTTGATAAACCACTCTGAGGTCAATAGTATCTAATTCAGCTAAATTGTGTCATAAAACGTCTCTTATGACAATTTGTAGTTACGATGCAATTATCTTAATTTTGTCTCTGATGAGTCTCTTTCATCGATCGAGGTTTTGATCGACTGTATCTGTGCCTAAAAAGAAAAAAAAAAACGTGGCCATGCCTTGCGGAAGGTTTTTTCACTGGCTGTTTCATATGGTGCCTTCTCACTGGAGCTCTGTAAGTGATATGTGAAGCAAAAGATTCTGCTTGTCAGCCTGCTTCACAGATCCATTGAAAATAAACACATCAGACACTGAGCTGAGCTAATGGCACACTTGCTTCTGGTTGCTCATTTTTGTTTCGGGTTAATGTCATGCCCCTGCATGTACCATCTGGAGAGGGGAAAGAAAGATTTAATCAAAAATAAAAATAGCTGGTTTAGGTTTAAGTTTTTCTTTTGTACTATGAAGTACAGGAAGGGAAAATGAAAGGGTGTCATTTGCTGTGACCATTGAATAGAATAAGAGCTGTGAATGCCAGCAGGTCTGCTTCTCACCCATGAATCCAGCACTTCATTTGTTTGGGGAAAAAAGCTCCGCACACCTTTCCACTGAACCTCGGCAGTGCTTCTAGGTATAAACAATAGCTCATATTGTTGAGGAGGCTTATCGAGAAAGTTATGTCAGTAATGATGGGGATTTTCAGCTGGCGTTCCCCAGGATTTGTGAAGCATTTGCTGCCCGTAAGTGTGCTGATAAGCTGCTCGCTGATTAGAATATTCTATCTATCTGCAGTGTAATCGGGCTCCCGTTTCCCCGACATGTCTCCTCTGTGTCTTAAAAATACCACTAGCACATCAACAGCTTATCACAAGAAGCTCTATGAATTCAGAACATGATTCTTTCGCAAGATCGTTCAGGTTAGGTGTCAGCATAGACTGAAAAAACAAGACGCTAGCAAGAGGTGAACATAACAAGCATATCTCATAATCTTTCGGTGTTATAGCCCTCATTCTCTCATTCCTGTGCTTTTTGAATATTTGTAGCCTTCGCTGCCCTGGTGTCTGCTTTTGACTGTAGGCTCCTCAGGGCAAGTGTGTCTTTATGTCAGTAATACAGTCTACCCACTAATGGCACTGCACGAGCAGTAATGAGTGAGCCCATTACAAGCAGCTGCAAATACAAATATCAGCAATAGTCTGGATGGTGTGTTCCATATCCAGATGCTTAAAACAGGAAATGAATCACCTGATTGCTCATCTGAATAATCACACGGGGGACCTATATGTTTAAGAAGTCTAACGCAAATCCACCAGCAGTCGTGCAGGAGACTCTCCCATCCTGATGATGGTGTCTAATGACAGGAGAGCTGTGAATGACTGCAGAGATGACTCCCGCGTGGAAAGCTGCTGTGCCTAAAATAAGCAGCACTGTCTGGGTTCACTCGGACGTTGTGGTGGACACTGCTGGGCTCTTGAAAACTTCACTGCTCCTTCTTTTCGTAGGTGTGGAGAAGGCCAAGGGGAAAAGGATGTGCACACCAACACACCCTTGGCACTTGTCGATGTTGTTTTCAGTTGCAAAGATAAAACGTCGCCAGTGTTGAAGCCCTTGTCTCGGGAGCTAATAGCTGCTCGCTGTTAAAGCTTTCATTCCTTTTTTTTAAAAGCTCTTTTAAAATTGGTAGAATTTTGCTTCAGAATTGAAACTGTCATAATATCTTCGTTAAGCGAGGGACACTGTCTAGCAACTGAGCTTTCCTGTGTTGTCTTAACAGCAAATGTCTTCTTGTACAAATCTAGTTAAAATACACTGAAAACACTCATTTTAACCACATGTATGTTTAAAAACTCTGCATTTGCCATGTGTGTGTACAGAAAAACAGATTGGCCCATGCAGATACCTATGGTTCCATTTTATCTGCTGTGTTTTAGCTGCTATATTTATATTCTAAATAATTTATGCAATTTTGGATATATCCAAATCCTCTGAAGCCTGTAGGGTGAGGATTTACCTCACCCTTTACCTCTGAGGGCACTGAAGTCCTAACTCAGGTATGTGGAATAGCCATGGGGTAATGCTGTGACTCGGATAACCTCAGATCAGTTCGCTCTTTGTCTTTTTCTTCAAGCAGAGAGACCTTGGGCCAGTCCTGGAAGCAGTGAAGAGGATTTCCCGTGCCAGACCAGCAGGGATAGCCGCCATGTAGCAGCACTCCAGAACGAATTCCCCTCTCTTCGCAGCCTCTGTGCAGAGCCCTGATGAGCGAGCTGCCCTGCCTTCCTCCTCCAGCCAGTGATATGAGGAACCCACAGAGGTAGAGATATCCTATTTCTTTCTCAATATAAGCTAAAATTTCTTCTGCATTTTTTTTTCCCTCAGACTGCTCAGGCCAAAATTTCCATGAATTCCAATATGAATTTTTATTGTATAAAATAGTAAGGGCCTGTCTCATGACTATTTGTATGCTCATTAAAGCACTTGTGCAGGAAAAACATTTAACATGGTATCTCAAAACCACTTTTAAATTATTGGTTCTGCTTTTGAAAGACTTTTAAATAGGCTCTGGTTTAGTGTCATGAAGATAAAAACCTTTGAAGAAGCTTTTTTCTGTGATGAGTTTGTTTCATTTAGCTAAGGAAACATTAGAGCTTCGTGTATTTATTAGTGTATTTATTAATGGCAAGCACCAGTACCTGCAGCAGAGTTATCATGAACAGCATCAACATACCCTAAAGCAATTTAGTTCAGCTGGAGTGGGGTGGGGAGGACAAGTCATCTCTGACTGATATGTAGACTTTTTTTTGTGGGAATAAAACTAAGATGCCTTGACTGCACAAGGAACTGAACGTACTCAGACTGGCTCCCTCTGTTAAACCTTTTCACCTACTCAGTGGCCATAAGAAGAGTTTAGGCTGTTCTCTATGCACTTTTCTCATCTTGCCTGAGGTCTGGGAACATCTGCCCCAAGTGGGAGTTGTCCCGGTATAAATGGGACTCCTAACCATCAAACCCTTTCTTCTTCCCTTTGTTTTCAGTTGTAGGACCAAGGTCATCTTTCCATTAATAAATTACCCCTGCATTCGAACAAAAAAATCCTTTTATTTTCCAGAAAGCAGAGGGCTAGATGCACACAAGCATTGAAATGCTGCTTTCAAAATTCAGGTCTTCGTAAGCCCCGTTCCCTTTACTCTGGAAGCACCTGAAGGCTGTAGCTTTTATGGTTTGAACATCACCTTTTTCTAGTCCAGTATCTGACTCTGCCTCAACCCAGAGGAGCCTCTCTCCCAGCCCCGGTGAGTGGCTCAACTCCGTCTCAGACAGGGGCACAGCTGGGACACCCAAACTAGGGGCTGTGCTTTTCTGCAGGACTTGCCGCAGTGGAGGTTCCCCGAGGTGCTTTTTCTACCAGCATCAGCACCCCGCTTCAGGGATTCAGATGGGTTGTTGCCATCACTCACCTGTACCAGAAAGGATTAACCCATTGCACTGCCCGACAGCCCCGAGGCTGCCCTAACCACAGGCAGTTTGGACAGTCTCCCAGGCTGGGTTTGGGTCTGTGCTCTGGGCAAGTTCTGCTCTGTACAGAATAATCAAATACTTGTTGGAAATGGGAGAGGGAAAGACGGCACTTGATGCTCTCTTTGTGTGCTTCAGCTCTCCTTTGAAAGCAGAAAAGATGTGGTCTGAGGTCCCAGTTAGTCATGAAGTATTTAAGAGTCAGTATCCAAGAAGAGCTTGGGAGCAAGCTACCCAGAGCATCCTGCTATTCAGAAGCTTGAATGTGACTTTCGTGAACAAGGGAGACTCAACAGCCTAGCTCCAGAAAGGAAGAGCCTTCCTGAATGCTCAAGTCCAAGGGAGGAACAGGCTTTAGACATGTGCACTATTTGTTAGTGTTTGCTGTTGCCTATCTTCACCTTCTCACAGCAGAACAGCTCCTTGGACTCGCATCTCGAGGCAAGCATTTCCATGCATATGCTGTATAGGGAGTCTAACACAGATGTTGAGGATGCTACAGGGTGACTAGGAACAAGGCTGTGATCCCCAAGCACGCCTTTTGGCACCAGAAGTACTTCTTACAGTGTTTTGAAAGCTTATCAATGTTATGTCCATTTTCACGGTTTTCCCAGCTTCAGTAAATGCTGGATGACATTTTTGTATTTCATTTTTCCTGTCTATATGAGAAGGTGATAATTTCTAGACCCACATGACTATCAGTATATATTGTTAGATTAATATTCATGCAATATGCATTCAACGAGGCAGTTATCTGAGCTCTGCAACATTACCATGCACACAGCAATCATTTTTAAAACAATAGAGGGCTTTTAGCTTGAATCTCATTGCATCAAAATTACTTATCTACAAAAATGGATACTATGTTTCAGAAAATGTAATTGCAATTGCAAAACTATTTACAAAAAATCAGAATTGGGTTTATTTTTCACAATGAATACATGACTGTAGCTCTTGTTTTGTGAATTGTTGGCAAACAATATAAAAGTTTTTCACCTCAATGTAATTCACTGTTAGAATTTATTTGTCATATAATTTAAGCATATATTCTTGATTTATAGTTTGTTGAAGAGAAATTTACAGCAGCATTCAACATTCTTTGTTGAGCTGTATTGGTTAACATTGATTGATAGTGCATATCAGATGATAGTTTTCTGTTCCCTGATTAGATGACATTCTTATAGTAAGAGTTTTCCAGTGCCAAATCTAATGCTTTTTAATTCCAAAATTACTTTCGATGAGAATTCTCTTGTAATCATTCAAAATGCCACTTGTTCCACCTATCACTCTTGCTAGCTAATATATATCATAGAGTATTCCAACTTGGAAAATAAAAAGGGAGCAAACACATCCGAAACAAATGCATGCTAATGGAATTTGCTGAATTTTTCACCTCTACTAAAAAAAAAAAACCAATTTATTCACATAATTGTACACACTCATAAGGTTTCAGAGTTCTGGATTTAATAAGTCTCAAAAAAATCCCTATATGGGGAAGAACAATTTCCTCTTTAACTCTTTAAGAAAGGATCATTTGTGAGGGGAATTATTCATGAGCATAAAGAATTATGTATAAACCAGACCTAGTAGTTTCCACCCAACAGGGCAGAGAGTCGGGTGTGAAGAGTCCCCATATCTTAAACGCCTGCTCAAACCTTAAACTAGAAGGGGGAGGGAATGCCCTGGTCTGGACATAGCTGAAATCCCAGTAAACATGCACGTTTGTGAAGTTTTAGTCCAACTTGGCAGTAATCGCATGAGAGAAACTGATGCAAGCGCAAGCTGATGCGAAGTGAAACATCTTGCAAAAACAGTACTGTAGAAAAACCGATCCCTAAATCCCACGCAGATCACACCTGAGTCTCTTCCCTGTACGTCTCCCCAACTTGGGAGGGAGAAAACCACAGATGTGCCAGGTTCCCCGCTGAGGGTGAGGAAGGGAGCTGGGTTTCGTGGGGATGAGGGCTGTCGCATTACATCAGCAGGATGTTTCAGTTATGTGGGGGTTTTGCTGCTTCCCCCCCCCCCCCCCGCCTTCCCCAAGGTATCACCCAGGCGCTGCTCAGCGCGGGCCGCGGCGGGCAGCGCGCGGGGCCGCGGGCGCGGCCGGCCGCGGCGGCTGGGCGGACAGCGCCCTCTAGTGCCCGAGCGGCCCCCGCCGCGCCCGGCTGCTGCCGCCCCGCTCCCTCCCCGGCCCCGCCGGCTCCCGCGCTCCCGGCACCCGTACGGGTTAGGGTGGCATCAAAGCCGGGTCCCTTCTTCCTTACAAACGCCGCTTCCCCGCGAACAGGTGAGCGGGGCTGAGCTCCGACAGATTCAGCCGCCGTTTCTCAGCTCCTCTGGGCTTTTTGCGGTGGGGAGTGCCGCACAGAAACGAACGGTTTCAGCTTTTTTAGGCTTCGTGGTTTCGCTTGCATTGCTGGTTTCAGTTTGTGGTAACGAATGGGTTTTTAACTGCCAGCTGTGCACAGTCCCACATCGATCTTTTCTGAATGAGAGCCTCATATGGCTGTCATAAACTTGACTCCAAAAGGTGATTTAATAACTAACATGCTTTGCATGTTTGCCACGCTAGAAGGTAATTTTAAATAAACAGAGTCTTTACAAACCGAGTGGAGATGTTTTTGGGAAACTGTGGTCCCGTCATGCAACCTAATAACCTGATCATACTGAGTCCTGAGCAGCTCATCCCACCCCTGGAGTGGGATGGAAAGAGAGTCAGGGCTGATGAGGGCCGTGAAGCTGTACAAGGCAGCACAGCCCTGCAGAACTGTTGTGTCTCCCCCTTTTTTACCCTCTATGCAGAGTATTGCAATCCTCACTGCTACAGACAGCAGCTGGTGCGCAGGACTGGACCAGACTGGCAGAGGGTAGCTTCTGTAGTGACAGTCACCTGGAAAATCATCATTCAGGGACAAATGGCATAGGAGGCCTGTCACAGAAACACAATACTGTTTCTCCTCAGGGCTGGAGACGAGCCTGCCTGAGTCCAGATGCTGGACTTTGCCAGCTAATGATGCTAGACCGAGAGTGGGGCATCAAAAAGCAAAGTGTGGGAGGAAAGCGGCCTGTGAAAGGGCAGTCATTTGTTGGTCAATCAGGCAGCTGAGAAGAGGGAGACGAACGACTGCTGGAGGTTACTGTGTAGGCAGATGCTTACATGTTATTTGTACAGCTGAACCATTGATTTGCTGCTGCTGTTGGTTTTTTCCCCTAAATTAATGTTCCTTTCCTCCTCCTGTTAAAATTGTTTTTGTTTCAAACACGGGGTCATCGTTCGCAAAGGGGAAAGTGTAGTTTCTCAAGAGACACCAAAGAAGATACTTGTTTTTCCCAGAATTTTGATGTCAGGCTGAAGGCAACTGTTAATGTTTTGAGGCCAGCCCTACACTGCTGCTGAATGGGTTACCCTTGTAATTCAGCCAGGGTCATCCTCCTAGAGGATGGACTTCTGGAGCAGATCCCTCCAAAAGACCTGATAGGCTGTAGAAAAATTGCCAATATCCAAGGACATCCATGTGCTGTGCTAGAAGCCATATGCTGTGGTTGTCTCCATGCAACAGTTCACTGCCCCTTTATAGCCCTTTGTGCTTAAGAAACCTGTTGTCATGGGCTTCCTCTCTCAACCATCCTGAGCTTTCTGCCAAAGTTGTCCTTGTTCTTGACTCTAGGCCATGGCTTTTTGCCCATCTAGCAAACTTCTTAAACAGCTCCTGATTTTCAGGCATTTTTTTCTGCCTTGTATCCACCCTCTGGTCAAATTCTCTTAATATTCCTTAATGATGAGAAGTTCAGTTCTATGAAGGTCCAAATATAAATATTACTAGTTAGGACTGTACTTTGTTTGTTCATAATGAATGCAACCAGACCCTATAAGCCTTAGGCAATCCACAACTTGTAGTCCTAGAATTAATTTGCTATTATCTGTTAGAATAAGTCTCCAAATAGATAGCTGTCAAGTGCAAACTCCTTTTGTGGAGAGAAAAAAAAAAAAGGAAAAAAAAGAAGATCTGAATCTCTGAAACTCGTAATGTTTTACTACCAGCTGCATGAGATCTTCCAAACTTAAGTTCCCTATAATAATGCAATTTTCAGTCTACAGTGCAGACAGATGCTTTAGGAGTAATTCATCCTACTTTCTGGTTTGATTCAGTGTTTTGTAGCAGACATCATCTCTTCGTTCCCCCTCACTCCCCCAACATCCCTCTGGAGCTTATCGTTTGCATGTTTTCACACTCCTCCAGCTACTGATCACTTTAAAGGGGGTAGTGCAGGGTGCCATCCCTCCCCCTCAGTCCTACCTACAAGAACTACACCCTGAGATGCAAAGATTTCACTCACATGAATCACCCTGTTAACGCTCTGTGATGACAGTTACATCAGACCTCCTCTCATCAACGAGAATTTCCAAGTCCTTTTGCACAGTAACTATCCAGCTAGTATTAACGCATGAACTATTCAATTTCTTCCCTTCCCAGCCAGCTCCAGCACTGTTCAATACAAATGTAACTTCCTGAGACTGAACTACATTTTCCTTCCTAGTATCCTTCATCTTTCACGCCTTCCTAGTTGCTTCCCTGATTTGTCTATCCCTTTCCCCTTTCTTGCTATATTTTCTTGTCCGGGGGGAAAGTAGCACTGCAGCCCTGAGGCATGATAGCTGCTGTGGGAGAGCAGCTCTATAGCTGGCGGGGAAGATTTGCCCATGTCCCCACTTGCAGGTTTTGGGAGGTTACCCGACAGCAAAGCTAGTGAATACTCTGTTCATCAGCGCAGGGCAAAGCTAATAGCTGTGCTTTCCTGCTGAGGCTGAATGTTGTGCATGGCACACGCGGTATGCTGGGCTACTCCACTGAGAGTAAAGCTGTGAGGGTGCAGTGTGGTTTTCTGTATCCTCAGGAGAGGCTCGGGTCCCAGAGGTCAGACTCTTCCTTTCGTTAGGCAGTGCATGGGAAGAAAAGGAATGTATATCTCAGTCGGCTGCAGCAGCTCATCCATCGTGCCCCGGGACCCCAAGTCCTGCTCTGCCACTCCAGGCTGTCAGCAGCTCGCTCCAAGGCCACCGACACCAGCTCTCTGCTCTACTTCCAGTCTTTGTAGTTTCTGCTCAGGAGCCCATGGGAGAATTAATGCCATTCCTAATACAGCACTGCCCAGGGCTAAGCAGCCTCTTGCAACATGATGCAAAATTATCAGTTTGCAAATATACATTCAACTATAAACAGCTTGTGGTTAGAGGAGTCCCCTGAGAAACTGTGGAAAGTGTGTAATGCCTTACATCCTGCATAAGCAGGCAATGGGGGAGCTTGTAGGGAGCCTCAAGGCAGCTGTGTAGAGAGGGATCAGGGACTAATGAGAAAGGAAAGATAGTGGGACAGACCTGTGGGGAAGACCATGGGATTCAGTCCACCAGCTCCCTTTTGGGAGAAAAGGGCTTTCCTTTCCTCCCCTCCTTGCCACCTCTGCTGCTCCCTGCCCAAAAGAGAGCAGAAAAGCTGCCTCCTCAGCAGAGGCACATTGAACCTATGGCAATTAAATCTTCCAGTTGGTGGATCCCAAAGGGTGAGTGACATTTAGCCTGAGCAGCATAAGCAGAGTAAGAATAAACATGGCAGACAACAACTCGGTGTCTCTACACACAGCTTCTGTGCTGCTGGGGTAAACGCAGTCTATTTGGCTTCCTAGGAATCTGAGTCCTTCTGAGATCCCCAGAAAATGGTGTTTTGGAGGTTCCTGGGTAGGCTATTGTGCCCTCAAAAAGGCAATTCTTCAAAGTGATACCCATATCTGTGTCCTTGGTCATCTATATATTGGCTTTCAGTAGCTGGTACTCTATAGATAGGGTATGACCAAGACACAGCTAGTGGCTGAGGGACTTTACTGTTTGAGCTGCAGTGGTGGCAGCACAGACTCTCAGATTGAATTTGACACTTTGGATCCTCAATACGGTCTATTATATTCACAGAAACTTCCTTGAACTATTCAGTGGTATTTTAAAGTTTAGTTTAAAGGTTTATTTTAGATTCACATTGGAAATATTTCAGCATGCAGGAAAAAGAAATTCAGAATTCATTCATTTTTTCTGTCCTGGCTGTAAGTCAGCTCTTCCGCAGTGGGATTTTCAGAGCCTTATTATATTTCCCTCCCCTCTTCTTTGTGGTCATTTGACTGAAGCAGCTCCTCAACTTCACATTTACATTTTTCACTTCTCTAAATAGAGCTCCATTTGCCTTTAATTACCTTCACGGAAACACTGGAGTCTTCTGTGAATGTACACAAGCAATGGTATCTAGTAACCTCTCAGAAATCTCCAAGAGAAATGAGCAGAGAGGCCAATTTGGAAAATCCAGACTGGATTTAAGGCCATGATGGATGAATGCACTAGAGTTGGCAGTGTAGTAAATCCTCCAGCCTACCATCAAATTGTTTTGTATCCTATGATGGTTTTAGTTTCTGACATTCTGGGTGACCAGAAGCTTATTATGAAAAGAAGATATCTTCATTTGGTGTAGGTGTCAATACTTCTTGAAAGATTCCCAGTGAAGCAAATGAAGTCCCTAGCCTTCTCTACAGGCAGTTTTGTTTATTCAGCTGTTGTTTTCTGTGGTCTCTTACTTGAAAGAGCTGAGAAGACTTCAGCAGTTAATGTCTCCTAAGATTTCTGAATGGATGAAAGCATGGCTTTGTATCAATAGAGACAGAGCTGGGATTCCTGGACTCTACTGCTTCCTGATGGAGGTGAAGCACAGGGGTCGAAGAGGGAATCAACATTACGCTTTATTTTTACATCTGACAACAGTCTGGATCTGTTGATCCAACTGATTTTGTAGCTGGTCACCCTCCCTTTCTGGGCATCAGATAATGGCAATAAAGACACTTCAGAGGACATGTTAA
Source organism: Gymnogyps californianus (assembly GCF_018139145.2). NCBI lineage: Eukaryota > Metazoa > Chordata > Aves > Accipitriformes > Cathartidae > Gymnogyps > Gymnogyps californianus. Next base: position 166,595,297 of record NC_059471.1, on the reverse strand, counting down.
TTAGCACCTTCTCATCTTCCAGCAAAGCAACCTCTTATGACTTCTGCTTTGGATGCCGAATTCTGCCCCACATCTTCATGAGATGCAGCAGCTCTCAGGACAGTCCACGTAAGCATTTGGATTTCAGATCACTTTCAGAAGTTGGCTGTAACAAGCTACTCTCAGACTTAAGTGTGGAGCTGTTTGTTACCACCCTGCTGCAGGACTAAAGCTTTAAATAATGAATATACAACACATATCCTTGGGTATATGCAAAACAAATACAGAAAATATCTGACATTTTCACGGTAATAGGACGTATGTGAATACCACTCCACAATAAGATGACTGCTGCTGGTTAAAACATGCATTTTTTCCCATAATATTATCCTAGTGTTTGATAATTCATTTTAAGAGAAAAATATGTCAAGTGAATTTGGATATGTTGGAAATTTGCATTTGAGCACCATTCTACATAAAAGTCCTTCCAAAGCCCTTGAATATAAATGAATCTAAGTTATTTCCATAACACGTTGAACCATTATGCCAATGAATGAAAAGCTCCTCCTAATGCTGTCAATTTATGTTCCAGATTGTGTACCAGGAGAGTAATCATACTGCAAAAGTTTCTGAGGCAGGAATACTCACATACACAGTGCTGTATGTTAGCCTAGTTTAAAATGGATTTTACTTATTCTTGTGCTGATAAAACTGCACCCCACTGTAAATATTTCTGCAGTGATGAAGAATTTCTGTTAACCACTTTATGATCAGTCATATAAGATTCGGAAGAGAGACTATTTCTGATTTTTCCCGTCCAAAACAGTAATCCTATCAGGCTTATCAGTAAATATTCTGAACATTTTTTTCAGAAATTACCTGTGACACCTGCAGTATGTTCTCACATATAAGGAGCAATAACATTGTCACTAGAAGCAACTTATTAATAGTGCTTCATGTAATGCAGTTATATTTATTACAATTTTGTGATACGCTCCTATCCATTAGTCTAAAACTAAAATCAGGAAAGCTATTTAAAATATATCTCTAGCTGAAATCATCTGTGTCCTAAATTATTAAATGCAGTTTTCTGAATAACAATGCTAAATTCAAGCTTGTTTTATAGCCTCTGGGGCTATTCTGTCAGAAGTTCAGCTCTGGTAAATCAGCATAGCTTACCTGTAGGTCCCAGGGATGAAGAAAATATAGGGAACTTTGTTTAAGTCTGCCAGCACAAGACCAAATATACTATCTTGTCCTGCAACCTCAGCTCTGCTATACAGCTTAAGAAGCTGGGATTAGGACTTTGTGAGTGTTAGGAGACTTGGGGAAATGGCAACTTTCTAAATGTTTATTGATTAGTTCACTTTAACCTTCCTTCCTGCAGATTCTGTTTAAGTTCCCGATAAATTTCTTTTCTCCATTAAATTTGGTTCTCTGCTGAGACATCATTTCTCTTAGGAGATTTATTTCACTTATTTGACTGTCATTTACTTTGTTGTTCATTCACTTTATTACACTGTTTTCCAATTTTTTCTATTACCACTAAGTCTGCAAAGCCTACTACTCCAAACCCATCTTCAAAGACTCATTCCTGAGGCACATGAGAAATCCTATCCTCTGGGAAGTCATTCAACCAGGACACTGAGAGCCACTCCTAACTTACCACTTGAACAAGATGTGATAAACTCTTCCACCAAGTGGCTAAGGAAATGGTTACCTCCACTTTGAGGGATCTGGTAGCATGGTCCAGGTTAAACATCTACCATTTACCCATTTTTCATAGTTACCGTAACAGGTGAGGTTGCTAACTTTTTAAATAATCACTGCTGGGAGCCCAAGAGGACTTCTTGGGCAAAGTGAGGAGGGTGAGAGGCTGAGGGCTAATGAATCCAGCAAGGATTCTGCAACAGAGCTTTCCCATACCAGTTTTGGAGGCAGCTGCCCATCAGCCAAAAGGCCAGTTCTTGTCTCTCACTTCTGGATGTAGGGTCAGCTGTCTCAGCAATGCTGCCCTCAGGGTTTGACCATGATTCCACTCTTCGCTGCAAGAGTACAAGTGGGAGGCCCTGTTCACTCTCTTCCATCACCATTCTCCAGTTCCTGCCTGACCAGGAAGATGCCCATCCCCAAATCTCTCCTCTTTTCCCTTTAGGACAATGCCAAGGAATCAAGACTACAATCAGCCTGTCTTCCCAAAGGGGATATGAGGAAACTCAGTTCTACTGTCACAATAAAGCCTCCAGTAGTCAATATTTTACCAAGAAGAGTCTTCTCCTTCAGTCTCAACAATCTTCTTATTTATCTTTGTATACATAAATCTTTTGGCATGAATCAATTTGTATGGAAACTATCTTCCGTGGGCCAGATGGCCTTTGTGTGTATTTTAGCACTACTGCCAACAATCTGGGGAACTGGACAGAAATGAAACTCCTTTTCACAACTCCTATCAGTGCATTTTAATGATGTAAGGCTTCTAAAAAACTTCTATGATCAGATGGAACAAGGTTGGTCGGAGTTTTCCGAAGAAAAAAAGAGCATATTCATGAAGAGGAGGAAGGTACATGACACCCAGACTGTGCACCATCTATCATTGCTTCTGGTACGCTTTCAGAAAGGAAATTGAAAATGGGCTTACTTTTGCATAAAGATTTTTCAGCCAGCATTACGCATTAGTCCCCAGGCTAGATCGTCACAAAAAAACCCTGACTATCAAGTGTTATAAATGTCTTAAATCAGGATAAAAATATCTTGAAAAATATTTGGTTTTCCTAAACTTTAATATGTCTGAAAGGGGCAGGTAGCAATTCTGATGGGTGCAGAAAAAAATGGTGAAATCAGAGAACAAAAGTGAACTAAAGCCCTGACTACCTGAAAAAAACCCAAACAACCTTATAGTACCCCAAGGTCTGATTTGTTAAAACCATTTCAGTTTAATGCTAAATTATCTAGATTTTAAAAAGGCAAGACAAATAAGATTGGTCAAGAATAACAGGAAGAATATGTTTGTTTAGGATATTAATGTAGACATTTCCTGCAATTCAGCAATTTGTGAGCAACAAAATGGGTCCCATTTGCATTGAGCTTCTGACCTGCAATATAGCTATAAAGATACCTTTGAGATTTGTCTGTTCTCCTGGAGCTAATCTGCTGGCTTGATTCCTGAAGTTTGTTGAGGAACATGATATGTATTGCATGATAAACACCACATAGAGGGTTTCCTGAGAAAGCTCTGTCTCAAAAATAAAATAGCGACATTTTCAATGCCAAGGATTACCAACAGGTGGAAAATAATAAGTTAAGATATCACTCTGTTGGGATTTCTTTAATGCCTTTAATCCAGCAATGAAAATTCAGAACAGATGTGTATAGTTGGGTAAAAAAGGAGAAGCCTGATTCTTTAGCAAAAAATCTAAGTGAATCCTTTCCACATGCCATTCTTCTTGAAGAATGTTTAATATCCATTTACTTGATGTGCACAGAAATCCTAAAGTACCTGGGGGGGGCAAGGTTCTTATTTCTAACCTGATTGGAATTGGAATTACAAGGAATGCTATGAGAGAGCTTGTACTCAGGAGATCTGTGGACTGATGTCTTAACTGAAGAGGTCCAGAAAAGAGAATTAGAATTAGCCATAGACCTTCTGAACACCTGGCCAAATCAACCTCCAAAGCTTTGGAGATTTGTCTATTCCTATTTAAATATGACAAGACCTGCAATGGAAAGACATTTCACACCAAGCATTCTGAAGTCTGTCCAGTGTGGAGAGGCCCTCAAACCCCTGCACTTCACCCATTCTTAGTCTGGACTAAAGGACTTCAGATTGCAGGGTGGCTGCCTGGTTCCACCAAAACTGGTGGCACAGCTCTCACTGACTTCTGTGGAGCCAGAATTTCAGACTAGGGATCTCTATCACCATTTATGCACAGCATACTGCTGCTTACTCACATTTACACACATACACACATGCACACACAAATGCACACACGCACACACGACTGCACTGACTTTGTACAAAGCCATACTACAGATGGGAACATTACTGGCCAGAGAGAAAAATCCTTGGGTTTCTAAGGCAGCAAATTTCCTGAAGTCCAGCAAAAACAAAATATTGGCATCCTGAAACTGTTGCTTTTGATTTGTGTTTTAGCCAAAGCTAGGAGCTGCCTTGTTTTCTGGTTAGCTTTTAAAATGGGAAGCTTGAAGGGCAACAGTACCTCTGCATAAGAACCCAGGGCAGAGCTTGTCACAGTATGGATGGGAGTCCTTCTGCCCTGCAACTATTTCCCACATCAGCCGGTGCTCTGACTTCAGAGATCAGCCCCATTAGCATGCATACCACCTGTACACGTTTTATTTGTAAAAGTAATATAGAAGCAGAAAATGCATAGGTTCTCTGCTTGGGGAAAGAAGAGGGTGTGCTGTTCAATGCATTCAAATTAGACTGCCTTTATGGACAGAAGTCCTGCTTGTGTGATAAAAGGCAGGGCATTTATCTATGTTCCTCTTTCCTATTGCTATTCAATCCTTTATGAAACTCAGCCTGAAAACATCTGCTGAAACTTTCTTCCTCTTACAATTTACCTGTTATAAATATAAAGGACTTTGGTAGAGCTAAACCATTTTCTTTTTTCATTGTTAATACTGACTTTGCTTTCCAATTGCTGAAATCTGTCTGCAGCTCACTGCTTTCCTTTCTGAACATGTAGTTCCAAGACCTCCTTTTTTAACCAAAGAAGATTCACCTGGGGACTGTCTCCTAGGAGACTTAGATGAAGATTTAAGCAGAACATCACATTTTAATCAGATTTGTGCACTTCGCATACAAATAAATTGTCATGTAACAATGAAGGTCTTTCTATTAATAAGAAAATGTATTAATGTTAAAATGGAAAATACTAGCACAAGAGGCTGGCAGACATTTAGATCTTATTAAAAATTAAAGCAATCAACAAGTTCACAGTTATTCCAGAGTGGGAATCTGATTTAAATAGAGTTTTGATCTAATGCGACACCACTAACGTCATTATCTGCAAAATAAGCGAATGTGTAGTATCTATGTTATAAGACAGTCCTGTATGCAACACTTTGGCCAGGTAAATAGAAAATGAACTAGTTGAACTAAACCTAAAATTCCTGTTTATTTAGTGGTTTTATTGCATTTGCCGTGTTTTATTTCATTTTACATTTGGCAAAAATTTCTGTTAGTTAAGTACAAAGACCCTGCTGATGGAAAAAATATTGAAATAGCATATATCTGTGAAAAGGGTTTTAAAAGATGCTAGAGTTTTTGTTAGTATGAGGGTAATGAAGTTGCCATTACAGCTTTTTTACCTGTTTTTTTATGATCTGTTTGTAGCTACAATTGGATTAAAAAGGGATTTTGCTTTGAACTGCCTGTTTTCTCTCTGCAAAATTGGCTCCCTATGCCTGCTGCAGTTTGAAACAAAACCTCTTCTGAACAGGAATTCCAAATCTTCCAAATCACATTAGGAAGGAAGAACTTGGTATCAAAAGGCCAAGCTGCCACTATTTCTTCCTGATGACTCTCATTTAACAGCCATTAAAATGCAAATAGAACTATGATTTTCAGATCACAAAATTAACATTAACAGCTGGAATGATTGATTAAAGGTCATGGCAACTGTATAACTTAATTTCTTATATAATTGTGTTCAGTTTTCTGCAGATTGTTTGGATTTGTGAATTAATTTTAGCTGTTGCTGAACACTGACAGGTGCATTTAGTGGTCTCTCATTTTTGTTAATATCTTCCTGTGTGAATGATTCCCTTCTTTCCAGGAACCAGAAGAGTACCCAGAGGGGACACTCCAGAATTACTATCTTCAACTAACAGGTTTTGCAGCATATTAGCAGATCTCTCAGAAGTTTTTTATTGACCCAGACAAGACCAAAATGACAATTCATGTGTAGCTAACAAGTTACTCCTCCAGGAGCTTTCTCATGCATGTGTTTACAAAACAGAATAAAAATGGCACATAAGTTCCCAAGAGGCTTTGAGCTAACAGCTCAGATCCTATCTGAGCAGACCATCTTAGATCTGGCTTGCTTTAATGGATGAAATAAGCTACAGGTAGACCAACTTTCATATTACTTTTGAGTCAAGGCATAGATAGGATGAGAAAGGAAAGATTTCAGGCAGCACCTGCCTGTACTGTTCCTTAGATGTGCAGAAATGAAAGCTGTAATTCTTATTCTACAGCAAGAGTCGGAGTCATTTTTCAAAAGCTCTCAGAGCAAGATCTGCAAATACTCACCACCTACAAATGCAGCCAAAATTTCAGAAGAATTCAGCCCAAGAGTTTGAGCTTTTTTGAAATCTACCTGCTTATTTCAGTGCTCGACTGGAAGCACATCTAAAAACCAGCTCCCAGTGACAGGTGCTAAGCATTTCTGAAAATGACGCTAGCGAATACGACTTGAGGCCAGAGAGAGTTTAAGCTAGCATAACTTGTACCTGATCTCACTCCCACACCCCAGCAAGAACATGACATCAGCTCCAACGCCCACACCTCTTCCCACTGAGAGCTCCATTCACCGTCTTTGGTTGCTCATTCCAGAGTCTGCCTGCTAAGACACGCAGTTGTTGTGTCTATTGGGAGCCAGATGAGATTACCAAAATATTTCAGCATTTGAAAAGATCAAGGGAGGGTGTCAGTCTGAAATCAGGGTAAGACAAAGTGGCGCAGAGATAAAACATGGCATATTTTAATTTTTACTTCCCTTGGTACTGCTGGGGACAGACCTCTTTCAGGACCACTGAGACATTCTTGCCAGACAAACTCCTTTTTGCAAAAATGCAAGGCAGTGCTGATGTGCCCGCTCCCTTCCTGGGGCAAAGAGTAGCTTCTGAGGCTTCTGCTCTTTTTACTGAAGTTTGCTATAGAGGATTGGAGAAGGTTTATGGAGCGCAGGGGAGGCAAAGAGCCCAGGCTGTGTGTGCCTGCGGGTGACTTGGGATCCTGTACTGAGCTTTTGAGTACTACGTTTTCCTGACAAACTCCCTCTCACACCCTTTCCTTTCAGAAGGAGAAAAAGCAGATCTAGAACATGTGCATCAGGGCAGGGAGTGTTGTAACAGCTAAGCAATGCCCCACAGGGGGGAAGATGCTGGATAGTTTTTATTTTTGTAGGCTTCCGCAGCCCTTCAAGTATGAAGGTTTAGCTGTAAAAATACAAGCCACTTCAGCAATGCCCAAAGGTCTAATTGTTGTTAAAATCAGGAAACGGAGAGCCTGAAATTACCCTGTTCAGGCAAATGAGAGCAAACAGGAATTAGAACGGTTAGTTTTCCACAGGCAGACAAAAGGACTGAAATGAAATTAGCCTTTAAAGTTTTGTCATAGATGGCAGGATAATGAGTCCTTTTCTGTTTAAATGAACTGAGTGTTCTCACAGCAAAAGTCTCATCTCAAAGCCACATCACTGCTCTTGTAGTCATTATTCTCTGCTACCCACCTTCTGAGATGGCTCATACATGAGGGAGAACAGAGTATCTTGACACGTATGAGAAGGGGATTTTACCTTGTGGGTTTACAACTAGCACTTGTAAAAACCTGAACTTTTGCCCTTGAAATTCTTTGTTTGTCAGTCAAATACAGATTGCATGAGGAGCATGACAAAAGCAGTCCCGTAGCCATTGTCCACATAGCATTATCCCAGTACAGAGGGACTATCTCTAGTGAGGAGAAGGTAATTATTTTCAGGCGCACTAAGTCTTGATTTCTGTAGTAAAACTGCCAAAGGGGGGCATCAATATAGGTTATAATGGACTTGACTGCTCCCACGTATGCTATTCAACAGCTGTCAGATGGGATCCTTTTGGGTTATACAACATTATCATGGATAAACCAGCCTCTCTTCATGTGAAATTCAAATAAATCAGCCACATTTTTCAGGAGTTCATTAACATATAGAGAATTCCACCTTTTTAAAAAATTAAATGTTATTGTCGTACATACTTTTCATTATGTAGCTGTCAGAGAATGTTAGTAAAGTAACACAGTGGCTTTAGATCACATCAATGTAGCTTTATAGATCTATCTCACATTATACCTTTTTTAATATATAAAAAATATAAATTTTAAATTAAATTTTTAATTCATTTTTAAAATATCAATTATTAATATATAGGGAGAATTGATCTGTATAAAAATAGCTTTGAATTTTTACAGTACTGCAGTTAGTGGACAAAAGGACATGTACTTTTGCCTGCATGAAAATACTTGGCAAAAACACACTTGTGAAAAATGTGCTTACTGGCTCAAGAATATTTTGTGTGTAGCAAACAAAAGACAGAGAGAGCATCTAAAAATATGCCTGAAAAGAGATGGTGCAGGAACACAGAAAAACTTAAAGAAAACTGTCCTTTCAGGACATGAGATCAGTACTGGATAACACAGAATTTTCTCTAAGTGCAGAGCAATGCTTTGCCGAATATCAGTACGATTGTAAAATACAGTTTTAAGAATCATCCCAATTCAATGAAAATGTCCTTTTGGCTTAATCTGTCTGAGTAAATGATTCCTCATTTGCAAAAATGGTAAGGCTAAAATTATGCAAAAAGGTGCAGTTATATATATATATTTGAACAACCGGAAGGATTAATTAGCTGTTAGTAGAGCACCCCTGTGGAGCCAGAAATATGGATGATTCAGGCTCAGAAAGGGAAGGTTTTAATATCCTAATATGAAATCCAATAACCTTTTGATATGCATGTTGACAATGCTCCTTTTTCTTCAGTCACAATTTTGCTAAGTTGTACTAGTACTGAGCCCTTGGCAAAAATGTTTCCTTCATTATGTAAGTGATAAGTAGTCATATTATTATTCATTGAGATTCCCTGAATGGTTTTATTTTTGCAAGCAGCTGCTTGCTTTGAAATATGCTTCTCCCTTTGTTTTGCCAATATATTCAGTACCTGTGGGTTTTCTGTGATTGTGGGGGAAAGTTTTCATATGGCAGGCATTTGGGCGGTTTGGATGTTTTATTGCTTTTCTTTGGTACTCTTACATATTTCATCTATAATCCTGCAATATCTCTCTTTCTAATTGAATCTATAAGTTGGAAGTTTAAGTGCACTTATAGTACACTTTATACATATCATCTTCTTGCTACTACTTGCTTTCAATTAAGATAAAAAGCCCATATTTTTGTGTTGTTGGTATTGGTTCATATTTCTGGAATTGTTCATATTTTCATTTAAGGTTTTGACACTCTTCCGAAACACTAACTGAAGCCTCACAACCATTCCAGAAAGAAACGAAGGCTATAAAGTAGAAATAACTTGCCCAAATTTACAGACAAAGTGAGGATCAGACTTGAGATTAGATGCTGTGGTTTCAATCCCACCCCACTGAAGCCTGCAGATGATCTGCCATTGATTTCCTTTGGCTTTTGACCAGGCTCTGTATCATCTGTCTCTTCTCACTCTGATTTCATACAGTTCATTACTGTAATCTTGCTAGGGGTTATGAACTTCACTCTTTTCTAACATTGCAGTTCGTGCATGCCTGTGTTATGAGAGTCTTCAACTACTAGTTAAAAAAAAAAAAAAAAAAAAATTAACAGATCCTTGCATGGATCGAAACAACCCTGGCTTAAATGGAGGGTACTGCAACCACATCAGGTAATGTAGGAGTATGCATTTTGCTAGCCACTGCTAGTGAAGGCTGTTGAAGCTTTCTTTGACTTTGCTGGTAATTCTGAGGATGATCCCGCCTCTGAGTGCCAAACTATTCTTGCAAGTGGAGAAGATATATACAATTTTTCCCTTGTTATTATTTGACTATTGATTTCTTGAATGTATGCATTATTTCAAACACTATATTGCGTAATTCCTCAAAAATAATTCCCTGTCTGCAGTTTATGCTTGAGTAATCCATAGAAGCGATTCACTGTTTGAAATGTCATGTTCTAACTCTTCGGATTGAGCACATAGTTTTCTTGGCATGTTTTTATGCCCCGATTACGTATTATAACTTTTAGACTAGTATTTCTACTTTAAAAGCTCACATTTTTTAAATCCAGTAGTTTTTTTACTTATGAATTTATTAGTCAGTTTATGAAAATTGACTTAAAATATGAGCTTTCAATAAGCAATCTTGCCAGAAAGTTCAGTGGCCGAAGTTTCAATTTTGAATGATTATTCCGTCTGGAAGATTTTAAACAGAGTCTAAAGGGTTGAATAGTAAGGTTGTTAATATACACAGAAAACTTTTAGGGATATTTACCCAACCCTCTTAGCTATATAAAGTACCAAACCCACTATTAGAGATGATAGATTTCCATGCTGGCTCTAAGAGAGAGGACATTTTTTTGCAGCAGATCCCTCTGCACAATGAATTATAGAAGTGTATCAGAAATATAACTGAATCTTTTGACATCACAGAAACGTGATCAGTGTGATTTGATTCCTCTCTTCTGTCTAAAATAAAGCATTTGTAGAAGTTAGAGAAACTAAAAGCTTTATGCAGCCCTATCTTGGGGAAAACATAGTGGTAACATTAAATTAATTTTTTCATAGTGGGTCTTATAATTGGGAAAAGAGTGCATTTGTGTGAGAGAGAGACGGGAGACAGGTAGAAAAGAGGGAAATTCTGCAAACATTTGCTCCAAAGCCAGTAAGCCCCCTGTGTTTTATGCTTATTTGTAACTTCTTTGAAGTTCAGACTATCGCTTAGTTGTATGCTTTCACTGTATTTTGAACACCGAAAGAATATTAAGTAATACTGTCACACAACCAGTTATTATTAACAATAATAACAAGCAAACCCAAATTTGATTCATATGATTTGCCAATCTGACATCTTTGCTGTCAGTAAATATTCATGCAGTCAAGCTTCACTTCCACTGATGTTCAAAACATTGATTTTCACCTTTGAATTCTGAGATATTCAGGAAACAAACAAAAACCCCATATTTAAGTTTGTTATAATTTTCATTGACATAGTTGATTACCTAAGTCACTCAATCAGAGAGCAGAAACAATGCATGCGACTTACATAATTAACACCAGGCTGGAAGGTAGTAAATGTTTGTGACACCTCTTTGTGAGCTAGTCCAACACAGAAAAGATTTTGGAAAGAAATTCTTAACTATTAGAAACATATAAGAAGTAGACCCCATTTCCTCCCTTTCGTTCACTGGTCTTTCTCTGGATTAACAGAAATGCTGGTAGAGCTAGCCATGAAGTAGTCAATCACCCTTCTAATTTGCTTCAGATTTTTAAAACAACAGGGTTTCTCCATGTTGCTTAATAAAGACTGAGCTCCCAAAGGACCCTGTGTCTCAACCTTGCAATTGGCAGGGGCTAGGAGCCACTAAAGCTGTTTGAAAAGAGGCAGCTGCCGGCATCACATAACCTGCCATGACCAGCTGGTCCCATTATGCAAACAAGAGTGTCCCTTGGCAAAGCAATCCAACAGGCTCCAGAGTGTATGGCTGTATTTCAGCTGGTAGCTTTGAATGGAAAAAAAAAAAAGGTGCTGAAAGGAAAAGGTGCTGTGTCTAAGTAGTTTTCACCTATCCTCTCTCCAGTGTTGGTGGGTGAATGTCATTCCAACCATTTGCTGGAAAAGAGAGCTATTAATTACAGGCATCAGAGGGTTGTCCTGTAAAGCCAGCATGGACCACATGCTGGTCTGAGGAGTGAACCGTCTTTGGAGCGCCTTAGCTGTGACTATAGTCACACCGATCTGTTAATTTTCTCACAAGAAATACCTTAAAACCATTTCTCTCTCCTGTGAGGCTCTTACAGAACTGCTAACAAGAAGTGCAAATGTGTGATGATCAACCTTCCCCAGACCCACCAAACTCCAGACAAGCTGATATAAAGGCAACATTTTAGTGGGACAATAAGACACCCACTGATCCCCCTTCTCAGTTTCCAGCATACAAATTAAGCAAATACTGAAAGTAATGGTGGCAATAAACAGTGTAGTTTGAATGGAAAACTCAGAAATATAGGAAAAGGAAAAGCAAGATGTAGTAGAAGTCTGGACTCACTGAACAAGATTGTCTTTTTCCTGCCTAGAATAATCTCATTTTTTAAATGATATTTTAAAATTATATTTCCCTAACAATCCCATAACTCCACAAGTACGATTACCAGAGCTGCCCTAGAGAGTTATCCAGGCAATGCCCAGTGGCTTCAACAGACCTGTTGGCAAATCCATCATCAGCATAATTTTGTACAAAAAGATTGAATTGCTATCAAGAACCAAGATGCAAATTCCTTACACAGAGTAGGACTAATGAGCAGAAGCTTTTGCCTCTCAATGCTTTGCCTCAGACCACTCCTCAGGCAGGCTAATGCTGGTAATGCAAAAGAAAACTTGTTTTAGCATTTCAATGTTATCAACATGCATTTTTACCTCTCACTGTCCTGATCAGTGAAGGCATTTTGTTTGTTTATGCAGCATGACAGGCATGTGGCACCTCACAGAAAAGAAAAATAGAATCAAAAGATCGAGATTCCTGCTGATGGAGCTTTCAGGAACCACTGGAGCACTATCCTCTGGCTCTTCCAGGGCGTCGGTTCAAATTCTGTTGCCACTTAAGCATCCAAAACCAGGCTGTGATTGTGTACACTGAGTATGTCTAACACTAGGTTCTCCAAAGAGTGGAGAACCTTTTAAGAAAAAAAAATTACTGACTATTCTGTTATGAAAATAACCAGGCGTATTATAATAAACACATTTCTTGGACATGATATAGTATTTTTCCTTTCCTTCATATGAGAAATAGCTCCTCAGATCCAAAATAAAGCCTTCCTAAATATATTAACCTCTTTGCTTGTTCTTTCTTCTCTTATCATCATTTATAAGTCATAATGTAACAGATGCTGTTCCCTGTAGCTCCAGACTGAAAGATGTTTTTCACTTTCGCAACAGTTTTTTAGATTCTGAAATTGCTGAAGCTGGTGATTTTAAACCTCCTACTTACTTTCAAAGTTGCTGAGGCTGCAGAATCAATCTCTGCAATAGTTACCTTCTTCAAGTCTCTCCCATGTATCAGTAAAACAGGTATAGAGTCTTCTTTTTATTCTGTTGAGTCTGGAATTAAGGTGGAAATTAGGCTTTTTTTATAGATTTACAGCTAAAGGTTTTTTCAAGATGTTGTCAAACAAAGCTAAGAAACAGTACAATTCCACGGGGTGTTTAAGAGAAACCATTTATTCGATTAAAATTTAAGGGATTGTTTTAAAAAATATGAACTGCTAAGTGGTATCACAGCTAGAGATCACGCCACTGCTGGAGATACACTATAGCAAAATAAGATAGCAACCAGAAATCTTGTTTACTTTTAAAACTGGACGCGAATCCAAAATCACAGGTATAAGCAGGAGAGCGGCAGTGAGAGAGGGGACACAACTATTTAGCGTTTGATTCTCTGACACTTTAGAGAGAAACTGCTTGAGCCACCTTCTCTTTATAAACCTGACAGAGGTTCTCTGCCAAAAAAACCTTTCTGTAGGTCCATTTTGCAAAATTGTGTGTGGACCAAAATAATGAAAGCAGGAAACAGCAAAATAAAGCAGAGTTTAATGGAGACTGTTGCCAGGATGTGAAAAGAAATGGATGAAAACATTTTGCTAGGAAATGAAGGTGCATAAAATAGCTGTGAAGGCTTTTGTTTCCTAGTAAAACACACAGTTGCTGCTGACAAAATAACAAAATCCAAAAATATTCCATTTCAGCCTTCAAGACATTTGGTCTTTGGCTTACAAAACCCCAAACCATCCTCTCCATTTTAAAAGTTTTCTAAGGAATCCTTCTCTTTTTTCTTTCCCATGGGTGGAAAAAAACTTCTGTCAAGGCATAAAATATTTGCTATTTCCCACGTTTAATTTGCAGTGCAACTAAGTAAACAAAAAGCCAGCTTCCTTGTGAACACTTTCAAGCTTCTGGCTCTCTCTGCCTCCTGTTCTTCATGCAGGAGGACTGGCCTCACGGGATTTCCTGGGAAATTTGCCTCTGACCTCAGTGGGCACAAGGTTTCACATTCCACCTCTTTTGCTCCTCTGTTCACAAGGATTTTTGTCCTCCCAATCTCCTTGCAAGGTGGTCTTCTTGATCCTCTCACAGCTGTCTGTCCTGGTTTCAGCTGGGATAGAGTTAATTTTCTTCCTAGTAGCTGGTGTTATGTTTTGGATTTAGTAGGAGAATAATGTTGATAACACACTGATGTTTTTAGTTGGTGCTAAGTAGTGTTTATACTAAGTCAAGGATTTTTCAGCTTCTCATGGCCAGCCAGCAAGAAGGCTGGAGGGGCACAAGAAGTTGGGATGGGACACAGCCAGGACAGCTGACCCAAACTGGCCAAAGGGATATTCCATACCATATGACGTCATGCCCAGTATATAAACTGGGGGGAGTTGGCCAGGAGGGGCAGATCGCTGCTCGGGAACTGACTGGGCATTAGTCAGTGACTGGTGAGCACTTGCATTGTGCATCACTTGTTTTGTATAGTCTAATTCTTTTAGTATTATTATTGTCATTTCATTATTATTATTATCATTATCATTATTTTTCCTTCCTTTCTGTCCTATTAAACTGTCTTTATCTCAACCCACGAGGTTTTTTTTTTCGATTCTCTCCCCCATCCCACTGTGGGGGGGGAGTGAACGAGCAGCTGTGTGGTGCTTAGCTGCCGGCTGGGGTTAAACCACGACACTGTCACAAGGCAGGGAAGGGATGTATTTCTGACATGCCCTCATTGCCCACAGCCTCCCTTTCTGGTCAAAGAGAACAAAAGCTGCAGAAACACTTGTCTGTCTGCATCAGTTTGACACTGAGTGGTGGATGGGACAGAGTGCCTTGTGGTGGGTGGCATCACGCATGGGATGAAGGTGTGGGGCAGGCCAGGGGGGCCAGCGGAGGAGCCACTGCTGCCCAGCTTCGAAGGACCATATAGGTCTGGAGTCCTGCTGACACCTTCCAGCCCTTGCTCAGCCTCAAAGCAAGGGGGCTGGGCTGGCATTTGCTAGTGACACTTCCCTTCAGTCGGCTCTTCCATTAAAAGGTCTTTGTAGAAGATACTGGTGTCAACATCCTTGACACCCAGATGTGTCACACTTTCAGGAGAGAAGCATCATTTTTCTAAAGCAGCCTGGAGGGGAAACACCAGTCCTGCATTAAAGAGGATAACTGTCTTCTAATCTCAATCTTTGTGCAGAGCTGATGAGCCAACAGCTGATGAAGCAAAGGAAGACATTTGTCTAAAAGGTCAATCGTTCCCTGATTATCACATTTCTTGAAGCTTCCCTCAAAGCCTCATGCATGGAGTAGCTGTCAGGTCCTGGAATAGTTGAGTCTCCATGCTGGCAGTCCTTCTGTCCATCCAGCTCTACAAGCACACAGCACTAAACAGTATCCTAGGTCTTACGCGTCTTCCCATGCGGTCTTGTTCTTCCTTCTCCTTTTCCCATTATTTGATGAGCTCTTGGATTTGACAACTATTATCCCTAAACAGATGTCAGTACACAGAAAATTAACAAATCCGATGTGGAGAAAGTATCAGGATATTGTCATATTCGATAGGAAGTAAATGCAATCTCTCAAGTTACTTTGATGTCATTAATATTGGCAAGAAATGTTAATAGTAACAATTTATATGATGATTTCACTGCATTTTCAAAGCAGTCTGTCTCCCTCACATCTAGTCGACTTCATAGCACAATAGAAGTTACCACACTGAAAAATTCCAGTCTCATTTTACGTACTGTTTCACAATGTCTCTGGACCACTTCCGTGTTTGGTGATGATGTACTACAGAAGGTTTCCCTCTAAGAAATTCTGACTACTGCCTCTTAGAATATTTATACTGGGACATTAATTTCCCAAAGTTGTTTTAATTTTTGTAATTCCATAGGAAATACAGTGCTCATATACAGAAGCTTCTCATAAGTGAGCAGAAATGTTTTCCAGAGATGTTATTTTAAGTGCCCTCCTTCTTTCTGTCCTAAAGTCACCCCCAAGTTTTACTTGTGGAAGTATTGTTCTTCATTGTTCTCTGTGTTTCCTTAATTTCATTTTCTTGCTGAGAGCTGATTATGTGCGTCTGCAGGGAGCGTATTTTAGAAATGTATTCTTTGATGACAGGAGAAAATTACTAGTTTGTTTGCCTTACCACAAATAGTGGGGAAAATCTTACACTCTTTATTCAGGAGAAGTCCTGATGACTTCAGTAAGAGGTTTGCTAAAATGTAAAATTGAAGGTACTATATTTTGGAAGTCTGCCTAATCTGAGCCCACCACAACATACTGAAAGAACTCCAGTGTTGACATATAAGCTTGATGCTGAAGACTTAAACCTGCATGATTAGCTTCAAGCATATGCATAGTTAATTCAGGAACTATTCAATACTTGAAGGGATATACCAGGACAACTCTCATTGTGATCTGTACCCGTGTGTGTCAATATGCAGTCTGTCCTGATTTAAGGTCCCAAAATAAAATATTCCATTTTGATCCAGAGAGGCAAACTTTGATGTTTTTGAAAAAGAAAAAAAGTTACTTAAATCTTTTGTTATTTCAGTAGCACAGAGTATTCCCTTGTCCCTGCCAAAGAGGTCCTATCTGATTTTAGGCAGGGCATTTAGACTAAAATGTTAATAGGTGATCACTATTTGCATGTTCCGCATATACAGAATGTGTAATGTGAATTCCTGGGGCCAGATCTGCATGCATAGCTGCAGCTGTATATTAGACCTATGGCTTGACCTCACTCTTTTCAATAAAATCATACACTTAAAAAAGTCAGGCCCTGAGTATTCTGAGCAGGTTATGCAAACGGCTGTTGAGTGCTGTTGAGACTTATTCTTTCTGTATGACTGACCTACTGCATCAGCCAAGAACCTGAGCTCCTAGGCCATCAACAGATGCTTGTTCACAAAAATTCCTTTAAGATGTACCCTGTAAAACATATTTGGGCAAAGTGTTCAGGGTTTTAACAATCTGCTTTAATTGCATGAACACTTATAATTATTTTTAAAAGATTTCCCTTTTTAAATAACTGACTTAAATATATGCAAACTGATGAAAGTCCTGTCAAAAGAAATATTCACACTCAGATTACTAACACCTGAAGCAATGGTTCCTTAGAGAAATGGTGACCTTATTAATGAATTTCAGTGACACAAATGGTATCACCATGCTACTGCTAGGACTAGGTTACATCATTTTCTCAGCAAGGTCTAGGCAATGTAAGTCTAATTTATTTTCTGCCTTACTGCCTGGCCGTACCTCAGTTTTGTGTTATAACAGTTTATGTACTTTTGTGGCATGTCATCGTTCATGATCAAAAAAGGTGGAAGTGCCAAGTTTGAAATGGCTTGATCAAATACAGATTCACCTTCTGAATTTAGCTCTACACAGCAGCAAAGAAAAAGAAGTGAGGTACTTCCCAGACACAAGCTTGTGTACAGCCTGAGAGTGCCTGTCAGTATCAGAGAAGTAAAATAGAAGAGTGCTTTAATTCTCTAAGAGAGCCATTACAAAGTTAGGGAACACACTGCAAGACTAAACTGAGAACGCTTGAAAGTGGAAATGATCTTCAGGTGTAGTTCTAACCTTAGCTCTCTTCCACAGCAATACCAGGCTTTCAGTCCTCCTCTCTGTGTACCTTTTTATCTGTTACACAAAATCTGCTCGGAGCATTCTCTGTGATCTTTAGAAGTAAAGCAGAGGATTCAAAGGCTGTGCCAATATAGGAATGAGATTGGATTTTTCCTTTGTAGAGCAATTCCGAATTCTCTGAGGGCAGGTATGAAGAGCTTGTTGCTCAAAACGAGCGGCAGAGTAGAAAGTGTATCCATTCCTGGATGATGGCAGCATCAAGAAATATCTCAAGAGACAATCCTCCTCCAAAGGATTCGGTTTCCTCAGACCCAGTAAACACCATATTAAATTGGCCCAGACAGGAAGGAATGTACTGTAAACATGATTCCCACAATTACTACTGAAACCTGCACTGAAACAAGAAACAAAGATTTGTGAATAACTTCCTTTGAACAGTGATTTTCTGTTTTCTTGCCTGGCATCTGGCATACCTGTCAGGTATGTGCTGGTCAGCAATAGATAACAAGAGCAGGTGTATAGAGAGAAAGGAGGCTTTTGTGACGTGGTAAGTGAACCAAAGTAAATAATATCATCAGTGATTTTTAGTGTTTTACTTTTTCACAATAAATACTTCTAATGATCAGGATTCTTCAACTTTCTTATTTCATATGGTCTCCCAAAGTGTTACATTTTTCTTCTTAAAAGAGAAAAAAAAAAGTGGGTGGATATCCCACCTTAGTTCTCTAAGCATTCAGCATTTTCTTTTTGAGCCATGTTGGTCAGCTGCAATTTGCCAGACAAGTCACCCGATTTGTGCTGTGCTTGTTTCCTAGCTGAATCCAGGTGTGAGTGCTCCCAGTATGAATACTGACAGATGAGTGTAAAAAATTGCTTCCTGAGAATACCTGCACCTGTCACTGTGTTACTTGTCACCAGGTTTTCATTTTCTGAAAATGTTCATAAATGTTGGGTGAATTTCCACAGCAGGCAAACATAAGGAAAGAAGGGTGAATTCAGCTGGAGGAACTTCACTTCCCATTTTACCCGGTGAGCCTTTCAGCCCCAGCACATGATGTCCTCGAGGTCTTGAATTTCATAGAAAGTTTCACAGAGGAGACACTGCAAAGTGTGGCAAAAAAAGTTAAAACATATTTTAACACCCGGGTGTCCATAGACCTGAACCAAACGGATACCTTGCGTAACTTATCTGAAATGTGAACAAAACATCTCTCTCTGCTACTCATTGTGGGCCCAATATGTGAAAGAGGAATGGTCTTTACTGAGAATTTCAGAGGTGAGGCCAAGATTGAGTTTATAATGGAAAACAAGTTTTGACCTTAGCTATGCAGAGCCAGTAGCCTCTCTGTAATACAACTGTCAGTTCAATTTTTGTCAGCGATATAAACATGGAATTGAAATAAGTGTTAGACTAGGATTTGGATGAAAGTTTTAATCAGATGAGCACCTGCACTCCAAGTCTTATTAAACCGTTGAGACTGAAATTGTGTGTGAAACATTGCCATCCAGTGGCTGCTTGTACAATTTCCAACCCTACCAAAAAAACCTTTGTGGAAGAGAAAAACGTTATGGATTATGGCATTCCTCCTCTTGTCTTTTATGAGCCCACAGTGGTCTCCGCATTAGCACCACAATTCTAGACAGAAAGTTCAAATACCAAGGGTCTGCAGTTCTTTCAAGTTGTGCATTTTTTAAGTAAACATTCGTTTCTCATAGCAATGCATTGTATTGACATTTAGGTCTCAGAAAAAAGATTTCTATTCTGCTTCTATGGTGTATCCCTCAAAAGAGGAGTTTGCAACTGAGGGGTGAAAGCTCAAAGGAGTGAAGTGGCCAGCCAAAGGCTATGCAGCCCAGATCCCGAAATCACAATGAAACATCATTTTTCTAGCTGAATGTCATTGCTCACTCCCCTTTATCTCATCCTGCCAGTCCTGTGCCTTGGGTCCCCTGGAGTTTCCTCCTTCCTGAAAGCTCCACCACTCATTTTTGCCTCTTATAGGGGATTGAAACTTTTGAAAGCTCCATCACTGATTTTTGCCTCTTATAGGGGACTGAAACTTTTGAAAGCTCCACATGCTGCCTCTGGGAACTAACTCTTCTGCTTTACCAAAGGACATCTAGAGCATGGGCAGATAGTGACTTTCCTTTTGCCACCTTGTCACCCACACTCAGCACTGATCTGGAGGGACCACATTTGGTCTTTGTCTCTAAGTCGTCCCCTGTCCCTCTGCGGAGCTACCCTGGGATTTTCAGATGGCCAGAGGGAGTTAGAGGCACAGCTGCAGAAATTCAACCGAGGGCTTAATTTCTGTGGAGAACACTGCTGGTTGTTAATAAAAGCACCAGCAGCAGTAGTCACATCTTTGCAATGGAAGTGCTAATCCATAGGAAATGAGATTGAGAATAGCTGTATTAGTTATTACTATGACTCAGTTCCTTTGAGTCATGGCCCACACTGAGTGGAAATTAAGAAGCTCTGCTCCTCTCCCAGGTCCATAAACCACCTGGTTCTACTTTCCTCTTATCACCACATTCATCTGATCTCCACCAGGTTGTGCAGATCTGTTTTCTCATCCTACACAGACAGTCATCACGTTACTATGTCTGGAATCCCATGACAATGAAGTCCTGATCCCCATTAAGGGAAACTGATGCCCACAAGTACAGCCATCATCTCACCAAGCTGCAAAGCAGTCCTTGTAGCATAAGATTAAAGCTTGCTCCTCAGCTCTATAGAGTTGCAGCATTTGGACTGGATGGTACACATCCCAAAGGACACAAGACCTTTGAGGGTAAATATTTGCTCTGTCTGTGGTATCAGGCTGGACTGTATATGGCAGCTAAGTTAAAGGTCACACTTATTACTAAAGATAAAAGGGTTAGTACAAAAATGTAGTTTATTTTATTGAAAATAAAAGTAACTATAGGATTGCAATACTCAGGCAAGCAAAACAAAGAAATTAAAAGCTTTGAATTAGGCCCGTACTCCCAAACTGTTTCAAGTTTTTCCTTTTGGAGATCTGCCCTGGCTAGCCAAACTCACAACAGTCTGACAGTCCTATTAAATATCATCTTCACGGAAAAGGACACTAAATAACATGTAGCTCTGGGACTGATTCATGAACCATTACCCTGTCTTATAAGTATGCCTTATAGATTATTCAGCTATGCAACAAGAGTCAAATTCACCAAGCAGTAACCCATCCCCATTCTGCCATAAAGAAGAGGAATCCATGAGTCTCGCTGTAAATCTGCAGAACATCAGAGGATTATAGTATTTAAACAAATCATCAGAGCCTTTCTAGGCTCTCTGCTTTCTTTGCTTTGCTAATTAACTTTTATGTAACCCATTGTATTACCTGGCTGCAACAGGGAGCTGGCATACTAATCCATCTGCAAGGTGACCCCTGTTGTGTGCTATGCAGATTGGGATATTGATACGCTGTTGTGGACTGCAAGACGTATCTGTTTCTGTCCCTTGTCTGTCATTTGTAGATACAAAGGGAGGAATGGCTGAGAGTCTAACAAGAGAGCTTGATCCTACTGTATCTCTAGACTAATGCAAGGAACAATGAGACTGGGATAACCATTCTCACTTAGACATTATGGTGATTGGCTTCGTTACCGTGCCTATGATTGATCTGTGCTTTGAGAGACTTAGTCAAATCAAAGCTCTAAATAGATACAGCTTTTGTGATTGTTAGTTTTAAGGCAGGATTCAGTGCTTTTTAGCTCCTGGGATTATCTTTGCTCTCTCTGCATTTGAATCTATATAATCAAAGCCCCTCTGGGAGCTGTGACTTATTGCAGTCAGACTCGCTGCAGTTATGGAGGCCCACAGAAAAGACCAACACTTTTTCTTAAGTCCTCTGGATTTATTGTAAAGGCATCTGAAATGATGATCACTATAAATATTTTTCAGCGGGATTTACTCTGCTGTGAAAAAAAGGCAGGTGTTAAAGTTATTAGAAGTACGTCAAAAGTTTGCCACTTAATACCAGCCTAGAGGTATGTTTACCAATGATAACACCAAAAATGAGAAAAAAAAGTTCTACAGGAATTAGGATTTGTCAGGTTGTTTCAGAAAGTTTGGGACCATTTTGGGAAAACCAATTTTTAGAAGAGAAGGCTGTATGAAAGCAGCATTTCAGCAATCAGACTCTCTAAATCCAAAATGTAGGAAACCTTTCTTGCATGAAATAGCGTGTTTCAGTTTCTAGTGATATCTTTTAAAGAGTCAGTCAAAGATTATAGAGTTTACTTGCCCTGGGATCCCCAGGTGACAGCAGAAGTGTGGACAATGACTTTTAAAAGGTCGTCTTCCACCTGCACAGAGCCCCTGCAGCACCAAGACTTTCCTGCCATTTCTAACACACCATTTAGAATATGCATCTGAACCTCTTCCTTGCTTGTACAGCACTCCGCATGCTTTTATGCCTGCCAAAGAAACAGGAGTAATAACAGACTTGAGAGCCTGTTTGTCATTACATACAAATTATTCCCATATATATTATGTCCCATCAAAACAGTACTGCATGTTCTTCTGTCCCCAGCTCAAAAATAAAAAGAAAGAAACTATGTATTAATTCAAAAAGAGCTATGCACAGATTTCTAGTGGTGTTGAGTTTTCCTGCTGTGATTGCTACAGCAGTCTTTTGAGCAGCCCAAATTTTGTAACCAGTTGGAGGGGGGGAGGTTAAAAGCTAGAGAGATGTAAATTAATTGGCTGGAAAGTTCCTAAGTGGGTTTTTGAGTGTAGATTTCCAAGAATGTGCTCTTTTAGAGAAAGAAGTGATTTTTGCTGAGAGCAGTGAGTGTTACTGATTTACTAAAGTTGATATTGAGTAGCCGCCTGGTTACAGTCCCAGGCACAGAATTATTTGCGTCCCAGGTTGCCAGCATTAAGTCCTTCAGCTCATCTCTATTTACTTCAGACACAGCCCAGGAGGTAGGAAAATAGATGTAGACTTTCAAAAAGGAGTCAGGCGCGGACAAACTGGGGAAACAATGGTTACATTCACTGGCAGTCCCAATTTTCATAGGTTTGTTCCAGATCCTGCAAGTCCATGTCCTGATCCTATGAAAGAGGATACAGGGGAGTATTGCTGTGTCTCAGAGAGAAGTGGGGTGTCACGCAAGCAGCTCTTTGTAGGTTGTGCTTACCATGGGAACTGACCTGGTAGTTTGAAAAACGTTCACAACCGCCAAGGATATTAAAACTTTACAACACGAAGGTATTCCTGCACACAGTGCAGTGGCCCACATCAAGACGAGGACCTGGTAACACCATGCACTGATGCAGCTTCACAGTTTGAAGAGGCTTTTGTCGCAGAGGTAACCCTGCAGTTCTTACTAGCATTCCTACTGTAGGCTTGGAAAGGATCTGATGACATTCAGTACAGCCTCGTGTTATGAAGAGGTACGCATTTATATAGCCTACTCTGAAAAATTTTGGTAGAAGACATAACATCCCTCGATAGCCTGTTCCAGAACATAAACACCTTTATAGCTGGATTTTTTCCCTAACATTTAGCCAAAGTAGTGTTTGCTGAAACTTCAGCTGCTATTTTCCTTGGTCTGTGCTGACGAGCAGAGAGAACGATTGATCACCGTTCTCTTTATAACAATCTGTTAAATTTTACAGGGTTGAAAGGTTATCAACATTACCTCTCCCCAATCACAGTTATCTCTTTTCTGAAAGCAACAAATCCTTTCCTCTTTCATTTCTCACAGATAATGTTTTTTAAACGCCTCTGACTATTCTCATTGCTCTTTTTGGGAATGTCTTCCTTTTAATGCGTGGTGCTTTGACCTCTCCAAATGATGTCACACCAGCACTGCAAAGAATAAATTCTGCTCAGTTCAGTGACACTCTTGCTAATACATCCCAGAGGGAGATTGATTTTCTATGCAACGGTGTCTCACTGACTGATTTTTTTTCAGTTTATGATCCAGTATAAGCCCCAGACCCTTTTCTGCAGCTCTGCTATCTTGCCAGGCATTGGCCATTTTGTGCTTGATTTCGCCTTACTATCATCTTCTGCATTTACTTCTACTAAACTTCACTTTGTTGACCTTAGATCCTGAGTTTCTCCACTCAGGCTGGTTCCCCAGTTGGTACAAAGCCACCAATTACAGTTGCAGGCACTGTTTTTACCTGTAGAGACTCTGCTGGTCAGCAGGTGTCCCAGCAAAGCAGGACCAAGGCTGGAGTGGAGCTCTCCAGGATTAGGGTCCCTCATTAAGGAAGGCCCCCCAGAAGCATGCAGAGGAGAAATAGCAGTAATGTTACAGATGCAACACTTCCTATCACTGTGTTAGTTTCCTTTCTTTTACCTCTAACAGCAAAAAAAGAAAAAAATCACAAACCCCACCTTCTTTCTTCTGCTTGTAATGTCCCTCAAGTTCTTTGGTCTTTCAGGTATTAGCATCTGCCTGCAAACAAAGGGCTGGGTCCCATGCATGCTCAGTAGGTCACAGCTGAACTGATCGCTTTTAACTGGTAGCCTTCTGAAAGCAGCTCACACACTAATGCAAGAGAATGTCATAGTCCAGAGAAGTCTTTGTACCTCAATGCACCTATCAGCTCTTGAAAGCACACTTTATTGTACTCATGAGCAGAATGGGTTGCTTTTAAAAATACAACTGTTGTTAAGACCTGTAGATACCAAATTAATGTACAATGCCTTTTAAAAGGGTATAAACCAGCAGATGCATAAATTAAAAAGACGCCTGTATTCAGCAGATCTTTGTATTCTAGGAGAATGGAGCTTCCATCAAAGAGCAACAACAGAGAAAAGATATTCTTGGACTTTGTGAAAAGATGCAAGTTGAATAATATTACAGTAATAGGCAGGAATCAGCCTAGGTTACTGTCCCAGTGGCCAAGTGATGCTGCTTAATAAAATGCCTGCATAGATACCATGTCATAGCAGATGACGTGAATATTTCACAGTGCTGAAAGGCATGTTCTCTTCCTCCACCCCACAGCAAAAAAAGATATTGCTTACTTAGGTACTTATTACATTTGAACTACGCTTACTCAAGAATAAAGAGAAGCCTTTTTCCTCTTCTGACTCATCCTAACCTCCTTGTATTGTCTTTAATAATAGCTACCTTCAGGCATGTCCTGTACATAAGTACTTGAGCCAAGTGTGTTTGACCAAGTGGGTAGAGTATTCATTTTATGAAGACAATTTATAAATAAAAACTTATGCATGTGTTGCCTTTCATTTACAAAATGTGCCACAATTTAGTCTTTTTGGACTGTGTTACACTGGCCTAAGATCCTACAAGTGAAAAACTATCCAGTACTGCATTTTACTTTATCACAGAGAACATCCCTGGTATAAGCAGGGGATTTCCAACACTATCTCTGTTCCTCGTGACTTCCTTTCATTCACTGTCTAGGATAGAGAGTAAAGTATCCACACATAATGCCGTTCTACTTTTAATTTTCTATAGCATGCTTTGGAGTCTGACTCCTGTTTGGATCATAGACTGAATTCTCTGCAGCTGATAGCAACTGAAATTCCAGTGCAGCCAAAGGAGAATACCTACTTTTGCACCAGCCAGAGGCTTGATATGCCCCATGAAACAAGGACTCAGAAACTTCTTGATATGCATGCTCTGCACACACACCATCACTGCTTCTCGTTAGAATGTGTATTAAGAATGGTATGAATTTTATTTTATGGGTCAATCATTATTAAAAATAATTACACAGCATTAGGCAGCAGCCACTTTCAAAAATGTCATTATCACAACTGCTGGATTCATCTAAAAAGGAGTATCAAAGTGATTCATTTACATTACGGGGGAACAGGCAGCAAGCTTTGATTTCAAAAATCAATTTTTTAATACAGAGAAATAAAATAAATGTATTAAAGTGCAGTGGCTTGTTACAAAACAGTCTCAGACAGTTCTGATGACACATCATTAACACCACCAATGGATGAGAAGAGCCTGGTCAGTGGTCCACTCCAGCCATCAGTACCCGTGCAGGCAGTACTCTGGGACCAGCAGCGGTTTTCTGAAAAATCATTGTGCAGGTTCAAATATGCCAAAGGGCTCTGATTCACAATATATGGGGAGTTTCATTCTCACAGATCTCTGTCCCATAACTTTCTGGGAGATTCTTGCCCACAGGCGAGGCAACAGAAGCAGCTGTGTGATGGCTCTCAGCCATTGCACTTCAGACTCTGGTTATAGCAGCTTAAACTGTTCCTATCATTTACCTAAAACTGTGCAAACTGATGTATTAGGCTATGAACCATGTCAGCTGGGAAGCCATAACATATCATATCCCGAGCTACACTGTGCCCACTAACGCAATGGCTACAGCAGCTCCCAGGTCAGATGGGCAAGGCAGACAGCCCTAGGCAATGCTTCTGAAACAACTGCAACAGCTACGTCTGCCATGGCACCGATATCACTTCATGCTTTAGATTGTTGTGCTATTATGGTGGTAAGAGGCGGCAAAAGCTACAGGATAGATGTAACGGAAGGCAGATTAAAGGTGAGCTAAATCAGTGTAGTTATTTCCCTACCTGTAGGGGATTAGCAGTATAGCATGAAACACCGTTTCTCCTGTGAAAGCACATAGACTCAAACTACATACAATTGTACACTGCTGATATTTGAATGCTGTCTAGTTTTGATTCATAGGCCAAATATACGACAAAATACACAGAATCTGTTATATGATACTTGAGACAGAACTGTCAAATTTCATGCGTTCCTTTTAGTGTAAATGTGCAAGACGCAAAGAAAACCATTCCCAAACTTAGTAGGATATAAGATATACCTAAAGATACATTTGGGCCATGACTGTGCAAAATAAGTCTATTTTCTGTTCCAAATGTGATTAGATATGTGTTAAATATGTGGATATTGATAGATATGCTCTGTATGTTAGTAAGTCAGGCAATAACAGACTATCAGAGAAGTTACTGTTCTCTGCAACTGGAAGAATTTTTGTTTCATTGCAGTTTGGTCTGGTTTCACATTTGCTTTTCTAGCTCCTATGGTTGCCCTTCTTGCCTTGGCAAAAGATCACCTGCGGATTACTGTTATTTTGTCTCATAATGAAATATACAACATCTCACTCTGAGGAGAGAAATATATACAACCTACTCTAGAAGCAAACTGTGCAGACTGAAACAAAATGGTTTAAAATACAGACACTGGAAGAAGAAACCAAAAACAGTCCTGGAATTTAAATTGTTTCTGATCATGGAGAAAAACATACGTGGTTTTGGGGAGTTTACTGAATGATAAACATAGAGGACTAGAGCTGAAATAAGACCAAAGGGCTTGTTAGTAGGATAGTCTTTCCATCTGCAAAATAAGCAAAAAGATTCCAATTTTAAAAACCCAACACAAAACTTAATATTCAAAGATCAAAGACAAACCAAGAAAATGTTGCATTTCGGTGTCATACGAGGAGTTCTAACAGTAGAAAATGGGTATACTATAAAAAAAAATGAAAGAGGAAATAGAAGAAAATGCAGTCATAAAACAAAATTGCCCATGTTCCTGTATGCATACCAGTATCAGAGGCAAATCTTCTTTGTCTCCCTTAAGCTAGTTTTATTTACTGAAACTGAATCCTGGATGGAAGTATGCTGAGCAGAAATTTTCTTTTCATTGGTATTATTGTGCATATTTTTCCAGACAGATTAATAACAGCTCCTACTTCTTCAGCAGCTGAGCTACATCTGTACAGAATTCTAAAGAAATATTCAAGTTATTTTAAGCTGCAAGGACGAAGATTTCAAGGTAGTCTCTTAGGCAGCAGAAATCTCCATCAGAAGACTGGCTTCCGATTTCTGTCCATAATTCTCAGCTGCACAATGCAGCAGGAGCTGGACTTGTTGCTAAGGGCACGTAATGTCAGCAAAATTCATGGCCACTAAGGACATTACTGGTGTGTCATGGTTTAACTGCAGCCAGCAACTAAGCACCACACAGCTGCTCACCCCTCCACCCTCCCAGTGGGATGGGGAGGAGGATCAGGGAAAAAAGTAAACTCATGGGTTGAGAACAGTTTAATAACTACAGTAAAATAAGATATAATACTAACAATAATAATAAAAATATAATAATAATAGTCGTAATGAAAAGGAAGATAACAAAAAAAAGAGAGAAAGAAAACCCAAGAAAAGACAAGTGATGCACAATGCAGTTGCTCACCACCCGCTGACCGATGCCTGAGCACCGATCCGCCCCTCCCAGGCAACACCCCCCACTTTTTATACTGGGCATGATGTCCTATGATATAGAATATCCCTTTAGCTAGTTCGGGTCAGCTGTCCTGGCTATGCTCCCTCCCAGCTTCTTGTACACCTGCTTGCTGGCAGAGCATGGGAAACTGAAAAGTCCTTCAGTTAGGATAAGCGCTACTTAGCAACAACTAAAAGATTAGTGTGTTATCAACATTATTCTCACACTAAATCCAAAACACACTGTACCAGCTACTAAGAAGAAAATTAACTCTATCCCAGCCGAAAGCAGGACATGATGTTACTGTAATTACTTCTGCCCTACTGTGGTAGTGCCTGTAGCCTCAGGACCTCATTGCATTAGGTATTGCATAAGAATATGAAAATTAGACAGTCAGGTGTTTACATCATGTTAATACAGGTGGTCGCACAGGGGAGTGCAAGGAAATGGTTAGATGGTAGTACTCGCTGAAATAAAAGGTGTGCACAGTATAGTGGATATCTGCCTAATCTTGGGATTTGCAGCAAAGAACTTAAGACAGGATTGTGGGGTAGAAGTTTAAACGAAATACCTTTGGACAACAAATGACCTAATGCAGCATCATCCCAACAGATTTCTCTCTATTATAGTGAGCTGATATATCAAAACAAATGTTTGATTGCAGTGATTAAAACAGTCAAGTGTGCATCTGCTTACCCCATATACAGAATTAAACTGAGATAAAACACAAGACTCTACATTTTTTCCATGTTTGTTTTTGTCAGATCTCTAAAAAGCAGACTTTACCAAGTTCAGTCAGCATGTCTTTCACATGGCTGATCTCATCTTTCTATACTAAAGTGTCAAAATGTGGCAGCTGATCATTCTTAATCTATTTTTAGAAATAGATATAAAATCAATAAAAACCAGCCTCATTGTGGTAGACTTTGCACAAACAGAGTGCAGACACTCCTTGACCCAAAAGGGCACAGGAAGAATGGAGAGAAAGTATACAGACAGTTAAGTGCAGGTTTAGCTAATACCTTTTAAAGCACAGAGCAGGGCTTTCTGTTACCTGCTCCCAGAAAAGCCCAGTCTGCCTTTCACTGCTGTCCCTTCATTTTGCTCTTTTCCTCCATCCTTCTGTAGCCCTGATTGATTAAAACTGACAGACACTTGTGTTTTCCCAGATTCTCCTTTTCCCTCTGGACGTGTTTACCTGGTGGATTTTGAGGATTTGCTGTACTTGTTTGGGATTTCCATTTGTCTGGGTAGACAGAATTGGTGGCACACCATTGCACGTGGTCCAAAAGGAAAGATGTGAGTAGAAATCTTAGTGATTTCCCATCGTACGAGTGTACTGTGCCGGTCCCTGTGCAATGTCCGTGCAGCACATGTTCAGCGTGTCTGCCATGAGTAGCAACAGTACCAGCAAACCTCTTTCTGCAGAGGACATCCCAGGCAGACACACAACAGTCCCATCCCTGATAAATTATTGCTTTTTCCTTCCTGTTCCTGATGCTGCCAAGTGCCCAATGCGTGTTGGTGTGAGAGCAGCGGGACAAATGCAGAAGACTGGTGACACCATTAGCTCCGATCAGACTTTGCAGGCAGGCAGCCCCGGGGACTGGCTGCTCAGCCCTCCTTGGCTAGGCCACCAAACGGCACTGCTTTCAGTGCGTCCCAGCTGCCTCCTGCCCCCGGTTGCTCCTACAGCATGGGAATGGGCCTGTTCGGCCTGGCCCCGTTCGGCTCGGCGCCCTGCAAGGCCAGCCTGGGTAAGGCCTGCGTGACCACGCTGCAGGCGCCGCTCTTGGTTCACAGTCATAATCCCACTAATCAGACTGTGATTATTGAATGCTAACAGCGTCCGGCTTCAGAGGCTTGGTCCCGCTTCCCCGCCTCGGTTACATTTTCAAGGCAGGTTTTTATCCCCGTGTCCTGATGCGAGCTGCAGGACTGCCTGCTTCCCTGCTGACACAAAATGCCCCCCACACGGAGCAACTTTGTCCAGGCTGATGGCTGCGGCTCCCAGGTGTACGTCAAGGAGAGAATAAATCCCCGTCAACGAACACCGATCGCAGAAACGCAATTTTTCAGAAGCCCCGGGCCCCCGCAGCTCCCCGACCTCAGCTGGAAACAGGGATTCCCAGCTTGCTTCCCTGCCGGCCTCACTTCACCAAGCGGACACCAGTGCCAGGTCACGGGAGGCTGCTCCTCTGTGTCAAATGCAGCTGAGCACATTTTGGGGGGTTCAAATATGCCCAGCGAGTGCCTCACTCCCGGGAGGAAGCTGAGGGCTCCCAGCCCGCTGGGAGAGGGCGAGTTTTCCACACTGACCACAAGATGTCCTCCCTACCCCGACACAAGCCCTGCAACGCCGCGCCAAAACGCCAGCCTGAAAGGGGCTTTCACGCAGAGGCGAGGAGCTCTCGAAATTGTCTTAGAGCTAGATTAACTCTTCAGTTTAATATTTGTGATGATTTTTTTCCCCCCCACTGTGGTCCAATTTGGTTTTTCGTATGCTGAAAACACGGGCAGCCTTTAGCTGGTGGGTTGCAGGCCCGGTTGCCAGGACTGCACACTCCACAGGGTGCCTCAGGTGCTGTAGCTCACTGAAACAGCGCTGCATGGCTTTGAACATCTAATCAGTTAAAAGAAAGACTTTATACTAAAAATAATAAACAGACAGAGAGCAAATAGTGTATTTGCAGTACTAACATTTTGGCAAATGTTAATCGTGTTATTAATTAGCTCTGATTTCCATTCATACCCAGAGTTCACCAATGAGGCTGGTAAGCACCACACATGCCATCTCCCTTCCCGTTCCTCCTCACTGACTGACAGCGCTGGCCCTAGCCAGAGAGACGAAAATTTCCGTATAAAACCACAGACAACATATGATGAGCAGGGGGACAGCACGAAACAAAGGACTGCAACCGTTCTGTACATTGGGTCATATCACAACCACCGCATAAGGGTGACAAGAAAAGTAATGAGAGCGTACTGAAGGTCAGTGTCAACGTAGGCCACCATCTGTTTTAGATTCCAGTTTTAAGTTAACACTGCTTGGCTTCTGTACTCAGCAACCAGACTTTTCTGTCCCCGCAGGCAGATACAAGTAGGTGGAGGAAAGTATGTCAGCTACTTTTGGGTTGGTCCAGTGGGTCCAAGCCCAAAATGGATGATGTCCGCTGACTGTGAACTGATCAATTTTATGTATTCAAACAAAAAAAAAAGGTAGTTCTGCCTAACCTTTTTAGATGATTCTCCCACAACTATGGAAAGGCCACCACATTAAATTTAGCTCTAGTGCAAAATTCATGTGTCGTTACACAACATTCACAGCGTTGGCTTTCTTTAAAAAACGTATTTGCATTCAAGGATAGAAAAGGGAACATAGATGATAATAAAATAGTAAAATATGCCCAACCGTTTTATAATTTGGGAGTCAAATATCATTCACTATTGAGGAAAATGCAGAAACATCTGGTTTCATGATCCCAAATTTAAGCACAAATTTGAATATGACTGACAATATTTCAGCTGTAAAAGCCCAGCAGTAACAACACTTACACAGATGTAAGAGTATCATGGGCAATATGAAAATGAATCATTTAATTACTAGAAAGATAGAAAAGGAAGTTATAAAATCTAAAATTCACCTTTGAACTTTAAAGGGGTTCATTCTAGCTCCTGCTATGCCAGTATTAAATTCCATATATAATTAACCTTTAAGGATGATAAGATATTTCCTGAATAAGTGCTTTCCAAAATCCTGGTTGAGAGAAGAACCTCATGGCCTGACATGGACTACGGAAATTTTGATTCCTATTAAAGCAGCAAAATCTAGACCAAAAATGAAGAACCCCGATGTACTCTTCCCCTTTTCCAAACAGGCTTCTAGGTTCATAAAAAGATAGGAATACTGCTCATTTTAAACACCAATACGATACAAACTCTGTCTTTAGCCATTCATAAACTTCAGATTATCAGAAGCCAGGAGCATGTACTAGGAACTACACTTCTTCACATGCAATTTTCTCACCTTCTTCCCCAATTTGCCACTGTACAAACCAGCATATTTTGTCCAATCAAGAATGAAAATTCATATGTTATTTACTGGCATACTTCAAGGAATGGCTGATAATCATGGCAGGCTTTTTAGTATTATTGTATGATGACTGGGAAACCAATATGAGGTTAGAGTAAACTAATGGTCAGCAGCCTCAGGAAAGTGAGGCTTTTGATATTTGTTGCTCCTCTCCTGAGGTTACCCACTGCAGTCTTCCTCCTGGCACTTTATAGGATGTTTTAGATAAACTGGGGCCAGGTCCTGAAGCATCTTGAATATAGGCACCAAGATAGCAGACTGGGCTGAATACTGTAGAAGGTGCTTGTAAAGACAGGAGGAGAAGTCTGAGAGGAGGCACTGATCCGTCCTGTATCAATCAAATTTTCATTCTTTACTGATCAGAGTACCTAAATACTGAAAGTTTCAAGTCCTAGTGTCGTGGTTTAACCCCAGCCAGCAACTAAGCACCACACAGCCTCTCACTCGCTCCCCCACAGTGGCATGGGGGAGAGAATTTGAAGGGTAAAAGTGAGAAAACTCATGGCTTGAGATAAAGGCAGTTTAATAGGTAAAGCAAAAGCCACGCACGCAAGCAAAGCAAAACAAGGAATTCATTCACCACTTCCCATCAGCAGGCAGGTGCTCAGCCATCTCCAGGAAAGCAGGGCTCCATCACACATAACGGTTACTTGGGAAGACAAACACCATCACTCTGAACTTCCCCCCCTTCCTTCTTCTTCCCCCAGCTTTTATATGCTGAGCATGATGTCATTTGGTATGGAATACCCCTTTGGTCAGTTGGGGCCAGCTGTCCCAGCTGTGTCCCCTCCCAACTTCTTGCACACCCCCAGCCTACTCAATGGTGGGGTGGTGTGAGCAGCAGAAAAGGCCTTGACTCTGTGTAAGCACTGCTCAGCAATAACGAAAACATCCCTGTATTATCAACACTGTTTTCAGCACAAATCCGAAACATAGCCCCATACCAGCTACTGTGAAGAAAATTAACTCTATCCCAGCCAAAACCAGCACACATAGCAAACACAATACTGTAGTCTAGCCAAGGCTTACATCATCATGTTGCTTTAAAAGAGATACAGAGCTGCAGTGGAAAAAAAAAAGACACTCATCCTGGGTGAGTTATACAAGTATTATCTTAGCAGTATAATTATACTAGTGTAATTATGTAGACAAGTACTTAGGTTGCCTTTGTCAGTGTCTCTCTTCTTTTATGCAACTCCTCACTATAAAACACTATTCAAACAAATTCTTTAAAGTTTCAGAGTATGTTGAATAGTAGGAGGTTGTGGTTTGGCTGCCAAGCAAATTAGAGAGATGAGTACTCTCCCTGGGTAAGAACAAAAGAGTCAGTTCAATAGCAAGCTTGTTCAGGGAATTGAGAGTAGTTATTTCACAGCTTCTGACCCTAGATCTTTAGAGTCACTGTTCAGGGGAACAGAGCAGATGCTCTGTTTGTGCTTTGTCCAAAGGCAAATACAACGAGGTGAAACTGCAAGTCTTAAATGCAGCAACCCAGACTTGGAGAGAGTGAGACAGGGATGTGTATGTACCCCAAAATTCCTGAGAATGGCATCTACTAACACATGCATTCTTAGACTCCTTTCATAGAGCAGTGTAACTGCAATGTGGGTTTTCTACTTGGCTGGTTCATACCATGCTGCTGTCTTAGCATTTTCCCTTAGTGGCTGCTGCTGTGTGTCTCAGAACCTGTATTTCCATGTTTGAAACAGGTAGAGTTTAAGAAGCCCTGTGGAGACAGCTTAGGAAATGGGAAGCTAATGCTGTATACATACATTTGCAGATATTGTCTAGAGACAGGAGTTTTTTCTGCTGAGAGAATGCAGAAAAGCCTCTTCTCTTTCAGACTAAAAACTCAAGTTGTCACAGCAAAGAAATTCCGAAATCACGGTTTTCAAAAGTCCAGATCTCTTTGTGTTTTTACCTTTCCACAAAGTTCCTTCATGTTCCCCAAGCCTTGCTACACCAACGTTTGGGGTGGCTGGGCAGCTCAGGGCTGAACACTGAGGATTTCCCCATTGCTGGGTCCTGGCAGCCCTGAGATGAGATACTTAAAAACTGAGAACAGAGAGCTGAGCTTGCAAGGAGCCACACGCCTGGCTCCAGGGCTGCATGCTCTCAACTTGCTGTTGCCCCTTGCTTAGTCAAACTGGCAGGTTCTCACACATGCCTCCTCAGCAGACAACTCTATTCAATTTTCGCTAAAACATCTTCCCACAAAACAGTTCAGTTTTGATAAATCAGCGCTTTCAGATGAAAAATAGTTCTACCTAAAAATAAACAACTAGCTTCAGCTTTGAGAGATGTAGATGAGTTAATTGTATCAGCGAGTGCTGACTTTGAAGCTTAGGTATAAACACATCCTTAATACCCAACCAAGCTCTGCTAAGAAGAAAGGATGATTTATAGAGCAATGCAGAAGCTGGCAGAGCCTGAGGCTTGAGATTAAGCCCTAGCTTAATACTTGTTAATATTACTGCATCCTATGCCTCAGGGAAGTGATACTACATTACAGCAGAGAGGGACCAGCTTTTGGTCATGTTGTTTTCTTTTTCTGTTAATTATCTCCCAGGTCGAGGTGTTTGTACTCTGCACGTGTGTCTGCTAATGACAAAGGATCTGTTACAGTCACACTAAAAACATTTAGCAATCTGTCCTGAGGAATAAGCTAGAGCAATGTTTTGTCTTGTTTCCCAAAGACTGTGCTTCAGCTTGGGTTCACTTCACGAATTACATTCTAAATGCTTTTATCACACTATTTTCACCCCTAAAAGTGAACTCTAAAATTCATAGCTATCTTCCTTTCCTGTTTCAACTAAAATGGTTTCTTTGTATCCCTTCTTTGAGCAGTTTTCATGGGAAACAGTGACAAGCTATTTGTCTTAGAAACAGTTAAAAGGACACCTGGAAAGTTTAAAATTCATGCCACCTGGCCACCATGTGGATTATATTCTTAACATCATGAATGTGAGGTAGGGAAAATGCATCAAGAGCAGCTGAATATCTGATCCTGATTCTTCCCAGTTTTATGCAACCCTGAACAGAACAGGGAGCACAGTCAAAGCCACTGCAGCCCTTGGCTCCAACAGACACCAATGCTGAGAGTATGTGAAACCACACTGGCATCATATTGGCTCAAAAAGTGTAGGTTAGGCATATATGGTCCTATGACTGTGAACATAGAGAGAGTGCTACTAGGGCAGTGGTTGGAATATAGATTTATAAACTCTGAAATATTTCTGTGACCTGCTCTGATCCCATAACTGCGAGTTGTGCAGCTAACTGGCTACATGTCCAAGTGCTGGCATATTCTGTTTGGGTAATATGCAAAAGTCTACTCTACTAAGTGCATCCTAATCATCCAACATTTTCAATTGTTTTTAATTTCAAAATAAATGCAATTAAAATTTAATTTGGCAATATCATATGAGATTTTCTTAATCAAATGCAACATCTATTATATACATTATTCAATGTGCATAATCTTTCAGAGCCTACAAGCAGCATGCCAAAATTTCCATATTGCAAAGAGCAACCCCCATGACAGCTGAAGAGAAGGGACATCCAGCACTGGTCCACAGACAGGTGGTTACAGTAGATCCACAAGGTCCCACCGCCTCCTTCTCCCAGTTGAGGCTGGGTTAGATGGGCAGCTGAGTCCTTCTGTGGCCCAGGATTGTCTGTCCCACCACATTGGTGCAGTGGCTGAGGGTTCAGATCACCGCACAGACTCATTGCCAGTGCTACCCCATAACTCACCACATGACATAGCAGCAGCAGAGCAACTTCACTTCAGTAGCTCATGAGCTGCCCAAGGCTCAAAAATCACATTCGGACATTCTGGACAGAGGATATGAATTATGAGAAGTTTGGGAGCTTAAGCCAGTGTTAGTACTCACTAACGAGCAATTTCCCAGCTGAACACTAGGCAAAGGACAGAAGGAGAAATTTTCTGTCCCAAAGCATCCTGTAGTTCAGCCTACCCACAGAAGCTGCAGTAGTCTAAAGGCTGGAGTAGTCACTTTGGTGACATTATTTCTTTAGAAAAATCACAAGAGAATTTGATAAGCCTCTCTGACCCCCATCGTCCTCAAGTTTGTTACAAGACTACCTTCTTCCAATCCCTGTAAGCTATGGCAAGGCAGTGTGTGCTGCTTAGGTGACACTCATATGCCAAGGCCTTCTGGGACTGTGCACAGTAGCCTATCTTAACCTCATTGCACAGCAAAGCTACGTCACTTGCTGCACCTGATGCAATCATAAAGAACAGCTTGCCCCACAGCACACTTTGATCTCTGTTGCTATTTTTTCTTTCTTTATTCAGAAATTTGTTTTTCTTCCTCCGAGCTTGTGAAGCTCTCCTAACTACTGTCTGCAAGTGTAACTACTGAACAATTTGACTATCCCTCTGCAACATTTTTGAAGCTATTAAAGCATGCAGAGATTCAAAAAAGGGAAGAAAATCTGGCCCAGGAAATGGGAGGACTGTTGGAATTACAGTGTCATATTTTTAAATTCTCCTTGGAGAAAACACGTTGTTGAGAACAGCAAATATATGTGCTAGTTATTTAAGAACTCCCCCCTTACATATCTTTGCCCCTGCCAGTTGATACACTCAAGTTTAATTAGATTCTTATTAAACATTGCTACTTTCTTGCCCAAATCATATTAAAACTTAATTGTCAATGCTTCTTTCCTACATACTTTTATTTACCCTATTTTTCTCTTCCTCCAGGCCAGCTGGATTTAGCCACAGAGCCCCATTCCTCTTACCTCAAAAACAATGAATTCCTTTTTACATCTTCATTTTTTCCTGTTATTATGCACTTCTATCCTGTTGTGTTTTTATTCCTCTCCAGCTACTGTGTAATTTTTCCTGAGCACCAGCATTACACAGGCTTGATTCTTGACATAAATGTAATAACTCCAGAGAGTTTGTACATGCAGATCTGTGTTCTGAGGCTTTAATCTAGAAATGAGCACCAAATTTAGAACAAATCAGTTACACAAATCAGCTGTTCATATAACTTTTTCCTAGTATCCTGAGACAGTGGTGCCATATGCAATCAACAGAAGCCAGTTATCTCTCTGACACTCGCTGCAGGTGAATACAAAAGAGAAGAAACACACTGAGATCTCATTTTCTCCTCCTCATCATCCATGTCAGTGGTGAAGAACTGGTTATAATTAGAACCCGTAGATCTTCTGAATGGAAGTAAGTGTTGAAGGACTCTTCAGAGCTTTGGAAGGAGTTGCCTGGAAGGATTTGAGAAAGAGTTGGGGAATAGTCCTTCCTCCCTATAGCTTGTTAACTAGTACCACTATGGAGGGAATGCATTCCAAGCTGGTAAAGATCTATACATACCTTCTGTTCTCCCCAGACACATGGATGAATATTGAAATCCTGACTCAGCCACACAGGGGAATGGTGAAATTCTTAAAATATGTCTGAATCCACTGGTACCTGATGAGTTAAAGGCTTTCTCCTGACCAGAACCAAAAGTAATTACGTCAATAAAATGTTATATTAAAAAAAAAATAAAAAATAATTAAATGCAAAACCTTAAGACATATTTATGATAGAAAGCAGGGACCCACATCCCTGTGCATAGGTGACATTATTAAATTTCCTTGTTAAAAAGCTGCAGTTTAGGTCAATCCAAGTTATTTGGGTCTTTCAGTTTACAAATCCTGATTACAAAGAGGTTTTCACCAAAGAATGCTTAACAATGCTTGATCATTTATTTGCCTTCCAATAATCTTCAAGGTCAAATGAAGAGCTATCTGTTTCCCTAAGTTAAAAATCAAAATTGTTCAGTCTTGGCTCCAAGTAGAGTATTATTGATCTATCACGTCACAAGAAAGATGCTGCGTCACCTCAGTCCCCTCATAACTTGGGTCAAATGAAAGGGGTTTGGAAGTTGACCACAGACCCACTGATAAGCATTTGTAGGCTGAACATGTACTTGGATTTGTAATGGCTGAGCATGGATTGGCTTCCTTGTAATTTGTCTTTCTATCATTTCCATTAACATTTTCTGTTTGTCAGGTACAGCATTAGCATACAGTGCCCTATAACACATTTGCAACATAATGAGGCTAATGAACACAGAAGTATTTTAGCGACTTCATCTATTGTGCTTTCACCCTTTGATAGATAATTGGCATAATGGAGCACTTTTTACTATTTTGATCTTGTAGAACATGAAGTCCCATTACAATTGTACACTAATCAGGGCTGTCTATCAGTCCTTGCTCACGAGTAACTGTTTACAGACTGTTCCAAAATACTTTGCCCCATGCTTTCTTTTCCTGTGGTTTCTGCCACTTCCAACTCCCTTTTCCTGATCATAAGATTTTAATGTAATTTACTGAAATAAAACATTAGTTTCTTCCTGTGCCATACCTCTCTTCTCACCCTCCTGAAACCTTCTTCAAGTCACCCAAGGAGTGGAGGGGAGAGGAAAGATTTTAGAAATTATTTCATACGAACAGAGGATAGTGCAGGTTGGAAGGGACCTTCAGAAGCTCTCTAGTCCAACCTCCTGATCAAACAAGGGTCAGCTATGAGATCAGACCAGGTTGCTCAAGGGTTCATTCAGTCAGATCTTGAAAACCTTCAAGGATGATGACTGCACAGCCTTTCTGGGCTCCTGTCCTGCTTTTTGGCTGTTGTCATGGGGAAAATGGCTTTCCTTACATCCAGTCTGAACCTCTCTTGTTTCAACTGATATCCCTTGTCTCCTGGCTTCCCACCATCCACTGCTATGAAGATCCTGTCTCCACCTCCTCAATCACGTCCTTGTAGGTATGGAAAGGCTGCTCTTAGGTCCCCTGAAGCTGTCTCTTCTCCAGGCTGAACAAGCCCCATTCCTTCAGCTTCCACTCACAGCGCAGGTCCTCCAGCCTGACTGCCATGGTGACATTTTGCTGAACTTGCTCAAGTTTATCGATGTCTTTTGTTTTGAGGAGCCCAAAACATGTACTATCTAGGTGTGATCTAACGAATGCTAGTAGAGGGAGATAAACACTTTCGTCAGTCTACAAGATGTGCTCCTGTTAATACAGCTCAGGATGCTTTCTCTGCTGCTAGAGCACCCCACTGGCTCATGTTCAGCTTTCTGACTGCTAGTACCTTCAGGTCCTTCTGCACAGAGCTCCTCCCAACCTGTCAGTCCCCAGCTTGTATCGTTGCCAGTGGTTTGTCCTTCCCAGGTGTAGGACTTTGCACTTGTCCTTGTTGAGGTTCATAAGGTTCCTGTCAGTCCATCCCTCCAGCCTGTCAGAACAGCAGCCCAGCCCTCAAGTGTATCAAACAGCCCCCTCCACCTGGTGTGGTCTGCAAACTCGATGAGGATGCAGTCTGTCCCCTCTACAACTCTAGAAATGCAATCAGAGGACATGGCTGTAAATCAGTACAGAAAGATAATTGCTGGGAAAGGTGTGAAGAAAAGCCATGGGACTGAGAGAAGATTTTAGACTTGGAGATATTCATATTTAATTATTATGTTTGGGACTCCTAAAGGCTACATGTACAAGGGGGCATGGAAGGATGATGCAGCTCTTTTTCTGAGGACTGACATATTTTGCTATGTTTTTCTGCGTATTTATAGCATTGTAAGTAGGTGGAGTCCTGCACCAAGAACTGCTTTGTCTCAAGAAATCAGTAAAATCACTTGAGAAGACACTGAGCTCATTGTTCTTAAGGAAACAAGCAAAACTGTATTTTCTGATCACTTCAGTCTTGTGATGTTTATTTCAGTACTGTGGACTAACACTTCAACTTTCTCGTGACCCCTTAGGATCTCTGACTAGAGGCCATTTGTCAATGACTTTTGTCAATACTCTGTCAATCTTTTGGTTTTGCGATTCATATAGCTGAAAAAAAATGAGACATTTTCAGACAACATAAGCCTTTCTTTAGGTCAGAAATTGTGTTGGCAGAAGACCCCCTGTTGTTGCCTGATGGAGGTATTCATATTTAATCACAAGTTGAGCGTATTTCATTCACATCTTTGACTTCTGACACTCAGGCCTCAGATCTCCTCAGTCTCTGTTTCAAGTTAATATTCTGCAATAGCGCTGCTTAGAAATAATTGAAGCTTACCATCATGTTCTTAAATCACTCCTTTCTTAATCTCCCTCTCTGCTATAAAAAGAATGTCATCAGTTGTACTTGAAGACCAGGAATCTACATCAGAAAACCACATAATCGTTCAGACCAGCAGTATTCACCCAAGGGGAGTGGCTGGATAGTTTGACTAGCAGTTTATGTTAGATCCCTGTCCTGACGTCCTTGGTTTCTCTGAACTTTTTGCCCACTATTAGCCATTAACTAACCCTGTGCTAGTTTCAGCAGATGTAATGATGCTGCGTCTTTTCGGTCTTGGTGTTTTCTCCTTCAGTGGCTGAAACAGGGCTAACACAAACTCTCCACTTCAGATGTCTTAGCTGCAGAGAGGGAGGGACGAGTTACACAGACATGCTCATGACCTGCAATCATGTCTTTACATTGTGCTAGAGCAATGGGTGCCGCTGACAATGTCTCCTCACCTGCTCTGTGGCTCTTATACAGCGTTCTTGACCCTGCAGTAGGATATGGTTCCTATCTGTCAATTATTATAAATGCTGTGAAAAACTCTGTTTCCTGATGATACTATGTTTCCTCACTTGTTTTGTAGTGCCTTTATTGAATATGTTTCTAAGGGTCCTGAGTGCATCCTCCCCTCGTCTGGGGATCTGGCAGCAGGGTTTGGGGCCAAGACAGAGCCAGCACAGCTCCTTCCTGCTGGTGCCTGTGGGGAGGGGCCCCCAGACAGCCCCACGGAGAGGACCTGGTCGGCCATCCCAGGGCTGTGTCTGACCCCAGAGCTCCTCACCAGGACTGATCCTGACCCACATCTGTTGGCTGACATCCCAGTGCGGCCTCGGCCCATCCCCACAGAGGTGCCCAGTGCCCGAGGCTGGGGCTGCTCCAGTGCCCCCCTGGCTGCCCTGCTCCTGGCTGGGGCAGTGGGACAGGCCCAGGCTGCCAAGCCCTGCCCTGCCACATCCCCAACCCCCACGGGGAGCCCCCAGCACCCCGGCCCCAGAAAGCCACCTGCCCTTGTGGAGCAAGGACAATATCCACTCAAATACGGCTTCTTATCTAAATTATCTCATCTATATATCTATATCCAGTCAAATACAGCTGCTGATCTGTATTGCAAGGATGGCTTTTCCATGGAATCCACAATCCGGCTGATTGAATGATAGCGTTCCTGTTCTTCTGCACATCAAGTCTTCGGATACAAATTTCACATTTGATGGAAGTTTCAGGTTCAATGGAAGCATATGTGTTCTCAGCCACTGCAAATACCATGAATGGCAGTAAAATATATTTACTGTCATCTTCTCATCTTAATTCTCCATGGCCATCTCCAAATACAAAGTCAACTGCTGCTCATTCCACATGTTGTTGTAAAACCAACACTGCTGGTGATTTGAGTCCCACCACACTGCTCTGCTCTGCTGTTAGCAAATACTGCTTTACTGTTCTCCTTCTTGCTGCTGGCTTCACAAGACTGAGTTCTGTCCCAGGGGTTGATGCACTCTGTGCAAGCTAATAACATGAGGAACCCTTAAAACTAAAGGCTCTTAA
Organism: Gymnogyps californianus; assembly: GCF_018139145.2. Taxonomy (NCBI): domain Eukaryota; kingdom Metazoa; phylum Chordata; class Aves; order Accipitriformes; family Cathartidae; genus Gymnogyps; species Gymnogyps californianus. The sequence goes on along the minus strand of NC_059471.1, from coordinate 166,553,762 downwards.
AACTGAACTGTAGAACTGTTAAATATTAGTGTGAGGTTTGCTTATTTCGTAGATCTTACCTTAGTGCCTGAATTTCACTGTCAATACAGTGCTACAACCTCTCTCACCTTCTGCACTCACGTAGGTAAATGCAGTTCCTTGCTGATCTCTGTTATGAGCTGTATTTCAGGCCTGGGGTCCTGGAAAGGAAAAGATGCAACAATATTGCATTGTAGCTCTTATCTTCCTTGTCCCTGCATTGAAATTAGGCCCTGACAAACACTGGCAAATGCAGCACCTCATCTCTTCCTCTGTAAAATGACCAATACACCCAGCACATGCCTCATGTCATGTGTTTACATCCCTGAGCTCTCCATCACATGCCACCTTCTGTATCCCATCCCACACCAACATGGAGCTTAACACATTGGGTCTCAAGGAAGATGAGAAATGGTTTATAGGACTACTTAAAGAAATGTTGTAAATGGGGTACTCTTGCAGCATGCCAGCTGTCTGACTTTCCCGTGCCTTCTCCAAACCCCTCCTCCTCTAAGATGTACTCCTCCTGTGAGTTCGTCATAAATGGCTATGTCTAGGAGAAAACTGATGCTGTTTGCAGAACAGAAAAAAATCCTCTCCCATTGCAGGCTGTAGAAAAGCAAATAGTGGGTATATAAAAGGTCAACTATTTTAAGGCACTTTAAAAGACAATGAAAAATCTCTCCCCTTCAGAAAAATCTAGGAACCATAGCTAGATGCATGATAGAAGAACTCTTCATAATACAAATACTTCCAAGACCTTTTAGAGTCTTTCTTTTCATGTTACCTTCTGCTACGAACCTTTTCTCTATTCCAGTTTATCTACATTTAGAAAGCAAGGAATAGATAGTCATGTAATGAAATTAAGCCATATCACATCTTTAGTTGCTTGAAAGCAGTCTCATCTATGAAAATGTATTTGTACTCTATAAATTTATTTTTATAATTTGCACAGATGGTAAGACGCATACATCTTTCTGAGAACAATACAGTTCAGTGACTCTTCAGCGGCTGCTATTAGGCATCTGCTGTACAAATGACAACGAGTCCAGCAAGCTGAGTTCGCGTGTCCTTTGGATAAGGTCTTTGATGAATAGACTCTCTTATCCTTCATTTCCAATCTATTATTAATAATATTCTCTGTGATCATCCAGACACAAAGAATTAAGACAATAACTCAGTAAGTGAACACCAGAGCCTTAGCTTGCCCAATGGAATAACAGTCATTAAGTTTCTGCCAAAAGACCATTGCTTCAGACATAATGATGAGCAATTACCATACAGGCTTGGAAGGTGTTTATACATAGTATATTAAGTTAAAATATTCCCTTTTCTTGGGAGTTGCCTTGTGGTAGCACCAAGCCTATCAATTACATTACCTAATGAAACACATTTCAATATAAAACAATCTTCATTCCCAGTGTAACCATCTCTTTAGAAATAATATACCAAGAATAGAAATTAAAGCTTTTGTGTATGGCCATCCTCCTGTAGACCAACTTAATGAAAGAAAAAAATGTGTCAAGGTAGATAATATTTCTGTGTTGCTGAAATAATGAAAAACTTCAGGAACTAACTTCTTGGGACAAGGAGGGGGATACGAAAAAAGCAGGAATAACAATTTCCTAGTCAAACAAGCTTACCTTTATCCCACCTGACTTTGGACACTGAAGGCAGCCCAGAATAACACTCTGCTAGCCTAACACTGAAATGCTGTCTCTGTCTCTCTATTGTGTCGTGGTTTAACCCCAGCCAGCAACTAAGCACCACACAGCCTCTCACTCGCTCCCCCACAGTGGCATGGGGGAGAGAATTTGAAGGGTAAAAGTGAGAAAACTCGTGGGTTGAGATAAAGAGAGTTTAATAGGTAAAGCAAAAGCCACGCACGCAAGCAAAGCAAAACAAGGAATTCATTCACCACTTCCCATCGGCAGGCAGGTGCTCAGCCATCTCCAGGAAAGCAGGGCTCCATCACGCATAACGGTTACTTGGGAAGACAAACACCATCACTCTGAACTTCCCCCCTTCCTTCTTCTTCCCCCAGCTTTTATATTGCTGAGCACAATGTCATATGGTATGGGATACCCTTTTGGTCAGCTGAGGTCAGCTGTGCCAGCTGTGTCCCCTCCCAACTTCTTGCGCACCCCCAGCCTCCTCAATGGTGGGGTGGTGTGAGCAGCAGAAAAGGCCTTGACTCTGTGTAAGCACTGCTCAGCAATAACGAAAACATCCCTGTATTATCAACACTGTTTTTAGCACAAATCCAAAACATAGCCCCATACCAGCTACTATGAAGAAAATTAACTCTATCCCAGCCAAAACCAGTACAACTGACTATATAGGTGTCGTGGTTTAACCCCAGTCAGCAACTCAGCACCACGCAGCTGTTTCCCCCTCCCCCTCCCAGTGGGGTGAGGAGGAGGAAAGCAAAGGAAAAAAAAAAGTAAAACTCATGGGTTGAGATAAGAACAGTTTAATAACTAAAGTAAAATATAATACTAACAATAGTAATAATGAAATATAATAATAATAGTAATGAAAAGGAATGCAACAAAAAAAAGGAAGGGGAGGGGGGGAAGGCAAAAACCAGTGATGCACAATGCAATTGCTCACCACCCGCTGACCGATGCCCAGTTAGTTCCCAAGCCACGATCCACACCTCCCGGCCAGCTCCCCCCTGTTTATATACTGGGCATGACGTTCCATGGTATGGAATACCCCTTTGGCTAGTTCAGGTCAGCTGCCCTGGCTATGCTCCCTCCCAGCTTCTTGCACACCTGCTTGCTGGCAGAGCACAGGAGACTGAAAAGTCCTTGGCTTAAGATAAGCGCTACTTAGCAACAACTAAAACATCAGAGTGTTATCAACATCATTCTCACACTAAATCCAAAACACAGCACTGTACCAGCTACTAAAAAGAAAGTTAACTCTGTCCCAGCCGAAACCAGGACAATATGGAGGGAGTGTTCACAGTATTCTCATTAAGTATTGCAGTTAGGAGCTAGGAGATAAGTGATCGCAATTTGGGCATCGCCATTATGTGCACACAGAGTGAGAAGATGAATGCAGGCACAAGAACCTGCCAAGCTGCTGAGATCTCTGACCAGTAAATTGTTGACAATGTGCATGGCACACCTGCTGTTGTTGGACTGCCCTGATACCATCAGCCACCCCCATCCCTTCTTTGTACCATATCCAACCATTTAGGACTAGCCATGAAACTGCTGTTCCTGATGTGTAACTTCATGCTGTTTTCCCTTTCAGAAAGTGACCTGGCAAAGGGAGAGAGCACACTGCACAATGACCGTCTCTTGGCTGTACCATTTGAACACATGAAGGAAGTGTTGTGGTTTATGGGCTGCAGAAACTGTAGTCGCAGCCTTCCAAATTTCATATCCTCTTTCCATGAGTTCTGTGCATATTTTCCTCTCTATAAACATAGCTTTCACTACCTTGTCTTTTCAAAAGCCATGAATTCTCTTTATTTCACTCACCAAAATCTCAAACTAAGTAATTGTTTTACCACAGAGGAAGTTTAAATATGGAACTAGCACAAGGCAACACCCAAATTCTGAATGCATCCTGAAACACAAAGGTATTCGAATCTGAGATACGTATCTATCCACAACATTCTTCTCCCAAATATCTCAGCTGAAGTTCTGCATCCGGTCTGCAGAACTGCAATGCTCTTCTGTCCCTCCCTGAATCATAGGCAAACTCAGATCTAGATCTAAACTTTACACACAAGCATGTCTCTAGTTAAGAGAACAGGGATATTATTAATTGGCCCTGTAGTGCCCATTTTTGAGTACAGTTGTTCTTTCACTTCCAAATATTGGGCAAACAGATTGCTACACTCTGCTGTTACGGCAGGTAGCATATGATAAGAATGCATGATGTAACAGGATAACCACGATTCATTTACCTAAAAAACCTGTATCATTTTGGTATTTTAATCTTTCATCCTATGAAAATACAATGTTATTCTACAGGGACGGTCAGACTTTAGGAACTCTGTCCCGTGCATACTAAGGATTTTTTTCTGAATAAAAGTGATGACCAGAAGACTGATCGATTAATCCATCGATCTATCTTCTGATATATCTTCTGCTCCAAGTATACATCTTTTCATCAGTTTCCCTGACTGATCTAAATAGTCTCACAAAGCTGCATCCCACCAACTTTGAAATCTTCTAGGGAATTGTACCAGATGATGGGCACTGTAAAAGTGATTCCGTACCCAGGTTTAAGGATTGACACACCTCTAGGAGTCGAATGCCTTGGTGCTTGCCAATTATCCTGAAATTATCCTTAATATAACCCAGATTAAGACAGAAGCAAAACTGAAACGCTTGGTTTCAGCATTGTATTGGAACGGAGCCCCTCTGCAAAGTGTTTGCTTTCTCTCCTTTTTTTTAAAAAATGCCTTCAGGAAAATATACACTCTAAATGTATTAATCATTATTTATTTAATGGGGGGGTTATTTATTAGTAGTAATTAACTACTATTAAAAAAACCCTAATATAATTATTTGTTAGAAGTAAATTTTTAAAGCACTATGAGTCTACATTTTGAAGTCTCTACAGGAAGAAGAGTTGCTTTACAAATAGTTAGAAAGTGAAAATTTTACCTACTTTAGCTCCTTTTGCCTCCAATTTTACAATTTTGTGTATCATCTAAGCAATTTAAACATGTTTTCCAGCTTCCAAATACTATCTTCACTCTTCATCCCTTTTCTTGAACTCTACAGGCCTCATTAACATGCACCTAATCTAGGAATGTACTAACAGCCAGGTTCTCTCATCAGCACGTATTGCTCTTGACAGTGCTTAGCTATAAATAGTCAAGCTTAGCTTTTAATCATATGATGCAGAGTTATGAATGACTTTCCATTCTTAATGCACAGTTTCAACCATTTTTGCCTTTTAAACACTGCTGAAATTCCTTATATTCTTTCTTGGCTCAGAAGCTAGCTTTATTTAAAAATTGGTAACTTATTACTGGTTCGATTGATTTTAAAAACAAAAAGGTATTGTCCAAAACTAGTGGGTTTTGTAGATGTAAAACAAACACACATTGTGGAAATGTCAGGTAAAGAACTTGCTGAATAATACAGGACTTCCTTATATGAAGAAACAAGATTTAATAATACTGAAGTTCATATTAAATATTTTAGAATAACATGCTGACACACACAATATATTGCTTATCTGACGGTGTGTGTCTTATGGGTTAAAGAAATGTTCCAAGAACTTGCAGGTGTGCAGAATTATGTAAATAGGCCTTAAGAATGCCAAGCTATTATGCTTAAATATACTAGTAAGTGAATCACAGAAAATTCCTCATTCTGTGGTAGACAAATATATATACACTATTCACAGATGTACAGCTCTTACTCATAGTACTGTTGGTTGTGGGTTTTTTGAGAACCTGAAATAACCTGTCTGAAATAATTCTGAAAAGCTGAAATTTCAGACTCGGTAGACCAGTAAGTTCATTAAAAAGTTATCTAATAAGTTTGTTTAAATTCTTTTGCTTAAGCAGAAGACTTTGCAGGATCAGGATTTTGCCCATGTCGGACTGGGCAAAAATTTGATGTCTTCAGCTGAATTTTGTCTGAAGTGCAAAATATTATTGGTATTTAGCACTGAAGTCTTTTCAAAAAGCTTAGTCTTCATGCCATTTAGAAAACAATGGTTCTAAAAAATATCTCTAGCATTTCCCTTTTTACTTTTCTTAAACTATGTCAGAAAAGATTGTGGCCCCCTCAGCTATTTAAACAGAAAAGCCTACACAATTTCTTCAGTATGAGCAGTTAATCTACAGAAAAACTTGACTTTTTCCTGTCTTCTTCTTTTCATAGTTTCTAAAGTGCTATAATTTAAAGTTTATCAGTGTATCAGCCCAAGAATGTTCATACAGCAGAGTCAAATTGACCAAAAAAATACTCTCTCTGGTTCCAGACAATAGTCTTTGAACTCTGTTATTATTAAGTAAAAGAAGGGACAGGAGCATTCATGCATTTGGGAAACCTACCATGCTCGGTAAAGAGGACTTACACTGCCGAGATAGGAGACTGGGATGCAGCGATGATGCAACTTTAATCATTTTCTTCCCCTCGGTCAGTTTTGCTACACTGAGAATGGGCAACTGCGGAGTTACCCAGCTCTGGGCGAAAGGGTTAGTTTCATCTTTTGCAAAATCCCCAAAATGTGGGTCCTTCCCACATGCATAAACAGGAGAAATGATCTAACCACTGCTCCATTTCCTGCTCCTCTTTATCCTTTCTTTCCTCTCTTTTCTATATTCATTATTAATAACAAATGGACAAAAACAGGCATTAACTGCACATCTGGTTCAGCTCTGGCAAGAACTCTCAGGATGCAAGTGGCAACAGCTGCCAAGCGCTTTAATTTCAAAATGGAAATTCTCCTATTAAAACTTTCTGTAAGGGACTGATTGATTTTTGCTGCCAAGTGAAACAGGCCAGTCCCATAGTTAAGACATTGCTGTAACTCCTCTCCTTTCCAAACACATACCAGCAAAATGCTATCCATGAATTCAGTTAAGAGAATGTGAGGGAGGGGAAATGAATGATGTTTTCTCCAGCCATTTTGACCCAGATCGCTAGAATTTCATTTTACGAGCTGATTTTGTGTAAGCTGAATTGGATTTAGGATATGATTATTTGTTTCTCCTATTTTTAATATAAAAATTACATGAAATAGTAATCTCAAATTTCTGCTATCAAACTAATTTTGAATCAGTAATTTTACTGGACTATAAAGTAGAGCATTTCAGAATGCCACCAGAGGGAGCCAATGCAATTGCAAACTTGAAATTCTAGTTCTTTTGCAAAAAAAACTTAAGCAAAGGTCATTATCCTGCAAAATAGCAGACAGCAAAGAAATAAAGATTATTGTTCTGAAGCACAGTGTTTGTGCCTTTTGAAGTAAAAATCTCCACATTCCAATCACACATAATGAGGAACACTAATGTAAAAGAAAAAAAAGAAAAACTTGCTTATGTTTTTTTCCCAGGAATAGATGCTTTATTTTGCATTGCACTGCACTTTAATAACCCCTAATTTTGTTTATTGTCACCTTGACAATGCCTCCCTTCACATTTTAGCCCACACCAATTCCTCAGCCTTTTTCTCATCTCTTTAAACTGATATCTCCAAACCAGTGATTGCAGATCATCATCTCCCATCTTTATCAGCTGTAAGAAAGCTGTAGAATGTCCTGTGTTCTCTGAATCTGACTCTACCTAGCAATGCATCTGACTTTTTTTTCTCTTGCTTCTTTTTCTTTGATTTTACTAGAATTAAGAGTAATTTGGTGATTGTCAGGCAATGTATTGCAGATACACAGTAGTGTTAAGCTCTTACTTCAAGCAGCTGTGCTCTAAGCACATCATTCTCAACAGTTTCTCATTTGTGGTTTTGGCTATTCAACTGACTTTAAATATTCATCTCTTGTTTCAAATTTAAAGTGCACTGCGATTCATTTCTGCATCTTTTTTTATCTGTCAGGCTTTTACAATTGAGCAAGATGGTTAACCATCCGTCACATCTTGAACGATCTTTGGTGAATGTGCACATTTGCTTTTCTCTGTCATGAATAACATTGGAAATGGCAATTAATTTCTATAAGGGCTTTTTAATGTTTTATTTTATACCATCTTCCTTCTTCCATCTGCTAAATCTAAAAACCTATCCACTTCCCTTCTATTGCTCATCCACCCACTGAAAATTGTGTCAGAAGCAAAAGAAGCCAATTCCAGGATCTTCTCCTGGCACAGCTAAACAGAACCAGCAGTTTCCTCCAGCCTTCAGCTTGCTCTTTTGTACTCCCATGACTTGGACAAGACATGGGGCATCCTGTTTTTCTTTTAAGGAGAAAGAATAAAACAAAAAAAGAGGAGGGGAGGAGGAAGAATAGTGAAAAGGAAGACAGAAAGACTGCAGAGTGGAGAAGCCAGAAGTAGGAGTAATAGTACAACACATGGCAAGGATACAAACCAACTACTGAAATGAGAATTGAGCCTCACTGGTTTTTGTTAGTCATGAGGACCACTTCGGAGTTCTCGTTTCCCTGTGCACAGGATTACTGCAATCACTGGAGTACACCCCTGAGTAAGGAAAAGAACAATGTGGTTTCCATGCCATGCGGCCCTTGTATCTTAAGGAAAGGAGAAGGGAGGAAACTATTACCCCATCAAGCCATAGTTTTGTCTAGAAAGGGAGCTGTTCCCCATGCACAACACAATGAAGTAGTAAATGGTGGCAACTGGAGGACCAGGAACGCACAGTGAAGCCAGCACTACAACAAATCGCTAGAGTGGTGGTAGCTTTGATCTAGTACTTGGCTGTTAAAATAAATGAGTTGTCAACTTTGTCTTTTGCTGAGACTATTCTTAGCACTTTTGGTTTTTTAACATTTATCATTTTTTCCGAAAACATTCATCAAGCTCTGAAGGTCTTCACTAATCGAACTCTTAGAGAAAGATTGCTAACAAACATTATATTGTTCATATAAGCTCCATTAACTCAGATGCCATTTAGAAGATTCCAAACTGTCATTTGTTATGCTTTCTACTTAATACCAAATGCTTTCACAGACAAAATGTACCTTGATGATGCACTATGATGTGTCAATATTTGCTCACAATGCTGCTTTCTCTCTCAGCTACAATGTTTTCTAACCTCTGGATTTTGTGAGTCGTTAGTACATTTTTCAATGATGCATATCTGTCTGTCATGCTGAAACTTCTCAAAACCTTCACAAAAGCAGCAAAACGTACATAAATTTCCTTTTATACTCCCATGACATGTTCTGATAGTGTTTTCAAGGTGAGGTCAGTTTCCCTTGTGTTAACTACTAGATAAAAACTAAACTGACTTCTATTCATTCTTGGCTCAGCACAGTGTCTTTTTTTCTACCCACTGATTTTTCAGTGCTACAGCAGTACAATCTGTCAAACCGAGAGAACAGCAAGCACTGTTCAAGGTCTGGGGCATTAGTGAGTTCTGAAGTGGGAGCATATAATTTTTTTTCAGGTCTTCTGCAGGATTGTTTGTGTATTTCTAATTTCATACCTTAGGCAAGCACAGAGGTTTTGGTTTTAATAGCACCTCCTCCCTATGCTCATCTTTGGTTTTGATGTCCAGTTTTCCCATCGTAATTACTTGGCCGGCACTTGTCCATGATGTCTATATTGAGTGAGCATCGGAATGCATAAAAGAAGTTTGTGATGATCAACTTTCTAAGATAAAGTTAAATTCATTGCATATTCCTTCATTTATAGTTTTTTAAAACCAATACCTTTAAATATCTCCCCATGCTCTTTAGAGTATAATTAATTTCCTTGTGTGATGCCTCTATCTAAAGACATCATTGTTTTGGATACCTAACTTCAGTCTATGGTACTTTTTCCTGTATTACTTTCTGTGGGTTTTGCTATCCCATGTTTTTCCTGTCTCTACACTTCATTTTGCTTTATTAGGTTCATGATTCCTTTTTTTTTGAATGACAGTTGTTTACTCCTACAACTAATACGATGCAAGAGTCAGACCTGATAGTTATATTATAGCTGTATATGGCAGTATTTGATTTTTTTCACATTTGTCTCTAGAATTTTCCTTCTTAGGCACCACATGATTAGTCTATTTTGAAGCAAATTATTGACAATTTCAAGATTCTAAGAAATGCTGTATTTCGGACCAAGTCAGACCAATGGTGAAATTGTTTCGTTCCACTGAAGTCTTTCATCACAGCTAGAAAGTATGACTAATCTTGTATTCATATGGTAGGTATATTCTAGTATCCAGAACTGCATTACACAGGAATACTTACATTAGTACACAATCTATTCAGGTTTTGGAGTGTCCTGGCATGTCTCTAAAGGTTTTGCTGCATAAACACACTTTTGAGATTACTCCGAAACAATACATCTCATACACCAAAGGAGGTGTATTCTGCATACAAACTTGATCAATCTTCTTTTTAATTACCGAGTCCTATTCTCTCATTTCTAAGCAGGACATCTCTCAGTTTTTGCTATTCTAAATCTGAAATTATTCATTAAAATCAGCCAGCCTCCACTTTTCCTGGTTTGAATTTTCCCGTTTTTTATGGTATCTCTTCAGTACATTTGCTTGGCAATCCCTTTTGAGAGGAAAAGTGATCAGAATGCAGATTCCCTCTGAGAAGGAGTTTATTCTTATTGGGAGTATCCATTGGATTTAAACCAAGCTATAGGAATAGAAATGGCTAGATTCAACTATTCAACTTTTCTTTCAGAGTGCTTTTTACCTAGACAGAAAACGCCGTTCTGCGTGGGCACTTCTTGTCTATTTTATTTCACAATTCTTAGGACATAAATTTTCAAGCCCTGAGATTCCTCCAACAAGTTTTTAAAAGGCTCCCTTTGTTAGACAGTTCACATGACGCGACACGGAGAGGAAGCTGCCCAGCTGTGTGGCTGCATTTAGTACTGTATAAACTATACTAGGCATGCTAATAGGGGAAAGACCCTTAAGTCCCTTCTCCCACTAATCCACCAGGCACTGACATACAATGTCACAGTCCCCTTTACCTTGAATTTCTTCAGTTCTTCAGCTGTTGATTTTACACGAGATGTCTGATCACTCATTCACTTAAGTGATGTAAATTGATTTTTCTGATAACTTCTAAAACTTTGTTTTAGCTTGATCAAAATACATTAGCACAGAAAGAGATCACTAAGTCATACAGACTGCACAACAAATCCATTACACTGGACAGAAATTGCGTGAGGCCAAAAACTATACAGAAAGAAGTCCTGTAACTTAACACGCCATTTGATAACTCATACATTCTTACTGAAAAGCTCATTAAATCCTGTGCTGCGACCTTCACAGGGTGAGAGTACAGACAAAAATTAAATGGAAAATAGAACACAAAGAGCAGATGGGAGTGTTGGGTATGTGTGAATAGGCACCAACAAGAGTGTACAAAAAAGCTATGAAGAGCAATCAGAATCAAACTTATTCAATTTGCAGCAGCTCTTCTGGACTGGGGCATCCTAAAGACCACACCAGTGAAGGGTTTCACTTCTCATCTAGGGTTTGTGTTTTTACATTGATTTAGAAGCATTAATTTCTGCAGCTATAGAAGGCTCTTTTTTTGCCCCCCACTGAATGTAAAATTACAGTCATTGGGCTGAAATGACTTGTGCCGTTTTATAGTCTGGCAAGGAGATGAGGGCCTGACTTACTGCTCACAAAACTTACCTGTCAGCAACTGCTGGTTCTGAGGACTGTCCTCATTTCTTTCAGGCCACCCAGATCATTGTGGCAACTACAGCTAGGAGGGAACTGCTGGTGCAAGGAGCTGCTCTAACAACATTTTGTCCTACGCTTAGCATATTCCCCCGGCTGACACTTTCCAGATCACTCCATAAACTGCAGAAGAAGTAAAAACACTTCTGTAGCTTTTTAAATTTTCCTCAGTTTGGACCCCTAACATTTTTCTAATGGGGTTACAGACCTCTGTACAACAAATCTAAACCCAATGAGAATTGGTTTGCTTTTCCTACCTTCCTTCATGGACTCTGGTTTCAAAAACCCAGAAGATAACTCTTCTGTATCAGGGCAGTTCTCCAGAAGGCTGTAGTGCTTTGGAGGTGACACCAAGCAGGTGTCACTCAGTACTCACCTTGACTAATCTGAAGCAGATGTGTTGTTAAGTATGAATATATTTTAAGCTAACCAAAAGCTACCTCAAGAAAATGCAAAGTAATCACAATATCAAATAGCTTCCTATTTGTATAAAATATGGTCATCAGTACAGTTGGTTATGTGAAAAAGAAAGCTTAACATATTTAATAGAAGGGATCATTTTCAGAGTATGGTTCAACACGCAGTTTATACTGAGAGACGCCCTGGTGTAAGAGGCTTGATCTAGTTCAAGACGCTGTTACATGGCCAAATTTTAAGTGGCTACCTCAAATTAGAGATAGTACCTTGACTTTGTACCAGTGTTACCCATGAGTGTGTTGCTGGTATCCTGCATTGCACTGTGTCAAATCCACTGCTTACGGACTCTGGGATGCCAGCGCAGCTGCACTGTGAGGATATTTTGTGCAGCCCAGCCTTCTGCCTGGGGGACCAGACAGTGCCTCCAAGGCAGCACTGCTGCACTTCACAGTTTGCATCTCAGATCTGCAAAAAGAAACCATGGTCTCAGCGTCGCACCTGGGCAACCATAGTGCTAGAAGCATGGGTAGTTCTACATGGCAGGAGAAGTACGAGCAGCTGCCATAGCGTGGATACATCCCAGATCACACTGCCAAGGATGATATCAGCTGTGCTGAACCTCAACATGCCAATAACAATATATGTTCCTTGTCAAGGCAAGTAAGTATCAGCAGGTGACACAGGTGGATGACATCAAATTGAGGGGAGCGACTGATACACTCAAGGGCAGGGCTGTCATTCAGCGGGACTTTGAAAGGCTGGAGAAATGGGCCAACACAAATGTCTTCCAATTCAATGAAGGCAAATGTAAAGTCCTGCACTTTTTGGATATAATAAACCCCTACAACAGCAAGGAGCTGACTGCGTAAACAGCACCTTTGCAGAAAAGGTCCCAGGGGACCCAGTGAACAACAAGGATGGATTTGAGTGAGCAATTGGTCTCATAGCAATGAAAGCTAACCATATACTGGGCTGCATTAGTAACAGCACAGCCAGCAGACCAAGGGAAGTGATTGCTGCCCCCCACCCCCATCTGGCACTTGTGAGACTGCCTGTGGAGTACTGTGCACAGTCTGGGGCACTGCGACACAAGAAAGATATCGACAAACTAGAATGAGTCCAATGGAGGGTCACCAAAAGAACAGGGAGCTGGAGCACATGACAAACAAGGAGACACTGAGAGAGCTGAGTTCGTTCAGCCTGAAGAAGAGGCGGCTACAGGATGATCGAATTGTTGTCTTCAGCTACCCAGTGGGAGGGAATAAAGATGGAGCCCGACTCTTCTTGGAGGTGCACAGTAAAATGACAAAAGACAACTGATCAGGTTGCAACATGGCAAATTCCAAGTGGATATAAGGGCGGGGAAAATTCTGCACAGTGAGGGTGGACAACCTGTTGTGGCAAAGAGGTTGTGGAATCTCCCATCCGTGATGATATTCAAAACTCAACTGGACAAGTTGCAAGCTGAGCTTCAGCTAAGCAAGCTGAAGGGGAGGTAACTAGCTTCCAGTAACCATGATGCACTAGATCCCAGCCCTACTGCTTATGGTTATAAAGGGCCTCTTGCAGATGGCTGTTGCTCCAGGGAGTAGGTTTCTATTGGCTGCTGAACACAAAGCTGGTGCAAAGATGAGGAAACCATGGCACAAGATTGTTAGGACTGAACACATGGAATAGCTGTATGCAGATCCTGAGGAGAAGGCAGATGTGTCACAGACTTTGGAACAGTGATACTAGTTCCTAGTAGCTGCTCTGCTTTGCACTTACATGTCTCTGGGACAAATCAACAGGGAATGCATTGGCTCTGTAACTGCGAGTCATTGTAGCTTTATAATAGTCCATCCACTTCAAAACAGCACTTTTGCCATGCTGACTCATACCTCAATGTCTCTTCTTGCTCCCCTTTTTAGACAGCTTCAGATAAGTCATCTTCTTGGTTGGAATACACAAGGATGTCTTTGAAAGTCTGGCTTCAGAAGTGCATATAGGCTTCACTGAGAAAACAAAGGTGGTCATTGTTTTCACTAGAGCAGGAGAGTTGGTTAACACTTCTTTAGGGTTGTTTAAGAAACACCATCACCAGCTTAGGTCATAATAGGTATTTTTAGTAGATACACTTGCTCTTCCTGCCAAATGGGGAGTGGGAGGAGGTTGTGCAAGAGCATGAGCCGGCATATTGATTGGCACTTTAGGTTCAGGGTTGCCCTGGTTGGAAGAAGGTGTGGAGAATGTACAAGATGGCTGACGCAGTCAGAAGTAGCTGTCCCAAAACGGGAGTGGGTGTGCAGAAGCAGAGCAGTGAGTTGAAGCATGACCAAGGACTCTCGTTACTAAACTAGCTGCTTTCTGATAAAAACACCCTTAGCAATGTAGTGAGCTATTGCAAATGGTGCTTCAAGAGTCTGTCACACCGTAGGCTTTCCCCATATCTCCAGCAGGTCCAGAACTCCCAGCCAGATCTGCTTTTGCTTTCATGGACAAAGTGAAGAACACAACAAAATGTCTACACAACTTGTTGTGAGCCTGGCTCCGGTATTCTGAAAGTGCTTAGCAATGCCAAAAATTTGCAAGAGATGTTATGGAGATAGCAGAAGTCCTGTTCCAAGAGAAGACAGCCCAAGGAGAGGTCTGTGCAGGAAGCTGAGGCAAAACCAGCTCTGAGGTAAAGAGCAGCAGTTAAGGAAGGTCTGACTCCAGCAAGCACCACCACTTACACAAGTGGTCACATCTCAGCTACCTGACCACAGGGATGTTCCAAGGAACAGAAGGAACTGAGAAGTGACTGGCAAAAAGGTCTAAACTAGCTAAGTGTGAGTAGTCCCACAAAATGCAAAGAGGCGATGTTTGATCCACCAGAAAGTCTCCCAGCTTAAAGTTAACCATCGACGTCTTCTGAATAAAATTTGAACCTGCACAGCAAGTTTAGACCAGCCTAGCAACACTGGTTTTGATTCTGCTCTGGGAGGTTTAAAGCCTGTCACCTGATTACAGCCCTACCAGTTCATCTCATCACACTGCCTCTAAAGTAATGAAATTATTATGAGACTTTAGTTGTTATTTTTCACTTGTCAGGACAAAATTTGAATCTGTTGCATCCACTGAATCTGTTGCATCCACTGAGAAACACGTGTTTAAATTCAAATGCTTAAACGAGTAGGCCAATTTTTATAAATGCTTTGTTTACAGGTGTCCTGGTTTCAGCTAGGACAGAGTTAATTTTCTTCCTAGTAGCTGGTATAGTGTTATGTTTTGGATTTAGTAGGAGAATAATGTTGATAACACACTGATGTTTTTAGTTGGTGCCAAGCAGTGTTTATACTAAGTCAAGGATTTTTCAGCTTCTCATGCCCAGCCAGCAAGAAGGCTGGAGGGGGCACAAGAAGTTGGGAGGGGACACAGCCAGGACAGCTGACCCAAACTGGCCAGAGGGATATTCCATACCATATGACATCATGCCCAGTATATAAACTGGGGGGAGCTGGCCAGGAGGGGCAGATCGCTGCTCGGGAACTGACTGGGCATTAGTCAGTGACTGGTGAGCAATTGCATTGTGCATCACTTGTTTTGTATAGTCTAATTCTTTTAGTATTATTATTGTCATATTATTATTATTATTATTAATTTCCTTTCTGTCCTATTAAATTGTCTTTATCTCAACCCACGAGTTTTACTTTTTTTTTGATTCTCTCCCCCATCCCACTGGGTGGGGGGAATGAGCGAGTGGCTGCATGGTGCTTAGTTGCCGGCTGGGGTTAAACCACGACAACAGGTCACTTATGTTTAGATGTCTACGTATAGATTGCTTTTTGTTCTTTACCTATGCTTGTCTGAAAAAGCTAAGCTGAGGTCCTTTTATCCAAAGAAATATTAGCAGCAGCAAAGACCATCAAAAGAGAGCACCGGTTGTTCCAATCGCTTGTTTATTATATGGCGTTAATTCTCCATCTAACAAGCCAGCAAATTAAATATAGTTTCCTGTCTAATGTCACTGCGATACAAACTTACAACCATGTTACTGCTGACTGAGTCAGTATCAAGCCATATGGTCAGTATGTGTCCTGCCTTTTACTCTCCAAACTCTAAGTGGTTTCCATTTCTCTCGTTCCCTTTTTAGGTAGGTAAGAAGCAGGTGCTTGAGTCCCGTCACCCCAGGGACTGCTGACTCCAGGGCTTCTCAGGTTCCCGTAAAAAGAAACTGTCTGCGTGAACGAGATGCAAAAATACAAACGCAAAGACATCCGAGCTGCTGCTTTGCCCCCCACCGCCTCCAGTCGGGCAGTTTCCTTGCACTGCAATTTTCACGGATCCGCGCAGGTCCCCAGATCGCTGCGGGGCGGGAGGGAGGGCAGCCAAGAGCTACGGGTGGGGGGCACAACACCTCTCCCTCCCCACGCCAGCACGCAAGGTCCGCAAGAATCCAGACAAACGCGAGCCGTGTGGAAGCCTTTCTCCTCCCTCCGCCCTCTCCCCACCGCCTCCCCGCGCAGGACAAGCTGTACGACACCAGCTTCCCCTCGCCGGGGCCGCAGCGCACAGCGCACGGCGTTAGGCTTCCGCACATCGTGCGCCCGAGCGCTCCCGCCCAGCCGCAGCCTTCCCGAGGCCGGGAGGAAAGGAGGGCACCGGGGGCTGCGGTGCGCCCCGACGGACTCTGGGCAGCGGGGGGAGGGGGGGCGGGCCGGCGGCGGAACCCGCCCTCCTCCCCGCGGAGCGGCTGCGCAGGGGCCGTGGCCCCCCGCGGCTCCTCGTTAGTATAGTGGTGAGTATCGCCGCCTGTCACGCGGGAGACCGGGGTTCGATTCCCCGACGGGGAGAGGCGCGCTCGCGCGCGCGCGCTTTTTTGTTTTCCCGCCCCCCCCCTTGGCGCGAGCAGCGCTTGGCCCGGCCGTTGGGCCCCAGGCGGCAAAAAGCGCCAGCCCCGGGCGCTGCGGCCTCGAGGAAAAGCGTTCTGCGCGGTCTCCCCGTCGGGGAATCGAACCCCGGTCTCCCGCGTGACAGGCGGGGATACTCACCACTATACTAACGAGGAACTGCCTTAACGTCAGTTTTCGCGGGACTGTCTTTATGGAGAAAGACGCCCCACCCACCCCCACCCCACCCCCCGTCGGCGGGCAACGGTGACGGAGGGGGTTGGGCAGGAGGGGCGACCTCCGGGCAGCGGGAACCGGAATCCCCGAGACTGCGTACGGCGGCAATGTCGCGGGAGGCGAGCTCGGCACCACCGGGGGGGGGCGGGAGGCCCGTGCTGCTCGGGGCCGGTAGCGAGTGTGTGGGTGGGGAGAGTTAACGTACTTGCGCGGGAAGGCGGGAAACGAAGCCGTGGCGGAGGAGGGGGGCCGGCGCGGGGGGGGCGGTTTGATCGGTGCGGTTGCCACAGCGGGTGAGAAGGGTCCTCGCCCCCGCCGCCCCCCGGCCCTGTCCCTTCGGGGCGGGGTGTGGCGCGGCCGGTGGCCGTTGGTGGGCGAGTTCTAACACTGTGCGTGCGGGTGCCCAGCAGGACCTCGTGGCGCAACGGTAGCGCGTCTGACTCCAGATCAGAAGGCTGCGTGTTCGAATCACGTCGGGGTCACTTAGTTTTGTTTTCGTTTTCTCTGTCGGCCTTTGCCGGCTTCATCTCGGAGCAAACGAAGGGACTTTTTTTTTTTTATGTAATTTTTTCATTTTTTATTTTTCGTTCCCTAAAGCTTAGGGTCTCCTCTTTTTGCTTGAGCCTGAGAGGGAAAGCAGAAGTATAAAACGAAGGGCCGTCCGAACGGTGTCACCGACGAGGCGGCAGCCCGCGGAGAGAAACACAAGACCCGGGTGTTTGGAAGCCCTCTGGCTTTCACATTTCGACAGCAGCGGTTTGGGGGGAGCGCTGGGGCGAAACAGGGCCTCGAGGGGAGAGGGGACGAGGACACCCCTTTCCCTCCCCGCCGCCGGCCCCGCAGCTCCCTGCCGCGCACGCCGCGGCGCGCTGGGGAGGCGGAGGGCGAGAGGGACGGGCCCGCCCGCCTGCGCGGAGCCCGGGGCCCGGGGCCGCGCCGCCCCGCCGGCCGCACGGCGCGGAGTCCTCCGCTGGAACCAAGCGTGCGCGCAGCTACGTGGGAGTGATGGCGCAGGGTTACTGCTGTATCGATGTAGTCATAAAGATGCCGTTGGGTAAAATGGACACGTCTTTGTTTATGGTGTTTGTGTATACAGGACTTTCTAATATCACGCCTAAGCACAAAAGGCAAGAACGTGTCAAAGATCTACGCTCAAGTTTTACAAAGACAACCCACCGCGTGGAAATGGTGAGAAAAAGTCAGGAAGATGTATAGGACGAGTAACTTTAGATTTTAAATGGGACAGAGGCCCAAAAAATGGCAGGGAGATCCTGTGTTCAGTACAGGAGTTCACAGGAAAAGGAGTGGAAGTCAAGGCAGGGGAAGCCAGTGGTCCGGACATGCCAAGAGCTCGAGCAGACGCTGTGTTAAGAACCCTGAAGGCGAACAAAACCCTGACGGGGAGGGAGAGGGGAGCGGGGTGCCAGGGGAGGCGCTTTGGGGGGTGATGGGTTTAGGCTGTGGAACAGAATAGTTTCCTCAGAGTAGCCATTTCCGCACGCTGAGGTGCCAGAGGCAGAAAAGCACAGAAAGTACTTAATTTTGATCTGGATATGAGATAGCGAGTCCTAGAAGTAATACTTTAGTGATTTGGATAGACTGGAAAGTTTGGCACTTAATGAAATGTAATTAGGAGGGAAACAGAATAGTTTGTCAAGGGCCTGAATTTGAGGGACACAGAGAAACATGCCAGGGATACAATTCTAAGTTTCTAAGAATTGATTATTAGTGTTGCAAACGATGGCAGAAAATGAAGAGAATGCAGGAGTCTTAGAAACCAGACTCAGCAGAGTCATCAAATTGTGTGGGGGTTTTTAGGACACTTTTGTTTTTAGAGGCTAATATTTGTTCCATATACCCTTAAAACCTTTCAGATACAGAAATTCTGCATCTTCCTTAAGTGCTCTGTTCCAGTGCTTTGCTATCCTTAGTGTTACGAAGCGACTATGTGTAGTTTAATCCTGATGTCTCTTTTGCCATAACTTAAATCCAGCCCTCGTGCTATTGCACTGGAGAACAGTTTATTGCCTTCCTTTTTATAGGTACTTCTTACATATTTGAAATCCATTATGCCTCTCCATAGCTGTTCCAGAGCAATAAACCGTGTTTGCTGGGCTTCTGATTATTTGTATCGCTTGCCTCTGGAGTCTTTCCAAATTGTCATGGTTTAACCCCAGCCAGCAGCTAAGCACCACACAGCCGCTCGCTCACTCCCCCCCCTGCCCCACTCCCAGTGGGATGGGGAGGAGAATAGGGAAAAAAAGGTAAAATTCATGGGTTGAGATAAGAACGGTTTAATAACTAAAGTAAAATATAATAATAATTGTAATGAAAAGGAATATAACAAAAAACAGAAGAGGGAAAAAAGAAAAAAGGAAAAAAAACCCCAGTGATGCACAATGCGGTTGCTCACCACCCGCTGACCGATGCCCAAGCAGCAATCCGCCCCTCCCAGCCAACTCCCCCCTGTTTATATACTGGGCATGATGTTCCATGGTATGGAATACCCCTTTGGCTAGTTTGGGTCAGCTGTCCCGGCCATGCTCCCTCCCAGCTTCTTGTACACCTGCTTGCTGGCGGAGCATGGGAAACTGAAAAATCTTTAGGATAAGCGCTACTTAGCAACAACTAAAACGTCAACGTGTCATCAACATTATTCTCACACTAAATCCAAATCACGGCACTGTACCAGCAACAAACGAGTTGCATTTTTAAGTGCCCAGAACTGGTCACAGTATTTCAGCTGACTCAGATTTTACCAGGTCTGAACAGAAGGGAACTGCCTCATGTCCTGTGCTGACTGGACTTCCATTTGTGTGGTTAGTCCTTTTTTTTTTTGATGCATAATCTGTTAGATGGATGCATTTTTTATTGGATGCATAATCTGTTAGATGTTTTCCTAGTCCCACAAAATATCTTATGTCTCTGCCTTACCATCCATCAGAGAGCTGGATGTAAGAAGTGGTGGCAATCTGCTTGCATTCCTGTACCGCCGCCAAAGCAGGTGCGCTGCTCTAAGCATTCCAGCCTGTTGCCAGACAGTATCTCCGGCTTGCAGTAAGGGGTTCACCTAATGACAATACAGAAGATCTATTAATAGGGGTCAAAGTTTTCAGGGTGCGGTTTCACACTGGTATACCTAACGTAACGTGAGTGCAGGTTGCCACAAAACAGTCAGCCTCGCTCTGCCCTGTCCATCCCTGCCTGCGTGTTTCCCCCGTTCCACTTGGATCATGTCTTGCAATTGTGCAGCAGCAGCTGCTGGCTCAGCACGCAGATCTGGTGGCACAACTACTAGATCCAACACAAGGAAAGCGTCAGGAGTGCGTGGCCTGGGACAGGACAGAGAGCAGGATCATCCCTTCCAACAACAACCACAACTACCAATGGTTCGGTTAAATTTTTTGTCAGTTGTTCTGTGGAGGTAGAGCCTACTGTCCCTAAATGACAATAATCTAGTGATGTTTCAAAACTAAATGAAAGAATTAAATGCGCCTTAGCTATGTGCAAACTCTCCCTCTCAATTTCCTATCGGTAAAATGGGGACACTAAAGCTAGAGTTATTAAAAAGCCACCTAATTTTTCCTAAACTAATCAAGAACATGGAGAAGAAATGAGTGATTCTAGAAAGTATAGTTACACTGTGCCATAATGTTTAGGCAACTGCTTATATTATTTACAGTAATCCTTTCCAGTTTCTATTGCCTTTCTCAGAGGGAGTATTATTTTCATTGTGAAACTCGCTGTGCACCAAGACTGAATTAATACTTCATATAGTTTTTTTATATTTCCTTCAGTTAAGAAGATTTCCATACCAGCTCAGTCTAAGACAAGGGCATGTCTGTAACACTTCCTTAAATGCCTTTGCCATAAATGGATTTATAGCCTTCACAATTTTGTTATGTATTATGAGGCAAATGTCACATGCGAATTATACATCTATACTTCATTATGGATTAAATATTATCCAAACCCTCCACTGAATTTAGGATGCTTTTTTGAACACGCAGACAGAAAATTCATTTTTTCAGTGTAGTACAACATAAACTACCTGTCTCATTTTTTATGGGTGGCTTTACAGGTTAGGAATCATAAACTTGGGGAAACTCAAAGCTAGAAATCTGAGATAGCTTAGAAGGCATTCAGTGTTTTCATGTCAAAGACAACTGTATGACTGAAAATCTCTTTCTCACGCTCAGGAAAGCTAACAAATTCCAGACATTTGGGAGGGTCCTACAAAGGAAGGATTTTTGGCTTCTACTTTCAGCATATTTCACATTTTTAGGCAAGCTTACAGCAGTTTTTCAACCACTGAAAATGGCCAGAGTCTCACACCATTTGCACTTTTTTCCTAAACTTTCCTTTTGTCACCATTTATACTGACAAGAGGTAAAATGTGACTACCTGTTTCTCAGGTAGAGGCGGGTATTCTGGTCTTTGAAAACCAGAACTTGCTGTAAGAGATAAGTATTTAAGTACTGGAATGCTTCACAGAAGGCATGGCAAAACAACAGTTTTGTACTCCAAACTTTAAGACACAAATCATCTAATAGGCATATGGACCACCTCGTGGGTTTTTTTTTTTTTCCTCTGTAAAAACATTAGAAAGATCTTTTGAGCTCGTTCATAATGGACTCGTTCCCTTATCCCCTTTGACTGCTGCCTTATGCTACAAAATGCAAGCTTTCTTTCCTTCAAACAAAACAAACAATAAAGGTGCAGATCCTCACCTGTGTTAAGGTCCAGTTGTGGTGATAGTTGCAGGTTCCAGTGTTAATCACTATGTATGTGCACATTTTGGCACTTTCTCATATTACTTGCCCTGTCTTTACCTTGCCTGGAGAATGCCTGTTGTTCCCAAGGAGCGACAATGAGAGGTGTAGAACCAGGGAATAAAGGACAGTTTTGTGCCAAGGATTTTTTATGGACTTGGCTTCCCAGAGAAGTCGTCTGCTCTGAAAGAGAGTGATACTAAAGTGTTACGTGATGCCTTTTTAGCTTTTGTCACTTTGAAAGCAGCTAAAGGTAAGCCAATAAAAGAGTCCAGTGTAACAATGTAATGGAGAAAATCATTCACGAAAGAGAATACATATTTCTATAGTTGGGGAAATAACTTTCAAAACATAAATGAACTGTAAATATGAACTGTAAGTAATGTTAATCTGGGGCTGTGGCTCCACAACCGCTGTATTGGATTTTGAAGAAGTAGCCAAACCTATGATGCTGAATTTCTGCTGTTTTTATGCTTCTACGCCATATTTGCCTGACAGGAAAAAGACAAAAAATACAGATCCAAGATAAAACCAGTTAACCCATCCATTTGTAATGACCAAAGCTGAACTGGGAGTGTAACTGTAGTGATTTACTACTTCATATCATATTGCTGTTGCATTTTTATGCTATACTTAATGCATTAAAACCAGACTTACCATCAACATACTCAGATTGGAAGGTGTAAACTGACTTTGAGCTCAACAGTTTTCATTCTTTCCACTCCTAAGGGTCACTCACAAGAAAAGTGAGCACCAACTGTATTGCGTATTCTGAACGGTACAATGAGTTACAAATGGCAGCTGCACTCCTCTAAGAAGCAGCATCAGAAAACAAGCTTCAGGCCTAAAGTATAGTACCATTATTGTCCGTGGGCATGTTAGATGGTGTCCGCACCAACTTTTTAGATTGTATTTCCACTATTAACTTTGGTTAAAATTTCCCAGACTCAGTTCCCCCTTAAGGAGAAACATACTATCTACACTTTAAATTATTACTATCAAATTTGGAGAGCAATTCAATTTCCTTTAAGCATTTCCAAAACACTTGTCTTGTGATACCCATGTTCCAGGAAAAACATTGGGTAAGATATGCTGAAAAATAAATAGAACCATCTAATTTTTTCTATTCAGGCTTAAAAGTAAGTTATAGTAGTCAATCCACATTGGTATATGAATATTTGTTTTGTATGTATATGCTATCAACGGAAGGAAGATGTTTCTACCCACCGTTCAACCTCGTTGTCTAACAAAATGAACAGGTAAAGTATGTACAACACTAAGAACCAAATACTTTCAGATATAAATTATAATGAACTGCAGATGATGGCCACCTCATATCACTACTTGCACTACAAGGTAAATTAAGTTCCCCAAGCTAAGCTTCTCTGTTGTATTAATTACTTTGTTACACCACACCAGTTCCTGAGTTGGAAGCATCAGGCTTCTTGTGGGTGGGTCCTTGATTTGCCTCGAAATTACCTTCCACAAAAATAACCCCCAGCACCTTCATCTAGCTGATACTGTGGTAATGGCTAGGCAAACAGGAATGACAGCCACCATATTTCATGATGCAGCAAACCCAAACAGAGGAAATCCCTTTCCTCAACGGCAATTTAAAACTCCTTTTGGAACATAAAGAGGAGTGGGTGCAAACACTAACAATCCTGTTTCATGTCCATGATTGATGGGCAAATTAAAATATTCACATTTCAATTCTTACCTCCAATGCTGTAACACCGTTCTCAAAAGCATGGGATATATAGCCAGATCTAAATATTAAACCATTCCCATCATAAAATACAGGAACGTTTATAGCAGTGTATGTTCCCAGCAAGCAGCATGTAAACACAGACAGGTTTAACTCGCTTGTTTAAAGACGGTGCAGTCTTAAACTCAGTCCTACTTCCCCAGCAGGGACACACTTGTGAAATTTTTTAAGTCAGCTCAATAAAACGACTATGCGGCTTTCAAATTTTGCAATACTATAGAAGCGATTCGATTTTTTTTTTTTTTTTTTTTAACATGTAAGTCATCACAACGGCAGCGGCTACACTAACAGATTAGCTACCAATTTCCCGGTTGGATTTCCTCTGAAGCCCGGTAACTAACGTATTACGTGGAGTTAAGCACTTGGCTGCCGACAGCAGCAAGTTGGGTTACGCTGGGAGAAAACTCCCGTAAGCGTATTTGCGAGGCAGCCGCTTCAGCAAACCGAAGAAGAGCCCGCGGCAAGCTCTGCGAGCTGATCGCGCCAGGGAAGCCGGTGCCTGAGGAGCAGCGGCGGGGACAGAGCCGGTGGCAGATGTCACAGCAGGTCACAGGGATCACAGCAGGTTACAGGGAGCTCCTTAACCGCCTCCCTCGCTCCTCACGACAGGCGCGACACCGGGCCTGAACCGCCACCCCAGCGGTGCGCTCCCACCCCTTCTCCCGGCAGGGGAAAACCGCCTGTCGCCGGGAAGGGCGGCGGGGACACCCGGTGAAGACCCTGGCGGTACCGTTACAGGGAGAATGGCTGTTGCGAAGCGCCCGCCTCGGCGGGAGGGGGCAGGGCGCTGGCAGCCGCCGCCTGAGGCAGCCCCGACGCCTGCTCCCCTCCCCACGCGAGCACCGCCCCCCACACCTCTCCCGCCTGAGCCGAATTTAAACTGCGTTACTATCCCTCGCGCAAAGCACTAACGCTGGTGGGTCCCGCGCGCCTCTCCCCTTTCCCGCCCGGCAGCCAATAGTAGGGCCGCTTCGTTCTCCTCTCTGCCAATCGGGGCGCGGTTTATTGCTGGCTGGGAGAAGCGCTCGGTGTGCGCGCCCGCCCGCTGTGGAGCTGGGTCCCTGGCGCGGGGCGGGCGAGTCCTCCTCCTCCCCCTCCTCCCCCCCCGCCCCTTCTCCCCGCGCTTTGTTGGTGCCTCTCCCGGGAGGGCGGCGGCGGCCGGCGGCGATGCCCGAGTTCCTGGCGGATCCGTCGGTGCTGACCAAGGAGAAGCTGAAGAGCGAGCTGATCGCTAACAATGTGAGCCTGCCGGGCGGCGAGCAGCGCAAGGACGTGTATGTGCAGCTCTACCTGCAGCACCTCACCGCCCGCAACCCGCCCGCCGCCGCGCCGCCCGACTTCTCCAGCGACGAGGAGCGGGAGCCCACGCCTCTCGGCGCCAGGAACCGCGGCGCTGCCGCCGGCCGGGTGAGTACCGCCGCCCCTCTCCCGCGCCAGGATCCTGGCCCCCGCCCGCGCTCCCTCGGCTTCCCGGCGGCCTCGGGCCCGCTTTCCCGCCCGAATGGGTCCGTCCGCCCCCGCCTGCCGGCCGCGGCTCGGAGACCGGCGTGAGGCGCCGCGGCTCCCCGCCCGCCCTCCCGCGTGGGGCCGGGGACGGCTCCGCCTCGCCTTACTTGAGGCGGGCCCGGCTCGGCTGAGGGCGCGATCGTGCCCGGCGGGGACGGTCCCTGTCGCCTGGGGCAGAGGGGCAGGGGTGCGCTGCCAGGCGGCCGCGCCGCGCCCGGAGGTGAGCTGGGACCCGCGGGGTTGGTGCTGGGCAGCCGCCGGCTTCGCCACCAGGTCGCGTCCCGCCTGTGCGCTTCTCGGCGGCGGCTTCGGAGCGGCTGGTCCCGGCGGACGCGGGGCGCGCCGGGCGGGGGGCACCTCTAGCCGGGGAGGGGCAGCGCGATCGCGCGTGGAGCGTGAGACAACCCCCCCCCCCCCCCCCCCCCCCCCCCCGACTGTAAATTGGGAAGCTTTTACTTTGATTTGGCGGGCGGTCTCATAAGGAGAATAGTTGGGTGTTGGAGGAATACAACAAGAGAAACTCTGCACGAGGCTGCAGCTTACTTTGGAGAGGCGACTTCCATCAGCTGTCTCAGTTGTACTGAAGCAACGCTACTCTCTGTAAATACCTCCAGATGAAAGGATGAAGCTGTGAAGGAACAGCTTGTTTTGTTTAATGAAGTGGGCTGTTTAGTGTAAAGAGGGTCTGCTTAATGTAGCTGTCTCTCTCATACCTCTAAGCATATGTTTTATAGCGAAGTGCCTCTGCTGCATGTTTAGTTGGTCCACTGTTACTTGCTTTTTTAGACAGACTTCCTTTTATCATGTAAGGAAAGAGGAGGGGAGCTGATGCCATTTGGAATTTTTCCCTTTGGGAAAATGTGGTTTTCTTTTTAATAAGTGGTCTGTAAATTTGCATGTATTGAGAAAGCAATCTTTTAATTCATAATTCTAAGCTATGTGGTCTCATGTAAAGGCTTGTATAATGATTGCCAGCTACCGGACTTGTAATGTGTGTGATATTGCAAGTATTTAATCGTATCTGAAATACTGTCTTTCAAAGCTCATTTGTAAAGGGAGTGCAGAGAAATAGACTACTTTGAAGGTCTTTCATACTTTAACCTTTAAAAAACCCCAACAAACAGTTCTTAAGAAACTGAAAACTGCAACTAAAAGAGGAAGAGATTTCTAACCATATTATTTACCTATTTTTATCATCTGTCTGATTCAAATATTTAACTGGCATTCACTGGAGAAACTTTACAGTGAACTAGACACTTCTCTGACTTACAGTGGTCTGCCTGTAGCATTCAAAAGGTGCTTTTGAGTAAAATAGGATGAGCTTGAACCTGATGTGTTTCACACTTGTAGGAGAAGGAAAATCTCATAACAGCTGAAGTTCCTAGACCTGATTTTTCCTTTCCCTTCCACAGTGCTTAAGCTTAAACAATTATGGGTGACTTTTTTGATGTTTACAGAATGGGTGGTACTCCTACACTTCTGTTAACAATGTCTGGAAGGCTCTGTGCTATTTCTGCTGGTCTTATATGTTAGTATCAGAGCACTGTACCATCATAACTTCCAAAATGTCAATGAATATTCTAGTGACAGTTGCTTGGATTTGGGTTTGTCGTGCTCCTCTGCCCCGCCCCCCCCCCCCCCCCCAAAAAAAAGCTTGGTTGAGGTATGCTTGTTGTCTGCTTAGTACAGCTTAGGTAGTTCTGAAACTGCTTGTAGCTTGAGTAGCTGTTGTTGCTGTTAATGCCTTCTGCCATAAGGGCGCTTCTCTGATCAGCTCTCCTTCCAAAAGAGTAACATACAGGTCTCCAGAGTGACTTGCCCCCAAAACAGTTGGAAGGGAGAGTCAGAGCAAAAGAATTCTGACATCCATACCATTCTGGTATGGAAACAAAGCAAAATATCTTTATAAGATTAAGAGAGGACAGGAAGGAAAGCACTCAGATCTCTGAAAGAGAAGAAACTAGAAATAAGGGGCAAACGGAGGAAGCTGGGACTGCAAGGCATTGCGGAAAGGAGGAATAAAATAAAGGAATCCCGTATTTCCTGTAAGTCACTTTGTAAGCTCTGGAAACAAAGGTGGATTCAGCAACCTCTGTCTTTTACTCCTCTGTGTAACTACATTGTTTTATCTTAGGTATTGCTTTTATGTGTATATTTAAAAGGACCAGAAAACAATTTGCACTGGGTGCATAAGGAAATATAAGTACTTTATAATATGTGCTGGTATAATAACATGTCCCTTTTTTGTTATTACTTTGAGATCTGAGTAACAAAATTGCAATGCTTTATTAGTTCCATTTTATGTGTATTACAGGCCTTAGAAATTGTGTTGGTTTGTGTACATTGAGGTGGGGTTGTAAACCAACTGTTTCAAACTTCTTGGCAATCAACTACTTAATACGTTTCTAGAACACCAAAATACTTGACTATATTACAAAGGTGTCTTCTATGGGATTA
This sequence comes from Gymnogyps californianus, assembly GCF_018139145.2. Lineage (NCBI taxonomy): Eukaryota > Metazoa > Chordata > Aves > Accipitriformes > Cathartidae > Gymnogyps > Gymnogyps californianus. The sequence continues at coordinate 166,526,413 of NC_059471.1, read as the reverse complement.
AAAAATTTGGACTTCTCTATTCCGTGTTTCCTGTATCACTCTAAAAATTTGAATACTGCTTAACTTGAAAGTTGCAAAAGTCTCTTCAATCCAGATGACTCAGTCAAGGCTAGTATTAACTTGTAAAAACATTTGAAAGAGCACTCACATAGGTTTGCATTTTGGAGGGTTCTGTCCCACCGTGCTTTCTGCTATTCCTTATTTTTTGGTATTTCTTTGGATATAGCTTAATATTCTACAGTCCTTAAAAAAACCCCACAAAACAGCAACAATCAATCAAAAAAACAAACTGATTTGGGAGTCAAGACTGATTCTCACTGTTGGGATGAATGAATGCTGGATGCATAGAGGGAGAGGTAGAAAAGGGCCAGAACCACTCTTGGAGCAAAGAAATGGGTACTTTTGAATAGAGAAGAGCAACACAAGGGAGAGACATAATCTCTTTCTTCTTAAGTTTGTGCTTATTCAGTAGTAATACCAACACAACAGTTGTGAGTGCTTAACTTTTTGTGTGCCTGCCTGCTGAAGGCCAGATGCCTTGAGTGAGCAGTCCTCTCTGTTGCTCGAGTCCTCTGAAAGGATTGGGATCGCAGTCAAAAAGCAGTCTGTCCTTACTTTATGGGCATAGGCTGTCAAAGATGTACAAAATATATAGATTAATATGGCTTTTAGTGTGAAAAATTTATTGTAATCGGGATGCCATATTGGCCTGAATAAGGGTGGTCCTGACTTGCCAGTCACTGGAGGGATTTACTGGTCGCTGAGCCTTCCCCCCATCCCGCTCTGGCTCCGCTCGCACTTCCCTTTAGTAAGTGCAAAGAGTTACAGCCCTCTCTGAGCCTGCAGCCAGTTGGAGTTACAGTGCTCGTGTCCGTGTAGAGGTGGTCAGAGCGTGGGCGAGCGGCTGCGGGGCCGGGCTGCGGGGCCGGGCTGCGGGGCCGGGCTGCGGGGCCGGGCTGCGGGGCCGGGCTGCGGGGCCGGGCTGCGGGGCCGGGCTGCGGGGCCGGGCTGCGGGCGGGTCTGGCTGGGCTGGCCGCCAGGGGGCGCTCCGGGGCCGCCTCCCCTCGGAGGCGCTGCTGCCTCGGCACCCTCCGAGTATGGGGGGTGAGGCTGGGGGCCTCGATTTGGGGGGGAGGTAGCGGGTACTCCTGTTATGTTCGAATCAGTACCTTACTTGATCTGTCAGCTGACTTACGGATGCTGAAGGGGGGGAGAGCAGTGTTTTTCTTAAAATGGATATGAGAAACAAGTTCCAAGGAGTACTCTGAATATCCGTGTTGCAGTCATTGAAAAGACAGCAAAGCTAAAGCAGGTCTCTTGATACTGACAGTTAATGTTTTGACATTGCTGTAGTCATTAGTAATTTTAAACTGTCTACGCTGTCATTTTAGTGTTCTCTTTTCTAAGTTCTGGGCATTTGATAATGTATGCACACTTCACCTACATTGAAATGTAGGTGCACATTTTCTATTGATGAAAGCTGTGCAGCAATGAGACAAAACCCCGTAGTTTTAATTCTTGTACAAATTATGTCTTTTAAATCCATCACTCTTCCAGCACAGCTCTATCAATACTACATCCAACCTATACCTGTCTCAGAACAAATAAAAACCTTAATATGCTAGTGATGTAAAGTTGATGTATTGAGACAAGTGTCATGCATCCATAGTGACACTGCTGCTGTTTCATTTCTATTCATGTGGGTTTATTTTGACCTGTTTTTTATTCCGATACAGTAGCGAACATACAGATGATTAACATGCATGTATGAGCAGATCAAAACTTACAGGGGTTTTATTCTGACCGCATTGTTTTCAGGCCCTGAAACCATCATGGTTTGGAACAGCACACTATTGAGGCAGTTCACATTTTTTTTGGCACCTAAAATTAAAAGTTAAACTACTTTAGTGTAGTAAGATCTTACTTCCCCTCAGTGAAACTCAGACAGCATTTTTATGCTTTGTAATGTCATGCAGCAAAACCCCCTCCTATTGCATAAAGTGCAGTCTGCTTTGTAGAAGATGACTTCAAATGCTGTCAAATACACAAAATTCACTAAATCAAAGTAAGATTAAATGTTAGCCCAAATATTTTTTTTTAAAAAGTCCTTTCCTGTGAAATATTTGAAAGTATCATTTTAAATACGGCCACTTCTTTACATGTAATACTTCTCTTATTTTGGGGGGGGGAGAAGGGCTCACTTTGGCTATATACTCTTACAAGGAGAGGAGAAGCTTCTAAAATCGTGCTTGTTTGGGCCTCAGTCTGATAATATTGTCTGGAGGAGCCAGCTTCTCCAGCTCTAGTAATGTTTTTGAGCAACTTTTTTTTTCTAAGCCTGTTTAGCATAGTGGTATGTGAGGACAGTGGCTGGTATGTGAGACACCTTTTTGCTGCAGGGGGAGCCATCTGCATCTGGATGCTCCTGGTCCTGGTTAGTTATGGACTGAATATCAGGACAGATAGCTCAAAGGAAAAATAACTATGAAACGGCATTTTTGTCTCTTTAGGAGCATTGCTTTAAAGCACATACCAAAAATATCATCTTGACACTGTTGCTGAACAGGAGCTGTTCAGAGCTCAGAATGTGTAGGTTTTTATGACTTAACTTATTGATGCATTTCACGTCCTGGAAGAATCTCTTCTAAAATACACTGAGTGATATTTTTGACCTTTAAAGTGATGATTTGAAAAAGATCAGTCAGATGTCTCCTCCTTGCTTCTGTTAATGAATGAGAGCATCTGGACCTGAAAGGCCTGTTTGAAAGGTTATGGAAGAGACCTATCAGGTAAAATGGGGTTTTTTGTTTTAATCAAGTAGCCAAGTAAATTAAGAGCTAGCTTCAGCTCTTTATGGTCAGAATGGTGTGGTAGTGATAATATCTGTAGCTGAGGTAACTGTATAGTTTCAACCCCTTCCCTGTTGGAAAAGGGAAGGTAATAGTAAAACTGGTAGTTTATGAAGATAGGAGTGTGGAAGGTGAAACTGCATGCTCGGAGAGGTGAGAGAATGTAAAGCATATGTGCTACCCAGTGAAGGAAGACAATCCATTCAGTGTTTCCTGTGGGGCTGTATCTCTTAATTATGATGTGCCGTACCAATGTGACCCAGAATACAGATTAACACCTTTGTGGCCTTTTAAATGGCACTCATCTGCTGTCTAAGTGACAGCTGTGGGCAGTAGGGGTGAGGTGACTGAGTAATTCCCACTGCAGTGAGAAGTCCTGCCATGCTGTTCTGCACCTTCAGACTTTCTGCAGTTCTAGACTCATGAACTAAGGAGACATGCTAGTTAGAGTGCTGGTGTAATAATGGTGGTTATATTTAAATAAAATAATCCTGTTGAAGTAATTTTCATCTAGCAGTGCGTGTCAGTTGTTCAGCAGGGACACATACACAAGCCAGATCTCCAGATCAGCATTCAGTTGATTGAGCCATGAGACCATCTGTTAGTTTGGTTTCTTGATTTGTTTTTTGTTGTGAATTTTTACTCTTCCACTTAGGTTCTCTGGAAACAACTCTTCATTATGCAGTATTCATTTGTTTTCAGAGTGGGTACATTCCCTTCGCTGAGTAACATGGAATTCAGTGTCTGGGGGGAGGAGAGGGTGGAAGGGTTGAGTAGTCCCTAATCTTACAATCTAACAATCTATGACTGTTACCGTACATAGGCTTGGAAATTCTAAGTCTCGCATTTATTAACTAAGGTTAAAAGGTAGAGAATTCTTAAAGTTGTGTGTATCAGTACCTCTGAATTACTGCTGCATAATTTCCTTTCCATTGTTTATTTTGTCTGTCCTGTAGCTTTTGGTAAATATTGTCTCCAGGCGTTTGAGATTAAAAGTTCAGTAGGACTTGGTTTTCAAAAAAAAAAAAAAAAAAAAAAAAAAATTCTACTGCAGGAAATGTTTGTGTATGATAGCATAAAAAGTGCAAGGGGAATAGAGACTTCTGTATTTCACAGTGTAAGTCTATTATTGAGACTTAGCCTGTGCAGTTCTTTATCTTCCCCTCCCCTAAGAGAAATACAGTTATTTATTACGAGAGAGGACACTGTACAAACTGGAGAATTAAAGAGCATTCTGTTGCCGTGATTTGGGCTTTCTTAGCCTGTCTTAACCTTGTTCAGAGAAATAGTAAAGAAGCCCTGAGCCTTTCTGCTTCTAGTGGTGAAGCTGCACCTGTTTGGGATTAAAGTCCTTGAATATCCTAATGTAGGTGCCATTTAACTTGGGATTTGAAAATACTTCTTTTAATGATGTCCCATGGTTGTCTGTTATATTATTTAATGGCTTCTTCAGGATGTTACTTATGCTTGTCTTTGGAGTAGTGCTAGAATTAGCAAAGGTACTCGTAAAGTCTGTCTGATAAACTGATGTGTGGCTGTTGGATTTCTATTCAGCAGGAATGCCAAAGATGAGGTAAGGGATAGCTTCCAGGTCTGAATTCTCATCACTTGCATTTTCTGCTTCTCTTGTTAGTGAAAGAAGGTGAAAGCTTTTTGCTGTTGAGAGATGACACTCTGAGAAGATGAACTTCTCGTATGCTCTTGTCTCGTATGCTCTGGGCCCTAGAACTGAGAATGCTGTGTGGGAGCCCCATGCTTATAATTCACTTCAGTACTTGTTTGAAGGGTTGGGTTCTAGTTAACCTGAAACTGAGCCTGACAGATACCGCTACCAAATTGCCATCTCTTTGGTGTGAACAGATCTCTCAAGTGAAGTATGCAGATCCTCTTCCATCTTCTGTTTTCTAGAAAATGGCAATGACTAGAAATATTTTTTTTTAATGCTGCTATCTCTGGATGGAATTAGAAGATCTTCAGATCAGGATTTATTGGTCTAGGTATAGTGTTGCAAGAATATTTACATTATGTGCACAGTGGTCAGCTGCACTGCTTTACTTCGGCAAATCCTGGTGTTCGCCACAATTTCATTTTAAGCACTTCACCTCTGTACCACAGTAAGACAATTTTAATTTTACTGATGGTCACCAGATCAGGAAAATGTGGGTGTGGGCTTTTTTTTGTTTTGTTTTAATTTGCTATGATAAATTTTAAGGCTAGCTCTTTTGATCTGTCTCATAGGCTAGTCCCATGGATAAGTTGTGATGATGCACAGAAAGTGTAGTGGTGCTTTATACTATAATAATAGTGGTAATTAAAGCTAATGTTGCTGAGGTTAATGCTGTCATACCACAGCCAAGGTATGAGAGAAATTCTTTCTTGCCTTAGGCTTCTAGGGATGAATCTCATGGTCCAGTGAGTGATTAAATGGCAGCTTTCTACTTGTACAAGTGAAGTAATTTGCTTCTGTTTTAAGGAGAATAGTTATTCAAAAGTAAAAGTTTAAGACCTTGCAGAACACAAGGTAATCAATGCATCTGGCCATATTATTGAAGAACACAGATTACCTTCAACTTTTCATCCGCTCCCCGCCCTTTTTCTCCGCTGAAACTGACTGTTCTGGTGGTCTCAATGTGTAGTAATACTGCAGAAAACAGTGAAATGGTACTTGGAAGGAAAAAAAAAATACCAAAGATACTATGAGATATGTGAGTTTACTTGTGTTAGAGGACTGTATTACTCATTAGTTGCAGTTAGATTTCTGGTAGTTAAGACTTCTGTAAAATGTCTAGTAGAATGCTGAGTAGTTCTTCTGGTATATGCTATTATAGTCTCTTCTGTGGCCTCTAAGTGATACAAAGGCAGAGATACATTAAATTAGGTTTCCAGTTTCTCTAAAGTGCCGTTGGAATGTTGATTTCCTGCACCATGGTGGTAGTTTTCTTCTGAAATATGGAAGTAGCATCTTAGTTAATCTCCTTGGTGATATGTGCAAACACCAGAGCTGTCAATAGTCTAAACAGATCCCAACAAGAAAACCCAGCATGTGTTTTGGAACTCTTTTCCACTGTTTGAATAGTTCAGTAGTCCAGAAAAAAAAAAAAACGCACTGAATGTGAAATTTTTGTTAATGTGATACTTAACTTGCATTAGTGTTATGACCAACATATTCAAAAGTAAATACAAGTCTCCTATAGCTGGAGGTTGGTTGTTTTTTGTGTACTAGATAAGTAGGCTCAGTTGCTTCAAAAACTAATTAGATTTTTATGTGATAAAGGAATAGAATGATAGATAAAGTGAGTTGTAAATCTGTCATTAGTCAAATCTGCCTCTTTAGTGATCCTATCCTTTCTTCAGACTGCTTGGAGTCTATTTCTTAGAATTAAGAAATACCATGAGCACTTGGAGATTCTATTACTTTTCAGCAGCTGATTTTAAGTTCATCATGCTGGGATTTTCACAATCCAGGCGTTAGAAGAAAATCTAATTTAATTAGGGAGTCAGTTATATTTGGGAAATTCTCGTACTGGATTATGCTTTAATAATAGCTTTAAAATATCAAGACACTTGAGGCAAGACCAAGCTTGCATGCAAACCAGTATTAACTGGCATTAATGGCTAGGTAGATAATGTTGAGTCATATCAGTCATCTTATAGTCTTTTAGTGCTATCTTACTAAATACAAGAAGGAAAAAAACCTGTTAATCGTGAGTGAGTGTTATAACGTATTTGTATTTGGAATTTTAGTCTTTGGTAAGTACCAGAAAACCCAGATAGGCCCTCTGGGCAACCAAGTTGAGAAACATGTTAAGTGTAGAAGTTGTATCTGTTTATATCTTACAACTTTGAGATACAAGTATGACATATTTCAAAGCACTATCAAGATCTTTCTTAGCTGAGAGCAAGCAGATCCTAAGCATATTTTTTCCTGTCTTACCTCTTCACTCTCTTGCAGATCGTGGAGCTTGAAATGTCTATTGTAGTAACAGAGGCTTCCCAAGTTGAACAAATGTTATGATCACTCTGTTTGGATATAGCGGAAACTGCTAATTTAGGAGTAGCATCTTGGCAGATTATTTTGATAACCATCTGTATGTGGTGGTGGTGTGTTGCCAACTGTTCAAGTAGTGTTGCCAGAGTTGGGTTTAGGATTAGTTCGAGCTACAGTAGCAGAGGCCTAAGGAGACAGGCAGGATTTTGAAAATTTGAGGGTGTTTCTGGTTTTGCCTTTCCTGCACTCACTTTATACTATCATGTAATCTTACAGAGAACACCAGGATAAGTGGGAACAGGGATTTTGGGAACTCGGTTGAGAGGGCGTAGATACTGAAGAACTTGTTCCATATCATTAGAGGAAGAAGTGTTGACCTACTAGGTAGAAGAATAATGCGAAGAAATGCCAGTGGAACATAAATATTTGTAGCTTAGTGTAGTGATGGTGAAACAGCTAGAAGCTTACTTCTCCAGTCAGGAAAGAAATCCTCTCCTGTTGTATACTTGAACTTCAAATTAAAATACAGGATCAGAATAATGAGTAAGTTTGGGGTTTTTTTACTATAGAGGAAGCTTGTAATGGGTATTTTCTTATATAAGGAGAAAACTTTTGCATGTTTCTTTAGTAGGTATAAATGTTTGAAGTGTTTCACATAGGCTTTAGTGGTGGTGGAAAATACAATTACTTTTTCTGGTTTTGTATGTTTAGGACTCTCGTATCTTCCTGTTCCCTTAGAAAAAGATGTGTTCTATATTAACTGGAAACACTCTGTCTCTTGTTTCTCCCTCACACGCTCACAGAAAGCCACGAAGAAAACTGACAAACCCAGGCCAGAGGAGAAGGATGACCTAGATATAACAGAGATGAGTAATGAAGATCTTCAAGAGCAACTTGTGAAGTATGGACTAAATCCTGGCCCGATTGTAGGTAGGTCAACTGAACTAGCAAATAGTCATCTGTTCAGCATTTTTCTCATTAAACCTCAGTTCTGAGTGCTCTAAGCTTCTCTGATACAGTTATTAAGCTTAGTACCCATATTGTTGCAATCCCACTTCCCACTGAAGATGTTTTCATTGAACTATTTACATTGAGAAGACTTGAAGCATTGCAGCGTAGGCAAGTCCACAGTTTGTTCCTCTTGTGTTCTAGGCCAGCTGGAGATGTTCCATCTTCTGTTCTGAAGCTGTGTAACTATTAGGTAAAGTTCAGCGCTGGGGTAATTAGGTCTTCTGATACAGAGGTTGAGATCTGGGGCCTGCTTAAATAGAAAATACATCTTACATAATAACCTAATAGCATTGTGAGCAGAATGAGAACACGGAACTTCCCCCTCCCTAGAGCATTTCCTAATCACTGCATTGTACAGTAATGTTTTCCTTTGCTAATTTTTTTTCTGGCCCCTTGAACCTCCTGTTCTATCCTGCATGCTAACCTACATTAGGAGAAGTCCTGACCCTAGCTTAATCTCCTGCCTTGGGCACTCATCTGTGATGTGGGATTAAAGCTCCTTGCCTCTCAGATTGTACACTAGCCTAATGGCAAGGGACTTTGATTTCACAGCTCTTCAAAAAAAGATGGTTGCCTGTAGCATGCTGAGCTTTCTGTGGAATGTTCTTGAAATCCTGGGTGGATGGAAGTGTCAGTGATGGAGCCTGGAGTCCTGTTTGTATTCAAAGTCTTATGCATAATATTTTCTGTTAGCTGTTTCTGTATGCCTTCCCATTCAACCTATTCCTCTTGGATAGCGCTCAAGTCTTCTGAATAATTCAAGTACCTATGCAGTCCACTGGAAAGATGTTCAAATTTGCTCTAAGTAAAAGCCTTAGTTCTTGGAGGGTATGGATTCTGTTTCTTGTGAGAGTCTTTCAGTTCTTTTTTTAAGGGTGGCTTCCTCTTATCTGAAGCTTCTAAGGTTAGACTTTTCTGTAGCTAGCAGCTCAGGCACCAGTCACCTCTACAGATTTTTGCCAGCACAGTCCTGACATGGAAGTATGTGCTAGACTTGATACATTCTAGTTTTAAACAGCTGTCCTCTTAGATGAAGCAAGCCAACCTGATGGCTAGATGCAGCAAACAGGAAGTTCTGTTGTTGCTGCTTACCTGCACCACCTCTGATGCTTATTGGACTGAATTTGCCAACAGGACAAAGGTTAAACTAAGGGGGAAGGAGCGTTAATTCCAGGGTAAAGGGATTAAGAGGATAATAGTGGAATCTGCATGGAAGCTGTTGCTCTCGCAGTATCAATGTCACTAAATTTTTTTGTGAGGGTGTAACTTGTGTATTGCAACATATGAAACAAAACATCTAAGAAGCAGGTAAGTTCCCTTTCCATAGATAAATGCTTGTAACTTTCAGTGTGCTAAGAGGTCTAAGTTTATCTTAAGAATTCTCTTAAGCCAAAAAGTTAGAAGCCTTAGAGGTAGAGTTATATATACCTAGAGCTATATGCTTTGGGCCATACAGATGGATTAAAAATAAAAAACATACGTTCAGAGATTCCCAAGGAATACATAACAGCCAAGTTTTAGCAATCAAGTCAGGAAAGATTAAAACTGTATCTTTAGCATGTATCCTTTCTTGTTATAGCTACTACTAGGAAACTTTATGAGAAAAAACTGTTGAAACTGATGGAGCAAGGTCCGGAAGTGAAGGCACCTGTGCCTCTCCCAGTGATTTCCTCAACTGCTGAGAACACCAGACAGAATGGAAATAATGATTCTGACCAGTACAGTGACAATGAAGAAGGTAGGACTTAAGCGGAACTTGCACGTGAACTATTCAAACATACATCAGTAATACTTGCAGTAGAAGAAATATCTAAAGAGGGCATGATCTTGCCGTTAGGTGAGGCTTTAAGATACTGTTGTAGACCATGTGAGTCATGTACTTCATCATGCAGTACTAGCACAGTGATCCAGGTGCCTGTTCTGGGAAAGGAGACTTTTTGCTACTGAACTGTTCCCTTTTGTCCATTTTCCCCAGATTGGAGCCTGTAAATCTGATAGGCAGGAGAACTGCATATTAAGTGTTCCAGTGTTCTTTGCACTTCATCTTTAAGTGCAAGTGCAATTTTGTCTCACAGTGCTCACAGTAGTTATTTACTATGGGATAGTGTATGAATGTTTGTTTATTATTAAACTTCTGTACTTTATGTTTAATGTCTCTCATGTATGACTCAATCCCTTTTATGCTTTGTTCCTTATGGACTTAGTTTGGGGTGGGTTGATTGATTGGTCTTGGTTTTTTGATTTTAATATCAAGTTATATCAAAAAAGTATAGGGGTGGGGGAAGTGGAACCTAAAACACACCATCATACATCTTACAAAAAGTAAAACCAGTGTAGACTTCAAAGAGTGTCTTGAATGGAATGTTAGAAGATGCTCATTTTGTGTGGTTTGGTTTTGGGGGTGGGTTTTTTGTTTGTTTTTACAGGAACTTCCATGGAGATAGGACAGAAAGGGTTCAAATACAACTACGAACTCAATGGATCTTCCTTGCATATTTGGGCTTGTTTTTTAACTTTAATCTCTTGTACTTTTGGGGGGAAGGGATGTTAGAGATTTATTTATTTATTTTTAGGACAGCCAAGAGCCCAGTCACAGCTGACAGCTTTCTCCTTATACTTACTTATGCTTCATCTAATTACCAAACTGTTCAAACACTGGGGGAAAAAAACCAAAAGCAAACAAACACTCCTCTCTGCCAAAAAAAGAAAAGTTTTCTATAAATAAACTCTAAATATGTTAGAAAGGCGGTGGAAATAATACATCCTCTTGCTGGTAAGATGACTGCTAACCACTTCACCCTTTGCATCAAAAAGGAGTTTTATATAAAAGGACCTATTTTAAAGGAAATGAAACTAACAGCCTAAACAATGTTGAAAAGCTTCAATACCCTTACTACAATCAATAGTATAATGGTTCTTTGGTTAAAGTAATTGCAACTTGATACCAGTTTCTAAATGGAACTGCTGGATTGGTGAAAGCTTATCTGAAATGTAGGATTTCTAGGACAAAACTGAAATACTTGGGTCAGTGTTTTAAAACAATTTTTAAGGTTATTCTTCAAAAGTCATTGTTCTTCTACATTCAACGGAGAAACTTACCTGTGTCTCAACTTTTTAAGGAAATGGTAGCTCATAACAGAGTTATGTTGCCTCTTAAAAAGAATTTTTATTAAAATACAGTTGGTTTAAACTAGTACAACAACCAGTAGTAGTATAGAAACTAGTTATATTAAAACTGGTTACAGATCCGAAGACTGAGCTGAGGCTTGAGAAGAGAGAACCATTGAAAGCCAGGACGAAGACTCCAGTAGCACTCAAACAAAGAAGAGCTGTTGAACACAACCAGGTATGTTTAATTTAGTGGAATTTGGAATGGCTACTAACTGCAGGTGATGTGCTCACTAAACACCTTACTACTTTTAACATAATCACATTTGACTAAGTGGACTATGCTGTTTTTTAAAAGTACTTTCAGAAAGCCTATTCTAATACAGCATGAAAATCTTGTGAATTAACTATAGCTGCTGTTTTTAGCCTGGCTGATAACATTCAAAATTATGGTCTGCTAAAAGCAGTTTGTCTGACTGGCCAGCTGCTGTAGTACCTCTTAGAGAAAAATAATCGGCAACTTTAACATGTTTAGTTCTGGAAACCTGACAGGTTTCTAAGTCAGATGGGCTGATGTCATCCTGTTGGATGTTTGTAAACAACTTGATTCAATAAAAGAAGCAGTTTCCAAACTTTTTCTTTTTTTGAGAAAAAGGTTGGGGTTTTTTTTTTGTGTTTGTTTTTTTTAGAAATGTTTTTAAATATATACATACATCATATTTCTATCTGTCTGGTTTGATATCTATAGATATATGTAAGCATTTTAAATACATCTGTTTAATGACTGATTTAAATATAATACATGAAGTAATGCACTTCTGTATATGCCTACATTTATATATATATATAAAAGTGTGTGTATACACATGCAGTAGCTATCTATATAATATTTTTTCCTCAACTATGCTTGTAGCAGCAGTACTACAGTAGACATTAATTTGTTGGAAAGCTTTTCCTAAGAAGAAAAATAATATATAACAAGTTTAAATCTTGCTATATGTACCACTTGTCCTTTACTTATAAATAATATTAGTTCTATTGTCTTGGTGAAAGAGGAATTTTACAGAAGCACCTCAGGTTTTCAAACTGCTGGCCAAATACTGGATTCAGTAGTTGGTGGCTGATCTGTCCTTGTGATGTGACAGTGTCACTAAATACCCTGTTCCCCAGCTTAGGTTACTTAGGACCTTTACAGTGTTATTCATTTGACCAATAAGTAGTAGAGTTGTGCTACAGTAAAGGAATTGCACAGAAAACATTCAGTGACTTAAAATCTGACCTGTTAATAGCTTGATGTATTTTAGCAGATCGGTGACTTTTCCCACTACTTTATGGTAAATGCCAGATACTTCCTATTTAGGTAGTGTGTATGTATGTATAAACATGCTTTAGCTATGGCTATCTCTTAAAGGAGGTAACACACTGCTATGTGAGCTTGGGTAATACAACACAGTTATGGAGATCCATAACTAGTTCTGCTTATTTTTAATTGGATTTTTAGGGTACAAGCTGAACAGATTTCACTTCTACAAATCAAAACACACACATAGTTCAACACACAAAATATTCCTTAATTTGTTCAGGCAACTTCTGCTCATGATGGTCTTTGTAACGGGCATCTGAATCTTGAGGTTCTCCTATTTTAAGGATTACTTTTTTCTAAATCGCTGTTCACCCAGAAATCCCTGCCAGCCTCAGTGTAGTAGAAGTATTTAATTCAGCTGTCAACAAACAAAGCTTCCTAGTCTTCAGGAACCCACTTACAGAATAAAAGGGAAGAGATACAGTGATGTATTTTTGTGGCATTTTCAAGTGATGAGTGCTTACTCAATTTTTTGTCATCCAATTTCAGTGTAATAACATTAGGTCATTACTGCATTTTGTCTTCCATTCTTTTACATGTGCAGTATAGGCGCAATATTTTGCGACTTGCATATTTTAATTACCAGTGGTTAATCAAAGGAATATCACTTGATTGATCAAAAAATGATCTAATTTCAAAATGATACCAAATTCTTCAGGAACTCTAACTCTCTAGCTTGTTAAACCTTTTACTTTTCAACTCCTGACTGCTATGTTTAAAAAACCAAAGAAACAAAAAAAACCCAAAACAAAAAAAAAAACCCTACCAACAAAAATTTACAGCTGCTTGAAGCCAAGAACAACTCAATGTTTTTGGCTAGCAAATGTGAGTAGTCATATGTTTTGCTGAGAATAAAAGTGGAAGATGGGGAAGATGTTGTCTTTTTTTCTTTCCCTCTTCCTGTGATATTGGATCTTAAGTTTGCAGCCAATGTGTCAAGTGACCATACTCATTTTGCAGAATTATATGCAGCTGTTGTGCACTGTGTGGCATTGGCTCAAAGATTATGAGGCTCTGAAGAGTGGTGGTGCTGAATTGGTTGGTAGTGTGGTGTGAGCAGACTTGTTAGTCACTTCTAGGTCCTGTGCAGCAGTAGTCTTAGTCCAGATGTACACAGCTGAAAAGATTGTCTGTCATTTGGCATGGATGGATGTTGCTGTTCTCTTAAGAAAAGACTGCAAATAGTTTTTTAAGCAGGCTGGTGTGAAAGAAATTGGGTGGGGAGGTTGAGCAGGCTTATGGTCTTATCAGTCAGTTAGTGGAGGAGGGCTAGATGAATTTGAGCTCAGCTGTTTGTGCTTAATTGCCTCCTCATAGTGAACTGGAAAAGTTGGAAGAAAACCCTAATTTGAATGCCCCCTTCCAATCAGGTAGGTGAATATAGAGTTAGAGTTCAAAACTCAGCCTAAGGCCTCATAGTAAATGGCACTGGACAGAAAGAGGCAGGCTAAACAACATAAATGTTAAGGAGTCCTAGGAACGTAGAACTACTCTCTCTCCTTGAGACTTTGTATAGTGACATTCTGCATGTGCTGTGTTCCCCTGCTCCTCCCTGCGTTTTTTTTTTTGACTACTACTATAGCTGGGCTTCTTAAAAATAAAACATGCAGCATTGCAGCTGCTGGCATACAAATTTCATGTGGCATACACCCAATAAAAAACTTGGTAAGTGATAGCTGAGGTAAACTCATAATCTATAGCTTCACTCCTTGTGAGTAATATGACAGTTAAAAGCACATGCTGAATAGTACTTGTGTACCACACCATTGTAGCTTTCTCTGGTTATATACAGGGTGTTGGTACATTCTAGTAGGGTTTATTTAGTTCAGGTATTTGTGGGATAAGCAGACAAGGCCTGCTCAGTTGACAGTGAGGATAACTATAACTGGAGACAACAATACTTACTTTTTTTTTTTTTTAAATTTTGTCTGTTGAAGATGCTCTGCTGAGGTCTGGATGGGTCTTATGCAGTAGATTCTGGTTTTTTTTCCTAGACTTTTCATGCAAGAAAAAACTTGAAACTTGGTACTTAAAACACATGACTGACAAGCAGCTGAAGAACTAAGGAGAGAAGCAGTTATTTACTGAAGTACTTCTAACTTTTCATTAGAAGAAAACTAGTTCCTAGTCAAACAGCCTGGGGCAGGGGATCTCTCCATTAGTAGGATGAGGGATTTGCCTTACTGCTTTCTTGAGTGGAATGTGTTTGAGTGGAAGCACTCTGAAATTAGTGTTTTTCTCTAAGCTTCTAAAGAAGAACACCTCTTAAATAGAAAGTGTGTGGGGGTGAGGTGGGGAGCCATGACTGAAGGTTGCAGGTTAAGCTTTTCTTAATAGGGAAGAGAAGCCAGTGTCTGGTGAATATATAAAGAGGGGTTGGGAAAATCTTTCATTAGAAATCTGTTTACATTGAAAAGAATATTGGAAACTTAGGCTGAAATCTACAATTCTATACGAAACATCTGAATCTGTTTGGACTTGAGGTCTGTGCATAAATGTACATCATTTGGTTTTTGAAGTATATCAGTGACTTGGCAGTAAAACACTTGTGCTCCCTCTGCTGGATCTGTAGCAGCTGTAATACAGAACTTATGTTAAGAATCATAAAGCTGCTCAGCTTCTAGTGTCAGTGGAGTAACTTTGAATATACAAGCGGGGAATGGATAAGGGCATTGCCAGACTATTTTTTCCCCTCTGGATAAATAAATACTTTTCAGCCTGTTCTCTTAACACATTGTTTTGGGGCTAATACTGTTCCAGTGAAGTTATGTTTGCTGTTAGACCTGTAATTGACAGTTGCACCAGTCTGTATAACTTCCATCAGCACCAAGTGTAACTTCCAAAAACTTGGTAATACATCAATGCATGAGGTGTTAATGTGCAAAGATTTCAGTATTAACAAAGTAATAATGTTTATTTTTAAACTTAACCAAATAAAAAGGAAAATCTTGTATATAATCTAGAAGAAGCAGGCCCTCATCTCCCTTTCCCTCCAGGTCTATGTTTGTAATTAGTTTTGAGGAGGATTTTTTCTTTGAGCGTAAAACTTGCAATAAGGCATAGGGAATGATCTGTGTTTGTTAATGACTATAAAAGTTTGGCACTTCATGTTGTTACTCAGATTTGTAAAGATCTGTGTCAGGCTTGATCGTTTAAACCTACTGTTATGTGAAAGTTGTGTGAGATTCATCTCTGTATGTGGAAACCTAAGATTATAAAACATCTCCCCCTGCCCCCTGTGGCTGGAGATTAGTTCCTGTTGAAATGTAGGTGGCTGTGCCTAAACCATTCCCATCTCTGCTTGAGAGAATAGACCCCTATCTGGGTAGAGAACAAGGTGATGCTTTCTGCATATGCTCATAGATGAATTTTTTTGTGTAGGCAGATAATGTAATGGGCCTGAAAGCTAGCATATTTGCTGTCCATGACTTGATGTCACTACTTATAGCATTAGTTAGCTCACTCTATTGCAGTGAGCAAATTACCAGTTTTTATCTGACAAATTATCTAGTCAGTTCTGTATTTGAACAATAATGTGCTCTAACATAAGTATTGTGGTCAACACTACTAATCTAGCTAGCTATTTATTATTGAATGTATTAGGATCCACATTTTTTTTAATTGTAGACACTGCTTCTGGAGTATGCATGCTATTCTGGCTTTTGGTTGTGGGTATCCAATGTTGAGAGCTGGCTTTCATGTATTTGATCATGTGTTTGATGCTTGAATAGACCTATTCTCAAGATGGAGTTACTGAGACTGTCTGGACAAGTGGATCTTCAAAAAGTGGACCTCTGCAGGCATTTTCTAGGGAGTCTACAAGAGTGTCAAGAAGAACACCAAGGAAAAGGGTGATGAGAGGCTTATTATAATAGACAAGCTTTTTTCTCACTGTTAGGATCCCAGTGGCTATTTTATTCAATTGTTTTCTTTTGTTTGTTTTAAACAAACAGGTGGAAGCTACAGCACAGTTGCCTGTAGATGATGCTGTAATATCAGAGAGTACTCCCATAGCTGAAACTATATTGACTGCAAGCAACGAGACCCTAGTAAATATGCTTAGTAAATATGTTTAATAAATCATGGAAGTGGTATTCTTCTGTAATATATCTTTACTGAGAGAATCATTCTGTTTTGAACAGATAGACTGTTTTAAGGAGAGTAAGACTATTCAGTAGTCTTTGAAACCACATATTTAGTATCTGTATTAGTACCTAATGCTGTTCGCTTTGAGATGGGACTAGGTAGACACCTAGGTCCCATCTAATGTCTTTTTGGGGGGAGGGTTGAAAAGAACCACTTTAAAAGCTTAGATCTTTTCTTAATTTATTTAAGTACATGCAGAATATCTGCTTTTAAGTTTGGCTTTTCTTGTGAACTAAATAGCTTTTATGTTTCTAAATGGCTTAAAAGAAACTGCTTGGAATGATAAGCAATGTGTTTCCTGTGCTTATTTCAGAGTATCTGTTACATAACCTTGAGTTAACTCCTAACATGCATATATTCAATGCACGTAAAGGTTTTTGTTGTTTGGTTCTGCCACCTTCCCCTCTTTTATTTTGTATTTTGGCTGATTCTGAGTTTGAACAATTTTGAATCTCGGCAGGTTGTCAATAGGGTGCCTGGAAATTTCAAGCATGCAGCTCCTACACTGTCAATCAGTGAACTCTCAGACATGCCCAGAAGAACACCAAAGAAACCATTGATGACAGCTGAAGTAAATAAATTAAAACTTAGATTGCTCTTGCTTACTCTCTGTGAACAAGATTCTTGTGTGTATGTGCTTACTCGTTAGTACAGAAGGGGTGGAGGATGTCATTGTCCAGGAGGCACTAGTTAAAATAAACTAGTGTTGTCACATGGCATAAAAGAGAGAATATAAACTTATTTTTATCTTCCCCTTTCAGATTTGGGGGAGGGGGGGTGTGGAGATCCTGCTTTTTTTCTTTTTTTGCTTTTTTTCCTAAGCCAAATATGTTTTGGTGTGTTATTTCTCCTTGTGCTGCTATTTTTCTGAAAAAATGTAGATTTTTTTTTTTCTTTTAAATTCTTTTAATAGCTCAAAAATAGAGCAGAATTGGGTTATCTACCTTTGATCTTGTAAATCAGCCTATCCTGAAAAATCACAATGTGCCTTAATTTAGGGAATCAGATAGTAGGATTACTTTAGACCAAAAGCCTGAACTTAAAAAGCATCTGTAGATTCCTGTCAGTTATCAAGAAAGAAAATAATTCTTTTAGCCTACTCAAGCTGTCAAAATTATATATCTCTTGGAGAACTGTCTAAAGCACTTGCAAGTATATGTAATTGTATTAATGTAGTACTGTAATATTGTGGAATTTTACATTACAAGATAATGCTTGGCTGAATTTAAATGGAGTTCATTGCTTCGTGTAGTTACTGTAGATAAAACTTGTATTAATGCTTGTGAAGCCTATTCTACCAGTGGGTCTGAGATTTATGAAATGGGCTGCTTTATTTGTTTATAATGTGACTGGAATGTAGACTTAATTGTGAAATAGAAGGTTGTGGGAAAACTTGATGTTCTATTTCAAACTGCTTCAGTTTTTTTCAGTTAGTATTTTACTGTACTGTGGCATTGTTTATTACAGCAAGAAGAGACAGATTGCCCACATCAGTGCTTTTTTAATCATGTTGGCCACAACCAATCCTGTGATCTGCTCAACACAGCCATGATAGAGGTGATGGTTAAGTTTTTTTGATCATCTACATCATTGGCTGGCAGGTGTATTGTATTTATACGACGTATTCTTTATCTTAAAGGAAACTGAGGAGAGCACTGAATGCTTTAAGACACCAAAAGTGACCAGACAGCTGCCACTAAAAAAGGTTAAACTAACTTCTAAAACTCAAGAAGTAAACTTATTGAATGTCACTGGATGACTCATTCATTCTTACAAATTGCACATGGTTATGGTCACTGAGATAGCTATGCAGGAGCTTTTTGTTTTGTGGTCTGTTAGGCTTATAACTGTTTTTGGTTTCCTAGGTGCTGGAGAGAACTCATACAGAAGAACGAAGAGTAGAAAGGGATATTCTTAAGGAAATGTTCCCTTATGAAGTATCAACACCTACAGGAATTAGGTATTTCTAAGGTTTATGGGGGCTTGTTTCTCAGTTCTTGTAAACCTATTTAAGCTGAGAAGTATCTTTTGATTATATTGGTAGATTTCTGAGGAACAGTTTTTTGTGCTCTGGCTCAATGACAGTTGAGATGACCACCTAGCTCTTCTGTTCTATATACATAGTTTTGTTAGCCAAAACAGCCTCCTCTTTATTTAAATTGGGGGTGGGTGAACAGGGTAGTACTATAGCAGGAATTATTACTGGAACTTCTGGATGCTGGAATTTAAATGGAAAGGGCTTCTCTGTGGTAATGGCTCACAATATTTAAGTTTTGGGCTAGATGCAACTGCTTTAGGCCTCCTGTTAAATTAAGGAAAGATCTCCCAGCATATATTTGAGCTTTCTTTTTGAAAGCCAAAAAGAATTTTCAGATACCCTATTTTTTTCCTTTAAGTAGCAGTCCTGTTGTAGTCAAAGATGACTCATAGCATGAATAAGGATGGCATCTAGGAAGGGCTATTACATTTTTCTTTGCAACTTTGTATTTAAACAAAAATTGAAACAACCCTCTGGATAATTAAGCAATTCACAAAACTTTGTCCTGTTTAGAGAATGTGAGAAAAAGTTTCCCTATGTTATGATGTGAACTCCTGTGTTTCCAACATGTTAATTATAGCTTCAATTTAAACTGCAATTGCATAAAGTCTTACCATAAGGAGAATATATGGTACCAGTTACTACTACTGTGGTGTATCTGCTCACTGCTCAGCTTTGTTCTCTGTTGTTTCGAGGTCTTATCAGTCTAGTTAAATCTATACCGCTTTTTTAATAAAAATCATGCATGTGTATTCCTTGTATATAAGGACTTGGCAATATATGTGGGTTTCTTAAGCCTTACTGCTTTGTCTTCTGGCTCAGTGTATTGCCTTAGCCATCAGTAGATATTTTAATGGCCAGGGACAATCTTTGGTTTAGAAATCCCAGTGGAGCTGCATAAGTGATCATAAAGATGCAAATAGAGAGAGACAATTCCTAGAGTTTTATTGCCAGTTATGATCCATTGATTATGTGGATAGGGTGAAGTGGCATTTGAGAGTTTTTAAGGGGTGTTTGTTTGAACACTGAATGATTAACTTTAAAAATAGTAATGATAGACATGTTAGAGTTTGAGACAGATATTTCAGGTACTGTATTCACTAGAAATAATTTTTAGTTCTTTAAACTAAAACTTTCCTGTATACCTTAGATTGCTCTTTTAAATATGCAATATTTTAATTTTTTTTTAATTAACAGTGCTAGCTGCCGTAGACCGATCAAAGGAGCTGCTAGCCGGCCTATAGAGCACAGTGACTTCAGAATGGAGGAAAGTTTCTCTAAGTATGCTCCAAAATATGGTACCTCAACTGACAGCAAGTCAGAGAAACCACCAACAAAAAAAGAACGCTCCATTCCCCTGTGGATAAAAGTTCTTCTCTTTGTTGTTGTTTCGGTCTTCTTGTTTTTGGTTTATCAGTCTATGGAAACTAATCAAGGAAATCCTTTCTCTAAATATCTGAATATTGTCTCTCAGGACAGTGCCAAATGAGTATCTTTCTGAAAGGCACACCTGATTTGATCTCCTGTTTTTAATTGTAGAGAACTCTTCTGCCCTCTCATCGGCTCAAGGACTTCTTACAAATAATGTGATTGGAACCTGATAAATTGGATAAATGAAGAAAGATAATATTAAATGGACATCGGTAACTTTCTGGACTTTGGACTAGTAGGAGATCACTTTGCCATAGGAGTAACATTTTTTAGATCTTTGAACTTTTTGTAGGCTTTATTTTTTTAATGTGGACATCTTTTAAATTCATTTTTGAGAAACTGTATATTTGTTTTTGCAAGAACTTGGAAGCTGAGAAGGGCAAAAATGTAGTAAAATGTGAAGCTGTGTTTTTTAAAGCTTTTCCTTTGTACAGAAAATAAGTTGTACTTTTGTCACTATAGATTATTGTGGAGGAGGATTTTAACACAGGTGATAAAGGGAAATGCATTTTTGTATGCATTTTTCCAGTAACAATGTAACTAAATTTGATCTCTTTTAGGATGTAGGGAGAGTACAATGACAACCTTTTCTGTAGATTACTGTAACTTTTTAGTAAATGTAACTGTAAACCTGTTTGCATTTCTGTAAAAGTCTTAGTATCATATTAGTAACTCCGTTTAAGTGTAACATCATTTAAATGTATCCCTTCATTTTAGTGCTTACAGTGTTGTAGGAGCTGAGTACAAATCTAATTGGCGAGAGATGTCTTAGAGGAACTTATTTATTAGAAATATGCGTGGAAAATAAAAATTGCATCAATATAATTTGCTACTACAATACTTTTTTGGGTCAAGGTTGTTATCTGAAGTAGTCTAAATTCTGACTCTAGCAGTGGTCTTTTTTCTTTTTTTTTTTAAAAAGCGAGGTCTTTCCAACACAGCTTTATGTGATTATCTTTGAATATTCATGTAGAGAAGTATTCTCAAAGCGTGAAAATTCCATATGAAGTTTTATTCTTGTATGAAGAGGGCATTGCTGCATTTTCTGCTACAGTTTCATCTTCTAAGGTGAGATTTACTACTTTCATGCAGTTGAATATTTTTCTCAGTGGAAGCATGCTGAAACACTCTATATTGTGTAACTTAGTTGAGCAGGCAGCTGACTTCACTACGACCAATGAAGAGTGATAAGCAACAATTTCTTAAAGTGAATGTATACATTTTGGTGTGCTTAAATCTGCAGCATACAGATGTTCAGTCTTATTGCTTGGTACAAAATCGCAATAAATCATACTACTTAAAGTGCTACTTATAAAAAGCTGAGAACATTAGTTAATAGTCAATATCTTTTTACTCTAGGTACAGTTATTGTGTAGACTATAGGTATGGGGAAGCTTTACTTTCTGTGAACTTTGGGACAAACATCGTAATTTGTAGCAAAGCAATAGTTGGGTTTTTTCTGTTAAGATTAATGTTTTTTTTCCTTTTAATCTGCTCTTTTGATTAATCCAAATAGCTAAACTTGTGTCCATCCTATAGAAAATTGTAACATAAGACATTCACTTTTGGTGTCAAAATGCAGAAGAATAAAAATGATTTTAATGTGTGTGGATTTTCCTTATCAAAATAAATGCATTGCTGAAAAGCAGCAAAAGCAAGACAACTGATGTATCAGTGGTGTCATTTTGTGCTGCTACAGTCTTCCATGTTTAAAAAAAAAAATAAATCTGATAGTAAAACCAGAGCAGTTCATGTCAACACTTGGTGGAGGAATATTCGTCATACTTGCACTATAATAGTTTTGCACCATAATCCTCTAGCCTATGTTAGACCTTTAATTTGGATGGGGGGAGAAGCTAGTCTTCATTTGCTTTTCAGTGCTTAAGGAACTTCCTTTTCACTTTAAATTATTTTTCACCCCACTTTGCTATATGTTTTAACGTGAAATATATCTTTCTCTTCTAGTTACATGAAATACTTTCAGTTGACCTCCTTCGGGGATACTATTAGCATCATTAAAAAAAAAAAACCCAAACAAAACAACCAACCAAACAAACCCCACACTGAACTGCAATGCAATTAAATGTCGTCATTCTTTCATTTATGCACTGTTTTGGAGAATCCTCTCAACTTCAGTGTTACTTCACAGAAGGTAAAGACTTTTCTACATAAATCCTCAAAGTTAATAACCTACATGTAGCTCAGTTGTAGTTGGAAGACAATGCATCTTCAAGAAATGAATGAGCTGCTTATACTTGAGGCATTTAATGGTGTGAGACAGCCCTGAGAGTAATCTCTTCCTTCTTTATTCTTTATTCCCTTTCTTCCTTCCTCCCACAGCCCCAAATATGGATTTACCAACATTCCTAAAGCTATTCATCTTATTCTAAGAGTAACACATGTAGTAATAGTGCTACTAGCTGAATAGTTGCATGTGCTTAAAGCCTTCTAAATACTGCTGTGTAAGTTACACTGAAGTATACTGTAATCGTTGTATCAAAGTGCTGAAGCAACAGGAACTAGTGTTCCTTTTTTTCTTTTTAAAATAATTTCACTTTTATTACATTAGTTTATCCTGGCTTATAGACAAAGCCAGGTTAAACTTTCAGAACCAATCACAAAATAGAGCAATTTTATGGACTGGTATTAGTATCCAAATTCCAGTTGCAAAAATTAGTTGAGTTCTGACATAGTAAATATTGCTGAAGACCCTTTTAGGGCAAGGGCTACAAAAAGTCTGGAAAAAGGCCTGTGTAAGTTAATAGGCGTAACAATGTGTTTTGGTGGGTTTTGTTCTCATGATTGGTCATACTGCTTAGAATGCTGTGCTGAAAACATGGCAGACCTTGATTTGCCTGTCTGAATTAGAGCTTTCTAACAGAGCTTGTGCTTTTCCCCTTAAATAGTGTGCTAATCTTTTAACATGCGCCCAGTCTCAGGAGTCTGGTATCAGGCTGCGAATCACTAAAGGGTATCACTTGCAGTGTTGAGACTTAATTTTACGGCACCTGATCCATGGTGAGGCTGTGAGAGCTTAACTAGTGTCTGAGACAAGAAACTCTCAAGGAGGATCTTAAATTTAAGTTCTGTGTGTGTTTTGAAACCTTGGTTTATCCCTGAGTAGGAAACAGTGTGAAGGAACTTTTTCTTCTCCAAGTTTACTTGCTAGCGGTATGCTCAGTACTGCCCTACAGAATGCTTTCAGATCCCTCCTAGGCTTTATCTGTGTGTGTTTTGGTCTGTTTCTTGTGGCACAACTTGCAAAAATCTTCATGGTATTAAAATTGTCAGTTCCTGCTAATTACCTTCTCAGATGGTTCTGTGGACAAAATACCTTTTTAAAAAAAAGTGTTAACTAGTTTGTGCAGAGTTAAATCAAGAAAGCTGAGTACAAGAAGAATGCCTTTAAATAATAAAGCTCCAAAAGGAGACTGTTCAGCGGGGAAAAAAAAAAGTATAATTGCAAATTAAGCTTGTAAAATTGCATGATGTGTTGTGTGTGGTATATTTGGCTTGCTTTGGTATGGCTGAAGTTGCATAGTGGGCTGAAAAGCTTTTAAAAAAAATATTTTAAAACTTCATCTGACCAAAACAGATACAGGAGTGGGTTGTGATGTGTAATTTTAAGTCTTGTGTTTAAAAACAGGTGTTTCAGCATACCCTTTGTTGTCTGTCAATACAGCTTTTACTTTATGTTTGGTAAGTCTACCTACCTTTGTCTAAAACTTCCCTATTACTTTTGCTTTTCTTTTTCTTTAGGGAATATACCAGGCTGCTTTGCACCAGTGCAACAGCAAGCTACGACAGATGTTTAGATATATGCATGTGTTCATACAGCATAGGGTCTACAAGTTAATTCAACTTGTAAAATAGTCCTAAGGTGGCATATACACCTGTAAGTACTATGTATGTATTGATATTGAATAATTCCTCAGATTTTCTGTCCCACCTCACTTGGAAATTCTTTGTCAGTATTGATAGTTTGTGGTTAAAAATTGTATCTACATTGCCATCTTTATTTGTTATTTAGGGAAAAAAAGTGAAGTTTCATGGAGGAAAAACATGTAATGTCTGGGGAGAATTTAGATTTAAAAAGATTATCGGATGAGGACACTTATGGCAGTGACTGATAAGAATAGGAGAGGTTTCACTACTTCTGTGTTCAGAGGTTGTGACTGCTGTCATTCAACCTAGCGAGTTTGGATCCTGTTGAAGGAGATGCTGCAGTGTTAAGGTTTCCCTTGGGCTGTGAAACCTACTTACAGCTTGAATTGATCTGTTACCAGTTCTCTAGAATCACGGTCTAGTAGTTCTGGTGTTGATACAATGAATGAGTACATTAAAATATATGCTTACAACAGGAGCAGATGCTACTTGTGCTAACGTGATTATCGAAGGTGTGGATGGTTGTTTCACTATCTCAATGTATATTTTTGAAAACATTAAGTCACCTGGAGAACAAGCTTATAAGAGCTTTGATTTTTATTTACAGGCTTCACCAAAATCTTAGAACTGTGAAAAGTTATTGTAAGACAGGAACTAGTCTACAATTTCTTGATTGAATGCTGCTTGGGACAGGGGGAATGGAGGGTGTATGGGTGGGTGTTAATAACAGAAGGAGAGATCTAATTAGGAAAACTTCGGAGTTGCCAAATTGATATTTTCCTAAACTCCCAACATTTGAAAAGCTACTGATTAAAAAGATGGATTTAATTTACAATTGCTCTTTTTACTGTGAATCTGACAGAGGTGGACACCAAAAGGTAACGTCTTTCAAGTCTTCATCTATTACTACCTTCAGTGTGTGTCAGAAATCAGATTAATCTAGATGGTTCAAATTACAGGCTACTGCTATTTTATTCTTTCACATCTGGGAAAAGTTGAAGAGATTTTCTATGCAAAATGATATGCATTCAGCAGGAACATATATTATCCCTGTATTTTCACAGGGGTATGTTAGACTGCTGTTTAATAGTACTTGTTAATTGTACAGCTGTTAGAAGTTAATTGTCATCTAAACCTAAAGAAACTGATTGTTCCACAGACTAAGTGTCAGTACTAGTTGTGCACACAAATTGCCATTAGATGTATATATAGTCACATGTTTGTCCTTCATAATTGGAAGGAGCAGAGGTTTTCTGTGTGTTAAATATCAGAAAAGTCTGCAAGAATTGCAATCATTTATATGTAATTTCAAGGTAAGAGCCCAAGTCTCAGTCATGTTTAGAGGTTATTAGCTAATTAAAAGCCAAACACTGATACTTATTTTTAGATAAAACATTGCTACCAATAATTGTTTAGATGCAAGTGGGTAGAGCAAAACAAGTAATGGCAAAATGAACAATTCTGGCCTGTCTTCGTTGCTGCCAGTGGCAGTGAAGTGAACAGCACTTCAGGCTCTCAGCTGGTTGCTAAATGAAAGTATTTAAAGAATGCAAGTTTCAGCTGACCTTTTCCTACTTGGCAGCTGGAGTCGGGTTTACTCAAGAGGGACGTAGCCAACCTTGACTTCTGTGACAGTGCTATTAGGCATGTGTCATTTTTGCCTGCATATGACAGTCTGCCTGGATCAACTTTGTTGTGAAATACAGCAAAGTAGAGCCAAGTCCTAAGGTTGGTGCAGCAGGTGATCCTCCAGGGAAGTTCGATAGGAGCCGCTGAGCTGACTGTAGGGGTGTTTCTTCAGCGTGGCGGTGCAGGTGCACTATCAGTTGCATTATGGCTCCGTGCCCAGAAGTAATAGCTGGGATATTCAGTGTGTGCCTCCTGCTTTGCTGTCTTCTGTGCTTATGTTGTTACAGAGCACTATAATGGAAGGGGTATGAACAAGATGGTGAAAACTTGGGAGTTCTTATCTCTTCAGTAACTGGAGAGCTGAACGGTGCTGTGCCAGTTTTGTACTATGTAAATCCACTGAAATGAGTGAAATCGCACTGTGTTAGAAAAGGCATAATTTAAGGTAGTTAAGGGCAAGCATGGGTGCTGTGCTAAATAACATTCTACTTCTAACAAACCAGTAACTAGCAATTCTTCTGTCAGCAGCTGCAGCTGTTGCAGCATAGGCAACATCAAGGTGCCTTGCAAGCTTGCCCTCCAAAGGTGAAACGCAGCTGTAGAGGCTGCAGCCCGTGCGTTTGGTGGCCTACCTCCTGACCGGGCTTGGTCTTAAACTGCGCTGCAGCGTGAGCCTGGGGAGAGGGGTGAACCTGTTGTTCAGAGAGCAGAGTCTTGTGACTAGAAAGTACTACTGGATGCGAGTAAACAGAACTGGAATCTGGGGCGATACTGAGGACTTCTTTAAACTGGGCGTAGTTCAGACTGCTGCAGAGCACGCATCGAGGCTAGCCCGCCGGTGCCAGCAGCAGCCTGCTACCACACCGGTCATGTGCGTGTGGTGCCTGCAGAGCAGGAGTTTGGGAGTGTCTCCGGTTTGACATTGCCCTGGGCTGTAACACGGCTGCCTGAAGGACTAATTGGCCAGCACCCAGAGACGGGCAGTAAGAAGGAAGGATCAGCCGTTCTGGCACAGGGTTTAACGCAGGGAGGGAGCGCTGACACACCCCTGACTACCCACAAAGAAACGTCTCCCCGCCGGCGGGCCTTCAGCCCGCGTTTCTCAGGCCTGTCGCAGCTGCGGCGCCGGCCTGACCTCTGCAAGGGCAGCCGTGGGACGCAGACAGCGCGCTCGCACCGGCCCGGTTCGCCGAAGCTCTGCTAGCCGAGCCCCGGCCTCGCCGCCCGGGCCGCGGCCCGGCGGCCCCGAGGACAGGCGGTGACAGCCCCCTCCCCCAGCGCGGGGGCGAGGGGCGCGGTGCGCAGGCGTGGGGGGGGCAAGGGCGTTGGCCTCGGCTGCGCGTGCGCGGGAGTGCCGGCTCGCGGAGCGCCTCCGCCAATCGCCCTGCAGCTTCTTGGGCTCTGGCTCCGCCCCTTGCGTCGGCGAAGGACAAAGTGACTGAGCCGGGCCCGCGGACAGCCTCTGCGCCCAGCTGCCGCCCGAGCAGCGGTCCGCGCGCTGCCGCCATCTTAGGAGGTGAGTCGGGGAGGCGCCCGCCCGGCGGGACCCGCTGCTCGCCCCGAGGCGGCGGGCCGCCTCGCGGGTGCGGGGCCGTCTTGGCGGGCCTCCCCGTCCCACGCCGCTCTGCTCTTCTCGCCCGCCTCAGGTCGCCATGTTCTCGTCCATCGCGCCGCTCGCCCGGCTCAATCCCTTCTACGCGCCGCACTTCCAGCTGGTCCAGGACGGGGTGAGGAAGCGCGCGGAGCCAGCGGAGGCGTCTCCTACTCGGCGGAGCTTGGCGGCCGCATCCGCCGCTGAAGGTGAGAGCGGGAGGGAGGGGTCGCGGCGGAGGCGAGGCCTGCGGGCGGTGGAGGCGCCGGTGCCCGCGCTGTCTCTGTTCGCGCGGGCCTGTGCCCGTCGGGGATGGTGGAGGGAGGGTTAGCGCTCAGCGGGGCTCGGCCGGGCCGAGGAGGAGCCGGCGCTGGGCCTACGCGCCCGCTTGGAGGACGAGGAAGGGCACGGGCGGGGGAGGCGCTGGCAGCCGCTTCCGCTCCCCGTGCGGTGTGTGCTGAGTGGCAGCAAGGATCCGGTGTTACCGGGAAAGGACACAGGAAGGTTCTAGTTCAGAGTAATTACAGAGACCCCCGGTGGCGTCTGTCTTAGGGATAAGAGAGTGCTTTTTGTGGTTATGCTGGGCCTGCAGCCTCGGGGACTGAGGCTGTAGGCCCGTACTTCTGTGGAGAAGAGCAGCATGTGAATCTGCATGGATTTGAAAGACCATCTCTCCAATCCTTTTTTTTTTTCTTATTTTTTTTTCCCCTGTTTATTCACAGGTGGACATCTGAACATCCAGACACATTAGAGGTGGCTGCTGCTGTTCTGTTTTTTGGGGTTTTTTTTTTCCTTTTTTTTCCTCCTTTGTAGTTGTGGGCCTTACACCAGATAGCTCTGCTGTCTAAGATAGTGATGGTTTTTAGATTTAAGTGCAAGTGCTTCCTGATCGCTTTTGTGACTTCCAAAGGTCAGAGCTTGATGATACTTCTAATAGCAGAGGTAGATGTTAAAATTCTAATTCTTTTAAGCTGTTAATAACTTAAAAGCATCTCTCTGCCTTTATTTAAAAAAAAATATGAAGAAGGGATTTCAGTGAGATACCTCTTCTGAAATACTATGATTATTGAAGTATGTTAGTGCTCTTACATGAACATTCATGTAGTGTGTGAAAGAGAGACAAAACTTGGTGTTGGATTTTATTAAGTTTTCAAGAAAGTACTTCTGGCTTTCAGTGTAGTAATCTTGTTGCTAGCGAAAGCCCTAAATGGCTCTTTGGTATGCTAAATATATTCAGTAGGTGCACTTATTTCTTAAAAGCGTTATGCTTAATCTTCATCCTGTTTGTAGGCGGATGTAGTCAAAGATGACCAGAGTTTCTTAGTCTTTGTAGTCTTTTCTGCTGTCTTCATTATTTCACATATCAATTGGTTCTTTGGCCTTTGTGTTGGGAGAGTAACACGTTGCAGAAGATATCTGAGCTTACGCAAGGTCACACAAAGTCAGTACAAACCACAAGACCTTTTGAGTTCAGCTCAGGGCATCAACCATAACACAGCTCAGAGACAATCTGTTTTATGATCAGCTCTTGGAATTTGTCCTTGTTAACGTGTCAGATCAGAAGCAGAGAAATGAAATAGTTATGATGTAGCTGTCTTAACAGAGTAGACATGTTTTTGTGCTGTATTTTTGAGTAGCTTCAGGGTGTTTGTCTTAAGTCAGCATCTAGGTATGTTAGAATAACTTTCTTGTCCTCTGTACTACATGTTTAGCGGGTTCTCTTTTCAGGTAACAGTTCTTAGGAAATTTGACTCTACTTCTGAAATAGAAAGTCTGGGACCTACTACGGCTTTTTTTCCTAATATTGCTATACCACTAATAACTTAGGTACCTGTAAAGAGCTCAAGCCTAATTGATACTGGCTTGCTTTTCTTCATTACTGTTTTTGAACACCTAGCTGACAGGTCAGCCTGAATAGCATTGTAATAAAGCAGATGCATAAAGCTCTACTTTTCTGTGGCTTCTACAAACATCTGTCAGTTGAGGAGTATGACTTCTAACAGTCGATTGTTGTGAAAAAGGGAGTGTGAACAAATACTTCTGGTATCTGGTAACTATTGCAGTACTGTTGTGCTGCAGGCCAAAGATACAGCAAGACAGAGCTGCCCCGTAATACAGACCCAGAGTCTCTTCTCTGATTACAGCTGCATAGAAAGCCTTGTTTGTGTTCGTTTAACTGGTCATTTTGGCAAGTTGTAAACTACTTTCTGCAAATCTGCTAGCATAACCAAGCTATTTTAGAGGTACGTGTAAGTCCCGGACTAGCATATTTACAGTCTTGAGCAGTATCTCAATTAAAAAAATTCTCATAGGTTATGCATTATTCTGACTGTTAACTGATTTCTTGCTTTAAGTTTAGGCTTAATACAGCGTCTGTGATTTGGTACTTGTTATTTTAGAATAAAGAAAAAATAATATTTTTATTGTCTTGGTGATTAATTTTGAAGACTAAGGTGAGAAATGTCAATGTAAAATGTAATCTGAGATCTGGAACATTTTGGGGAAGAAGCTCCCTTATAATAGCAAAGTTATGAGCTGGATAAGCCTGCTAGTGTTAGCTGGTGCTCTGTTGATGCTGTTGAATGTAATTGTAAATTTTTGTTGACGTTCATAGAGGAATTTATTTTAGAAGCAAAAAGACAGGGCAAAGAAGCTCTGAATAAGATAAGTTTTTGCTGTCTTTTGATTTTCATTAGTGTTTCTCTGGAGATAGTTCTCATTAAGTTGGCGTAACACTTTAATGTCTACTCGTTATATTGAAGTAACACCACTAGATCTAATAGTAAAAGAACTTAGATTATCCCTTTCTACTCTGGAGAATATTTTCTACAATAGCATATTGTCTTCTATATGCTTATTCAGTATTTTAGTTTTGCTTTTGCTTATGTATTTTAAAGGCTAAGTATAGTAGCAGAACTGTGCTGCTACCTTATGCGTATTTCATACTGTTAATTGTAAACTTGAGTGTTTTCTGGTTGCACGTAATCATACCCTCTGTAACTTCTTCAAAAATGGAAGAGGGAAACTGATTCTTGTTTTTCAGCTCCAATAACTTTGCTCTGTTGGAATTTGTGAAAATTAGTAACTTGTTCTTTTAAGACTGGATAGTTTTATACACAGTACTGTATGGAACAGTGCAAATGAAGTATCCTTTGATTAAGCATCATCTGAAAGAGCCTTTAATGAACCTTGTTTATAAGCATTGAATGTGATGATTAATTTAATAGCATTCTGCAATTTCATTAAACAGAAGCTGTATAAATCTGAGATTCTGTATTTGAAAGAAAGTAAAAAAAAAAAAAAGTGTATAAAGAATCTGAAAAATACCTGAAAATATGTCTGCATAAAGAAAAATCTAACACTGATCTCATAGATCTGTATGGTCTCTACTTAAATATGGAAATTGCACTATCACAGAATATTTAACCAAAGAAGCTTTGTCTCCAGAATACTAGAGAAACACTATTCTTGCTTAATTCCTAGATATAAGAAAATGTTGGACGTTGCAACTTTGAGTCATAATTTCTACTAGCAGCTTCTGGGATTGATTTCTATGGTTTAAGTATACTGTGAGCTAAAACTTAACTGTTTCTTCCATTGCTTTTTTTAAAGGAACGAACTCAGTTTGGAAGGCTTAGAATCAAATCTTGTCAGTCCAAAAGGTGTTAATTTAAAGCAAGGGAATTATTTTTGAGTATAACACTACAGTTGAATAATACAGCATGGGAGATTATTTCAGTTTAATACTTTTGAGAAGGTAGCACTCAGTCAATTTTGTTTCTTTTCTGATCTTTGTTACTGTTTATGATTGATCATATACATGTAATTTTTTTCAATTAACTAGAATACAGCTGTGCATATGGCTCGGGCAGATTCTTTATGCTTTGTGGCCTTGGTGGGATTATTAGCTGTGGAACAACACATACAGCACTGGTTCCTCTAGACCTGGTTAAATGCAGAATACAGGTTTGTTCTGCATGTTGGTATGTGGTGACATTGACAAAGCATGTTTAGTGTGGTATATTTAATCTACTAATGAATTGGAGGCATAAACTATCCCCTGGACATCATTGTCCAACAGTGCATGGAGTTTATGTAAAAGCATGGTGTGTCTTTATTTTTTGCTGCAGAATACAGTTGTGAATATGGCTCGCTCAAGTTTTATGCTCTCTGTGGCGTTGGTGGGGTCCTAAGTTGTGGCCTGACACACACTGCTGTTGTACCTCTGGATTTAGTGAAATGTCGTATGCAGGTTTGTATTAACTTAAACATTTCTTAAACTTTTTCTCTATGTAGCCAGCATATAAAGAGTTTACAGTAGGGATGCAGTCTTTTCTGGGTGACAGGAAGTGAGTAAACTTGAATGCTGCTTTGTCAAGTCTACTGCTGTGAGACTAACAAAATACCACTTTAAAGAGAAGCAGGGGCATTTAGGATAATCTGGATGAATTATGTTTGACTACATTTAAGGCACATTTAACTGACTATATTTGCTAAAAGGCACCCACCACAATGTTACTCGTTGCTGGCTGGTAGGCTATCTGGCACTATTCATGTGCTTTTGGAGAAAGGAAATAGTATTTTTGGTGTTTTGAAGATCTACGAATTTTAGCCTGGAGTGACATGCATGTATAATTTGATCCATTAACATTGTGGGTATCAATGCATGGCTTATGGATTGGATACTTTCTAATGAGGCCACTTTGAATAGAATGGGTAAAGCTTGATATGGTACTGGTAAGGCCATCAGTGCTTGCAGCTAGTTTCCTTGAAGTGGTTCTTGATTGAACTGAAACAAGTGTTGTCACATTGCACTTAATTTGTGATACCAACTTCCGCATTAAAGTCATCTAGTGAACAGCTGTGGATAAAAACATACTAATGGATTTATTCAGGCAAATCTGTGCCTCAAGAATGAAGCAAATTAAAGCACACTTCTAAATTTCTGGAAATACAGTAGTTAATGACTTCCCTGTTGCATGGGCTGACACTGATTTATAAAAGTGTCTATTTTGTAATGATAGAACTCCTGAAACTAGGAGGGAACTATGAATTAGTCAGACCTACTAGTCACACTAGGAGTACTGCATGTGATATTCTTTAAAATTGTGTTCTTCTGGAAGGCCTTTATTTAGTGTTCTTTGCAAGAGAGGCTTTTTCACATACTTGACAGCACCTGAAATTCTGGTCTCAAACTAGTAATTCTGTAACACATCAGACAAACACATGGTGCATCAGATGAGGGCAGCATGCTGCTTTCTATAAAATTTGCATTGAGACCCAGCTAACTGTGTAGGAATTCCCTATTTCTACTAGTAGGGAATAGTTGTAGCTGAGTATGTGTTTTATTTCTGAAAATGTAGCTTAAGTGCACTCTTCTGTTGTTATGGACTTCAAAATCCAAGATCGGTAGCTTGACTACCCATGCCTAAGGTTGAGTTTCCTGAGAAGGAGGAGATTGATCATGGGTAAAGAGGATGTGGCATCTCAAACAGTTCTTAATCTGAGTGCAAATTGGGTTAATGGGCAGAAGACCTGAGAGCTATACAATGCTGCATATACAACTGGGAGCAAGGCCTCATACTTCCCAGGCTTCAATTGCTTGGTTGGTACACTCGGCTTGGGCTACCAGTCCTGGGCTTCTTATGTGGTAAGGGTGGTGACACACTTCCCGTTCCTTCTCCAGCACTTAGAGGAAGGTGCAAGAGGAGGGTTCCATGTGGATTCCAGGTGTGACCTTGTAAAACCTGTCAGCATTTATGTCTTTACAGATCCAGTACAGAGCATGTTACTAATCCTTCCTAGATTCTCCAGGAAGAAACCCGTTGCCTGCGCTCTCATGTCTTTTTAAGAAGAGGTCACCTTTTCCGTAGATAATTAAGCACGGTTCTGATGTGAACATAGTCTCATTTTACAGTGCCCAATTAAATATCCAATTTTCTGAAATTCTGAATCTTTTAAAATTGGTGTGTTTAGGTGAACTAGTTCTCAAGTAGGTTGTTGTCAGACTGCAAGACAAAATATCAGTCACTGCAGGTTGGCATGCATGTCCCATAGCTCTTTCTGAAAGCTTTGGTTGACTTCTAATTTGATACCTTCCTTCGTCTCCTCTGAGGAAATGTTGGATGATGTCAAATATGAAAAGTAACAGTGTGATGTGACTTAAAATTTGTCAGAATGACCTGTTTAAGAATTTCTGTTAAATGGTTTCCTTTGACTTGAAAAAAAATTATTCAAGTTGGTGTTTTTTAAATTTCTGATAAGTTATTAATAAAATCTCACTCAGAGTTTTGTGTGCAGAAAATAATTTCTATGTAGTCTTTACTGTGAAGTCAATGTACAAGCGTAGAAGTTCTTGAGTACTCTTTGATCTGCTTTGCTCTATCTGTCTTAGTCTGACTGTGTGGAGGGATCAAACTAACAGCGGACAAATAACCTTTTCTGATTAAGATTCAGGTGAATCGTCAGGCTTGGTTTGTGGCGACACTTGAGTGTACCTAGGTGTGACGTGTAGAGTGGATGAGATTGCTGACAGAAGCTGTCAAATTTTTAAAGAATCTGATCTAAACATAATTATACCAGTATACTACTGACAGTGTTAGAATAGTGATTTCAGTAAATCTTTTTGATACAGAAAGTCATATTGTCGATTTGGAGAATAAAAGTAAAGCAAAATTCAGACAGTTTGATGGTTCCTGAGTATTGAGGAACATACTGGCTGTTAAAATAAGTTAGGGTTTGAGACTAGCAAGTAACCATTACAGTTACATTAGTGTAACCTTGTGGTGAGTACATCGTCTGTCCAGGGAACCTTAGGAAGCCAGCTGTATGAGGAATTTCAGAATTTTATATTTTGGATGGGGTTTGAGAAGGGAAATAGCAAGCTGTATCAAGCAATTAACTGCCTATTCTGTTTAGGTTGATCCACAAAAATACAAGAGCATCTTCAACGGATTTTCAGTGACAGTCAAAGAAGATGGCGTTCGTGGCTTGGCTAAGGGATGGGCTCCAACCTTTATCGGATATTCCATGCAGGGGCTCTGTAAATTTGGTTTCTATGAAGTTTTCAAAATCCTATATGGCAACATGCTGGGAGAGGTAAGACTTAAGTGGTTTACATGAGGCTATATATCTGCAACATAATAGTATTAGCAATGCAGAGTAATCACAAAAGCACAATTCATTAATAAAAATGTGTGTTTAAATTCACTTCAGGAAAATGCATATTTGTGGCGTACTTCGCTATATTTAGCTGCATCTGCCAGTGCGGAGTTTTTTGCTGACATTGCTCTGGCTCCAATGGAAGCTGCTAAAGTTCGTATTCAGACACAGCCTGGATATGCTAACACTCTGCGGCAGGCTGTACCTAAAATGTTTGGAGAAGAAGGCATCTGGGCGTAAGTATCTCTTGGTTTTAATTTTTATTCAGGTTCTTGATGTTGAGTATTTTTTCCTAATGAAGAACTGTTGCTAAAACTAATTGTGGCTTTAGCTTATAATACTTTTTGGTCTTTGTATTTCAAGATAACAACTTAACGTACTTCAGGGAATCTGTGCTGAACTGGCTGTTAATTCCACATGCTCCTTAGATCCATCTTTGTGAGTATCTTTGTGCTGAGTTCTGCTGGATCACTTCAGTTTCTAGCAGTTCCAGTCAGAGATACTCAGCAACTTTTTGGTTGTACAGTCAAAGATGCTTGAGTCATTGGCATGTAAGAGTAATATAACTGCATGTTAGCTTTCTGTTCTGATAGAAGTGGCTGTAAATATACAAGTCATTTATCACTATCGGGACTTGGCTGGTATGCAGACATGAGCCTTACTGCAATGCATTGTAATCTGAAAAGTGACTACAAAACCAGCTGTGCAGCGTAGGGATCAGGTAAATTCTAATTTGTGTTGCTGTTTTAAGTTAGTACTCAGGAAATAATAAAATTTAAATTTCTGTTCTGTAGGTGTTGAGACCCTTAAGGTGTGACAGTGTCAGTATATAGAAGTTGTATTCTCGATAGCAACAATAAGCTAACTAATTTTTTTTCAAGCTAGAAATGTACCTTAAATATTGGAGAAAATGAAACTGAGTTTGTCTCTTCTCTGGTTAAGTTTCTATAAAGGTGTTGCTCCACTATGGATGAGACAGATTCCATACACAATGATGAAATTTGCCTGCTTTGAACGTACTGTTGAAGCTCTCTACAAGTACGTTGTTCCCAAGCCACGAAGTGAATGTTCAAAAGGAGAACAGCTGGTAGTCACATTTATTGCAGGCTATATTGGTAAGGAATCTTTAAGTCCTACACTTCATTAATGGACTACCGCAACTCTAGAAGCCTTTTCAGAATATCAGATAGATGTAACTAGAATGGGAGAATTTACTTGTAACTTCAAAATGTGCAGGGGAAAAAACTATGTTCAATCTGTAAGTGGAAAATGGGTCTGTAGTAGGACAATGCTCTTAATTGTTCCTATGTATTACGAATGTTAATGTCCAAGTTTAGAAACTGCAGCTGATTTAAGTGAAAAAACTTGCATCTTTGCTAGGCTGGGGAAGGTTGAAGGACGAGGAGAAAGTGGATAGAAGGGGGATTTTCAATATCCAAAGATCCAGAAGGAGTTTTGTTTTAGCAGAAAAGGTGCTGCAAGAGCAGAACCAAGGTGTTTTCTGATATTCACATCACATTATAAGTACATACCTGCTGTCCTTTTAGGATACCAGGAGGCTTGACATAACTTCCATGCAATTTATTAGAAGGTGTGGTTTCAGTTGGGTTGTACTTAGCGTACACAGTGATGTTACAGCTAAAACACCACAGAACTAATGTCAAACTATTCTTTCAGCTGGTGTGTTCTGTGCAATTGTTTCCCATCCTGCTGACTCCGTGGTGTCTGTGTTGAACAAGGAAAAGGGCAGTTCTGCTTCACAGGTTCTTATGAGGCTTGGATTCAGAGGTACATCTTTACTTTTGTGTATTTTGGATCAAGTGTTTGTGGTGGTTTGTGTTTTGGGGAGGATTTCTTTTTTTCCTGGCTTCTTAGGCTACTTATGCTTTGTGTTTTGCTCTACAGGTGTATGGAAAGGTCTGTTTGCTCGTATCATTATGATTGGTACCCTGACTGCACTACAGTGGTTCATCTACGATTCTGTGAAGGTTTATTTCAGACTTCCTCGTCCACCTCCACCTGAAATGCCAGAATCTCTGAAGAAGAAGCTTGGTCTAACTGAATAGACAACTCATGGACTGACTATGCTGGCTGTCCCAGTGATGAGTTTCATGAAACTTTTATATATTTGACTATGTAGAAAACAAACTCTATATGATGTCATTATTGGCTGTGCCCTCATCCCACATGAGGGTTTAAATTCTACCACTGTCATTGCCTGAAATAAATGAGAAACAGAGTGCTTAGTGTCTGTTTACTACTGCATATGTAAGCTTAATTTCATAGTAGCAAATACCTCAAATACTCTCCCCGCCAAAAAAAAAATAAAATTAACCTATTCTACACTTAGGAACTAGAGAATTGTGAAACAATTGTAACAAAAAAAGGCTTTCACTGTTTCCAGAGAAGTGCCAAGAACCTATCCTTGCAGAACTGCAGAAACTAACTGCAGTTCTATGCACTTTGAGTCCACTGTTTTATTTGCCTATAATAAGCTGTTACCGTAGAATAGCTGAGATGAGACTGCAGTCTGGTAAGGCATCTGTCATAATATCGGTGTTCTCCGTAGAGATTAAAGAAACCTTATACATAATAGAGCTGTTTCTGCTTTGGGGTGGTCATCCCAACATAACTAACTTATGCTCACTTGACTAATTTCTGGTTCCGTTGGCTTTGAACCACACCAAAGAACTCGGTCCTTTTGGTTGTACTGTGGAATCAAACAGTAGCTGCTACCTTAACAAAAGAAAAGCTGATGTTAATAAAGATTCTCAAAGATAGCCAACCACTAAAAGCTTACTACAGCTTTACAGTAAAATAAAAATGGCTTGCCTCTTACTGTAGAGTTTGACAAACTTGCCAGCTTTTCCCTACACTTAGTGCTCTTGTAGTTTGAATTTTTTGGGGTGGTTTTTTTTTTTGTCTGAATTAGTTTAACTGTAATGCTGAGTTTTGGTTGAACCACGCACTTCTGCAGTGTAAGAAGCCACACCAATTTTTTTTGAACCTTACTTGACGTTAAGAAATCTAGGCTCCTAGGCATGCAAGAGGAGACGCTCACGCAATGTTTTGTTACGGTGATGAATTTGTTTTTTCCAGTCTTACAGAAGATGAGCATGCTGCCTTCTGCCTGTTCAAGAACCCGCAGTTGATAATCACATTGAGAAAAATCCAGAAAATGCCCAATAGTATATAAAGGGTTCACTGTATCCAGTACTACTTTGTTCACTTAGAGCTGGAGCTTAAGTGTCTTTTGTGCAAAACTGTTTGGATATGCTGCCTTTCAGCACGTGAGCTGATGATATTGAACTTAGTTTGGCATTCACGTATGTTGCACTGCTCCTTTCTCTTTACTTGTGTCCTTCAGAGTCAAAAGAACAATTAAAGCAGGTGCCATTGGAGTAGCATAAACATCCTGACCGCTGCATCTTACTGGAGTCTGATGTTCCTGCTACCATTTTGCATAGCGTTGAGCTTCTCACCCCCTGGGAAAACCCTACAACTTCCAAGAGTTTGGATGGTTATGCTAAACAAGCAAGCTGAGCCTTATTTTGAATTGCTACTTTTCAAAATGTGGAGTAAAATCTAAAACTGCTCTATTTCCCTGTCACCATGACAGTAAACACATTCTTAGAGTGGTTGGTATCTAACTGCATTATACAGCAAAGTCAAATTCCGTAAGTCTAACTAAAACATTTGTACAAGTACTTTGGTGTTCAGTTAAATATATTTCATTATATAAGTACGTACATCTTGTTGCCCCATTGTGAGTGGGAAGCTTTGAAATTATCTAACGAATCATTAAATGCTTCTAAGAGCTTCCTTGGAGAAGAGCATTGACTATGACTTGATCTTGTATCAAGACCATTGATGTTAAATCAGCTTTTGAAGTTAACTTGTATGTGGTTCAACTTGTTAGAAAACACAGCATCACTTTTGTGTACTGAATGTCAGTTTCTTTAAAGGCATGTTTTAACTCAGTAGACTTTTCTTTGTTTGCTGGAAAACATCTCAAGTTCCCTCTAATCCTGGGGGAAGTGAAGCACTTTTGTAAAATTTTAAGGCTGGCAGAAGAGTGAGACAAACTTGGCTCATGCAGTGAGGTAGTCTGACTGTCAAGCAATCCAATGATAACTAAATTTCTCAAGACTGTTTCTTGTCATTCTGTGTGGGGCAAAATGGCGCAATTTTTCTCTAGAATTGGGTCACCTTTGTGCAGCCGGTTTGAATATGTGCAGTAATAAGAGAATCTTAAATCCGTTTTCTCATTGCTCAAGGGTAGACCTGAAACTCTTTTTAAAAGGTGCTCAGATAATTTTATCAAGGTAAATCTGAGATAAGACTACAAGGGGCAGCTAGCTGTTCCCCTTTTCTTCTGTAACTGAGAAAGGGAAAATATACTTAGTGCTACTTCTAGTGTTGTGTTTCAGTGGAAAACCCGAGATGGGGAGAGAATTGCCTTGCAGCTGCTGACTTCATTGATATTCAGCCATAGGCTTGTTCGGGTGCTTGAGATGAAGGGGTTTAACATATAAAATGCTATTGCTTAAAGGATTGCCCACTGATATTTTAAATAAGCTTCAGTGGGAAAACTTTAGTATTAAAATGCATTTAAAGGGTCAACTTTGTCACTGATAACTGCTTTATAGCATAATGTGTGGTACGTTTTCTGAAAGTTGAGAAGGTGGGGCAGGGGAGCAGCGGTGCTTTTGATGGACTTGCGCTTTCATTGCAAGGGAAGTCCTGTATCGAAAAGGAGCACTCCATTTTGAACCTGGATAACTCCAGACCAGTCACTAAACCCCAAAGTGCTATGTGAAACATGGATTATGTATATGCTGCTTGTGTATATTGTTTTATGAGGGAGAAAACATTCTTTCTTGCTATTACTGGAGCTGAGATCAGCTTTCTGGTTTAAAGCATACTGTCTATATATATAAATTTGGAATAACAACTCCATTCACACCCTGTGTTTGTATCAGGTTGTGCTACAGATCAAATGCGCTGATACTTGCTGAAATGTTTGTTGCATATCATTTTAAAATGGGCTGTAATAATACAAATAATTGTAATTCATTTACATTTCTACATAGAAATGATGTAGTTGACAGTGAAAACAATAAACATCCTGCTTTTTTATAGCAAATATGAGTACTTTGGATAGCTGAGCTTAGTAGCTACACCACCTTGTTCCAGAATACGATTTTTGTAATCCCGAGTGATGTGGGAGAAGGATGTCGCTAGCAGAAACTTCTTGGCTGAGCTGATGTTCTGGTGTCTAAAAGTAGATTTTAATGTGTTGGGATTAGTTTGCTCATGTCATTTTTCAGCATTGGTCACTTACTGCTGTTGCTGGTGGTTAGTTTGGTGCCTTTTTTTTTTTTTTTTCCTTGCGAGTTGCTGGCTAGAATATAATTGGCCGGTTCTGTACCTGCATACTAAGTTAAAAGCAAAGATGTCCTGAGTATCACTACAGGTTGGGCTGTGTGGGATGACATGTTTTAAGTAGCATAGCTGTAATTTTCATTACTACCTGAATCTCTCAATCGCTTAATAAAATTGTAGGGAGTATCGTTGAGTGACTCTAGAAGTGAACTGAGTAAGGGGTTGTGGTTTTACTGAGCTGACACTCTCCCCACCGCTGACAGTACTAAACCAAGGAGGCGAGGTTAGTAGTCTGCTTTAAATTTATGAAAAATACCTCACACTCTGCCTCATCTTTTCCACTGTAGAAAGAGCTTTGCCTCTGACCTTAGAACAGTGTAATTACAAAGCTACTCTAAAACTTTCGTTTAATTTTTTAGTACAGTGGAGGTGTGTGGTTGAAGGGCAAAGGAAGATTTATAATACTTGTGCAGATTATGGGAGAATTACTGATCACTTGCCTTACTTCTGAGGACAATACAGTGCGTGTCTAAACTTTAGATCCAGATTTCTGCGTCCTGCCCCCCCCCCCAAGTAAACTTTACCTCTGTGACTTAAACTTTTTCTCTCTTGCTTGTAGCAACAAAGTTTCTGAAAGGATCATAATGCTTTGGACTTGCACTTCCTGGGAAGGAAGGGTGGGTGGTCTGCATACATCTATAGATAAAGTGAAATTAATGGTTCTGTAACGTTTTTTGCATACTTAACTTCCCATGGAGACCATGAACAGGACTGTATACTCGGATTTTCACTGGTAGATGTGTTCTAAGATTTGGAGGTTATTCATTTGGGGGTTGAAAGTGAAATCAACAGTTGTTTATCCTGGCTTATTTTCTGGTTACTGTTCTGAAGAAAGTGTGTGCTCTTTTCATCCAGAAATACCTCTTTGCTGTGTCAAGACTGCTCTTATTCACTGTGCAGCTGGAGCATATTTTCCACTTCACTTGTGTAGATAGTGCTCTACTGGTTCTCCAGTTCTGCCTCTCCAGATTTTCACTGGCTACTGAC
This sequence comes from Gymnogyps californianus, assembly GCF_018139145.2. NCBI lineage: Eukaryota > Metazoa > Chordata > Aves > Accipitriformes > Cathartidae > Gymnogyps > Gymnogyps californianus. Next base: position 166,485,781 of record NC_059471.1, on the reverse strand, counting down.
CACAAATGATCCATTCATAAAGTTGAAAACAGAATAAATAAAATTCCTGTAGCCCATGATGCAATTAATCCGCTGGTAACTGTCAACTGCATCATAGGGGCCATAGTGAAAGACGCATAGGATAGATTTGTTACACCGCTGTATCAATGTTCTTTTGGTAGCCATGTCTATTGTGCCAAGTGCTCTCCTTCATGGGACTAACATGAGCTTGCGCACACAAAAAAAACGCCGGGACTGGTGGATTCAGTGAATATCAGGCTTTAATATACAAATGAGAGATATTTATTATGTAAACCCCAAACTTTTATGGTGTATGTATGTGCATGTATATATATTTTTTCAGGTATGATACACAACGCATGCTTTAGCATGGCCGATCATTCTTGATGTTCTTTAATTTTTCTGTCTCCTTCGAATCCCATTGGGTTATTTTCAGGGGCTGGCTTAAGAATTGTGTGAAAGAGCAGAGGGACGCTGGTTGGTAAATGGCATCTGTGGATGCTCTCTAGGAAAACGTCTCTTTTGACAGGTTTATCCCTGCAGTCTGTCAGGTGGACTGGAAAGGGGTAAAAGAAAATTGGCAGGTAGGAATGGACCTATACCAAAAAAAGGAAAACTTGATGAAACAAAGCATTTGAGGTTGACTGAGGGCAACAAAGCAAGCAAGGTACGGAAGACCAGCAACATGAAGCAGGCCAAAAGATATGGAATGCTGAATGAGGATGAGAATAGGGAGGGAGCGGAATGGTTTTATCTTCCATACAATCAAGAGTCTGGTACCTGCAAGGTATTCAGGTATGACCAACTAAACAATTGAGAAGTTATAAAGGCCTTACTGTATGCTTATGCTTCTTGATACAATTTCATTTATAGGGACTTTCTGAATTGTATCTCTTCTAATTGGTTTTTATAGTATTTTTTATTCCTATTTAATGCACTTTTCCCCTTTTCCTCTGCTAAACCCATTCCCATTCTCTTGTTACTTCAGTCTACTGCCTACCACATTTTCAAATGTCTCAGATCTCTTAAACTCTTGCTCTTCACCAAGGAAATACTGCAAGTGGCTCATATCAGTCTAACCTTTTGGGACCTAAGTAGCTTCTCTTTGCTAATTCTGCTGCTCACTATAGTATTTTACAGGCTAAGAAACAATGAATGAATAACGCTGTTAGGGTTCCTGAACAGATACCGTGACACTGGGAGAAAGCCATCAGTAGGGTTAGTAGGCCCTTCCAAGCATTGCCCCCATATAGAGTTCTGTGTTTTAAAGACCTAACAGTGCTGCATAGTAATTATGACTTACAATTATAAAGCCTCACACAAAACCTTATACAAATTATTCCATCTAAATGTGTGACAAACTTTTTGCAAGGCATCGGCAATATTTCTGGGCATTGCTTGCGTCACTGCATTTACCTGTTTAAATATTGATTATTTAAAAAAAAAAGAAAAGTGCTATAGTTTACAAAAATCATAGAGTTGAATGTATTGAGACAAATATTAAATTGCTACTGCAGTTTGACTAACTCTTGTAACAATTGGAAACCACAATTTTATTCCTTCCTTTGGAGCAGGAAAGGAAAGCTGAAGATCTGTCAGTCTTGGGTCCTGCTTCCTTCATGAAAGCAAACTCTAAAGGTAAGAACAACATTTTATGCTTTAACACTGTTTTATTGTACAAAACAAGCAATTTATTAAATATAGCATCTGTCATCCTTCAGAAAGACAAATACATGCAGAGAGACATGGTTTTTGCTCACGTTATAGCTTGTCCCTTGAAATCAGTATGACTTTTTTCCTGTCCTTTTCGAAGGCAGAGAACAAATCTCCAGTTAAGTTTCGGTGTGCTTCTAAATGAAGCCTTTAAATATTGTCTTTCTTCTTAGTACTACACATGATGGAGTTAACACTCCTCAAACACTACTACTCTTTAGGTAGTGGCATTTCACAGTGATCAATTCACGTCTGAAATCTTGGTTATTTCATCTTTCATATCTTTGATCTCAGTTTGAACTCTTGTTAGATTGGCCAATTTCTCATTCAGTAAAGCAATTTCCTTCTCCCGTCGTAATACATCCTCCACTAATTTTCCTATTCTCAGTGTTAGGTCATTTATTAATGGCTCCAAGATGGCAAAATCCTTTTTAAGTTTGTACATCTTGGGTTTTAAATCATTTGCAAATGTAACTGTCTTCAGAACTTTTGCTCTGTCACCTTCGAGATTCAAAAGTCTATCCGAATGCTTGTTAAAATCACCCCTTAAATCAGATAATGCTGTCTTAATTTGCTCAATTTTTTTTGCATTACTGGATGCCAAGCTTTGTAGTTTTGTACTTCGGTCAATGCTACTGGTAAGCAGGTCACCTATATTTTTTACTGTCGTCTTTTCACCTTTTTCTACTTTATCTTCTAGTGTTTGCAAAGAATCTGTCAACGCAGTCATATCTGAGACTAGGCCTGAAATGCGCCTTATGTCAGTTTTTACTGTCACAATTGTCAAAGTTGCGTTTTTTGCTACAGAAGCTGCATTCTGTTCGACACTTGAAACTGCATGAAAAAGAGTTGTTAAATTCTTCTGCAGTTCTTCTTGTTTTTTAATTATGCTGCTAGACCATGTTTTCATTGTATAAATATCTTCCTGCAGATGTTTAATGTGAGAAATTATTTGAAGATCTTCCAGCTGTTCCATTAAGTTCCAAGTCTTTTCACACTAGAGGGACACAAATAAAAATATTTGACAAGATTTCTAGCTTAACTCACATCAAAATTAAAGCTATACTCTAATGAAATATCTCACTATTCTGATATTGAAATTGAGCGCAGACCCTGTCTTTAGGAAATAAACTTCTGTTGCAACACAACCAAAATTTTATTTTTTTTCCTTTCGGTATACGTAACAAATTCAAATGTCAACTTTTTCTGTTACAACAAAAATTACAGGAAGGTGCTATATGACTTTCCAGCATGACCTCTGAAAACACAAGTCATCAAATGCAATCTTCTGATTTACAGAAATTTCTGTATTAAGCCTATAACCTGTGTGATGCTGAAAGACACATGTAGAAAGGTATTCAGAAACATTTTAGAAAGATGCCTACTTTAAAATTCTCTTATCCAAAAATCACGGACCATAATTAACTGATGTGTTTTTATTTTGGTAATCATAATATGTATTTTGAACATGGCGTTCACAGAAGAAAAAGCCAAAGGAATTAGGCATGGTTCCCTTTTGTTTAAATAGCCACCAAAATACTTCACAGGAAAAACATTACTTAAACAGCCTGCCTCCATAAAAGCTACGTTAATGAGGGAACACTCATGCTACTGTTGGATTTTTGGCTGAATTTGCTAGTTCACTTTTTCGTTGTTTTTTTTTAACGATTGGTTCTTGGTTTTCAAATTTGAGAGGAGAAGGGAAAATACCTGAGTGATACTATCCTGTTCAATCCCCAATAAGTCAGTGTAGAACTTGGAGAGAAAAAGAACATTAAACGGGCAAGCTGAAGCACATTCTAAGAGGCTATAATTAGTTTCATACTAATCCTTTTCTTGACACTAGTAGTAAAAATATCACCAAAGAAACAAATATTTTAAACTTTTTGATAGTGTTGGCCATTCCTTACTAGCAAAGAACTGTTCGCTTAAAAACAAAATACCAAAATTTAGGTTGTGGAGAGTTGTGCTGGTTTCCTAGTTAATGCCCTCTAAGGGATGAGGATTTCCTATTCAGTCATGTGTACATTCAGCTTTCAATAGGGTTGAGGTTGATGAAAGACATTAAATTGGGGAGCATACCACTGGTAATTTAGCCACCCTTCCCCAAAAACACATGGAGTAGAAACACACTAGAACACACATGTGAAAACTATTTAAAAAACATTTCCATACAGAATAGTATTTCTTAATGGAACACTGAACACGAAAGTATTTATTCTGTACCCTTTCTGGAAGAGCAATTTATTTTGAATTAGATTATGCATCAGGACAGTGCAATCCACTACATTATATTTTTATTGAATATGACTGTAAACACATACAAATCTATACATAATAAATATATGAAACTGACAGACTTTATAACATTGAGAAATGCTGGTTTAATAGTCTCTTGAATGGGCAGCATTAACTGTTTAGTGAAGATTTCAGTAGAGTTCTCGATAAATGAATGTACAAAACTAGAATAATTTAACTTAAGCCTGATTAAGTCATAAATGTTGTGGGTTCATACTGTCTGCTAAGCAGTCTCCTTTCCTGAGTTCAGATATCAGGAATCGGAAATTATCAAGACGTAAGTCTGCAGACACAAATTTATGGTGGTCCTGAGATCCAAATTTCAGTGAACAGCTACCAGGCCTATTCGGTAGTACTACATCCTGCGTAAGCAGATCTATTAGACCTATGGATAAATAAGATATTCCCTGCCCCCAAGTACGTAACTCCATTACTTTCATTAATTGCTTTTGCAGCTCTTGCTTCACCAAATTTTGGGAAACAATGTCAGTGACAATGGTAAGTTTGGGGTTTTTTTTTCCCTTTGAAATGCAAAGCAATACCAGACATGTCATGTAATGCCTAACGGAGAACATTCTACACAAGAAAAGGTTAAAACTTGTTTCTAACAGCACCATAACAAACAAAAAAAACCCCAACCCCCCCAAACTAATACAGTGACCGATCGCACCAAACTTGCAAATTAAATGATAGAAGAATCTAACAGGAATATTTGTTAATAAGAACTTCACTCTATATGTAGTCCAATGACTTCAATGCCAGAACAAAACTATGCCAGTGATTTTAGAAAGTTTGAAAAGGCTGGAAATGAGGTCTAAGGAGGCTATTTGCATGCAGCCAAAGAAATGATACTATGTAAGCCCCTGCTTATAAATACCAGTACAAGACAAGGTTCTTAGTAAGGGGTACTTTACTAGTGTTTTCTGTAATGCTGCTGTATCTAAGCTTCAGCTGTTAAAAATGTACTTAGTGCTTTCCTGCACATAAGAAAATATGTAGATCCCGGTAACAACTCTGACATTGAGAAGTCTGCCCCGTAAGCACAAAAACATTATGGTATATAATACATTAAAAGCGAGGTACACGTATCTGCCTAGAGATGTGAACTTAATTGTTCATTGTGTTACAAGTCCATAGAATATAATACAAAAAGTAAAAATATAAAAAACAAAGTAGTGAGGTAAAATATAAATTTTAATCTGATGTCTCCGGTTTTGATTTTTTTTTTTTAATCTAAATACTTTGCTTCAAATTCCATTTTAATAAAAATGATCTTTTAATAAATAAGCTGAAAATAATCCTTAATTTATTTAAGAAAATACTCCTTGCCTCCTCCAACACAGTATTTCTTGCTCTCTATCCTCTTTATTATAAGTTTGCTTTTCAGTCTGATCCAATGCCTATTTAAATTGATGACAACATTTCAGCTACCCTTAACATACGTTGGAGTCACATTATTTATAACAAATTAAAGTGCTCTTTCATCAATAAAAACCCTAAGTCCAAATTCACTTATCCCCATTCTGGTCATTTTCTAAGTCATAGCTTTCTAAAGTTATTTCTTTTGCTTTTGAAGATACTTTTATGTCATGCACTACTTCTAAAACCACTCTTTCATTTTGCACTTTCAATACGCTGTCATTGTACTGTATGCCTTCAAGAACCTTTTGCATTGCCATTGTATCAGAAACAGTTTTCAACATATCATTTTCCACAGTATATAGCTGTGTTGTCAAGTCCTCTATCTTTTTCTTCATACTTAGCAATTCACTTGATAACCTAAGAATAGAGTGAATAGCATTTTCAATTGTTGGTAAATGGGTCTTGCACTCCTCAATTTTAGGTTCATAGTTCACAAGTTTCTGATTCAGGTCTGTGTCCTTGGCTACCAGACTATTCTGTTCTTCTTCTAGCTTTTCAACTGCCTTTGCATGCAAGTCCAACTTCTGTTCAACTCTAGAGAATTCATCATCATCTTGCCTTTTTAGTGTTTTAATATTTCTGGCTGTACTGTCTTCCAAATCTCTTACTCTTTCTGAAAGGGATTTAATTCTTTGGTCAACTTCATTAATTTGGGAAGTAACTTCTGTATGTATGAACTTTGCTTCAGATTTTAAACTACTAGTGTTTGTGTTCATTTCATCCAAGCTTCTTCTCCAGGAATTTGTAACATTTTGGAACTTCTCATTAATGCTCTGCATCTTTATAGAGAGAGTCTGTTCATTGTTCTGAATATCATTTATGATGTTATGAAGAGAAGATACTTCCTGCTCAAACTCAGTCATCACAGAGATGGATGAGGCAGCTTCTTGTAGGGTACTTTCAGAAGACTCAAGCTGCATTTATAACACAAAACAATGTCCATGTCTACTTAATGGAAGTGAGAACAGAAAACCATTTGCATTTATTTAACAGAAAATAAAGTCCCTTAGAAGCCACTTGTTACAAAGCTCCTATATAATTTGTTTTCATATGTCATCTTTAAAATACTGTTGATTAACCTAGGATGAAAAAGTCACGGAAAAGGGTATGTTTGTTGTTGAAATTTCTATAGAATACATGCCGTTTTCTTTGTTGTCAATCCCTTATTTTCCATGGCGGTTTTGGTTTTGGGTTTTTTTTTCATAAAATATATCACACTATGTAAATCCCATGCAATATTTTGCAATCTGAAGTGTAGTATATAAATATCCAAATTACATCATGTATAAGTGACATCATTATGAGATCAGTGCTAAAACAACATCACTGCATAAGCCATGCTGTACTCCCCTCATTATCTGTAAGCTATAGGGGATAATTCGGCAGCCAGCCCAAGTTTTCTACTTGATAATGTCACACATAGATAAGAAAATAAAATAGCAATGAAAAAGTATTACTACCACTTCATTATGTCTTTCGTATTATTAGAACAGGTCTACTACATAAAAATGCCTTTAAATTTTCTTCAAATCAATGTATATTAGAATTATACACAGGACAGTACTGGTAGAATGAAGTATGTCCATAAATATAAGTTTTTAAAAATAGTTTAGTGTCTAAAAAATAATACTGAGATACAACCACAATATTCGCATACTTGAACAATGGTATGGACTGACACATTTAGTCACGTGAAATATTCTCCAAAGGCCTATTCAGAGGCAAGTAGAACACATTATGAAAATTTATTTTAAAACAGTCAGTTAAATTTAACTAAATGACAACAAAGTAAAACAACAGCAAATGTTCACCAGAGACTATCCAATTAAGATGTTAATGATTACCTTTTCAGAAATTAAGTTAACTTTATTTTCCACATCCAGGAATTTTTCAGCTTCTTGCTGTAAGAAATTGTACTTTTTTTCCATATCAGCAAATTGACCTGACTGCTGAAATAGGGACCTGCAAATTGCAAGTAAATAAATAGTAAACATAACTACATAATTAGCATTTATTAAGTGTTCCAGGACCTGATTCACAGCAATCTGTTATTGCAGGGACTTGTGTTCACAGAATTTGCTAGATAAATACATGAGAGAAAAAAAAATTTGGATTTAATGAAGTTGATCTGTCTTCATACTGGAGTTATCTTCCAATAGAGGTAGAAAAATAAGGAAACATCCATAGATGTGCTTCGTTTTTACACTGTATGCCACTCAAACAGGAAAAACATCCAATTAAGACTGCTGACGTAGGGAGGCTGTTACATGCTCGTAATGCATTGCCTCACAATATATTTTATTGATAAAGTATTATTTAACCGGTGGAAGTTAAACACAAAAAAATAATTTGGACTTTCTTGCAAAGCATCACAAAATCATGCATAGAAGCCTTTGGATTTAGAAAGGCTGGTTAACTCTAATGTTGTTTAATTGTAACCATCGAAGGATATATGGTGCATTGTGGCAAAGGTTGTATAGCTACTGTTATGACGATGCTAGCTTTGAACAGACAGTAGAGATCTCAATCCTGTACTTTATATACATTCTAGATTCATTTACTGGGAACTTGGGAGCTTTCTGAACTGTAAGCACTTTGTCCAGTTAAAAAGGAAATGAGACAAAAAGGAAATGAGACAACCAAGCAAAAACCTCTGAATTCTGCTGGATGTTTATTAATCCTAAAACAAGGTTTATTGTAGACTATGCAGGGGTCCTCTCAGTAGCAAGAACAATTTTATCTAGAAGAATAGAGTTTATTTAAAATACTTGTGCTCTCATAAATTGATACTTATTAGTATATTGAATAGCAATTAGAAGTTTCAAAAGATCGACAATATTCTATACAGATTAAGTTAGGCAATAAAAGCTAAAATGCTAGCTATAGATAGATAAATACAAACCAGACATAAACAGATATACATAAAACAGTAAGCAGAAGCATCACTAATTATTTTATTCTACTATGTCGTTCTGTTTCTCAGAGATTTAGATAATAAAATCTGGGTGATGTTAAAATAAGAACAAATTTTACCTTAATTTTCAGATTGATGCGTAGAGTGTAATAATCTGGACTAATTTCTTGCACTAGAGTTCTGAGAATTTCATCATATCGTTTCTGCGTGAAGCTCAGTTTCTGATGAAACTAAAGTACTGATGCTGCTAAGATATTCTAAAACATCTTTTACAAAGATATTTGACCTTTACTTGAAGACTCCACCTGATCAGCAGTTTACCACACCGCTGAGCAGATTATTTACAGAAAACTTCACTTCTACTGTTGAATTATTTATTACCTGCCAAATGAGGCTTGTTGTACTTATTGTCAGATTAAGTTGCTCTTCACAATTAGATGTAGTCTCCAAAGCAGGTATTTACAATTCATGAACAAGGCACCTTTTAAACTTTCAACATGATAGAACACATCGAGCTTCTATAATCCCTCACTGTATACCAATGTTTCCATACTTGCGAACACTGCTATTCTTTTCTTGATCCTTCTAGCTTTACCAAGTTTCTATAGTCACTTAACCCACACACTATATTCAAATGTAACTGATCATATAGCCCGTGACTGAATACAGTGTAGAATACAAAAGAAAATATTAAAATCCACTTTAGAGGGTTACCTACCAGGTCAGCACCAGGCAAAGAGCAAGGGAAATTATGCTCAAGCTTGTCCGTGAGTCCATCCAAAAGGAACTCCGACTATTGCTCGTCCTGGGACTTGCCAGCTTCCCACAATTACTGTGCTTCTCAACCTTTTGTGAACCTTCATTGGTCCTGGATGAAGAAATACCTTTTTTCCTCGGCTTAACTTCAGACATTTTGTGTTTTTAAAAAGCAGAAGCAAAAGAGAGAGCTAGGAGAAAAACAAAACCAAAAAGGACTAGTTACTTCTAAACATCCTCAAATATAATCTCTTGCCCTTTAGTTACACAAATACACCCCCCAAAATGTTTCCTTCAGTGTTTACTATGTTTTCCAGTTATATGAACTTTTGTAAAGTGTCATTTTCATAAGACTTTGTGAAAATGTTTTTTATACTATAGAGCACTGCTTTCATATTTTCTCAAACTGAGCTTTCCAACTTTAGCTAATTTCACCTTTCCAGAAATATTTCATCTGTTGTACAATAAGCCATTTTGAAGATATATTTAAAAATCACAAGAACTGAAAGCATATTTCTTTTTTATAGTTGATTACTGTCACAATTTCAGCAGCAATTTCACTATCCTGTTTTACTTGTTGATTTTTTTTTTAAAATTACATACTCCACGTTAAAGGGGAAAATGAATTTTCTCATTTTTAAAAATGGGATTGCAAATCAAGCTTTAGTTTAGAAATAGTTCTGTTGTAATGATTTCATGTCATCTGTAAAACCACAGACATCAGTTAATAGAAAGCCATTAATAGAAAAATACAGAAGATTAATGAAATAATGCATCTAGATAAAGAAAAGCTATAATTTCCTTTTTGCTAAAATTAAGGTCCAAATAGATTTAGGCAATATGAATCTCCACTTTTGAAGAGTACAAAAGCTCATATTCTAACCAACCAAGTGGAAGTACAGTGTGGAATTTTTAAGCCTAAAATCTTCCACCATACTGCTCAAAATAGACTAGATCCTTGGTGGATTCAGTTTAGCACAATTTGGGACAAAAAATGTTGTGCTTCTTTCTGGATCATTCTGCAGTATTGCTGCTTAGTCACATGTCAAAATATAAATATTTAAATATTAGAGATACTTACATAGTCACATACATGTGTAAAAGGCATTGTTTAAAATCTACATCTGTCACAAGAACACAAAGCTTAAAGCTGTCAGAGTCACAGTACTAGGAAGCATGCTCTGAATTTGAAGTATGTAGGGAAAAAACATACTTGCTCTCCAAAAAAATAGCAAAAATACTATTTTGTAACTTTTAAAACACCTTTGGGATTGAGAGCACGTATTATGAAGTTAAAATAAAAAAAAGAGATCTGAATGGTAGTTAGGGAAATAGTTTAATACAGGAACAAGAACTCAGCTTTAAAAGGACAACTTCAGGGCGCAACCCCGTGCAGTACAGAGGAACGAGCCGCAGCTCCCCACAGAGACCCTCCCGAGCCTCCCATACCCTTCCTCGCCCCCTCTCCCCCCGGCCGCCGCGCCCGCCCTGCCTGCGCTCGGCCCGGGGCACCGAAAGTGACCGACTGCCCCCTCCCCTCCGGGACACTTTCACATCCCCTCCGCCCTCGGGGCTCCCAGGAAACTCTCCCAGCCCAGGAGCTCCCCGCCCGCCCTCGGAGCAGGCCTGCGGGACGCCACGCAGCCCCGCCGACACCCTTCCTGCCGCGGCCCTGTCGCTCCAGCAGCCGCCCGCGGCGCCACCGACCCCCAGCACTTCGGGCCGCCTTTCCCCCTCGCTCGGCAGCCGGGCACCCCCTCCAGCCGCTGCCACACTCCTCCGCCGGGGCACCCTCCGCTCCCTCGACGCTTCCTCCGGCCTCAGCCGCAAGGCGGAGGGGGTGGAGAGGGCCGTCCTGCCCCGCCATTACCACGTTTACACGCCCCGGAGCCCCACCTCTGGCCCGGGCCAGCGCTTGGCGCCTCGCCCGTTGTAGCCGTTGGCAACCGTTGGCAGCCGCTGCCGCTCCCTCAACCTGCGGCGCGCCACGTCAGGCGCGCGCCCGCCGCCGCTCCAGCCGAGGCAGGCGAGCGGGTCCCGTACGCGCACCCGAGCCTCCGCGGCTCTGCGCCGGCGCGGGAGAGCGGGGCTTTGTTCCGCGCGGGGCGGGCAGGGGCCGGGCTGCTGCCGGCCGCCGGGGAGGGCAGCGGGCCGGGCCGGCCCTTCTCCCACCCCCGGGTCCGGAAGGAGGAAGTGCTCGGGGCGCGCTGCTTCCCCGGTGCCGGGTAGCGACTTCTCCTCAGGGCGAGGCGAGAACTTCTTGCCGGCGGCTCCTGACGGCGCCGCGCTGCCCACCAGGTGAGCGGCGGGGGCGGAGAGGGAGGCAGGGCAGGACGGGACGAGACGAGACGAGACGAGGAAGGGCCGTGCTTGGGCGGTTTCGCCGCGGCGCCCCTGAGGCTGACTCCAGCCCACAGCTCCGGAGCTGTCTGCTGTGGAGGCGGCTCGCCCCCTCGCCTCGGGGGGGGAAGCTGCGGAGGTGGCCGGGCAGAGCCCCCCAGCCTAGCGGGGTAGGGGTAGGCGGCGGGCGGCTGGTCTGAGCGCTCCGGTTTCTGTTTCGTTCTCCCTGTCGCTGTTAACGGCGGCTCCGGTGAGGCGTGTCTGACTATGAGGTAACCCTTTGTTTTGTGTGTTTGTGGGGTGCTTTCTTTTTGTATTTGCGTCACGTGTGAATTGCTTGTTATTATTTGTTTTTAACCTGGGCGTTTTCCGACTGGGGGGCTTTCACGTCCCCTTTCCTAAGCGGTGTGGTGGGGTAAAGGTAGGGTGGAAGACTTTCCTAACCACATCATTTTCAGTGAAAATAGGAAACTCTGTCAGTACGGTGGAAGAGGCACTCCATCGCGGGCTTATCCAAAGGCAGCTATTCTGCATCTACCCGGCTCCTGAAGGAGGGAGTGAAGGAAAAGGTAACGCTTTTGCAGGCAGCTGCGTAGTTGCTCCGTGGAGGAGCTTGCAACTGCCTACGGAGCCTTCGGTCGTTGCGCAGGAGTGTGATTGGAGAGATCATTTTGATCATTTGGGACTCTCAGGGGCAGCTGATCAGTACTGGAAAACCTTTACGCAGTAGACAATAGTTTTGACCTTCTATTGCCTTCAGGCAATTTTTTTTTTTATGACATAGAGGAAGAATGCAAGTTTATAGTTGTGTATCAGGACAAAGGAAGGTATAGCTCAGTCATTGGCAGTGTTGGGTGCTCCATCTTCCGTCGTGTCGAGATCTGAGTGTACTTGTACGGAGTCCTGAACTTGGAGACAACATCGAGTTTATCTCATGGGATTTGGTACATAGAGATTTTATTTTCTGTTGTAGTTCTGCCCGGTGCTGTCAGCCATGAGACCAGTCCTCTTTCTCACCCTGTTGTTCCAATCGCATGATCCAAGGACTTAAAAAATTTGAGGGATGTAGTGGGTGGGGAAAAGACCTTTTCATAAAGACATTTAGCAAGTTCCTACTATGAGAAGTTTGCACAGATTGTGATTCTTTAGTTCTGCAAGTGTTCATAAACATAAATTCATAGAAATGTGGAAAAGGACTCAGATTTTTTTCTTTTTTTCAGAATTAGCAGTACATATCTGCTTTTTTAATGAAAACGTCCATTCACATAACGAGCACAAAAGTTTTACTATGAGTCTAATTAACTGTTAAAGATTGAAATTCTTTTTATACCTGCTTTATATGCCTCCAAGTGGAGCAATCAGAGAAATACTGTAGTCAAATTAATTATAATAATGCTCAGCTGGAGATGTTTTTGTTAAACATAATAGCGTATGGCATCTAAACAATATTTCAAGAATACTATTCATATCCACAGTAGCTTGTGAACTATTACAACTTAACTATTAATATGCCTTTTTTTACTCTGTTGAAAAGGAGTAATAGATTTCCCCAGTGTTTTCTTGATGCTACTGTACTGTAGCCAAGCTAGACTAGTGAGTCATAAACAGTATAATTAAATTCATATAACAGTAGTATCAAAGTCTCTTTATCAAGTCAGAAAGTAAAAAAACAACTAAATTTTTTAGCTTTCTGCAGTTTGTAGTATGAGCTTGCCTGAAGATTCACTGTATTTTCCACTAATGCAGTTGCTCTGCTACTTTTTCTGACTTTAAAATCAAAATTCATAAGCTATTTTAAAACTTTTTTCCTTGTACTTGTAAGTTATGTTCTGGTTCTGACTTGACTTCCCCCCCCCACCCCCCTCTTTTTCACACTGAAGCAATATGGATGTCAAGAGCAGAAATTATTTACTTATGAATCGCCAGGCATTGGAAAAAGACATCAAGACCTCTTATATTATGGATCGTATGATTTCTGACGAAGTACTAACATTACAGGAGGAGGAGAGAGTGAAACAACAGGTAGAATCGTGTCTCACTGTTATTTATCTTCCTAGTCTACTCACAAGTTTTATCATCCTTTTTAAAAATAGTAATTTCTGTCTATCTCATTGCTGGATTCAACAAATTCTTAAGTGTATGCCTAGCATGCAGTTTTTATTGCACTTCATAAGGTTGAGTTAAGGGCTTGGTCAAGTTGAAGGCTATTTCTGTAACTATAAACAGTCTATAGTTGACAGAGTGGTAGATTAGAAGATTTCTAAGGTCTCTTAGTTTTGTATAACATCTCTTTTAATGTTTTTTCTAGAATACACAGAAGGAGCGAGCAGCTATGCTAATAAACATTATTCTTACAAAAGATAATAATTCATATAGATCCTTTTATAATGCACTGCTTCATGAAGGGTACAGAGATCTTGCTGCGCTTCTTCAGGATGGCATCCCTGCCATCTCCTCTGGTAACGGAAAGAGTTCAATGGATGGAATGACTTCATACGGTCAGTGTAATTACAGCAATCCCTGTGCTTGAAAGTAAAGACAAGTTGCCTTTTTTATTCCTAAGTGACTATCTGTAATACCTGTTCCAATGAAAAAGGAGTGGTTTGTGCATTCACTTGTTTTGGTAGCGTAGTAGTCAGTATATCTGTATTACATATATTTAATGTGGCAGGAGAGTTAAACAGTTACGATTTTTGTAGGTCATTTTGAAAACGTTCATATTAAGTAATGTTTATTTTAAAAGATGGGAAACCTGAAGCTCTGGCAGTTTTCTCTAAATTGCAAGATTTTTTTGTACATTAAAGGAAGGCTCTTATTTGTATATGTTAAAGAAGTTGAATATAACATAAAAAGTTGTAGCCTCCAAAATTCTGACATTTATCGTGAAGAATAATCTGTAGTCTCTCAGCCTATGTTCCAATAGTTGATCTTGTTATTAGGTTGCTTAATTCTCTCCACCAGATCTTTTAGTTACCCTACCTAAGTTCCTAACTTTTATCTACATTATCATCAGTATCATCTTTGATTGACATGAAATAAATTGGTAGTTTCTAATGGGAAGAACCTTCTAACTGCATATGACTAACTGCCATATTTACTGGCACTCTACATTTTAAGAAGTGTCGTAGGCATGTGGAATTTTTATTACCTGAGTAGGATTTCCCAAAGCTTATTGGTATAATATGGCACTGCATATGGCCACTTTGTGGCCAGCAGTGGACAGGTAAAGTGCCAATTTCCTTTCCTGCTATGCTTTACATGCTCTATTGCAAGTTTTGCTGTCTTAGCTTTAATCAAAGGAAGTCTTGTTTGGACCACAATGCTGTGCTGTTAACTACAAAGTAAAAGCCTTGCACAGCATGCTTGCTTTTCTGCTACATCCATGGGGCAGTAACTTCTGGCTGAGAAAGTGACTTGATAGTTGGGTATAGTAATGCTGAGCTCCTGTGTTTGCCACAGTTTCTATTGGAGCCGTTAATTATCTTTTCACTTCTAGGGATTGATGTAACTAGCTTGCCTCATATGTAGTTATTAATTGGAACGCTATTGTAGGTGGGAGGCTAGTTACCTGTTAAGTAATTTATTTCTAAAAAGCAGTATTTTTTTCAGTATTTGGTGGTGTGAGTCTAGTAGTTTTTAGAGTGTTTGTATGGGACACGAGATGGCAGGGGGAGCTCACTAGTTATTTGGGGTGGGGAGTTGTTTGGTTTGGTTTGAAGAGGCATCACATTTAGAAATTACTTTTTATTTTCATGTTTCTTGTTTTTAACTTTAGTTAAGACAATTCTCTGCGAAGGAGGTGTACCACAGAGACCAGTTGTGTTTGTCACTCGGCCAAAACTGGTAGATGCTATTAAACAGAAACTGTGCAGCTTGGGAAGTGATCCAGGCTGGGTCACAGTTTATGGAATGGCAGGTTGTGGGAAGACTGTTTTAACAGCAGAAGCTTTAAGGGATCATCAGCTCTTGGAAGGTACTTTTAGAAAAACGTCTATATTTTAATAAAAATTGCTACATGTATACGCATATTGGACATACATGACGAAGTATCTTATGTCATCTTGAAAGTAATTTAAGATTTAGGTTTCTAAATTCCTTAGGTGCTTCTGAAATATTTGCTTGCAACTTAGAGGTTTTGTAATCATTTAGTGCTCTAGGACCACGAAGTATTTTATTAATTTATGGGAAAAGATTCTGAATAGCTTTTCACCTTGGAATCTGCTTTGGTTTATGAGAGTAAATGCATCCTTAATTAACTTGAAATTGTTATTTCTGTTAGTGCAAAATAATCGTATCTAGTTTATATTCCTTTTGGGCATTGCTTGTTAAGTCCTCAGACTCTTCTCCTTTCTCTGTGCATTTAAAAAGATCTTGCTCTAACTTTTGCATATATTTTAATAATGGCAGGCATTTGTGGAGTGATTACAGTAGTATTACTTAGCTTAAAGCAGATCATAAATGAAACCATTTAATGATTATTTTTTTTTTTTTTCCCATGCATGGGGCACTTGGAGGAGAAAGTGGAACTTGGGCGTTAGAAAACATGATGTAGGGACAGAGGCTACAGCATCCTCTGCTAGAGCTGACTCTTCTAGATGCCTTCTTGTTCACTGTTTTGGGATAATTTTCACATCCCAAACTCTGAACTCCTGCAGTAGTACGGGGTTAAAAAAGTAAATGCTAAGTCAGACTAGCAGGAAGATGGATGCAGAAGAGGTTGTCAAAGGACACGCAGGAAGGCATGTAGAGAGGAGGGACGACAGCATCAGTGGCAGTGTGGGAATTTGCCCTATAGAGCCTGTTCCTTTAAAAATAAAAAGTAGTGGTCTTGTAGAACCATCCTTCTGTGTTAATGATAGAGTTGCAAGGTTGGCTTGCAGTAGACTTTACAGTTTTATATTTTAATTGAAATTGAGTTACTGATTGCTATTGTAAGCTGCTATTAAATATTTCTGATTTTAAATGTATAGCGTGATTAATATTGCTTTTCTTGTTAGATTACTTTCCAGGAGGAGTTCACTGGATCTCTGTTGGAAAACAGGACAAAGCAGGGCTCCTAATAAAACTTCAGAATCTCTGTAGTAGATTAGAACATGACTCTACTCTTCCACAAAGGCCACCACTTAACATTGAGGAGGCTAGAGATCGTCTTCGTTTGCTGATGCTACGCAAATATCCCAGGTGATGTCAGTAAAATGAAACACTATTCTTTTAACGGATAAAACTTTGCAGAGTAACTTTGGTCTAATCATCTAAGGTGTCTATGTTGTGGTTACATGTCTCTGTGGTGTGTAATTTTTTTTTTTTTTTTTAAAACCGCTTCCTAACTCTTCCACTTTTTGCTTCCCCTTTTTCTGTTTTACTGTAGATAATTAGGAAGTGTTACTCAAGGTGAAGCTAACAATACTTCTAGAATTTTAATTCTTCTGTAGGGCTTCCTGTTAAAATTTTCTAAATTACTGACTTACATATGATAAAAGAATAAGTAAGTCCAGATGAGTGTACAAAAGCTGAAAGGTAAATAGATGCTAGAGGCAGATGTATAATATACATAGTATAATTCTGTCCCTGTTCAGGTGGGGGTTTTTTTAGTGGAGTAACTTAAGGGACACATTGTAGGCTTGTCCTGGATATGAATGTATTTGGTAGGCTAATAAGGCTTCTGCTAACAAAATATGTTAACCAGGTGTGCAGGAGTCACATTCACTTGAAAAATTATTAGTCATTGAATAATGAAAGTTGGGAACAAACAGTTGGAAATAAGAATTGCTCTAACTTTCAGTGTTCTCATTGTGTACATAGAATGCTTCGCTGATGTGTGAGGATCATACAGCAGTAAAAGGGTGTGTATCACTGCAGAAAATTTTTCTTGTCCAGAACAGCTGATGTCTTTTTAAAGTGTTTGGTCTAGAGTTATCAAAGTGAAAGCAGGTTTTCATGATATGATCAGTTGTCGCCAAGAAATCAGTGCTTTCAAACTTCAGGAAAAGAGACTTGATTTAACCAAGCAGCATCTCAGTCACTGCACAGCTTTTTTTCATCTTTGAGCAAAGTTTTTGTTATTTGTTGAGGATTTCATTACTCTCTGGGAAAATCTGTGCTAAACTAAACAAGCCTGCACCTGAGTGAGATATCTCAGGAATAATACTCCAACCTTGTGATCTTTATAGATGACATAGAGTAGAAGAATACTAGCGTTTTTGTACAGGGAAAAAAATATCTTTCTTGCAAAGAAAAGATTTGAAAAACACTGCCAGGTCCTCCACAAGAAATCTTTCATTTTTTGTGGAAGTCTTATGTGAAAAGTGCAAACGACATTTTCAACTGAAAGTGCAGGTTTCCCTGGTATGTTAAGTGGTTGTCTCCATTGACACAATTCCTGTTATTTTTTGTTCATTAACAACAAAACAAAACTCTTCAGTACAGAAGAATTTGGATGTTTAATTGATGCACAACATCACAGTCTCTTCTGAGTGGAAGGGAGGACTGTGTGTTATTTTCTTGTGAGATGTATCCCTATGGCATCATGAACTGTTCCAGAAGTTGGCAGCCACTGTATAGCCAAGTAACATGACAGCCTAACGTGGTTGATATGCTATGCTATGTTGTTTGTAGTGCACAAAGTGACTCATTTAAGAGGTACTTACTGTGTTTTGTAAAAGAGCACCTGTATGCTGAGGTAAGTGGAGAAGAGAAAATGCCAGCTTTGGAAACAATTAGGCACTTGGTTTTATTTGAGGGCATTTCAATGCCAGCTGTGGTGGTGTCTTCCTTATAGACTGCCAGATGTCTCATGTAGGATGCCGTTGACCTGGCAGTGTTTATTAATCCGTTTCATGATAAAGTAACAGGTGTTAGATAGGAGTATTGCAGAGAATGACTGCACCTCAAGGAAAAGGGACAAGAATTGATTATAAAACTTTTCTAATCTGACTGCTCTTCGTCATTTCGAAACCATATTAATGTGATCACACTGTTCATCTTAGTCCTGTTTACCCTTTCCCTTCTCCTCTATCCTAAACACTTTGAGCGTATTACCAAAATTTACTCTAAAGGTAGGAGCTTTGTATCTTTGAAAATTCTGTAAGTTTATGACAACTGACAGTTGGATAAAGAAGAGAAATCCAAGTAGGCGCCTTCAGTGGCGAAAAGGGGTATACAGAATGAATTGAAGGGAACCGTCCTTTGTTATCTCGCTAACTGGCCAGCTTGGACACATGAGCTGGGAACAGGCTTACAGCCTGTGCTGCATCCTGCCCAGTTAGGTATATGTGAGAATGTTATAAGAACAAACTGAAAGTCTTGCTGATGATGGGTTATCTGGGGAATCATAGTGGGCATGGGAGGAGGTAGAGGAGAATGTACTGGGGAGTGAGGTTCATAGGGTGCAAGTGTATTGGAAACCAAGCTTCACTAGTTCTGCGGCTTGTGGAGGAGCTTGCTGTGCACTAGAATTCTCTTTGGTGACAAAAAGTCACTTCAGCTATTTCTGGTTTCAAGTAGTGAGCCCAGTTTATCTCTTGGGAATAAAGTATTAGTTGAAGGATTCAAATTGTGAATCCAGTACATTTCTTGGGATTAAAGTGTTAGTCAAATGAAAACTTTCTGAGCAAAATAGCATTATTTATTTTGTTGGATTATGGTTGAAGAAATGGAAGCTGTGATATTCTTTAAAGTAAGAAATTTCAGAATTAAATCTCCTGTGATTGTTATCACAGTGTTTTGGGGTTTTTTTGGTTGGGTGGTTTTGGGGTTTTTTGTTTAATAATCCTAATTGGCATTTAAGATTTGTTGGTGTGGTTGGGGAAGAAAGTCACTGGTACCAAAAGACTGGGAGGACTTTGAAGTTCTCAGATTAATTAAAAACATAAAATCAGACTGTAATTCATGCTGCCCAGCATATTTTCAAGTGTGAAAGTACCACAAAATTAGTCATTTATGGCTATGATAGTATTCTTGTAAACCCTCTGATTTATCAAAAGGGTGTTAATAGAGGAACTGTATAAAAATGAGATATTGGTATCCAAGACTTCCATGCAACTTTGAAAATGTGGTATAATGTGTATGCAATTGTTTATGAAGCATAAAATCATTATTTATAAGCATTGATGGCATAAGCATCATTTAGCTGAAGAAAAATGTGGAAGTCTTGGCATGTTTCAGTGGGAATTGGACAATTTAACCAATGACTAGTGTAGCTGAACATTCCATCCCTTTAAAAAAAAAAAAAAAAGGCAGTAAAAGTAAACAATTTGTAGGATTGGGTTTCAATAACTTTTTCCTCCACAAAACACACAGAATGCAAATAACTTGTATTTAGTTTCATAAATCTGCTTGCCAGCCAATCTTTCTGACTTCTTGCTCCCGTGGAACCAACCTTATAAAACAGTTTTCAGTAACTTCTTTGTCAGACATAGGCAGGTGTAGGGAAGTCTACTATACATTATTCTGGTGAGATTCCATGTAGCAACCTACAAACGTGACTAGCCATAGGATTTGAATATACAGTCACTATAAAATGTTGTTTATGTGAAAAGAGCCTCATCATCCAAGATAATTCCTTCACAAGACGATTAGTCTCATAGAACTTTCTGAAGTTACAAGAACAAAACTGAAAACTCTCGAGTCAAAAGGAAACTGAAATGGTTTCTCCCACAAAGCTTACCACTAGCCTGTGTCAAGCAGAGTTGTTATCTAGTCCTATACAACTTTTGTGTTCATTTATGGTATCTGATGACTTGAAAAACAGAGTAAGTATTTCTGTTTTTCCTGGCATCTATTAATGGCAATATTTCTCAAAACTTTATTGTTTACGCTTCAATTGTAGCTCTAAAGCAATAAATGGTAAAAACTTATTTTCTTTAGATACTTGCATTCAGCTTTCTTGCACAGTGTTTAATGCCCTCTTTAGATATTTTACATATTGGTATAGAAAAATATGCAGTGATACATTGTAAATTCTGAAAATGTTCTTTCATTATTAAAATGCAATACTGTATTTTAGCACTAATAATTGATCTGAAATCTGCAATATTTCTTCCTGCACTAGATCTCTTTTGATCCTGGATGACATTTGGGATTCCTGGGTATTAAAAGCATTTGATAATCAATGTCAGGTTCTTATCACCAGCAGGGACAGGAGCGTAACAGATGCTGTGGCTGGTAAGGAGCAGTTTCCTCTCCTGCACCAGAGATTGTGTGTGTATATGTATGCAATTTGTTCTTGTGAACTTTTAAAGGAATCTGATAGAATCTATGTCTATCAACTTGTGCGCAAGTGGCAAAGTTTTAGAATTCTGCTCTGTAAGACTTTATGCTCTTTGTGAAATAAATGTTGTATGTTATCCTGAAAGTTATGTCTCTACATTGAAGAGTGCAATGATTCTCAACAGGATAAATTAACCTCTGTGACACTGCTGCTGTTAGACCAATTATCTCTACGCTATTAAGCAGTCACTGCTACAACATGCCCATAATGCATTTGTAATTATTAGATTGTAGTCTAATTTTTTTGTCTTTCTAATGCAAACTTGATTCTGATAAGTAGAATTTATATCCTTCTTAGTACTAAGCATATAAAATACTATGCAAAAAGTCATGAGCCAGGTCCTTTGCTCCAGATTTTGTTTGGAAAATACTCTCAATTTCCATAGGATTTTTTACATTCTTTTAAATTTTTTCCATGTTTCTATGTCTAGGCAATAAATATGAGGTTCATGTGGAAAGTGGACTAGCACATGAGAAAGGACTGGAGATTTTATCCCTATTTGTGAATACGAAAATATCAGAACTGCCAGAACAAGCTAACTGCCTTGTAAGGGAATGCAAAGGTATACTTGCCGCTCTTTAACATACAGTTTACCACTGAATGTATTTTTTTCTTCTAGGTTTTGACTTACCGATAGACGAGAGAACATTCTTTAATACTGTATGCCTTAAGTAAAACACAAGTGCTTGTTAAATGCTTTTCGTTTTTTTAAACTAAATAGAAGTGTCTCGTGTTGATTTTTGAGTACTTTTCTTCAGCGTATCTTCCCCCTGCCCCCCTATTACACTTAGATTTGGTGAGTTTGCAGATGTCTACATGGATGACATGTTTTGTTTGTCTGTTCTCCACACCTCCAGAATTTAATCAATGTATTGGGAAAATTACCTGATTTATTCAACCACTTGACTAAACTATTGGATTGTGTTCCTTGAAAACCCCTAAGATTAAATTAATCTTTTTCTTCAGGTTCTCCTCTTGTGATATCCTTGATAGGTGCATTGTTACGAGACTTCCCTAGTCGTTGGGAATACTATCTCAAACAGTTGCAGAATAAGCAGTTTAAAAGAATAAGAAAATCATCTTCTTATGATTATGAAGCCCTTGATGAAGCGATGTCCATAAGCGTTGAGCAACTGAATGACAATTATAAAGACTACTATAAAGACCTCTCTATCCTCCCAAAAGATGTTAAAGTACCTACTAAGGTAATAACAGCAATGCAGAAATCTCATAATTTTTAGTGAGATACAAACAATAACTTTAAAGAATTAATAAAATTTATAATTATTGTATATAACTTATGCTGTATATAACTTAATAGTAATTGCTAGATTGGGTAGGTCGGGTCTGTTATTGTATCATGACTTTTATTGTCAGTAATGAAACTAAAAAATTGTAACTGAATAAGTGTATTCATAATGTTTAAATTTCATGTGCATTCCGTATATAGCTCTTTAATTAGATTGTAATTGAGCTCTCTGAAGGCTTAAAAAATGTTATGTGAAATTTGTCTCTAAGAAAAAGTTATGATCACCATAAATCAGCACAAATAGGCAAAAGATGGGATAACTTGTATTATCTGTCCTGTAGTCTGGTATGGAAGAATTGCTAACTTACTGAATTTATTACCATTTGTAATATGTCTATATTTGTTAGCATGTGTTTTGTTGTCAGTTAATTGGTAGCCTTTTATGATATTCATACAAGTAATATTACCCTTAGTTCTGATTCTTTTCTGTCTTAATGTGCTTTTTTAGGTTCTCTGTATTCTTTGGGATATGGAAACTGAAGAAGTTGAAGATATACTACAGGAATTTGTTAACAAATCACTATTGTTCTGTGATCGTAATGGGAAGTCATTCCATTATTATTTACATGATCTTCAACTTGACTTTCTTACAGAGAAGAATCGCAACCAGCTTCAGGTAGGGTATTGACTAATCTACTTACTTTTAACTTTAGTCTCCAAAGCTGGGCATTCTTCAGAAAATGTTCCTTTATTAAATGGTATCCAGAGTAGCTTCATAGAATAGGTCCACAATGCAGTTAAACTTAATGCTGACTAATTAAAAACATTTATTTTCAACTTGAAACTGGAGTGATTTTATGGTGGTTCCATTTGGAGCTAAGAAACTAAACTGAGAGAAGACTCTATATCCATTATTTCTCTGTCAAAGACGTTTCCTGCAGGAGATGGAATGTTCCACTGATGATTCCAAAGGCATCAAGACCCTACCAGAATAGGAAGTTTCTTCTTTAATACAGAGAAGTGCTTTTTACTCCCCCCTTTTTTTTTTTTTTCCAATTTAAGGCAATACTTGCAGGGAGAGGACCTGTAAGTTGGGCCCAATAAATTTATCAGTTCTGAAGGACAGAGCAGAAAGAGTAGATATGAAGAAAAGGCAAGTTTTTGGACTTGCTTTAGATCTACATGTGTAAGGGTCTTTTTTTGTTGGTTACCCACATTTAATGTGAAGAGTGAATTGATAGCTGTTCTCAACCTAAGAACGAAGGTTAACAGCTTGCTTTTCTGTCTTTTAATATCCAGAGAATGTTTCTGGAGAAGTCTTAAGCAATAAATTAGGTTAAATGTACAGTTTTGGAAGGTAAGCTTTTCTTATTTCATTTGTTTACATATTACGATTGAGAAATAATAATATTATTCCTCAATACTGTATACAATATAATATTAATAATACTTACAATTCGTCAATACTGAAACCAATCCATACCTTGGTATGGTATTAACTGAACGTGTGTTTTGATTCACATTGCAGGAGCTACATAAAAACATAGTAAAGCAGTACAAGAAATACTACAAACTTAATATGCCTGTTCCTTCTCAAGAGGATTGCATGTACTGGTATAACTTTCTAGCATATCACATGGCTGGTGCCAACATGCAGAAGGTGAGTTCTGACTAGTGTCCTCTGTTTCCCTTCTTGACCCACCCTTACCCCTGCCTTTCCCCCCAGGCTTTTTCCCACTTGAACCTCTTTTCTCCCAGGCTTTCGTGCAGATAGGTAAACACTCAACATAGAGTCCTTTAGGGGCTCCACTGATAATCACTGTTTGTTATGAAAACTGCTTTATTTCTACCCTTTGTGTCTTGCCTTTTCAACCAGTTCTTGAGAAGATTTCTTATTTTGTATCATAATAGCTGGTGGTTTTCTTTTACTTTTTAAGAAGCTTTGATAAGAAATCTTCTCTAAACCTTTTTGAAAACCCAGGCTCGCTTTATTGTATGATAATACAAGTAAATTGATTTCTTCAGAGAATTTGATTAGATTAGTTACTTTTCTCTACGGAATTCTTGTTAGTTTTTTTCCTCTTATGTCATACTGATTTGCATGTAAAAGTTCATTCTCTGTATTACCAGATTTCAACAGCCACAAAAAATCCAGCAAAAGAGAGATGGGCAAATCTCTTGTTCCCAGGATTGCCTTGGCACCTTTAAAAAATTGCTGTCATTTTTGCCACCTACTGTTCTTTAGTTATTAAGCTAGTATAAGATGCAAATCATGCAGGAAGATTAATACTTCAGTAGTTTCACTTGAATGTCTTCAGAATTCTTGCCTTGAATAGCATTTGGTCCTGGTTGCTAATTGCTTTATTTCACATGTACTCAAACCTTTTCAGTTGAACCTCTTTTGAGATGGTTCGTCTGACTCATCATATAAAATACACTTTGTGTACTTATATCTTAAGGAACCTTCATAATTAATGTGGGCTACAAATCTAGTTTTTTTGGATCATACTTATTTCATTATCTCAGCCTCTTTAATTTCAATGTATTGGAAAATGTTTTTATTATTGGCCTTTCTACATTTTGTATAATGAGCTTCTCAGAGTTCTTTAGCCTGTCTCATTATGACTGTATGCTTCCCAGAGTTTACACTCTTTATATTACTTATTTCTCATTATTTATACATGATTTCTATTTGTTGGAAGGCTAACAAAGATGGGAGGTATTCTTTTTCTTTGTGTAACCATGATAATCTTTTAATCCTTGCAGTATTTACTGAATTTAAATTGGAATATACTTTGAGCCTGTGCAGTGTTGTCTCTAAGCAGTTTCTGATCCCAGCAAGTATGGGGTTTTTTTATTTTAACAAGAAGGGCTTTTTTAAGTGCGTTAATAGCAAGAGGAGATCTAAAGAAAACATTGGACTGATACTTGTTGAAGATCGTCATCTGATGAATAGGGATAAATAAAAAGCAGAAGCATTCAATGCTTTTTTTGCCTCAGTCTTTAATAATACTTGACAGATCTTGGGCTGCTTGGTCCCTGAGTCAGAGGACCATGAGCATGGGAACAATGACTTTCCATTTGTGGACACTGAAATTGCAAGGGACCAGCTGTATCAGCTGAATGTTCACAAGTCCATGGGGCCTGATGGGATTCATCCCAGAGTACTGAAGGAACTAGCGGATATTATGGCAGGACCTCTCTCGATCATCTACCAAAGGTCTTGGGAGTCTGGGGAGGTCCCTGCTGACTGGAAGCTAGCTGATGTTATTCCAGTCCACAAAAAGGGCGTGAGGGAAGACGCAGGAAACTACAGACCTGTTAGTCTAACCTCAGTTCCTGGAAAAATAATGGAGAAGATTATATTGCGTACTATTGAAAGGCATTTAAAGAATAGTGCAATCATCAGGCACAGTCAACATGGGTTCCCACAGGGAAAGTCCTGTTTAACTAATTTGATATCCTTCTATGATAAGGTCACCTGCCTAGTGGATGAAGGGAAGGCGGTGGATGTAGTTTTTCTGGATTTTAGTAAGGCTTTTGATACTGTCCCTCAACATCCTTCTGGATAAGTTGTCCAAGTGTGAGATGAGGAGGTACACGGTACGCTGGGTGAAGAACTGGCTGAACGGTAGGGCTCAAAGGGTTGTAGTGAATGGGGCTACATCTGGCTGGTGACTGGTCACCAGCGGTGTTCCTCAGGGTTCAATTCTATGGCCAGTCCTGTTCAATATATTTATCAATGATCTGGATGCAGGAGTTGAATGCACCATTAGCAAATTTGCTGATGATACCAAACTGGGAGGTGCTGTTGACTCTCTCTTGAGGGACAAGAGGCCTTGCAGAGGGATCTAGATAGATTGGAGCATTGGGCAGTGATTAATGGGATGAAATTTAACAAGTTCAAATGCCAGATTCTGCACCTACGACGGAGTAACGCCAGGCACAAGTATAAATCGGGAGAGGAGTGGCTGGAGAGCAGCCCTGCAGAAAGGGATCTGGGGGTGCTGGTCGACAGCAGGCTCGGTATGAGTCAGCAGTGTGCCCTGTCAGCCAAGAGGGCAAACCACATCCTGGGGTGTATCAAACACAGTATAACCAGCCGGTCAAAAGAGGTGATTATCCCGCTGCATTCAGCGTTGGTGCGGCCTCACCTCGAGTACTGTGTGCAGTTCTGGGCCCCACAATTCAAGAAGGATGTTAAGGTCCTTGAATGTGTGCAGAGGAGGGCAACAAAGCTGAGGAAAGGGCTCTAAGGCATGTCCTATGAGGAGTGGCTAAGAATTTTGGACTTGTCTAGTTTGGAGAAAAGGAGGCTGAGGGGCGACCTCATTGCTCTCTACAGCTTCCTGAGGAGGGGAAGTGGAAGAGGAAGGTGCTGATCTCTTTTCCCTGGTATCCAGTGACAGAACACGTGGGAATGGTGCAAAGCTGTGCCAGGGGAGGTGTAGACTGGACATTAGGAAGCATTTCTTTACCAAGAGGGCAGTCAAACACTGGAACAGGCTTCCTACAGAGGTGGTCAATGCCCCAAGCCTATCAGTGTTTAAAAAGCATTTGAACAATGCCCTTAATCACATGCTTTAGCTTTTGGTGGGCCCTGAATTGGTCAGGCGGTTGGACTAGGTGATCATGGTAGGTCCCTTCCAACTGAAATGTTCTATTCTAATAATCCTAATTGCAGTTTCTGATTGCCTTTTAAGTAGCTTTCTCATTTTTAAGTTAAATGCAACTATAACAGATGTTTTGCTTTCATTTAAATTCAGCATCTGTTAGGAAGAACAACAGATCACTATTAGCAGAGTGATCTTTGCTAGACTGGACTAGAAGCAGCTTTTTCAGAGTGGTATCTTAAACCAGGTCTCGTGTGCTATGAAAGTCAAGATTTGCTTTGTACCCCCATCCCTTCTCTGACTAGCTGTATCAAAAAGCAGTCCTTTGCATTAAAATAACAAGCTTAGCCTTCTATACCTGGAATTTTCATACCTGATGGAGTAAGATGCAGGAAACAGAAAATTGCCTAAGTTTTTAACTAGAGAAAATTGTACTGAAGCATATTAAATACCTAATGTATTTCCTGTGCTTTTCTTTTTTCCTTTAAGTACATTCTGTTGCGAAAGTTATGCTCTGAACTTAAATTTATATTTCTTGTAGGAACTCCGTGATCTTATGTTTTCTTTAGATTGGATTAAAGCTAAAACAGAATTGGTAGGGCCTGCTCATCTGATTCATGAATATGTAGAATATAGTTCAATCCTGGATCAAAAGGTATGATACTAAAAGGTAAATGATCAGTCTGTTCTAAAGAGATTTTTCTATTTTTGTAATTGCATTTAGTTGGTTGTATATATGTATAGGAGATATATAGAAAGCTTAAAAAACTGAAACATAAAACCAGTACTAAGTTAAACTTTAACTTGGAGAAGAGAAAAATAAATAAAACTTAATTTTCAGTTTTAGTTTTAGTTGTAACTTCAGTGTGTGCCCAAGTAATTGACCATGGAACTCAATAACCAAGGTGAACAACAATACCTAATGGTGGGTACATATGGTACTCTGCTTTTGAGGAGGTGTAGAATTTTGGTGGCTGCTTGTAATAGTCTTTCTCATATTTCACATTGACTGCTTATTGAGTAAATCACTGTTGCCAATATCCTTTATTTGAAAAATAAGGATAATATGCTTTCCTGAATAGGATAATTAAATATTTCAGTCTATCATATGTACTTGCTAATAGAACTAAATAGAAAAATAGAATGAAGTGCTTCTGTAAGAATATGAACTGTATAGAAAATTAAAAAAGCAAAGGGCACTTAGGAAATAAATCCACTTTCTATGTTATCAAATATTATCTGCTCTATACATAGGATAGCACAGTACGTGAGAACTTCCAGGAATTTCTGTCTTTAAATGGGCACCTTCTTGGACGGCAGCCATTTCCTGACATTATACAGCTGGGTCTTTGCCAACCAGAGACATCAGAGGTGTATCAACAAGCCAAGCTACATGCTCAAAGAGAAACAGGAACATTTTATTTGGAATGGATGTAAGTTGCTGCAGTCCATCTGCTGATATGCTGACCCCTTGATCCAAGGAAATAACTTAATATACAACTAAATACAATGTATGGCAAATATAAGGACCTTTTTAAGAACTGTGTTTTTTCTGGAGGAAAGTGAAATAATTTTCAAGAACTTGTGTGTGTGGGGGGAACTCTGGATATGTAGGGCCACAAATTAGTAATAATTACATAGAAATAAATAGAGGAATATATTTACTTCTGTACTCAATGATTGTTCCTTTTAAATAACTACACAAAGATGAAAATAAGATACTTTGAAACTTCTCTAAATATTTTTTTTATTTTTAAACTTAGAATTGTAGTGCAAGTATTGGGTACGTAACAGTATGTTTTTAGATTTTCTAGTAAAATGTATGCTTTAAAAAGGAGAGCATTTGTGTTAACTTGCAAAGTTTTTGAAAGTAGCGAGATGGGAAATACTAAAAGGCTTTGTAATCTCTACACAATCATGAGATTTCTTCTATTTAAATAATTCTTTAAGTTAAGGAAAAAGTATACATATCTAAACATCTTTCTGGCATAGTCCAGTAGTCATCTGACCATGTAACTGTCTCTTAGATTCTTCTGTTTGATGTTTCTGTTCTGGTATCTGCAGTACTTGGTGGTTACAAAACAGAATGACTGTATGTCAGGCAATTATGGTAATAGCCAGGCAGGTTAATCGAGGCATACTTGAATTCAGGTCTTCTCTTTGAATATTTGGTTATTTCATTTTGCATAGCTAACAGAATTCTAACGAAAACGCTTGGAAGCTGCACAATTCAGAAGAATCAATCTCCAGGTAGTTCAGGGCTTTCACCTTGGCTGTGGGAGACTTATGCTGAAGAACATGACTGAAATCAACAGAACAGAGACAGATGTTTTTGTCTCACATCCTAGGGCACAGTTCTAAAAATGGTTTGTAGGATATGTAGGTGAATACACTGCTCTTTTGATGAGCAATTTTAGCTTTATTAAAATATGCAACAAAAAAAATGTTGGCTTAGATGAGTCAGTATTTTGCAGTGAAAAATTGCTTTCATTCTACAGCGTAGCTACTTTGAGATGTTTTACCCATTATTTAAATGCTAAGCCTGAGGATTGAAACTGGTAATGATAAAAACTTGAAGTACCTTGATTCATTTTGACTCTAGAAAAAGGTTAATCTTGTAACAATCTATTCATCACCAAAAATCATCTTATTACAGTGACAGCTTTCTGTATTAAGATCTAGCTAAACAGGATGATTATGGTTGCTACTAATTCTAAGTTTTTGTTGAAGTGAGGCAAGTCATCTGTGTTAGATTCTGTACTTATTCTCTGATTGAAATACAGTGATAGTCATAGATTTTATTTAAATATCTAGTGATAAGAATTGAGTAATCGCTGTGAAAATTAAGTAAATTTACTAAGATCTAAACAAATTTACAAATGTTTTTGAATAAGCTTGAAAAGGAACCTGCAGGAGAACAAGAATTCTCACAAAGAAGTTTATATTTGGAAATAGCACATATCAGATCATAAAAATGTCATTAGGAAGGCTGTGTCTTGCAGTGCAACAGCTTTGCACATAAAATAGCATGTTAATTTCTCGTGCACATATTTTCTTTCTTGATCTCTAAGCTGTAACTATTGGAGGGCAATAAAAACTCTGAGTGAATGTTGGAATTTGTGTTTCTCTCATTACTTCAGCATAAAGGCTGAGAGGGTAAGATATAGTGGGTGGGTTGGTTGGTTGGTTTGTTATAAAGCTTGCTGTTCAAGATGTGTGAAGAAGTGTTATCTTTTTATAGAGGATTTTGAATAATAAAAAGGCACTAGGAAATCCTGCTCATCTAAAATCAACTGTCTTACCCTGTAGAAATAAAAAATCCTTGAAAAACCTCTACCGTCTGGTTGTTCGTCCACATAGAGATGCGGTTTACCATGCCTGCTTTTCTAAGGATAGACAAAGAATAGCATCATGTGGAGCTGATAAAACACTTCAGGTAAGACACCTATGCATGAGTGAAAAGAAATGCTGTGTACCATTTTGATAACATTTGTTAACAGTCCTGTCACTTTTCTTTTGCTGTTATGTGGAGATATTAGGGATCTAGAAGGTATTGGAGACAAATGATTGAAAAGGATGTATTATTACATAAACATCAAGTTGCATGTTTAGAATAGTAAGCATCATCATCTAGTTCGAAAGCTAAACTGTGTGATTTCAGGGTTTATACCCTCACCACTGTAATATGTGAACGTGAGAGATGCCTTTTATTGATATGGAAAAGCTCGAAGCCTAAGTAATGCACCCCAGCATATTTAATATTTGCTTGCAAAAATGTTGTTTCCAGTCACAGTAGACCACCTGCAGAACTGAGAAACAGTAAGACGTTTTAGTTACAGCTTTACTATTTCTATGGGATGGTAATGGACATTATGCTACTTTGGTGCTTAATTAGTAAATTGTCTTATGCAAAAGAAATAAATCTGGGGAGAAAAATTAACCCCTGAAGTTGAGGACAGTATTAGATTGGAAACGGGCCCAAAATGCTTAGGAAGTGCATTAGGGGAGACAGAGAGGAAAGTGACTAATATAAATTTGCCAGCAGTCTGCGTGGAGGGGAGCCAGCCAGCTCTCAAGAAAACTAGCAATCAGCCAGCCAGTAACCTGGTAAAGTATCCATATTCCAGACAGCCAAAGGTAAGGGAGAAGAAAAACTTTTCTGCAAGTCTTTGGTATTGTTTTGGATGCTTGATAAGTTGAGTACTAAAGTAATAATATTAGCGGTGTTTAGTTGCTGTTCATTTGGCTACTTAATGTGTTGTTATTGTGTTTTTATTTATTTATTTGCTGGCTTCTACAATACTATGATCATGGCATCCGCTTAATGAGATGCCTGGTGGATGTACTCATTTTATGCTGTGCTGAAGTTACTGTGCTGGGCTTCTGTACTTAATGGCCTCATTATTGAGACTGCAGATTGCTTATTTTTCTCTTCATTTTCTACCCAAAAAAGTAAAATCTGTGGATTGCGATTGCATTTAAACTAAACTTTTGTTGAAGAAGTAATAGGAAAATTAGCAATAATCCTTTTTTCATTGTTTAACTTTGAACTTACTCGTGTTTTTTCTAATAGTGGCCTAAGCTTTTCAGTTTTCAAGGCTGCTTCTACTGTTTCTGTAAAATAAAAAAATGATTGCTAGATTAAGAACAGATATTCTGCAGAATTTACTGTAAATATAGATTTCCTGTTACTTCAGTATTTATGTTCTTATTTGAACAAATACCAACTATTTCGTTGTCATTGATTTATCCATTCAATGAAAAAGTAAAGGAAAAAACGGGGACTTCACAATTGTAGTATCCTGAGCGCTGCTGTAAAGAACACCTTGTGATTTGTTTTAGTAATTAAGAATATGTAACCTAAGGAGGAAAGGGAGACCTGATTTCCTCCCCCCACTCCCCCCACTATTGTAAATTTAAATCCCAGAATTCTGGGAAATTGGTTAATATGTGACAGTTTTCCCCAACTGTCCTTTTATTGCCTATGACTAGCTCAAGACTGAGACTTGGGTCATCCTTGTACGACTTTTCACTACTACTTTTTTCTTGTTTGTTCCCCAAATCATCAGTTGCTGCTGAAATTCTTACTTTCCATAGAAGGATATCATTATATATATAAACCTTGAATTTGTAGTTTTAAGAATAGTTTAGATTTTGCTAATATGGTGTTTTGCAGTTACTATTAAAAAGTACCAAGAAAGGACATGGATTTAGGCTTAACGAGTGAGGGTAGAAAAAGTCATTGATGAAACACACATTGCATACAGAAATCTTTTTTAAAATCAGTTTTCACTATTTCTCTCCCTAACAATTTCTATCATCCTTACAAAATTGAAGCTCAAATTAAATATTTTTATAATTATGTTAATTTCCCTGAAATTATAAATCCTTTCAAAAGTAAACCAATTTTATGAAGAGCTTATATAAAGAGAGCTATTTGAGAGAAAACAAACTTATATTTGTGTTTTAAAATTGTATGTGAGTTATAAGATTTTATTGTTTATTGTTTTAGGTGTTTAAAACAGAAAGTGGAGAGACACTTCTGGAGATAAGGGCCCATGATGATGAAATACTTTGTTGCGCTTTCTCTGCAGATGGTGAATTTGTAGCAACTTGTTCAGCTGATAAAAAAGTGAAGGTAAGGAAATGGGGAGCAGACAATTTTTTTTAAGATTAGTAATTCTAATTTCAGTTTTAACCAACTCAGGCAGAGCAGATTCTCAAGACTAAAGGTTTTTTTAGCTGTCTTAAATCTTATGTGGATAATTCACTACTTAACGAACAGACAAACAGAAAAGCCCCACTTGTTACATAATGTAAAAGATGCTTAACATCATACTTACAGGATTACCACTTATTTTACTTGTATTATCAGATGATTCTTTTTAAGTTGAACATAATGTGTGAGTCCAATCCTATCCATAACATGAGATTAATGTATCCATAATTCTTTTTTTATGATTCTTTCTGTTACATGTGAATTATTTGGAATTCTTAATTCCTCAGTATTGTAGCAAAACCTTGATGAAATTCCAGTATTTATCAGATTCTAATCTGAATTATGACCTTTCCCCTCCTAACTTCTTGTTTCTAATTGTAAACATATATGCTTTATCCTCAAAACATTCTTCAGGTGTTATTAAGAATGTTTTAGGGCTTTATCTGTATTTCAGCATAGTTTACAGATCTTTTTTAAATGAAGTACTTTAAATATACTTAAAAGTCTTTTTCATCCTTCAATTCTGTCTAGATCTGGAATTCAAGAACAGGCCAGTGTAGGTGTGTTTATGAAGAACACTCAGAGCAGGTCAATTGCTGCCAGTTCAATAACAGAAGTGGTCAGTATCTTTTAGCCACCTGCTCAAATGACACTTTCATCAAAGTAAGTGGAAAAGGTTGAGATTATTCTCATGCTGCTTATCATAACAGGGTAATTATTAATGTATAAATATATTTAAACACTATAAATTAAGGTTTTTTAATGAGCCTGGTAGAAGGGAGTTGGCAACAGATTAAGAGTACTGACTACAGCTCTGTAATCGGATTTCAAGAAGGCAGAACAGAAGGAGTGTTTATGCTCAGCGAAGGAGAACAGGCAAGTCTTCTATTGGTAGGGCATGAAGATGAGGGCTTTGGCAAGACTTTTAGAGGGTGGGATGGGAATGGGAGAGTATGGGAGTGAAATACCTGATTAAAAACAGCATAAGAAAAATGAAGGCAGAAATTTGGGATTGAAAACATTAATAATATAAAAAAACTGGATGCTGAAAGATTGGGGGAAAAAACCCATTATGGAAGTGTAGCAGGTACATTTTTTGATTAAATTGATTGGGCATAGTAAAGAAATGAAGGTGTAAGCCAACAAAATAACAGTAATCAAAGCAAGAGGTTTGTCAGGTTAACTAGCTGGCACTGTTCAGATTGGGAGGCAGTATGTATACACAGAAAGAGCAGAAACCAGGCAACTGAAGTCTGCATCTGAGGGAAGGGGGAACCCAGAAGAATCAAGTAAGACCTAGACTGTGGCAAATAAGAGTGCAATTTCACAGTGCAAGTAAGCAAATCATATAGTTAACTGGCACTGAAGATGCCCTGGCTGTATATTCTTGCCTTTGTTGCAGTGCATGTGCTGATCTTATTCTGCAGTGGTATGGTTCAAGGAGCCAACTCTGCAAAAACCTGTTTGGTGGGATTGGTTTTCTGCTCGGTTTAGTTCCCTGTAGTGGCTCAATTGCCCACTTCCAGTGCAAGAGAACTGTTGGCCGTAGACAGCAAGGAGTGAGATTGTTAGTGGGGGAGACAGCTGTCACTTCCAGCTGTAGCTAGCAGGATGTGAGGTGTTTTAATTGTAATGTGAAGTCTCATCTGAAGAGTTCTTTCAAGAGCTTGTGTTTGTGTAAACTGGAGGTAAAATACAGTTATGATCTGATGTCAAGGTGGAAAGAAGAGGCTTTTGTGCTGACCTCCTGGATGTCTCAGGAGATTGACACTTTGGAACAGGTAGATTTAAAAGGGACTTGTTTAAAATGACCATTTTTGTACTGTAAATGTGGTTAAGATTTTAGACAGTTTGACACTTTCATGAGTAATGAATAACAACTGAAGTATGCAGAATAATCAAAAGGGCCTGATTTTTTCTCGGAGAACACTGTACAAGTGACTGTTCTTTTTTTGAGGTCTCACTTGAACACTCAAATGCATGGTGGTTTTTTTTTTTATATAGGAGAAAAGGAAAAAATTTGGAAACGGAGAAAGGAAGTGTGGGCTATAGGCTTGGAAAACAATGTATGTGAGAGGGATGGGGAAAAAGAGCCCCAAACAAAAAAACATATGGGATGTTCTTTTAACTTTGTTGGTATGGATGTGCAAGGATGATATTTAGGCTGTCCAAGACTGACCTGAGAGATTTCATTTTTGTTATTATGTGTAAGCCACATAATTGTGAACTTCGAAGTTGAAAGGGAAAGAGGCAAGAGGAAGCTTCTTCCTCAGTCTGAGGAAACTTTCAGTAATTTTGTGCTGTTCAAGGGCCTTGTCGGCACTGTACAGAAGTTTAACTAGCTCTATGTAATTCTGATGTTAATAGTTTTCATGCACGTTAGCAGATGGAGGTAAATCGTGGGGTAGCCTGGGGCATAGCATCAAGTCCATGAGCATGTGGGTAAAACTAAGAAAAAAAAAAATTGATGTTTTGGTTGCCAGTGCGTGATTTTGAGAAGAGCATGAACAATCTATCTTTGAATAATTCATGAATATGATGATATTTATATGTTTATTTCTCATGCAGCTTTGGGATTTGAACAAAAAGTATTGTAGAAATACGATGATAGGTCATGAAAATTCCGTCAATCACTGCAGATTTTCACCAAATGATGAATATGTTGCTAGCTGCTCAACAGATGGAACAGTAAAGGTACACAGTGTATTTTTTAAATCAACTGTTTGTTTTGATGATGGATTTTTTTTTATAAAATGCAAAATATGTATAAGAAAAATTTGTGTCTGCATGATCAGCTTTAATGAATTAAATCCTGAAACAGTTGATTTTTGGTCCCATTTTTAATGCAAGATTTTGAAATGGTTTGTCCAGTACCAGGAAAAAAAAGTTGGGTGCCTGTAGTTGTAAATAAATCCTAGCTAGCCTCATTTTGAATCCTTTACTTTTCACCATTTTTTTTCCTTCCCCCTAATGTAGTTTGTTAAGAAAATTTAAAGCGGGGAGTGAAACTTGTTTAGGAAAAAAAAGTAGCAAGTTTTTAGGTTAGTTGAAAGTTCTGTCATCTCTGAAGAAGAATCATCAGTACACATAAAAGCGATTTCTATGTGCCATTTTTCATGCATGTACTGGAAGAGAATTGAGAGGTTTGTGTGTTTTTCCTCAGAATGTAAGTATTACTTTTATTGCCTTTGGTTGCAACAGAACTATGCTATTTCAGAATTGCAATTCTTAAAACACTGTTATCTTTCTGTAGAGTTGCTAAATCAGGAGAGAAGGGTTGCTGTAGCTGTTGTCATTCAGAAGGAAAATTGTGGAGGAGGGAACAGAAATATTCAGTAGATTTTTGGCAGGTCCCTCAATGAAATTAAGGTGCAAAGCTACATGTATACCAGATTTCTCATGGTGAGGGGACTTCTAATAGAGTTGCAGAGCAGGTGTTATTTTTGGTTTTATTCTTTTGTTAAGTAGAAGTTGAGACAGCGTTGTAGCTGGAATGATATGAGGGAAAAACTCAGGGAGAGGGCTCTGGTACAGTTTAATCCTCTTTTTGTGGCTTTTTTTGTTTGTTTCATTTTGGGTGGTTTTTTTGTTTGGTTGGTTGGCTGGTTGGTTTTTTTTTTTTTCTTTTTGTCTAAGCTGTCCGGGCTTGTGAATATTCTAATGCTATTTCTTGACCGGGGAAAGTAGCAAAGGCTTTTTTGTATTCTACCCCCCACCCCTCTTCTTTCCTAGAAGTCATTGGGAGTTGGCTCTCCCCTGTTGTGTTCTGTATGCACATCAGTAAAAAGAAGCTTTGTGTATTTCCTTTACATTTTATTGCAGCTTTGGGAAGCACGGTCAGCAAATGAACTGAGAAGTATTGAGGTAAAAGATTTCTTCAAAAATGCGGATGAGCAACCAGATGATGTGGAGGTTTTAGTAAAATGTTGCTCTTGGTCCAGAAACAGTGACCTGATTTTGGTGGTAGCCAAAAATAAGCTTTTGGTAAGTACCTCACTTTAATAATTTTCTGGAGGTAGTATATTACAATGTAGGTCAAAATTGTGATTAAAGATGAAATTCCAGGCCATTAAGATGTTTCAGATATAAGGTGCATGGTTTCAAATATATGTAAAGTAAAAATACGTGACTGTCATGGTTTAACCCCAGCCAGCAACTAAGCACCATGCAGCCGCTCATCCCTCCACCCTCCCAGTGGGATGGGGAGGAGAATTGAAAAAAGTAAAACTCGTGGGTTGAGATAAGAACAGTTTAATAACTAAAGTAAAATAAAACATAATACTAACAATAATCATAATAATAAAATAATAATAAAAATAGTAATGAAAAGGAATATCACAAACAAATGGAAAGAAAAAAAAAAACCTAAGGAAAAAAACCCAGTGATGCACGATGCAATTGCTCACCACCTGTTGACCGATGCCCGAGCAGCGATCCGCCCCTCCCGGCCAACTCTCCCCACTTTATATACTGAGGATGACATTCTGTGGTATGGAATATCCCTTTGGCTAGTTCGGGTCAGCTGTCCTGGCCATGCTCCCTCCCAGCTTCTTGTACACCTGCTTGCTGGCAGAGCATGGGAAACTGAAAAATCCTTAACTTAGGATAAGCGCTACTTAGCAGCAACTAAACCACCAGTGTGTTATCAACATCATTCTCACACTAAATCCAAAACACACTGTACCAGCTACTAAGAAGAAAATTAACTCTATCCCAGCCGAAACCAGAACAGTGGGCAACAAACTTGTTGACTGAGAGAAATACCTTCTAAATTCAAGAAGGTATGCTGTTGAGCATATAAGCTATTTGTCTATAGTGAAGGCAATCAAACTGGGTGCTAACTATTGTAATTATGTGTTCACAGCTTTTTGATGTTAAAACATGCGATTTGTTAACGCAAGTCATCGTGAGTCATCACAGTACAATCCAATACTGTGACTTTTGTCCTGGTGATGAGTTAGTAGCAGTTGCTTTGTCTCACTGTTCTGTTGAGGTAAGTGATTGTCTTTGCTACAGTATACCAGGAAAGACTACAGTAACAACTACTTGTTGTTACATTTGTCTTAATAGTTTCTTGTATGCAGAGGTAAAACAAATGTAGCTATTTTAGGAGGCTTTCAATGTGCTTCATTCTTTTTAATTTTCATTCGCTTCTGCAATGTAAAATATCAATTGGGAAATAACGTTTTAAAGTTATACATTCATTTTAGACAACAGAACTCACGTTTATATAAAAAGACTAGTCTACTAAATTTATTTAAAGTTACTGTTGTCACTCTCAGGTGTATTGCTTAACTCAAACCAAACCAAACCCTCTCTCCTTCTATATGCTGCTACAGAATGTGGCAACTCACTAAAAAGGAATGAAACAGCTAGAATAACTTTGGGACTAGCATGGCTAGAGTAAGCCTGTACAAGTATCAGTTTGGGGGTTGGTTTTTTTTATTGTTTGAGGGGTTTTTTGGTTTTGCAATCTATGTGGTCAAGTTGAACTTGTATTTTTTTTTTTTTATACTGTGAGTGATTCCCCCCCCCTTTCTCCCCCCCCCCATCTTTTAAAATTATAGCAGTCAAAGAGGCTGCTGATTCAATTTCCCTAACCATCAAAATGTGATAAGCAGGCACAGTTCTTGTTACATCTGATTTCAGAATGAGAATTAAGAAAATACTAGAAGAAATAGTAATTAAGTATACTGCTTCTTGTTTTGCACTGGTTTCCCTGTAAATGCAATCTAAATCCATTTGAGGTCTTCTTTCATATTTTTATTGTAGTTATGGAATATTAAATCTTTATCAAAAGTGGCATATTGCAGGGGACACATGAGTTGGGTTCACTGTGTGACATTTTCGCCCGATGGATCTTTATTTCTGACATCATCTGATGACCAGACAATACGTGTAAGATGACATTTGTCTTTTTTGAAAAATGTGAATTTATATATATATTATTAAATTATTAATTTAAGGAATTGTTTATTATAAAATTACATATCATATATAATAAATACACAATATGTTTATATTATGTATTTAGTATTTATGTACATTTATAGCCAATATAAATTTAAGTATTTGTTATAAAATTATAAAATTTATTTAGATATACAGTAAAATGAGCCGGCTTTTTTACTGTATTTACTGTTTGTCTAAATTTACTGTATATCTATATGATTTTTTTAAGTCTGGTGGTTGTTCAAGAGTGATTGTAACCTTCTGTTTTGTTTTAGATTTTATCTGAATCAGGAATTGTGAAGTATTTTGAGGATCCTAGCAGACTTTATATTACTTTCATTATTAGATATATTTGCATGTTAGTATTTAGGATAGATTTCTATAATTGTAATGCCTCATTAAAACCTGTGAAAGTAGAATTATAGTTTACCAAAGTAACCTTTCCTTTTCTCCCACGTTAACACTTATATTCTTGAAATTTTGAAAGCATTTGAAGTATAGAAATCTGTACATGGTATTTTTTGTAATTGGATTTTAACACTCTTCTTTGGATTAGAAAATTGTGGACTTTATAGGAATGACTCTAAACACAGGAGAGTCTACTAGTCAGCCTGGAAAAAATTAGTTCTATTTCATCTATTGGAATCACTACAGTAATTGCACCAACCTTCCCTAGTAAATAAAAATAGCAGAAGCATAATTTTCAGTGATTTTAAAAAAATCAGTGTTACTTGCAAGTTTATAAGACTTTGGTTTACAGGTACTCTTACTCAACAAGTTTTATATGTTGTCCTTTAATAAAACTAATGAAATACTGTGTTCTTCAACAGATTTGGGAAACAACGAAGGTGTGCAAGTCTTCTGATGCTGTGCTGAAAAGTGAACTAGATGTTGTATTTCACAATGGTGAAGTGATGATTTTAGCAATTTACAATCAGAAGCATTTACAAGTAAGCTGTATTTCTCAATAGTACATCTGAACGTTATCTACAAATCTCAGTAGGAAACAGAGGAAACACTGAAAGAACTGCTTGTTCATGGCTTTCAACAGTTGAATCTGTAGCAGATGACTCTTAATGTATGAAAAAATTTTTATATCTAGAAACTCTGCCTAGTTTAGTAAGCAAAAAACAAAGTTTGAGAGGAAATTTCCACACTGATGTCAAAACTGAAGGTGGATGCAGAGGAACAAAACTGTTTTCTCTTCATAACTGGGGAGGCTGTGGGCCCTCCAAGTGGCTTAAATGTGCACAGCAATGTGTAATGTGTGCAGCACGTATAGACCAGGTGTTACGCAGCACATGTACGTAATGCATCAGAACTACTGTGTAATAGCAGAAGGAATCATCTCAAATTGGGGGAATGAAAGGTGTAAGCCCAGGTCTGCCTACAGCCTTAGAGCATGGCGTCTTTTATGTCCTAAAGAAAATATTAATAGTGGATACACTTACTACTTTGGATCCCTTCACCAAGTAGTAAGTACACCAACATCCAAAATATATTTTTGCATTCCATGATAGCAAATGCATGCACATCTTTCTTTTTTATCATGATTCTCTAATACATTAAATAAAGTCAGTTGATAGGATTTTCTTTGAAGTGAAGTCAATACAGTTCATTCAGATTATGCTTCCACTTGATTGGAACTGTTTAAAAGCAGAAACACTTTCATATTTGTTGCAGAATGCTGCTTATGCAAACTGATTGCGTGTTAACCCACAAAAGGGGCAATGCCATATCTTTGGCCATGAGGTAGCTATTTCAGGTGTTTAGCCTAAAGCAGCATCTGAGTAGGAACGCACCTTTGTTCTGGACTGTGAAAGCAGTGAATTCTTATTGCTGGATGTGTAGGTAGGTGAGTGTTGGAATAGATTCTGCTGCCCGGCACTGAGGGACACTGTGCAGATAATCTTTTTGTGCAGGGTCATGTCCTTTCTCCTAATTTGGCTGAAGGCAAACATGTAAACTATGTAATCCTGGCTAATCAGCATGACCATTGCCTTTATTTCTAGTTCTAGAGATGCTCAGCTTTTCCTAGAGGGCTACTAGAATGAGAGCTTTCTTTGCAGAAGCTTTTCTTCTTGTTTGCCCTGTACTTCCTGTTTCTCTCTTCCTGATTATTTTCTGTCCTCCTTCTTTTGTCTGTCTTGTCAACAAGTTAGCCAGTTCTTACTTTACCTAAAAATCCTATTAAAAATACCTTAAGTGGAATGGTGGTGATATTTGAATAGTGAGGAATATAGATGTGGAAATAGCTAAAGTGTCTCCAGTGGGGCCTTGGCAATAAAAAGATTTCAGTCTTTGAGCCAACAGAAAGCAGTCAATGTTGAAACTAAAATTTATGTGAACAAATAATATGTGAGAAAAGAGAAGCTGCATCTGTTGCAGTGAAGAGATGGAAGAAACCACAGCAAATGGAGTTATACCTATTTATGTGTGGGGAGCAGTTTAGGATAATCGCTACTTTTTAAATTTCCTGAATTGTAAAATCTGTAGTGACTACTATGTAATGGTGTAGTCTGGCTCTCATTTGAATTGGTAGACCTGATCTATTTATTTATGCCTAGTATATTTCTGTTGTAACTTTAGTTGAAACATTTCCCAGAGAAAGGTGGTGCTGAGATTTTCTGCTTAAATACAATATTCTGACATCCTGTAGAGATGCAGTCATGAGAGAAGATTCTGTTGTAGAAAGAGAATAGATTTTTCACCCTTGCACAAAAAGATAAATTGACTGAAAAGACAAATTGCAGTTAAGCATGTGTACTGTAATTTAACAGTGTATCTCTGTTATCACATCTCTAAAAGTAGTTTTTCTTGCAATGGTGATGTTTTACCCTTTGTAATTTGTAATCTCTCAGAATTGGGGTCCTAGTCACCTTTTGATGTGCAGTGTGTTTATTTTTAAACACTTCACACTGGTAGCTTTCTAAACTTAAACTTAGTTTGTAAATCATGGTATTCTAAAGATTTCCCCCTCCCCCAGGGAATTGGGGGCAATTTGAGGTGAAATTGATTTGAGGGCGATACTGAGTTGAGATTTGGTGTATTGTGTGTGCTAATAAGTTTAAAGTCGTGCTTAGAGGATGCACTTAAAGTATTTTATGCTCCATTTGGCATGAGCTGTGTAATCTGGCTGGCAAGGTAAATTTGAGCGTGGAGCTTGCTATATGGCTTTTGAAATTTGGGAGTAGCATTTTGAGTTACTGTTTTCTGTAGTCATACAAACTTTAAAAAGCCTTCTAATACTGAGATGGGTTTCCTTCTGCAAACTTGTCCTGTTCAGAGAGCATTCTATGAAGATAGTTACACTGACCTTCAAAGCAATTGGTTTATGAAAGTAACTGATTCTTATAATTCAAAGTTTGAAACTGGTACACTGTTCTCTTTAGCATTCTTAGCTCTGTATTGAAATTTATTTAAGTTTAAATTTAAAAATATTGCAATAAATTAAATTCCTATCTTGCAGCTTATCAATGGAAATACAGACAGTGTTTTTATGCAGACAGCAGCTCAAGAATCCCCCATTTCCTGCTGTTGCTTAAGTGAAGATCTTAAATTTGCAGCTTTTGGACAGGAGAGTGGAACAATAAAGGTATTAAATCCTAAATTTGATTTTTAAAATAGTAGGAAAACACCCTTCTTGGTGCTTTTTCTTTTTAAAGAAATGTGATTTTAATGACTTTGTACAATAATGTTCTTCAACATAGTACTTTAAAGTCTTTACTTCTGCGAGTGATGCCTAAATGACAATAATTTAAAGGTAGTGCTAATAATGTAGCTCTGAATTTCATTTTACCAAGGACTAAGCTAATAAGAATTTTTGGTTGCTCCAGTCCATTGACTGAGAATTTTATGTGTTTACAATTTCATGTTATTTAAAAAAGAATTTGCATGTTTTTTTCTTCCTTTTCCTCAAGTATGTAAAATAAATATAATTATTGCATTCTTCTTTGTAAAGGTATTACAGTTGTTGGATGGGAAAGTTCTGAAGTCCCGGGAGGCCTACAGGACATCTGTGCAGCATTGTAGATTTACATCTGATTGTCAGACTCTCATTTCAAGTGCTCATGATTCAGTTATACAGGTTTGGAAGATATTTAAAAAGATTTTGTTGTAACTTACTTACAATTTATTTAAAAAGATCTTTTATACTGTAGATAATGTAAACTCAGTAAATGACTACTGTATTCTGTATTGCTCCATCTTGGGGCAAGGGACTGTAGAAACTGTAGCCTCTATTTATACCTTATGTGATAATGAATATTACACAATTTCTATTTTTAATGCTGTGGATGATAGAAAGACACCAACCTTTAAGATAGGTGAAAGGAACATTAATTTTCAAACAAGATAACTCAACAGTTCCGATTGCGTTAAGTGAAGGGTTTGGGATGTGACCCAGAACTGGTTATATATGGTAGGTCTGTCAGTGGGCTTGCTTACACTGTCTGAAGGAATGAGGTAAAAAGACCTGACTCTGAGCGGGCTAGTGTGTCCACCTAGTCCAGTACAGTGCTGAATACAGATACTAGCTAGAAATAGAATGGCTGCACTAATGTAGTCTCAAATTAATAAGCTCTGCCTTTCAGCAAGGTAGATTGTCTCCGGAGAAGCATTCTGGTGTGTCTATATTAGCATTTTAGCTCACCTCAGGGATGCACTCTTGAAGTGAACGTCCTGGTCGTTTATGCTTACTGTGCTTTATTTTGCACTGCAGAGCAGTTGCAGGCATGCTGACAGGATTCCTAAACTAGAGCACATGCTCCAGCTACTAATGAGCATTCAGTCCACATGACCAAACTTTGGCTGGTTTGAAGTAAAACCTCCAAAACACACATGGGTGCTGGTCCTCAGCACTGTTTTGCTCACCAAATCTGTTCCAACACCTGCTTGCTGATACACACGTAACCCGTGCAGTATCCCACTTTGGTGTTTGTTTCGATCTGAAGCTAGCTTGAGCGCCATCACTGTGGTCAATTAAGCAGTACAGACAGCTCACCACTTTATCGGCTTTTGGATCCTCCTTTCAGGTCTAACGTGGGTCGCTTTTCTTCTGGGTCCTCGGCTCCCTCTAGTGGACAGTGCCTCAGTTAAACGTCCAGGATTGTCATCTGAACACTTCTGCTTCCTGTTCTTTCTTTGATGCAGAAAACCTGTTAATTTGAAAACTATTAAATCATTGTCATTTAAATTAAATTGATGCTTAATAGCTTCTGTAAAATAAAATGACAGTTCTTCAGTTTTCAGTGAATAGCTGAATTGAAGTGTCATTTTTTTACAAAAATGCAAAGCAAAACGGCATTTCATTAAAAATACACTTTGAAAATATAAGAGAAAATTAATTTAAGTATGGAAAATATGAGGTCTGCCAGATGGCGGAAGTCTATTTGTTGCAATAATCAAAGGTTTAAAACCCAAAACTTCTGGGGTTTTATAAAGCCTACAAAATTATTGTTTTGCTTTTTTTTTTTAAATTATCAGTGAATTTTAAGCATCAAATTCACTTTGAAAATCAGAATATGTGTGTATGATACGTTGACTATTAAATACTATGGCATCCTCAATCTTTAGCATCTCTACTATGGATATCTTCAATATCTAACCTTTTAATCAGTTGCCACCTCCATAAGAACTTTTTATTATTCGTGTGACTTTAAAATCACTCAGTTCCTTCTTCTTAACTTATGTTTGCCATTAAATTTTTTTTTTAAAAAGTATTCCATCTTTATGATTAGGTATGGAACTGGCAGTTGAGCGAGTGCATGTTTCTAAGAGGGCACAAGGAAGCAGTCAAGGATTTTAGACTTCTGGAAAATTCAAAACTTCTTTCTTGGTCATTTGATGGAACTGTTAAGGTAAATAAAAGGCTGTGATTCCACAAATCGCATAAAATATACATTTTACTGTCTCTTCTAACATTTGGTATTTCCTGCACTTTGTGTTGACACATATTTTATTGAATTGATCCTAAAGCATAAGCTGACTTTTAAGAC
Source organism: Gymnogyps californianus (assembly GCF_018139145.2). Classification (NCBI taxonomy): domain Eukaryota; kingdom Metazoa; phylum Chordata; class Aves; order Accipitriformes; family Cathartidae; genus Gymnogyps; species Gymnogyps californianus. Next base: position 166,441,541 of record NC_059471.1, on the reverse strand, counting down.
ACAATTTTGCATTTTCTATTTCTAGTAAGATTTACACTCTTGTTGTATTTTAACTATACCAGTAAGTATGACAAAATGTTGGCCATATTAGAACTATGTAGCTGAGTTTTCTCTCTTATATAGCATTGTGTAAGATGCAGGTGTGTTAACGCTTTTTACAGTGTTACAAAAGTAACCTGTTTTTCCTGTATATTTGGTAGGTTTGGAATATCACTACTGGAAACACAGAAAAAGATTTTGCTTGCCATGGAGGTGCTGTTCTTTCCTGTGCTGTTTCACCTGATGGTAGTAAATTTTCATCTACTTCTGCTGACAAAACTGCAAAGGTTGGTGACTTCCTGTACAAAGATAAAAATGATGCCTTATTTGTCCTGAAATGTATGCTGTATTTTTTTATTCTGAGGTAACTAGTGATTATTTAAGTTATCCTGTTGTATTTCTAGTATTAAATTTCCTGTATCTGTGAACATGTTTCTAAAGCTGTTAGTCATTCACAATTGATCTTGGATATAACTTGAGGCTGTCCAGGTGACTTCTGTACAAATAAAATGCATGTTTAATGCACAAGTTTGTGCAGAACACTTTGTTTAGTTCTCTGTATTGATTTGTTAATAGCCTAACATTCTTACTTTGGAAACCTAAGTTAACAAAAGTTTCTGAAACTTCCAGTGAAAGCGATGTCCGTAGGTTCTGGCATTCCTGTTCAGAAGTCAGGTGCAAAAAAAGTGAACTGTTTAATATTCTGGGGCTGCCCCATTAGATTTTTAAAGTGTCCCATTAGATTTTTAAAATACAGCTTTAAATTAATTGGTGAATCCTTTTTTTATGAACAGCTCTAAACTTTCTTGTATTTGAATCAGTTTCATTAAAGAATATATTCCAAGGAAAAAAATATACTCGCAGTTGGTTCAGTAATTTGTCGCAAATGAATTCTTGTGTGATTCAGATAATAAAAACAGACTACAGTGTAATACATACATAAATGCACACACACACACACACACATATATATACAAAAAGTCTTATGTACATTTGAATACTAAAGCCTTTTTAGAAAGAGGTCGTAATTGGTTTTGAACTTATCTTTTTCACTCTTTTGTAATGTTTTCCATTTAGATATGGAGCTTTGAAAGTTCATCTGTTCTTCATGAGCTGAAAGGTCATGAAGCCTGTGTGCGGTGCTGTTCTTTCTCTCCTAATAACAAATTATTGGCCACTGGAGATGACAAAGGAGAAATAAGGGTACTGCTTTAACCTTGCTGTTTATTTTATAATTCAATTGATAGTCAATTCACAGACAGAAGAGTTCTCATAGTTTGTGTTCTGCATGTCTAATTTGTTAGCATTGTGGTGAACATCGGGGAGTTGGAAATAGCAAAATTTGCAACATGAGACAGTAGTTTGTAACCATATTGATAGATTTATGTTCCATGAATGCTGAGGAACTGATTCACATGATTTACTAATAATTCTACTGTGAATTGCATGTGTGATTAAATCCTCCATATATGATATAGTTCTGAGAGGAGAATTAATTTTTTTGGATTATTTTGTCACTTCAAGTAGAATGCTTGTTTACAAGGTGGGTTTTTTTCCCTCTAATATAGAAAAATACTTTTCAGCTTTTCTTACTTGAGATTTTTTTTTTTCCCCCATTAAGTTTACTTATATACATAATCTTCCCTCTCTTTTAGATTTGGGACATTTTAACAGGTGCTTTACTTCACTTCTGCTCCCCAGTTACTGTAGACGAAGGAGAGCCAACACATGGTGGTTGGGTAACAGACCTCTCATTTTCTCCTGACAGTAAAATGCTTGTGTCATCTGGAGGCTATCTTAAGGTAAGCCTTGAAATAATAGAATATCCTAACATAACTAATTAAATGGCAATACTCTGATAATTCTAAAGGAGAATGCAGACTAATTCAAAGAAACAAACCTGAAATGTTTTACTTAACACAAAGCTGCTCCATTTTCAGACTGTCTAGCACTTTTCACTTCTCTTCTTCACAAATCTGAAAGCCTGCTGAAAAGGTCTGTTAAGAATTCAGACTTCAGACTTGGAGTTTGTTTTCGAACTCCATATGTTCCATTTTTATTAGCTTCAGATTTTTATTAGCAATGTCCTTCATTAACATCTTTAATATTAAAGATCCCAGTCATTTTTGTCTGCCTTAATATCCACTCAATTTCAGCAGCAATTGTGTTCTTTATAATGAGCAGAAAAATGCTCTATGTCAGGCTTTTATTTTTTTTTTTAAGACACTGAGTTTTAAATTTTTTCGTAAATAGAAATTCAGAAGGAATTGCAAGTGATAATTTTCTGCCTTGAAAGACATTCTATAAGTAATCTTTGGAAGAAGGCATGCTGAAACTGAGGAAATCAGCCTTTTCATCAGTCTTTCATTGGTTCAGACATCTACTGGGCATATGTTTTTCGGGAAGGGGAAGAGGTAGTCTTTCTTTCAGTCTGTGAACTGGTTCTTCATAATTGTAAATTTCTCATTAGTTTATTCATTTTTTTTCCCCATGTGATAGCTAATACCTGTTAGTAGAAACTGTGTGTATATGTGAAATGACAGGTTGTGGAGTTCTCATCTCACAGACTGCTGGAGGTTAGTTGATTGTTGGTCAGTGTTTAGCTGTTGGACATGCCACCAGACTAATTCTTTGAAGTCAGTTAGTAACCATTTAACAAAGACCATTGAATTTTCTAATTTAGCATTGAAAACATCTTCTGAGGTTCATTTCATATTAAAGAACAAGATATGCATCCTGTTTCTAGCTTTCTTCCCATTTTGTCTTGTGGTTACGCAGTATGGTATTGTGATGCTGCTTAGAGTCACAGAATGGTTTAGGATGTTAGGGATTTCTGGAACTCATCTTGTCCAGCCCCTTGCTAGAAGTAGTTTGCAGAGTTAGATAAAGTTGCTTAGGGCCTTGCCCCATCAAGTTTTGTCCCCCACTCCAACAGGGGCGTCTCTGGGCCCTGAGAGGAGAGTCTGTCATCTGTAACCCTCTTTTCGGTAGCTGAAGACAGCAGTTAGCTGCCTTCTCTTCAGGCTAAACAAATTCAGTGCTTTGTCTCTCTTCTATGACATCTCTTCTAGGTGTCCAGCCATCTCAATGACCACGTGCTGGACTTGGCTCCAGTTCGTCAGTGTCTTTCTTGTACTAGGGTGGGGCTCAACACACAGTGACTGAACTGCTGACTACTACTTTTTGAATCTAGCAGTCCACCCAGTTTGTCACCTGCCTTGTATTCCACCCATCCAGTCTTTATCTCTCCAGTTTGACTATAGGGACACTATGGCAGACCATGTTGAAGGCTTGGCTAAAGTCAAGGTTAATCACATCCACTGCTCTTGCCATGCTGTTTGCAGAGCCACCATTATTGTCAATTAAAGTCAATTGGGTGGTTCAGCATGATTTACCTTTGGTAAATCTGTGCTAGTTGTTCATGATCACCTTCTTGTCCTTCACATGACTTGAAATGGCTTCCAGAAAACTTGTTCCATAATAATCCCAGACACGAGTGAAGATTACTGGCCTGTAGTTTCCAGCATCTTCTTTGCCCTTGGTGAAAATGGGTATGGCATTTGCCTTTTTCCAGTCATTGGGACCAGATTCAATCACCATGTCTTCTCAAAGTATTGTATTTCTACTTTTCTTTCAAGATCTATAGATGGAAGTGTATGATGTGCATGAAAACACACCCACCCACACCGTTTTTGTAGGGAGATGCTAGTCAGTGAAACTCTAAAACATTTCAGAAGTTTGGACCTCTAGAAACTGGACTGAGTTGGATTGTAGAGTAACATGGAAGATACCTTTCAACAAATGAGTTGTCGTATTCATAGATGAGGTGCATCCAGCTATGTACTGTTGAATTTGCTGTGTGAGTGGTACCCACTGGCCCAGCACCTGATCATTTATCCACCAACAAAGGTTCAAGAGCTAATTAAGATCCGTTTGTTCCCCTCCCCTGGGTCTCCATCAAATAACAGACACTTTAGGAAAAGTGTTTTTAATCAGAACATTATAGCTGTGTAGTTGCAAATCTGTATTATGCACACAACTATAATGTTACATATTTCATGAGATGAGTAAGCTAAAAAGTAGTAATACCACCTGCTTTTATAGATGATCAAAGCTGAAGGTAATCTGTTTCGATATTTTGCTACTGCATTCAAATGTTGCAAGAATAGAGAGTAGACTTCTTATTGGAACAATCAAGTAACAGCTTTGTGCTGGATTGTGTTTGGTTCAATTTTTCATTGGTCTACAGTTTTTCTGAGAAATGTGAAATTTCAGGCTATGTTCGTGGAGTAAACTGATGGTTGAAGGTTTCTCTGTATCTTTGTTATTAGTGCTTACTGTATATTCTAAAAAAAAAAAAAAAAAATTCTAATCTCACTGGAAAAAAGTTTGTCCTGCTAACAAAACTGCAAATGATTTCAAATGTGTACATGATTGTGAGTCCAGCTAAGTTTTTTAATCCAGCTATATTTTCAAGTATATTGTCTGGCAATGTGTTTCATGTATTCATTTGGTTATATAAAAATACATAATCTTTTAAGTTTTGGACATGTTACAGTTTACGTCTATTGATTGCATTTTGTGATGGGGTAAGGGGTAGTACCTGAATTTATTATTTTGTGTGCTTTCCTGAAATTGAACAGCTTCAGTCTTTTTGAAGTTTCTTTTCATCTGAAAGTCTTATACCTCTAGTAACTGGTCCTGAACATTTTCTACTTAAGATTGCTTGTATTTTTATTTTAATTCTACCTCTTTGGGGAAAGCAGTCAACTGGGCTTGCCATGCTAAGCCTGTTTATAGAATTTATTCTAAGCTTCCTTCCACTAACTGAAAGTGTGTTGTTGTTTTTTATAGTGGTGGAATGTAACTACTGGAGAATCCTTACAAACCTTCTACACAAATGGAACAAACCTCAAGTCAATACATGTGTCCCCTAATTTCAACGTGTATGTGACTGTTGATAATCTTGGTATTCTTTATGTATTACAGAAGTTGTGATTAATGTGCTGAACACTGCAAAGATAGTTCATTTTTTTAAGCTGGAAACAAAATTCTGCTAAATGTTTGTCTAACGCTCATTAAGCTGTGAATTATATTTCATTGTTGTATTAATGATGTTTTCATGTATATTTATGTACATTTATGCATGTTTCTTCAAATGAACTTGCATTTAATCTTGTTTTTAATAAGCATTATTATAATCCTTAAGTCTTGATTTCCATCTTAAGTACGTTGCTTCATATTTTGTAAAGAAATTATATTAAGATTTATTCAAATTAGTTGAAATTAATATTAAGAGCAGTGAAGAAATAATAGGAATATAATACTTTGAAACTGTATTTTGTGCTAAGGCTGATGGCTCAATGCTCTCTAGCCATGAACACAACTGTGTAAGATGCAAAAAAATTTTTTTACTGTAATGCAAGGATTGTCGTTTAGTACAGAATGGAAAGAATCAGGGACATGCTTCATTTGAAAAATGAAACTAGCTATCTTGGTGCTTGACGTTCAACACAAATCAAGTAGCTGTTCAGTGTACAGCAGCAGTGCCGCTCACTTGCGGCAAGAACCTTCATGCTTCTAACCTTGTGGAGGTAAAGTGCATTGTAACACATATGAGCTATTCCTATTAAGGGGAACATCTCGAGTCTTGTTTTCTCAAGACTTCAAAATCTGAAAGGATATTGCAATTGAAGTGGAAGAGATTGTGCCACATTTCCAGTCAAAGGGTGAATACAGCTAACCAGCTAAACTGAGAATGGAAATGATTTAAAAGGTATCTGTTGAAAAATATAAGATGATGTGAATTTTAGTTATTTTTCCTTTTGGAATTAGCATTCAGTTTATACTATGGAGACATTTTACTGTTGTCAGCTTTGTTTACATCAGATTCTATGCACAGGGATCTCTTGCCTGATAATATGTGATTTTCTTTTTTTAATTTTTTTTTTATTTTTACAGTGTATTTATAGATTCAATATAGAGTAGAAATGTTGACGTTTTGTACTAATTATACGTGATATATCTTTTGTGAATAATTAGGTAGCAATTTTTCTTAGGTACCTAGTAAGCCTTGTTCTAGTAAATTGCCTCTCAACTGCTGTGAGCAACCGCACAAGCATTAATATCATGATTTTCATTTTTGTAGTTGGTAGTAGAACACTCCATCTAAGTACTTGATTGTAAAAAGTACATTAGCAAGTGTCTGTTTCAACTGATACTGAATAATGAAGTTCTCACTTTTAGTATTTTTTTTTGTGTGCATTTCAGAAGATTTAATATACATTCTTAGTATTTTCCTGGTTTTTGACAATCACCAGTTTTTCCTCTTTTTTAACTTGAAATTCCACCATTTCTAAGGTGCTATTGTATACGGGTCAGTATAATCAAATTACTGCTGGCAGAAATGTAAAGAGAAGAAATTCAATAGAAAAAACTTGATGTTTTGTATTCTAAATATGTACAGCATTCAATAAAGATTATCCAGGCAATGTTGGCCAACGTTGTAAATGAATTTGAATTCTTGAGTGTTTGGGTTTTTTACAGGGTAGGAGGGAGGGGTAGTGCTGCCTCTTTTATTGTCTTTTATTGTGGTTTTATTTTCAATCTAAACATAATGCTGCTTTGCAAACCGCATCAAAAAATACTTTGACAGGTAAGCAACAGTATTAAATAGGAGGATGGAGGAAAAAGTGAACAAAGGGAAACTGAAGTCTTGGAACATGTCCTGCAATGTTCAGGACAGAGTTGCTTCTACTGTCTAGTTTGTACCGACCTCATCAGTACCCTCCCGGAATAGCTGAAGACTCAAGGAGCAGGAAGCTCCTCTCAGTCAGCGTCCCTTGATTGCATAGGCTGTGCTGTCCTTACTGCACAGAACCGTGTTGGTCTGAACTTCAGAGACACAACTAGGTAAAAAGACACAGGATAAATGTTTCACCTGAGGAACCAGGGCAGAAAGTTGTCTTTTGTGACAACGCTAATGAAACTCTGATGATTGGAAAAACTGACCATGGTTTAATGAAGAAAGTGAATAGTGGATGAGCGGAGTTCATAGACGATTTCAATTTTGAAGCAAGTAGCACATAAGCTTGAAGAAGTGTGAGATAAATAGTGCATTCTTGAATTATTCTGCAAGAATGACGGCACAGCAGCGTTATATGTGTTGCTGGAACTGAGGAAGCTGCGCTTTGTAGAAGATGGTCAGCATGGTTGTGTTCATGTGCAAATGTATGGCATTGGCTGTAAGTCTTCGTAGCTGAGGTGGAAGGAGAGAAATAGCGATGAGAAAGTCTGAAGAGCCAAAGAATAGATAAGATTCACAGGATGACAACATTTAAATGAAAAATTGTTAAAATAGGGGCCAACCAAGACAGCAACTTCTTTAATTTAAATTATTTAAGAAGGTTAAGGCAGTTTACTGTAATAAAAAATGAAGTCCTGCTGTGTCATCAGATTTAGGTTTTCTCTTTGATGTTAGATGTATTTTAAAGGAAACAAAAGAAAGTTTGGCCAGAAGCAATTTTTATGTAGATGGAACATTAGCGCTTCCATTATCTCTTGTAATGCCAGATCAAATTGAATCAGTCTGCATTCAAATGAGCTAATGAGCATTGCCAATTTTATCTAGTTCTTTTAACTGAAATTATAATACGCTTTTGTGTAAACAATTTTTAGGTACACTTCCTATTAACGATGCCTATCAGTTTCTGTAGAAGTTTTGAGTCTCTTCACTTCGGTAATTAGACCTAGAGCTCCTTCACAAATCCCTTTTTTCCTCTTTCCTTTATTAACAAGGAATTGTACCCACATGCAATACAGTTGCTCAAGAGGATGCTTTATATTGCCTTGAGTTGTACCATTCCTTTAACTGCAGTGTTCTCCTTCCCCCTCTTCTCTTACGCAGCCGTTTGAAATGGAACTGTGCCGTTATTGCCTGAGGTTTTCCCGTGTAAATGTTTATAGATCTCTTGTAGTGCTGGAGTGTGTGGGTAGAGCTGGAACTGGTAACCTGTTGCCAGTAGAGGAACATCCTCCACCCCAAAATTATTCTGCCTCCTCTAGAAAACGATGCAGTGAAACTCCCTGTTACAGAATGCTGAGCAAATTGCTGATTTTTTTTTTTTTTACCAATTTTTTATTTAATGAACTCTCTGTATGGGACCCATTTCCCCAGGTTGTATCTAGCTACGACAGAGTCTGTGTCCTTGTCTCTCCTCTCCTGAGGTGTTTTACAGAAGCTGATGCCTTTGCAGGTTTCAGGGGAAAGCCAGGCTGGGAAAGCAGTCTGACTCGGGTGGTTTCTTCTGCCCTCCTGGAACAGAACGTTGCAGGGAGGCCACTCTTCCCCATCTTCAAGAAGGCAGTAAACCCAGAATACCAGTAGGTCACAGAGAATTCAGGTATGTTCTTGCAATTCCTACTAGAACACGAACCCCTTACCGAACTGGTCGGTTGCCCTTTCTCCTTCATAGCAAGTACAGATGCCATGGCAATGCCGAGGAGTGCCGAAGTCAGCCTTGTGGCCGAGAGATGCTTTCTGGTGTTTCCCTCTGATGGCACACACTCAGGTGTATTTGTCCACATTTTGCTTTCCTCCTCCTTCAACGAATTTATTTGGGCTCATAGATGGTGATGACGATGCCCAAGAGCTCTGAGGAGTTGGGATGCCTTGTTTCTGTTGGGATTTCAAGAAGAGCAGAAGCCAAATGAACCTTACTGTTTGGAGAACAGGGAGCGTGCCAGATACTCAGAACACTTTCAGTGTGATTTTTGTGCTCAGTTTCACTTTGCTCTTTCAAGCTAGGGATGGGACACGATCACTGGCTTTGCCAATGTGCAATAAGATGTTAAGCTGAGACCAGGCTTGTTTGTGGCATGAACTCTGCGGTAGGTTGACCTATGTTTTTCAGCACTTCCAAAGCTGCTGTGCAGTCTGTTGCTATCCACGTCTTTGCATGTTGGTGTGGGATTTTTTGAGGGGGTGCGGAGAGGTTGGTTTGGAGGTGGGGTTTTGGATTTTCTTGCATTTTGAGGTTTTTTTTCCGAATTAACTTACTGCACACCTTTCTTCTAAGGGGGCTTTTTATGAGAAACCTTGCAACTAGATTTAAGAGAGGCCTAAGCTGGGCTGTTAGGGTGCATCCTAAAAGATCCAGTGAGTACAAAGGAGTAAGATTTTCAGTCTGCATGTGTTATTGACAACTTCACCACTTCCTATATCATCTCCTACAGTTATACTTGCAGGATATAGCACAACTGTGTGATAGCTGGACTAGTTGAATTATTTAAGTGGCATGTGTGTGTTCATTCAGAAGGATGAGAAAGCTAAAGTATCTAATAAGCGTTTCAATAGGCAGTTTCTCTCTTGGGGCCTGACTGTTAACAGAACAAATTAGATTCCTGTGCTTGTTTCTATTTAACAAACCATACATTGTATGTATAACAAGTGCTCTGAGAATGGTTAGATTCAAGTCCTTCAGGCTAGAGAGGATTCTTGTTCTGTACTCAGGAGGGATCATCTGAATACTTACTTAGGATGCCACAATTAGACTCTGTGTGTTTGTGTGTGGCATTTTTCATTTCTTCTATTTAATTCTTTCAGTTTATTTGTGTCCCTCTGATTTATTTATTTTTTTTTCCCCAGAGGAATTTTGAAAATCATGATGTTTAAAATGACTCAAAATAAGGCAAAGACAAATTTACCCAATCCAGCTGTGTAAAAGTAAATACGATGCTGTTTAGGTAAAGCGTGTGTTAGTTCTAATGCATAAATGCACACAAAGTATGCTTAATACTTAAAATAACTTTAAAAAATCGTGTTTTACATTACTCATGTTTCTAAGGCAATAAGCTCTTTTAATTGTTCTCTACTAATTGTATAGCAAATTTCATTTCTATAGATAACCAGTACTTTCTAGCAAATGAGAGCAGGGATTTCCTGTAGTTCTAAAAATCACATTATTTGTCTGTAATATTCTCCAAAGATAGTAATAACTGTCCATACTCCTCTTCCTTACTAGAGTCAATGTTCAGGTTTATGTGTGTTAAGACTTTGTAGCCTGTTGGTTCAAACTCTTATTCCAGTGCTAAGAAATCGTAGTCTTGTCATGTCCTGAGAGCAAGTTTTCCGGTCCCAGAGACACAATGAAAGGGTCATTTATTTCTGCACTTCCCAGTTAGAACCACTTGAATTCATCTTTTAATACTATGATCAGTATTGGCTGTTGTTTATAAGCTCCTTGGCAGAAGTAGTGCAGGAAAAAAAGATTAAGGAAACACTGAAAAATATACTTTTGGTTTAACAGCACTGCAATAATGCATGAGAGGAATGACATATTTTTAATGTGAGATTTGGAAATGCTTAGAGTTTTGTCTTTTTTAACAGTTTTGGGTTTGTGGTGTGGTTTTGGGGTTTTTTTGTGTTTGGTTTTTTTTTGTGGGAGTTGTGGGTTTTTTTATTTTAGTAGAGAATAGATAAATGAACAGACATAGGCATAGGTCAGTGGAAATCTGTCTCTAAATAGAGATCAAACATTTTGCTTTAAAGAATCCAATCTGAAGCCAATAGCCATGCCTTGATGGTTGAGCACTCAGCATCAAGACAGTAATGTGAGATACACTTATGCAAGTTGGTAGCTCCTAAATTTCTCAATGTATTTGCATGATTTCTTACAATGTGCTATGGGGTTTATTTATATTCAGTACAGGATAGCAATTATGCATTTTATCTTTCCAGCTGTACAAATGAGATTGAAGGAAATGTGCGGAAGGGGTCTTATCAAAATGTGACTTAAACTTCAGAACTGGGAAATGCGAGGAGGAACAGTTTCAAAGAGTTTGAACAGATTAAATGTTGGTTAAATTTTACCTCTATTTGAGTATATGTTTAACAACAGCACAAAAAAAGGTCACCTGAGTGTGTCTGAATTTTCAAAGCATTTAAAGAAATATTTTAAACATCTTGCAGACGGTGCACTCTCAATTTCTCAAAGCCAAACAGCTGTGGTTTTTTCCACTTTAAAAATTATAGAGCAGATAGTAATTTTTTTTTTTTTTCTACAGTATCAAGGATTCAGCTACTAAATTGCTGTTCTGACTCAGCAGCTGTTTTTTCATACTCTGGAGCACTGGGTTTTGAGGTAGATCTTCTGGGTACACATTCATTCAAAAAGAAGAATGGTAAGTGGCCAAATTGAATCTGTGGAAGAATAGTGTGGTTTTCACTGCAAGATTGTAACAGTGAATACCTGCCAGAGATGGGTGCAATTCAATTGAACTACACATGACCTGGAATTTTCTTCATAGCATATCTTGAGCATTTCAATTTGGTTAAAAATATATTAAACACAGTAGATGGCAATAAGCTAAAAGTCTACCAATTTGATTGTTTTATCTCCTTTTTCCAGAAATATCTTTGTTCAAAGGGTTAAACTTCTGGTCATGTTAGACATGGAAATAAAGTCTGTTCCTTGAAGTTATGGTCTATTTTTTCCTCTTAAACTTCTACTAGCTGTGGAGCTCTTTACACTTTGCAGTTTCTCAAGCTGCTTTACACCTCATTACATCTCATATTTAGTCCTTAGTTGCTATTGTCAACCTGCTTTCGAATGGGGGGTTCCACTGTTCAGGGTTCTAGTGTTGGTAATGTTAGGGGAAGATTTGCTGGAGCAAAGCTGTACTTCCCTATCCTTTCTTTTATCACAAAGTGGCTCTGTGGAATGGAGAATTTTCTCAGTTTGTGTTCTGGATGTCTCTGGTTTCTTCAGCATGTATTAGTGAAAAAAAGAATGATCTTTAACAAGCTGTTAGATAAGTGTATTATGCATCATATTGCTTTTTTTGCTAAAATATGAATCTAGGAAATTAAGATCACCTCCTCTAAAAATGATAATCCTTCCTATATTTTTTATTCTTAGTTTGCATACAAATTACATGTCCTGCTTTTCAAAAATTAAACCACAGTGCATCCAGCTCATGCTGCTCGTACCTCCATTTTGGGTTTCTTATTTTGCTCCTTATTTGAGTCCTGTCATGGGTTAGAAATTATTTTAGGATAATACTATGTATCTGTCCATGTGTTTGTTTTGTTAAGCAGGAACCTATCTGGAAAATGAGAATTTGATCACAGTGAATACTTTGAGCAGTTAGCAGCAAATACAAGAAGTCTTAACTTTCATATATTCTTCTTTCTCACAAAAGCAAAGTTTGGATGTCTAAATTGGAATTGATAACTATGACAGGTAGTGAGGGGCTTTGAGCTTGGGTGTCTTCTGTTTTGAATGTGTTTAGTGCAATGTTTGAGTTCTAACAAAGTGGTTTTCCCTATTGAAATGACCACACTGAGATATTTTTTGCTATTTCTAAGGTGACTGTCCGTTCATGGCTGCTGAGATTACCTGAAGGGAAAAATTGGAAGTTCCCAAATACAGTCAAAACTTCAAAGCGAGAACAGCTGAATTAGGTAGCGTAACCCAAGGACTTGGTCCAAATGGGAGGACTGCAAAAATTCTTCCCCAGAGGAAGTAAAGACAGAATGTAAGTGACTGCAGTCAAAGAACAGTAGCACAGATAATCCAGTAGCAGTGGCTACAGTTAAAGGTGTAACTGTAACGGTGGTGTTTGTACAGTGCCTGACAGAAACCGTACTTTTTTTAACAGTTAAGCACTTTTGCTTTCCATTTGAAATACAAGTTTTGCTCTTGCGGATTCTTGGACTTCACTTTTCCTTCCTCTAAGCCAGTTTTAGAGACTATTTTGAATAGGATATTCAAATAATTCTGGCATTTTTCCTTAAGAACTGAGTAGAGTTTGAAAACTGGGTACCTTAATTTATCCTTCCCCTTCAGAGCTGTTTTTTCCTGACAGATTCTTGCTACGTTAAACAAGTGAAGCCATATAACAAACATTTCAGTAATCAGGCCAACATAAAGTAGTCATAAATTATCACCAGGCAGCTCTAAATCTGTCATAAATTCTTACTGACTTGCTCACAGGAATGTTTATGTAATTGAAAGAAAATATAGAGAGGAAGTTAAGTCTCCTTTTTACAAGTTCAATCAACTACAGCAAGATGAAAAACACCCACACACTTGGCTTTGGATCAGTGGAGACGTTCTTGAAAAGCAAACCTTTATGAAATCTTTATTATGAAATCTTTATTATGAAATCTTTATTATGAAATCTTTATTATGAAATCTTTATTATGAAATCAAATTCAAGGTGTAAAAATTATTGGTTTTCCAGGTGTCACTGATTGTACTCTGCTTGCATATTCCTTGTATAACAGGGTATCACCTTGTTCAGGGAGTTACAGATTTGGAATCATTCCAGCAAAACAATTTTTGGCATAGCTGGGGACATAGATGTAATGTAGGATGTGTTTAAAGCTGGGAATCATTGAAAGGGGTCCAAGGAGTCACAATTCCGTAGATGTGGGAAAAAAAAAAGCAAACAAAACCACCACAAAACCTGCTCAATGAGATGCTGTCTTACATGACATTGCTTAAAAAGAGGTGTAGAAGCTGCAGTGAAACACAGATAAATATATTAGGAGATGTTTATCATATTTTAGAGTGTAATTTACAAAGTAAAGTATAGGAGCAACTGATAGGGGTTTGTACACTGATGAGTGAAATATCAATATTCAAAGTAAATGAGAGGTCATTAAACCTAGGCAGTTAACAAAAAGCAGCTTATTCCATTGATCACAGTGACACAGTTGTGAAATATGGTGTTTGAAAGACAGAATATTTGGAATATATTAATCACAGGGATAGGAAGTTTATAAGCTTAACAGAACAGGTGGCAAAGATGCATTTGTTCAAACTAAAGAATTTTGAATCAGCAAGTCCAAACAATAAATAGCCAAATGTCTGAGATGGATAAGATGAAGTGTCCTTTGAATCGCGCCTGGTAAAATTTATCATGTCTTGAAAAAATGAGAAATTTCTAAAGGATTGTGAATCATGACGATTCTGGTGTTTTGAAAGAGGTGACCAAGGCAACTATTGACCTGAACTCAGACCTGAGTAAAACAGTGGAATGGCAGATTTAAGGTTATATGGAAAAGTAGAGTCTACTCTGAACATCACAGCATTTTTCTGGGCGTTGCTGATTGTTGTGGTTTTATGAGAGACCGGTTTCAGCAAACATTGCTGACAGATTTCTAATGGTTTTGCTTGTGACTTTTTTTTTTTTTTTTTTAACCCATCAGTGTCAATACATGAACTTCGGTTTTCTTTAGGGAATTTGATTTATTATCACAGAGCATTTTGATTTAAAAGAGCTTCTATTTTATAGCACTGGTAGAGAACATATTAGATGGATTAAAATATGGGTCACATTATTGGTATAGTGTTATTTAATGTTTTTGTCCATGATCTATAAAACCTTTGAGAATGCTTGTTGCGGATGAGTGATTTAGATCACTTAAAGAATCACTGTCAAAGATATTAGCACAAGTGGTTTTTTTAATGTGAATTTGTAAAAGTGCGACTTAACAAAGTTCGGTGGCATGTTTCACTCTATTACTTACTACATGGAAGAAACATACAAAGGAAAATTGAGTTAGAATCAATTTAAAATTATTTACACAGAGACCAGAGACGCAAAAGGGTAAGGGAGACCCTCCTGTTGAGTCACGAGGTTCAGAGTGGACCCCCTTGCTTTCTAAACTCCTTCTCAGAGAGGACTCTAGGTGCGGCTGGATCCAGGCTTAGTCCCAGACTTGGTCAATGGTTTATGTCTAATGGAATTAGTATAAAGTGTAAGGAAAACCTCCTGTTGAGTTACTACGCCAATTTGTCGGGGAATGAGTGATTATGGATCCTATATAACTTTGAGGTAGCAGCAATTTAAGATTTATTAGCACTATTACGGTAAATCACAAGATTTAGGTCATATGATTTTTAACAATACTTAATCATCAGCCAATTATCAGAGTGATTTAATAAAGTTTGTTATCAGCACTACAAATTTTCCTAAATCAAATCGCACACACATACAAACACACATATAGAGGTTAACCTGTAATCAAGATTTTTCTCTCTTGGCTAATTGTAGTAAATTATTGGTACCAAATGATCTTAAAAAAACCCCTCGTGAAATCTAATTGTAGTGAATTACTATTCTCCTTCATCAGCATTTGTCAGCAGACGATCTTTGACCCCTTCTTCTTCGTTGGCATCTATCAGCAGACGATCTTGGAAATCCTTGTAAAATTGACTCTTTAAGATCCTTGTGACATCTACTACTTAAAATCTTCACGAAACTACCCTTAAAAATCCTCGTGAAATCTACCCTGAGAGATGTCCCAACTCAGGGGGATACTGGGTCACAGCCTACTGGGTCACAGCCTGCTGCGATCCTGGAGAGCTCGAAGGGTCTCACTTAGGATGACTATTTATAGGGTCACGAGATGATTGACTTTGGTCAGTGTATTTCCATTCTGGCCATAATTCTTGTCAGGTAATTCTGGCACCCTCCAAGGCGGGCCACGATCCAAGCAGCAGGAGTTTCAGGTATGGTTCCAGGCAACAGGAGTTTCAGGTACAGTTAGGGAGTGCCTAATCATCCTAACTCACTGTACTGTAGCCAGGATAAGAAAGTACCGGATTGTCCCAACTCAGTGCACAAGAACACAATGTTGGCTGGTCCTGACATCGCAATGTGGCCTGGAGGGGGCTGCACCACCATAATGGTGCAGATGATATAAACTGGCTAGAGAGTGAATTGTAAGAATAAGTAGCTATCACAATATGATGCATGTCTGCTTTCAACATCCAACAGCATGTTTTTGTTACCTTATGGACAAAGTATAGCTTTGTCATACGTAGTGGACTTAAGAATGCCAGTGAGACCATCTTGAAAATGGTGGTGTGGAAATGAAAGCGGATGGCATCGTCTATACAAACTCCAAAGTGTCTGCAGTGGTATGTAAACAGGGCTTGTGGGTACATAAAGAGGATCTATCTTGAAGGAGTGAGGAAGAGATCTATGTGCTTCATTAATAAGACATCAGCTGGAGTAGTGCATATAGCTCTGGTATTTGTATTTCAGGGACAAAATGGATTCAGCCAGCATTTAGAAGAGGACCACAAAAAGTGATCCATGGGCTGGGCAAAAGTCTTGCAGTGTAAAGCTTGAGTTGAACTTGTTTTGTTGAATTGGAGAGACGGCTGAGAAGTGACCGATTAGTGAGGTGTGGGAGAGAGGCAGGACATTTCAGCCTTGCTGACAAAAGAACAGCAAGTTCTATTGGCTGGAAGAAAAAACACCTTGTAAAATCGTATGAAGCAAGGGAATTAGTTCTGAATTTCTACTTCTTTACACAAAACTGAATCTAAACAAATGTCTTGGAAAAACATGCAGTTTCTACTTAAATGCTCCCAGCTGTTCTGTATGCTTCAAATGTTATGGATTATTATAAAGCTAAGATCTTTACTCCCTTGCTTTGCATGTCTCACCTAAAAATAGGTACAGAAAGGAACTTACGAGACCCTCTGATAAAGTTCCTTGTCTCAGGTCTGCATAGTCTGTGCTAGGAGGGTGATTGTAATGACATACTAAGATTCTGGGGTTTTCTTGGTCATCTGTGGATCAGGAAGAACTTCATTCTTGTACTGTATAATTTGGCCTTTAAATCTTCTCACCTTCCTTTGAGATTGGCTGCTTTAGGAAGTGCAGTATTGACCACAGGTGAGCTGTGCCTTCAGGTGCGACAGGTATTCATCTTTTTGTTTTCCTAGTGCAGTTTCCTTGCAGACTGCATGATGTAATGACTAGACTTCTGGCTGGGAAAGAGATTTCCCCAAAGTCAGATTGGCAGGGATATCTTTCCCCATCTTTTTCTGTAGTACAGGGGGCAGGCTGTGTGTATCACCAGCTGGAATTACTTAGGTACTTCTCACCTAAGGGCTTTCCTGCCACATCAGGGGCTGGGGATAATGATGGCACCTTAGTAGTCTCTTTTCTTTACTTCTTGTAGCAATCAGTTTAATTTTCTAGGTTTGAGGTATTTGGCCTAGGTAATTCTTGAAGCTGTACAAAAGTATAGCTGAGTGAAATGTAATGGCTGTGACAGAGAGATGGCCATGGTGAATGATCTAACATCTTTTCATATTAACCTCCACTCATGCACAGCACTCCCAGATACTTGGAGGTTTCAGTAGATTCACTCAATTCCAATTCAGAATTGTTCACCTAATCTGTCACTGATACCTTCCAGACAGTATGTAACAGTATAAGTATATAAAGGTAACTTAAAGAAAAAAATATTAATCTTCTTTGCAACATAAACTCAAGAAATGAGTAGTGCTAGCCTCAATTATATACATTAGGATATTTTTGCTTAGGACATGCCCAAGCCCTTAATTCTGCAGCCTAGCAATTGTCATTATCCAATAATCACAAGCGGAAGAATGAAGACTGCACTGCATCTAATGCATTTTTAAAATTAGTGTATTCTATTTCTTTTTTCCTCATGGTGTCACTATAGGATAAAGTTAATCTCTTTGGGTATTCCCTATACTGAAGCATATTTCCATTTCCTTTGTCTCACTATGACTTTCTGGGTTTTCTCTTACATGTTTAGAAAAGATGATAACAAATATACTGCCTTCAAATTTGGATATGTTCTCTCAAGCATTGATGCATCCTTAATATTGTGCGTGAATTTTTCGTTTTGTTTTTTAAAAGGATTTAATATTAGAATAAATTTAGCTTTGGATAAGGATCTGGAGAATTTGAGCAGTTCTTCTAATGACTTGAAGGTAGGAGTTGCATATTTTTAAAAATTACAAAAGGCATGTATCTAAAAATTAAGCGAGCTTATGACGTTAAATCTGTGATACATTTTCTATGTGTGAGGAAGAAATCTAAGGTCCTCAGTTTCCGTCTAAGTTTCTCTTTTTCATATGTGGTTGTAAAGTGTCTTGAATTCAGCTTTCTTGATTGATAGAAAAAGTAGTTTTCTTTTCCAAGCTCTTGGTGGCGAGAGAGAGAGAGAATTTTGTTTTGTTTACATCCCGATAGCATTTTTGCCTGTCTAGTTGTTACCGCTTCACCCAGACCCACATTCTCAAAGATATCTAGGTACCTGACTTCCACACCAGAAGGGTGAAAGATGTGGCACTAGCAAATGCATATAAATGTTAAGTAGGACTGAAGAGAAATTTGCTTGTGGTATTGCACAAGAGCAGAAGCCAGGCACGGAGGTGCCATTTCCCATTCCTGCATTTGGAGCATATCCTTCCTGAAAGGCAAGGACCATAGGCCATTTCCCTGATTTCCCTTTTCTGCCTCTTCAGCAGGACAGTGGTGTTTGGGCTGGTTGCATTCAGGATCGTAATGAGGATGAGTGTGACTGTCTAGTCAGTAGGAAGGAAATCATCCACCAGTTCCACAACATCTACGTCCTAGTGTGAACTCCGGCTGCAAGTGAATCTTGGATGTTTGTTTCAGTTAGCTGACCTTGTGATCAGCCTCTGTCTAGCTTGGGTTATCAGCTCACAGGTGTGAAAGTTAACTAGAACCAGTGTATTCAAGGGCAGACTTGATAGCAGTATGGTCAGTTTGCTAGTTTAGCAAAGTTGGTTCACCTAAAGAAGTTATAGAGCACTAAACAGTTACAGAGCTTTTCAGTAGAAGCCTGAGCATTATCCCCCTGTGCTCTCCAGTGAGCTGAAAATCCTGTCAGTATTTCCAGCAAGTTAAAAGTCCGTTTTTCTCCCACTCTCTTCAGCTGGTCTTTTTACATGAGATAATGGATAGCCCTCTTCTTAGATAAGTGCCCACATCTAGATATTGTCTCTAATCCTTATGCCGTGTCTTTCACTTACATGCTTGTCACTGCCACACAGTTCCTCCGTAGAGTCAATTGTTCTTTGGGCTGGTAGTTTGGAGATGGTTGAAGTTACTATTTCTAGACTGTTGTCTTGATGACATCTTAGACATCATCCTCCAGTGAAGTGTGAAGCGGGACAGCTGAACAGCACACATTGAAAGAAATCTAGGGCAAAATTAAATGAGTTCTGCACATGGCACAAACTGTCTGTTTTAATCTAGAATGGAAGCTATAAACTATTTCACAGTTGGATGTGAAAGTTTATTAGTTGTCTAGCATGCTGCTTTCTTTTCCAAAGGACTGACACAACCTTCTTCATGACCTGCTAATTCTCTCCCCAATGGTCACCATTTCATGGCCATGCCAGTTTTTTTGATGCTGAGATGTTCACTTCAAATTGCAAGGCATGTGTAACATTGTGGTTCTGCAGGAGAAGCAGCCTCTCATAAACTTATTGGCGAAATACCAGAACCAGATATGCTGAGTGTCTCCTCCTGCCAGTTGTGAGCAGTAGCTCCTCTGGCTTTTAATAAACACCAGGCCAGGCTGGAGGAGTCACCATGTCCAGTCTGAAATGCAACATCTGCTTTAGGAAACCCTCCACCTCCACAACAGAGAATTTCCCTGTTGTTTCCTCAGGAGTTTCTCCAGTCTTTAAGCCTTCTCCCAGCAGCAGCTTTTTTACCTTGCATATTAGAGACCTCACTACCCAAATAATTCTCAAAATCCTTTGTCACCCACAGTTACCTCACTTTCATTCCGATTTCCTTATCTTCTCATGTCAAATGCAATCTACTTCCATATCATCTCTCTTCTTTTGCCCGTTCGCCACCATCCCACTGTAAGGCAGTTGTTGCAATTAACTCCTGGTTTTGCAACATCCAAATGCTCCAGTTTCTTCACATACTCTCCTTGACTGCCTCTGCTTCCCTCTTACCTTGAGTAGAGGTTAAGATTCTCCTCACTTTTTGATCTTTTGGAGGCGTCTGGCTTTTGCCCTACTTTCACTTTTAAGATTGACCACTGTCCCTTACTAGCCTAGACACTTCCAGCATACTAGGAACTTGAATGGAAAGTCACCTTGACCAAAAAGGACTAAAGATCAAGTGGTAACTGCTTTGGGTTAGTGCAGGTTTGTAGAAGTCTCTTTGGATATGAAGAAAGGAGTGCTGAACCAGTGTCCCATGCCAGAGGGGACCCCATGGACTTTGCTCCAACTGGCTTACACTAGTATCAGTCAGTGAGGGAAATGTTTCCCTCTAAAATCCAGGTTTCTGCAAATACAGAAGTGCCTTATGCCTATTAATTCTTCTCTCTCCTTCCAGTTTCAATTTATGTCTGCTGTGGGGGCTCCAATTGTTCACTGCCTCACTGCATCCCAAAACTCTTCTCTTCACGCTCATTCCCTGCCCCACCAGTCTTTAATCTGTCTCATCTTTCATCAGTCTTGCTAGGCATCCTCAGTCTTTTCTGCCCCAATTATCTCTCCCAAACAAGTTCAGCTGCTTGCTGTGCCACCTTACCTGCTTGACATCTCTTTGATGAACCTAGGTCAAATTCTTCCTGCAAGTTGCCAGTTCTTCCTGTTGTTTCGCTCCTTGCCCTCACATCTGCTTAGAGTTGTGCTGCAGCTCCTGTCTCATCCTTTAATTTTAGGGGTCACTCAGCTACATAAGAGGTGCCCCAGTTCTATAGCCTGAAAATCTGGCCACTTTGTACTTTTGGTGCCTGAAGTGGATGTGTTTTTAACATAACTCCCTGTGCGAGTCTTTACAGGGTGCGATTAAATATGGGAAGTCAGTAGTTCAGTAGTGCACCAAAGAACCAGTTAATTAAGGACTTTAAAGTATAAAGTATTTACCATCTGTAAACAAATCTGTATTCTAAACCAAAACTGTCTCCACAGCAATGCCTGGGTTTGTGCAGGACAAGATCCAAAGCCCAGTGAAATCAGGGAAAGGGGAGGGGAGGACCTTTCACTGATTTCAGTATCCTTTGGATCAGGCCCCTTATTTCCTTTAGCAATGATAAAATGATGCACAAAGCACTGGGACTGTACAACTTCATTTTATTTTGTGTGCTTTTATAGGATATAAATAAATGACAAAATTACAAAATTTATAACTGGAAGCCCAAGCATATTTACATAAGTATTTGTTGCAGTGAGGCTACTATTTACTGTTCTCCTATACAATTTTCCTTTTGGTACCATATTTTTAGTGTTATTTTTTTACTGTCAGTTGACTACGTACATATCAACAGTGAATAGGCAAAAATATGTACAAGGAACTATTTTGTTCAAGTAAATTGAATACTGTATTAAAAGTATGTCATCACTCAGCGCTATGATTAGGTTTAACTAAACCATATACAATTATCAGGTTTAAACCAAGTTCAATTATCCATTTTTTGGAATTTACCAACTGATGATTCTAACTGAAAACCTCAGCTGGATATGAAATAATAATTAAAAAAACATTAAGACAACCACACAATTTATCAATATCTCTATAATGAACTTCAAAATGATTCACAATTTGACTGGATAGAACAATATACGTTAAAATGTCATTTTTCTCCTATAGTGATATTTGTACCGTTATAATTTCAGTTCTACATAAATATACATCATGGTATTATACAAATACTCCACAGACATTAAAAAAATTAAAACACTTCAAAGAAAATGTAAGTAAATCTTATTTAATCAAATATTAAGCAAATGCTTAACTATTTTGTCCCATGAAAACATTTTTATTACTTTGGAATTTTTTTCTTTTTCTTGCTATTTTTACTTAGAAAATGTTTTGCAGTAGAATTTTATCAACACTCTTCCAAACAAGCTTTCTGTGACAGAAATCTTGATAGCAAAATCCATAGTTTTGACTTTTTTTAGAACCACTGAGATTATTTTTTAAAAATACTAGTAGAATTCATGGCTATAGCAATGTTGAACTGCATAAACTATATGTAGGTGTAGTAGAATGACCATTCTATTTTCATTCCAGACTGATCACATGGAACATCCAGTCCACTGATGCTACAAGTCTTATAATTTTCATAATGCTGCAATAGCAGTGGTTTACTTAACTTTAAAATAAACAATATTTGTCATAATTAATCTGGCTTCCTTCCATAAATATTCATATGTTTTCCTATAGTACTTCTCTTCCATAAAAATATCTAATAAATGTTTTCTGTGCATTATTAATACCTTTTTCTAACCATTCATAAAACTCTGATCCTTTGTTACAATGCAAGAGGTTCCTATTTCTGTAGAGGATCAAAGGACACCAATGATTACATACAAAACCAGCGCACACAGAAATCAGGGTGCCTAATTTCTTGTCACTTTAATGAGTTCTTTATTCAATACAGTTATTATTAATGAATTCAGTGGTTTCACAAATACTCTATTTATTAATTCTGGTTCTATTTCAATTAAAAACTGCCAAGATTTAAATAAAAAGCAATCAAATATTCTACTCGTAGGCAGCATTAGTGTTAGTTTAGAGACCTTTTGTTTTTTTTTTCTTAAAAAGTAGAATTCTAAAATAAGAAATCAAAGAAAGCACTGTGGCAGAGTCACAAGGGAGAACTGCGTGAAAAATAAGGATTCTCACTCCTCTTGTGGACTGTAATTTTAAAAGTCTTCATATAGTGTCATTCTTCTGTCAGTGCTGCAGGAAGAAGATCACCAGAAATGACTGTCAGCCTTTTTTTGTTAGTTACAAGGCCACTCATACAGTGCAGTCTTCCTCTCTGCTGGATTTAAACGTTGCCATAAAGGAAAGGCTGTGCTGTGACTGCTTGGCGTGCAAGGCACAACAAGGAACAGGGGGACAGTTTTGTATCAGAAAATTGTAGTTTCATACTTGGTATTAATGCCTCTTTTGGCTTCTTGTCCAGGTTCAACAATCCATGGTAGATTCGCAAGAGTCTTTTGTTCAGATGGATCTATCTGCTTTAAGACAAATGCAAACATACAGACGGATTACCATCTCTGTGCACAGCCTTTCTAGCAGAAGTTTTTTTCTTTAAATGAATAGAAGACAGCAAATCCTGTATTGACAAAGTCCTACAGCAGCGAGTGCAGTGGTCTACGCTCCCACGTACCCACAGTTGCCCTCTTTTTCCTCTTTAGATCAGAGCTGGGTCTACCCCCAAGCTACAGGGCATCATAGTTCGTTAAAGCCATGCTTGATCCTGAGAAGTCCTTTTGCTACTGAGACAGATGATGGCATCAGGAAATGTTCTTTTTTAAAATTTTATGGAGGAAGATTCTGTGGCAATGGATGACAAAGTGTACAGTCATAAGTTTTCTTCCCCTTCCTCTCATCCAATAATTAAATATCACAGAGTATGGTTCTCACTTCATAGCCAGTGAATATGATACAGTGTGTGGTCATTTTTCCCCTTTCCCTCTCAAATCTCCCTGTGCCTGTATTCTCACTTGAATTAAAATAGTTTTCATAATTTTTTTAAAAGCTCTACCATAAAAGAATATTTCTCTGTCATCTATACACTTCAGGAGGGCACTTTAAAGACAATCAATATGCAGGCTCCAATGAGCTTGGATTCTTAGGAGTTTGGGATTCTAAAGAAAATATTGAAAAGATATATTGAATCCCAGTTTTAGAACAGGAGGGTCTGCTGAGGGTCAAAAAAAAAAGGGGGGGGGGTAAGAAAAGAAGTTGCTTGGTCTGACAAGATAATTGTAAATTGAATTGGATTTG
This sequence comes from Gymnogyps californianus, assembly GCF_018139145.2. Lineage (NCBI taxonomy): Eukaryota > Metazoa > Chordata > Aves > Accipitriformes > Cathartidae > Gymnogyps > Gymnogyps californianus. Next base: position 166,417,922 of record NC_059471.1, on the reverse strand, counting down.
TAATTTGATTAGGATACATAAGCAGTGATCGTGTACCAAACAAGTTTGGTGAAGATTTTATTTCTTGATAGGAGATCAGGAAAGTCCCTGGAACTGCAGAGTTTGAGAGGTATGCATTGGCTGTGATCCTCAGCACTTAAAAAAGCACAATACATTGGAATTAGACCGAATCAATTAAAGCTTTGCAATTACTATGAAAGACATATGCACACCACTAGCCAAGCAACATCTTAAACTGGAGGAATCTGAAATGAGCAGTTGTTCGAAACGGCTGCCCGTGCTGCAGTGACACAACCCTACCAGCTGATGAGCAGAGGTGGCATGACTGAGACACGGAGCATTTCTGACTCAACAGGTATATTTATTTGTACAGCTTCTAGTATATAAACTCTTAACTGTATAGCTGAATTTTGGTTTTTTGCATGCATGACTACCTTCTACTTACCACTGACTTCCGAATACTAACACGTGGTTTGGGAATAGGTTTGGAGGGTTTATTTTCAAAGCTTTCTGGGAGGGTTGAAGAATGGCCCCCTTTTCGTGCTTGTAGTGCAAGCTGATAGGCCACCTCAAATGCTTGTCCTAGTGTAAGAATGATTTCATAAGCTAAATTCTGGAACAAAACAAAAACAGTTAAAATTGGAGTGAGGTTGAATTATTGTCAGATACATGAAGTGGGGTAGTACTGTCTACAAAAGCAATTTGTAATGTAAATAATTAAAATCACACTGGTAATAACTTCCTAAGTCCCTGCAATATTTACATCTGTCATTTGATTTCTCATTGATTAAAAACAATCTAAATGTAATTTATTGTACGGAAAGTAATTACTTCTAAAAACCTTGAAAACATTGTCTCACTAAACATGAAAACAGGAGTGGGTGAGTGTGTGTCATCTCTCTTTAGAACAAGTACATTACCCCCACCCCCACCCCAGCTCACTCCGTATCTGCTGTTCTCAAGGTCCCACCCATCCTGCACTACTGCACCTATTTGACATTCAGCCTTGCTCTATTTCAGAACTTCTCTGCTGACCGCTCCTCCTCCAGAGCTGGCAGCCCGATGCGCTGCTTCCCCGGGCGTGCGCCTCGGGATGCTCTGTGTTCTCACCGAACAGCACGGGAAGAGGATGCAGCGTTGGCGTGATGCTTCCAAAAGGACAAAAAGCAAATGTCAGAAGTATGTGCTCTGCTTCACAGATGCAGTGCACCTATGCATGCATGAAAGTCAGCGCTCTGCTTCGGATGCACGTTTCGAGTGCTGGGGAAATGTCATGGTTTTGTTTTCTAGAAGTAAAAATGTTTGAGCTTAAACTGGCATGTCAAAATACTCTTGTAAGCTGGGGGGGTTAGTGTGTATGACCAAAGAAGTCAGGTTCTTAAGATTAAGACCAGTTTGGTGGTATAGGTAGAATACTTTAAGTTGTCACTGCATATGTGGAAGAAAACCTGTTGAAAGGTTTATAAAGCATGAATGAGGAACCAGGGGATTGGTATAAATATTTTTTTTCAGTACAGTTTTACATCAACGAAAAAGCAGCTGTGAGTTTCAAATTTGACCTTAATCTAAACTGCAAGTGAATGTCTATGGTAATTTTTCTTTAGGTTTGTGGGTTTGTTTTGGTATATTTATTTCTAGGCTCCTACTAGAGCCTATTTCTAGGCTACTAACTTTGCAATAATGTTTTGAACCCCTGCAGAGCAAATGTAGGCCTGCAGGCTTGCCTCCTTATGTCCTACAGTCTCCTCAGAATAATTCATAAACCTTTGACGTAATTCAGAAGTTACCCTCTGCTTCCTCAACCTCTGTAGCCCATAGTTGGAAGCAATCCTGCATTGCTTTGAAACTAGGTGATCCCTTAAAATTCCTACGTTTCTGATATAATTTTAAATGAGATATCTCTTTAGCTAGTCAAGTCTAACTGTTGAGTTTGCAATAAGCCAGAAAGCAATGCAAGACACTTGGAAGTACACTATCTGCTCTTCTATTGTTAAAACACAGTTAAAAGGATAAGCATTTTATTTCGTGCCCTACACTGTAATTTCACTGTATTCATGAAGAAATTCCATCCCTTTGTTATCACACATGTATACTGAGATAGTATAGGCCAAATTCAGCATATTTAGCTCATTATAAGAGCTTCTTATAAAGGTGCCAGCTCTGGTCTTTGTTAGGTCAGACAGAGAACAATTACACCCCTCCACTGGGATATGCTCCCAGCTGTTATGACTGCAGTCATGACAGCAAGCTAGCCAAAGTTTCATAGCTTCCCAAATAAAAATGTCTGCCTGATTTGATAGCAGTAGTCTCCAAATTGTCTCCCCTTTAACTTAAGGAAACTGGCCAGGACCGAGAAACACTGAGGATGCAGTTCGCCAGTGGAGTAATAAATGAAAGACTAAAGAGACTATTGCAAAGTGCCCTGCCTTTTAGCAGAACGCTGGCTATGGAATTAAGACCAGCAGAGTATAATTGTTAAAAATGTACAGAATAATATTATTTGAAATGGAGCACACCTATTAGTAGGACAGGTGTCATGACAGTAAGATAGTGTACTATATCATCACGGGATTATCTACAGTGGCTATTATTACTGCTAAGGAATACATCAACAGGACAGGGTGTAGTAATGGCTTGGAGAAAAAGCAGACTGTAATACTAGTGGGACTGGGAAAATGCGCCATCCAGTGTGGCATACAAAAAGGTCACTGAGAGACAGGCCTGAAAAGCTCTGAGATAAGAGTGGAGACAAGCAGGGAGCTTGCCATGCTGAGCCATAAATCTAGTCTGGGTCCTGCATCTCATCAGAAGCCACTATGATTTGTTTTCTTTCATAGTCTGTAAAATGAAAAAAATAGGCCTGCCTGGAGCCTGAAAATCATGGGAAACATGTAACTGTTTCTATGGTTAATAAATATTTGAAATATAGCAAATGAAACAGAACATTCACTGTTCTGTTCAATATTCAAAATGTAAACTGAACTGTAACTCGTACATAAATTTCATACATTGTGTACTGCGGTAGAGCCTTGATGAAGAGAAGCCTGCAAATGGAGGCAAGGAGGGCTTTAAAATTGTACCTTGTAATATTTAAAAAAGATATCTGAAAAATTGTATTCCAAAAAAACCCAGAAGTAAGTAAGTTTGGTTTGAGGAATTTCTCACCTGTATTTCTGGGAGAGGAATATGAGGATTAGAGTTGGTACCGATTCTTGCAGGGGCTATACCGGAGAGGTAAGAGCAGGATTCCTTTGGGGATGGGGGCAGAAAACCAAACCACAAAAGCCGTTGTGGAAATTCTTCTGATGGAGTGAGGAGACTATTTGAATTTTTGACAAGTGGCACGAAAGGAAGAAAACAAGTCTGCCTCCCCAAAAGATGCTTAGCACAAAAGTTGTAGACCCCCTGGTCACTGTAGAAGACATTGACCCTTACAGCACCCCATCAAGCTCCTTAGAAAGGAGGCAAAACTTTTAGGACCACGGTGCTTCTGAGGCTGCTACAATCCCGTTCCTTGCTCGGCACAGCAGAGAAGGAAAGTGAGTAAGCTAACAATTTCTGGGAGATGAGAAATTGAGGGTAATTGTCTGGTTTGCCATGTAATGTTACAATTCAATGCCCCAGTGCAAGTCTGAGTCAGGATTCTTCAACCGCTTTAACTCAGCCAATCTATTACAATGGCTAATTGTTTTCTCACTTTTTAACTGACTTTTTTACTGCGTAAGTTGCAACAGGTACTGCTTCTTCATTGTATTTTCATGCTTCTATAAAGCTATGTTGAGGCTTCAGGAATATTTTAAGAAAGAGAGTAAGATTTCTGTCTTTTGAGCTATAAAAACTTAAAATGTCACTTGCAAAGGAATTTTTGGAAAAACTAACATTTTGCCTTTTTGGGAAAGCACTTTTGATACAATGAGGATTTTATGGGTTTTTGCTTTTAGGTGATGATCTTTTTTTCCTTCTTTAAGACCACTGTCAAATCTGGTCTTTTTTGAAGACTGAATTTACTGAAGAAGCTTCCTTTGGAGTCTCGCAGATGATTAGAGTGAGCCACCCGTCACATCGGATGTGTAGGAACGTCAATTAGGACACCCTGTGTTCAAGGTATTGAACTTAAAATCGCAGTTGGCAAAATTGAGCAGAACAGAGTATATGAAATCTTTACTTGAAAAATCTGAAAAATCCCAACCCAGTTCAAAATATCCATCCCCTGGGATGGAATCAGTTGCCTACTGCTTAGTCATACTAGAATCTTCAAGGCCAAATGTTGGGGATTTCTACTACAAAAGCCTGACAAGAAGGGAAGGTTACTTACTAGTAATGGGAGTTATGAGAGATGCAGAGCTGATACACATATACATTTACACTGTTAAGTGTACATATGCTTTAACTCTCCAGACCACAAATCTTTTACTTTTGGATCTGGAAAGGGCATTTGTCTGCACTTTCGAACGTGTCAGCCTTTGTGCATTCAAGGGGAAGAAAGCTCAGCTCACCAAAGATGGTGTGATGAGACCAACATGGCTGGTATTTGCTTCCAACAGCTGTGGACTCCTGGGCTGCATGAGGCTTTCATGATCAGGCACTCAAGCAACTTAAAATTCTTCATCCTTTCTCATTCTGGATTTAAAGCAATCGTGGATGGCAAACTTCTGAATCCATCCCTCTCTTTTAATACGGCACAGAAAGATATCTTGTATGCAATGGGAGGATGGAAACAGGCCTTCAAAGTGGGCCTCCCATGCTGTCGCAAAAGCCATCAATGTAGATGAGAGAGATTCATTTGCTCATGAGCTGAAAGCTCCTTGTACCCAAGTGTGCTCCATCTCAAGAAGTTTGCCAGGAGCAACTGAAATGGTTTTACACATTCCACCTAATATGCCCCAGAGAGGGGGCTGTCTGGGCATGCTGTCTCTGGGTACTAAAAAGGAAAGAAGTAAGTTTTCTGTTCTGGAGACATGGGGATGCCACACTGATTGTACCTGGATGATCATATGAACAGAGAAAAATTTTATGAAGTCCCCTAATCCCCTGGAAGAAGGCAATGAACAGAACTTCATGCTTTTTTTTCTCTGCTAAGTAGGTATACTAGCAGTTTCCAATTCTTACCCAGCTCAAGTCTGTGCAATGAAGGACAAAAGAATACAGAAAAGAAGAAAAAAGTCTTTGTTTTATGCAGAGCACCAGTCTAATCCTTGGCATTAGCAAAAGCAGAAATACTTCCAATTTATGCCAGTTGTCTTCTACTCATAGGTGCATTGGGCAATGAAGGAATATCTGATGGAAATCACTTTGGATGTCTCCCATATATGAACCAGAATTTGGTATAGGAACTGTTATGATGGTTTGTTTCTCCAGAGCAAATCCTTCACTGGTAATTTTAGGGCTGCTTTATAAGTGAATGAGAGTGAAGTGGATTTCAAATATTGAGCAATAAATCCTCTTCTTCCCCCAAACCTTGTCCCCTTCAATATTCTTTAATCAAGTCTGACGTTTTTGCAATTTTGATTATAGAATTTTAACTCTGAGTAGACAAGTTACATGTACAGTCTCTCCTAAATAGTAAGTATTGGTAATGCTGATAGTTGACATGTCACTACACTAGAATGCTTTCCTATCTGCAGAAAAAATTGTTCTTGCCCACATTTCCTGAGGAACTGAGGGACCTAAGAGAGTGAAATTTTTTTCATACCATTGCATATATTGTATTACCATACTATATATGATTTAAGATGCATCTTTTTTCACCTTATTGTGGATTTCCACCATTTTAAACCTTATTTTTCTTAATATGATTGGACTTCTATCCATTGACAAATGGGTAGGATTGTTTCTATTAGCAAACTGGAAGATCAGGCTAACATAAGTGTTAGCCTTTAAATAGAAAATTTAATTTACTGTATGCTTGCGTTCTGAATACCTAGCTATTTTTTATGGAGCTTGTACTTGCATCAAAAATGCTAGATCCTGAGAAATAAAACAACACAAAAAGAGAATATTTGAGTAGGTAACACTTCACTGAGGATTATGTTGCAGGAGAAAACTAAGTTAAGACAGTTAGACATTAAAGTTTCTGTATTGCTTAAAATAGCCATTTAAAGTGCTTGGGGTATTAAATGCTCCTCCTAAGGTATGAGAAGTGAGCAAAATGTTGTAATTATTCCTGGATCACTATTCTTTCCTTGCCAAGCAAGGAGAAAATGAATTTCATCTGCTATACCTGGGTCTATGTTTGTGCTTGATTATTAAACCTATAAATGAAACTGCAGTACTTTGAAACCATTAAGTATTTAAATGGATGAGGAGAAATAATAACCTCACTCAATCAGTCTAATTTCAGTTGATTCACTTATCACTAAAATCTATATAATGTAACATCTTGTTGACCATGGTCTATCTATTTTTAACACAATTTTGAAGTTTTTTGTACTCCCTGTGGACACTAGAATGTCAGCACAGAATTTAAACAACAAAAGCACTGAACCAAAATGCTAAAATTCCTTCTAACCTACCTTCCTGTACATCTTGTTATTTAAACTCTCCTACATGCTATCGCTCTGCAATAATCGCTCTATTATTTCCCCAGTCCCAAATAAAATGCCTCAGTTCAGTCATCTCTATTTTTTTTATTTAACTTATTTATATTCATGTAAGCATGTTTCAAGAATTCATACACATTATACTATATTAAAATATTTTTTTCTTGAAGTTTTAATAGCATCTTAAATTTCTCTTGTGCCTAACTCAAAGGGCAAGTACTCCTGAAAGTTTTGGACAATAAGCCCTCTTAGTCCTAAAAACTAGAGCCACTACTTATTTCACCAAATTTAGCCGAAAACAGCATGACTGATTAATTGATATGTGTTCATGATTTCTTGAAACACTAGTAGTCTGTGCATCACCATCTGAGAAGCAGAAATATAGGAAGAACTTAGTCATTTTCCACCAAAATAACAGGAGCTGTAAGGACTTTTTGAGATTTTTATGTAAGAAGATTGGAACAAGGAAGTAAGAATTAAAGAATTAATTTGCTGTTTTCAAAATAAAGGCAATATTTTTGGCAAGGTAAAGGTGCTGCTAAAATAAAATTTCCCCAAATTCCATATCTGCATTATTTGTTAAGCTAAAACTCCCACTGACATGACAGAGAGGAGAGCAGAGCAGAACAGCGGGACCACCTAATAATAATAATCTGTTGATGGTTACAGGGGTAACCTCTTACACAGGAACACAGAAAGGACAATGCACAGATCTCTGTTATCACAGATGTTTCAAATCTTTCAGATTCAGTGTGGTAGCCAAATATTCCTAGGACCTCTTGAGATATGTAATTAGCTACCTGTGTGGTCTCGGTTAGATCTGCAAGTGTTTTGGTTCTCTGGTTAAAGTAAATACAAAACTTTTCATACATCCTCTACACATTTGCAGAGGAAGCTTCAGTTTTTCAGTTTATTCAATATAATGTCAAAAAGTCTAAACAATATTTAGAGAGATGTTTGAGTTATTGGGACTGATCCAGCTTAACAATGAAACACTAAAAGTCATGGAACAGCACGGTAAGAAATCTGAAGAAATCACTTACGGTGCTAACATTTGACCTCTGGTATAAAAAGCAGCCTACATCTGCTTCATGAAGGTTTGATGTGTCCAGGCTCAAAGGGTCACCACAAGAAAGTGTCCAACCCTTTCACCCCTTGTTGGCTGGCATGGCATGGACACAAGGGTAAAAGCCAAAAGGCTGGATGTCACCAAACCCGTCCTTCCCTGACTTCACAGGCAGTGCACTGCAGTCAAAAACACAGGATGCCCTGCAAACTTAGTTAAAGTTAGTTCCTGAACCTACCTCTTAGCAGGATTGAGCACTGTATATAATGCCCATTGACCCAGTTCTGATTTGTTTATTTGGTGTGCGCTGAGATTTCACAATGAGTGGCCACACCTGCTTGTTACAAACTTCTTGGAAGGCTATAGCTTAGGTTAGAAGAATTACATGTCAAGACTTGTATGAAAAGCTACTCGCTAAGTTTACAGTCAACAGCTGAGATTACAGAGGTGAGTTATTTCAGATGGGAAATGAGATAATATCAAAGAAAATCTTTGCTCTTCTCCAGAAATGTCCTTTACTATCCCATAGTATATTAGTCTTTTCATGTGGTAAATGAACGATACTTTCCATTAATCACCATATACCCTGAAAATGTTTTAATAGAATTAAAGAACTATTACTATTACAAAGAACTATTAAATGAAGTATCTTCTATAAACTGACCACATCAAACGCAGTGAATACATGGCAGTAGTGGTGATTAGTCTTCAAGTCTTTAGTGATGTACGCAAATGTAGAAAGGTCTTCAGGGTCTTGTGCAGCGCAGGAAATGTTACGGATTTCATGTTCAGCAATGATATTCTGTTTAAAAAAAATATTTTCAATCAATTTAGGAAATAAATGTAAGAGAGCCATAAAAGGTGTGTTTTTAGATTTGCACTTAGGCTCATCTGCTGTGTTGAAGTATTTCAGAAGTTTCTTAGTAAGAAGAGATTTAATACACCCCATGTGTGATGTTACACAGGTCATTGGAATTTTGACCCTCTCCAATGATATCTAAAATTGCCAATAATCTGGTAGGAAACAATTACATTCTAGAGTCTTCCCTATGAGTCTGCTTGAGTTTTGTACAGTTTATTCAGTATCCTATGACAAAGGGACATCTTTCCTGGCATACAGCTGTAAATACAGTTTCAAAGCACTATACAAGCATCTTATGACGCTGCCAGTTTTCTGTATAATGTTCACTACATGATACTGTTTCAGTCTACTGACAGACAGGATCTGCTGAAACCCAACAGGCTCAATATCCAGGTTTTTGCATGTGTTGTTTGACAAATTTCAGCTATACTTTTTCAAGAGGAAAAACCACCAAACTTCACTTACAATTGAAACCCTGAGCTCTTGAAAGGCTTCTGCTTAGTAAAAAGGTAACTACAGGAGAACCTGGCAACTTTTCTGTTGCCACAAATCAACCAACTTACTGACAACAGCATCCTGTAAGAGAGACGTAGAAAAATTAAACCATTCATGCACCAAGCAACACTACTTGCAACAGCCAATGTAAGCTATAGCATACTATTGAGATACAGGTGGGGCATGTCTGTCCGATGAAATAAAAAAAAGCTGTCTTAAAGCTTTGGAGAAAATTATGAATATTCATTACATAAATTGCTGATATGTAATTATTGTGTTCAGGCCAAAGGAACCATGAAGCCAGAGAAGAAGATACTGCAGAGTGGCTTACGATTAGGCCTTGCTTCAGCAACACACGCATTTCAAATGATTTATTTAAACAGAACAATGATTCATGGAATATGAATTTACTTAGTGGTTAGTTCATATGCTTTTCTGAATTGTCGCCCTGCTGGCTGTAGCTCCAGATTTTCCACAAAAACCCGAAGTGAACAAGCCTGCTGCAGCATGACATCGCTATTGCACCACACAACACGTGACATCTGTAGTGTCCCGGTCCCTCGCAGAGCCACTGTTCGCTGCTGCCTCAGTGGCATCTGTCCAAGTTAAAACAATCTCTGAGCATCTCTGGTTTTCCCTTACCCCTCTCTTTTCCTTCTCGCCTCCTTTCCTCCCCCTCTTTTTTTTTTTTTAAAGAACAGGAAATACATGCAACTAAGTCACTTAAGATGCTTTGCCATATCTTCTTTCATTTGCCAAGTGGCAACTTTCCCCCTTGCATGTAGGTGTCAAGTTTTCGAAAAGACATATTAATATATCTAATTGAAGAAATCATGGCTTAGGAAAAATCTTAATAAAAAGCATTCCAAATTTCAAATTATGGAAAAACCAAGATAAGGAAACTGTTACTGAAGAAATGAAATAATCCTCTTAATCTTAAATTGTTGCAACATACTTGATTATTTCTGTTTAATTCATTATTCATAAAAATGACAAAACCAGTACTTATGTTTCAATATAAGCCAATTTATAATGACACGTATAATCTCTGCTTAACAATCATTCGCTTTTTATGTTATTTTAAGCATTTTATTTGCTTTGTTCTCAAATTGATAACTTTTACCCTCAATAAAGATTTTGATGAGAATTACAATTATACCAAAACCAGGGATTTAGATATCCACAGATATAGCTGTAATACACCGTCATTGATGTTGTATTGGCAACACTGTAGTTTAGAAGGCAGAAAGAATTAAAGCTTGGAAGGTCTTAAAATCATGTGAAATATTTATGCCAAATCATGAGCCACAAAGTAATCACCTGAAGTTATGCAGTGTAGGTGAAGAGAGCTCTGCTGTGCTGAAACTTTTCCGAGGTGACCTGGGGTTGACACAGGGCTTTGCACTTCAGTCAAAACTCATGGAGATTATTTTAATGTTTTAACTTTAAACCGAGTGAAGTTTGGAAACATATCTATATCAAGTTGGTTTCAAATAAAATGAGCTATATCTAAAATAAATCTTCTGGGTGAAAATTAGTACTGAAATTGAGCTTTTTCCCTAGCTTCTACAGGATATCCTCTGTGATCGCCTTTCAAAATTAAACATGTTTTCAGTGCACGCGTTTACTGTTTCCTAGGGTCACTACTTTAGTAGACCCATAGTCTTATTCTGTGGAAATTACAAGGCTATGAACCAGCTCGCTGTTCTGGGTACACTCCTCAGGCATTGACCGACACTGTACAGTCGTCGTTCTAAAAATTGTCACTCAGTTTGGCAAGAGAAACCTCCGGCGCTTCTCAAAAAGCAGGGAAGCTGAAAGTCGGTTCTGGTTCTGTCAAGGAAATACCTTGGAGAGATCAGGTTTTTGCTAAGCGGCCTTCCTTTTGCTTGCCTACCTCGAGCCAGCCAATCCCCCTCCTGGCAGAAATCATCCAGAAGTTAGGGTTAGCTGGGACCCACGAGAAAATTCTGCAAGTCTGCTTTTTCCTAAGCAGCAATTTCTTTCTGGCCTCACTTGCAAAGAAATGGTGTCATGTCAAAGTGGTGTCATGCCAAGCTTCAAGGCGCCACTGAAATAGCTGTCACGGAATGAGGTCAGGGTCCCTTTGTCACCTGAAGCTTTGTCTGCTACGACTCAGAATACAAATTCTTAGCTTGGTGGCATAAAGGAAAAGGATGAACAGCCATGAGAGCTGAGTTTTCAAGCACGTAACTGCTAGCTTTTTTTGTCATTAAAAAGTATGCATTTATTGCTAAGTGGTGCCCAGCGCTGTCAACTATAAGCTCATATGGAAGCGGTACAAGTCTGAATAGGATCTCACCTTAGTGCTAATCTGGTTTGGGTCTTGAAGGAATTGGGTACAGCACACTGTGGACAAGGATGATAACAACGCTCCTGGGAGAGTTGCAGGCTATTACCTGGTTTTTACAGAAGGGAAAGGCAGTGCAGATTTTGAACTGGAGAGAAAGCAATCTACCACTTGAGAAAAAACACAGGACTGTGGCATCATTTACCTCCATCAAATACATCTATTGCACTACTAGGCATAAGATTTCAGTGGGACTGGTCTAGAGCCACCTAATGCAATCTGCCAAACTTCGCTCAAGTTTCTGTCTTACATAAGATTATATGCACTGTGCAAAGAGATACTGGAAGCTCCTTTTGTTCTCCTGATTTTTTTTGTAAACCTAAGGACATTGCAGTTAAATCTCCTCTGTAGTGTAAAGGATGTAAGGGCTGAAAACAGCCTTATCTGAGTTAATAGCATTACAATGTCCTGATTTATGCCCTGCACATCAGAGAACATAAAGGAAATGAGGGTTGTAGAAGCTCAGTTTGAATCAATGGAAGAAAAAGGAGCTGACAGGAATCCCTGGCCTCTCTGCTCTGGCAAATATGCCAGACTTGACACAACAATAATTTTACCTCTGTTTTTCTTTCATGCCGTCTTCTAACCCTAGATATGGCTTCCAAACTCTAGCAGAATTTCACAGATCTGCTTTTGCTCCTTCACTTAAAACCCAATTCTAGTTAAACACCTTTAAAAACTGACTGATTTGACAAGTTTGACCGATACTGGGTTAGATGTATTGCGTGGTCTGAATGTTCAGCAACACAACGCAGTTATATACATTATTAACCTGGTCAGGTAGCTGGGTTGTCAGATTTATTTTTTATGTTGCTTAGTGAGTTTTAGTCACATAACAGAAAAGATAATTGCTTTTCTATTCATATGCAAGCACCAGTATGGATTGCATTTTCTTGCCATTTTAGATATCTGAAGAAGAGAAATTCATGTGTTACTTTACTCCTGCTTACAGAGCTTGTACATTTTACTTTGGCTAACCAATAACCCATTGCTCTGTCCATCACTGAGTTCTCTGATCTCTCAATTTCTGCCCTTTTTTTTTTTTTTTGTTTTGTTTAAAAAGATGTTGGAAGTATTTTGAAATGTAAGAAACAAAGCACAGGGGCATTGCCACACAGGAAGATGAAAAAAATATGGAATAACAACTGTTAAGAAGCTGCTGCAGTTCAGGCAGTCAAATGGCTAGTACCAGGAAAACAGGTCTCAAAGAGGCTCTGACATTTGAAAAGGACATTCAAGGCTCATGTTTCTTATTCTTACAATGGCTGGCCCTGGATAAAACCTTGCATCTTTATTCTTCATTGAGACATCTTTTTTTTTTTTTTTTGGCCAAAATTATATTAATGAAAAAATATATATGTATATTTTCTGCATATTTAAGGAACTGTATAGGGAAGAATATGGTAAAGGATTCCACAGAGGCTCCCTGCCAAATGTCTTTTGTGATAAGCTTGCCTTTTAATGGCAGAAGGTTGGACACAATGTTCCATGAGCCATTAAATGAGCCATTAAAGCTGCTTCACTTGTCCTCCAGACTGAGTTTCTGGAGAATGACAATGAGATTACATCCATTTTGGAAAGAAGAGAAAAAAGAGAGGAAAACACAAAGTGCAACTCTGTCCCCTCCCTGGCCTGGTGCTCCTACAGAGCCAGCCTCATAGGTATTCCTATGTGTGAGAAATAAAAGCTAATATTGATCAATTGCACATACCTTATTTGTGGCATCAATAAATTTGACTCCCTTGTAAGAAACAGACAGGACAATGGTTGGTACTTTCTTCATTTGTTCTGTAGACTTCTGAAATCAAAATTAAGATGTTATTAGAGTTGTGTTGCATTGCAGGAACAGTGCTCTTTCTCTTCTTCTGGCAAAATATGTAAGTTAAACAGAAGGTACTTATCCAAATATTTGACTTTTTCTAGAGCTGACTATGCTCTGGGCTTTTGAAATAGCTGCCTTCTAGTTACAAAACTAAAAAGAGCTTTACAGTTTGTTGTGAGGATGGTAAGAATTCTCCTTTTTCCTAGCACAGTGGGAAGAGAATGAAATAAGTTTGCCAGGCTTAGAGAGACCAGTCATGCAATCAGGTGTTTCCCAAAATGTGCATGTTTAAGACATCTATCTGATATGCCCCATTCATCGCTGCCTCCCCTCCCCTCTTCCTGCTCTTCCCAGCTGTAAAAACCAACAGCACAGTACTTCTCGTAGTACTGTTTCTTTGCTGCAATTAGTTGTTATTTAGAAATATTTCACTCTCTTCCCTTCTTGCAGTTTTATTTGTGACACGAGGTATCCCTGCAGCCCTCTAGGCCTGCCAGTCAATCTGTCAGTCCAACGTTGTATCTTGTCACGTCTGACCGTCTGCACTTCCTCGAGTGCAGCTGCTACTGGAAGTTGCTTTACACATGAATTAGCACGGAGGCTTATTCTGCATTCCCTCAGTGCCAGGTTCTCCTACCTACAGTTCATGTCTTCTTATAAGGCTATTTTTTCTTTTATGCTAGTCTGCTTCTGTGTGCCTTCAACGTGATGCACACAGCAAAGATATTTCCTGCTGAACAGATTGGGCAAATATTTGGGATAGATTTAAGTTCTCTGCAGAAAAACCTGTTCATTAGTTTACAGATTAAATTTACTAAAACAACCCCAAAACCAACCAAACAAAAAACCAAATATGACATAATAGTTTATAGGTGATTTGAATTCTTTTAAGGTGGAAGGCAACGACAGACTAGACTGTTGTATACAAAACTACTGTAGATAAATAAAGTAGATAACGTTCAGAGAACACTCACTCATGGGAGTATCTGCAAACAATCACAGAGTTCAATCAAACATTTTCTTGAGAGGAAAGAGTAAGTTCAGTTACAGCTAAATATGAAGAAGCATCAGCACACAGAATGAGAGCGTAAACACATTAAAAGGTCTAGAATTGGCACCTAGAAAGATCATGAGAACAGCTGAACAAAACTAGCAGCAGTGGTTTTGTATTCTTCAAGAAAAATAAAATAGCATAGATTTAAACTTGCAAACACAGACTGTATCTGAAAAAAAGTCTGAAAAATAGGTGATGCTAACACTAGAGAGCAAAACAAACAAAAGCTTAAAAGAAAAAAACCTGTAATCAAGTCCCCTTATCAGATCTCGTTCCTTCCAGAATCAAGAGAGTCCATTTGTGCCAGCATAAAATTCAAAGCTGCAGATCCAGCTACATTCTGCAATTAGTGTCTGTGCCATGAAGGCTAAAACTTCTAATTAAAGTTTCAAAGAGAGCCCCACCCATCTGTGTAATAGAGAGGACTGTTGCATCTCTCGGTATCAAATGACAAGAGACTCAAGACAACAAGCAAGTGTCAATTTATCCCAGAGAAAGCTTCTTTCACCCAGAAGGCTAGGCACTTATAAAAAATGAAAGCTTAAATGGTAAAACATCCTGAATCTAACAAAATCTGAAGACACTAATCTGATTTGCATGTCTCTGAACTGAGTGGAGAAAGAAGTGGTATCCCTGCCAAAAGCAGAGCAAGTACATACCTGTGTGTATGTGTGTGTGTCTCTATAATAGATCTCAAATGCGCCTTTTCATAAAATTCAATTTCAATGCACAGAAACCATGACAGTGACTGTGCGGAAGCTGCAGCACATACATCTATCAGAGTAACAAGCAATATACCCCACATATGCTCATAACCAGACAAAATATTCACAAATATGACAACATCACTTTAATCATCTGGCAACCCAGCAATCATCCAACTTTTGTCCTTTCTTTCTATCCCGACAGCTACACTCAGGAGCTCTTTGTCTCCCATTTTGATTATTGTAATTATCTCCTTCCTTGCCTCCCTAGCAGCAAAATTCATCTTCTCCTCCAAGACGCTGTACAAACATGGCTACTAAGTTCATTTATTTTAGCTTTTTGGTCTAGTTTGCACTATCTTCCATTTCCCATAAAGATGAAGCTTCCTGTTGGCAAGGCCACGTTGTACTAACCATCTGGGAGTCCTCTTTCATCTAGAGCAGTAGTTTGTAATTTGATCATCTTCCTTATCTGCTCCACATTCACCTGGGTTTTTCTAGAGCAGACCTGATCTTTAGTATTTAATCGAGGTCGTGAACTGCCAGAAGACTGTATCTGAGTAAAACAGCTCATCAAGATACTATTAAATTATAGCTGGCTAATGAGGAAATGAATCAGAGACTGATGGACGTTTGTAATTTATTAAGCCAAACTGTCTCAGCTGGTAAGGAGCAGGGGATGTCCCTTATCAGCATGCAAACCATACAAACCCCAGGATTTGTGCAAAGGTGTTCTGGAAGACTGTAGTCCAGTGTAGAAACATGATTTTAGGAAACAATTCTGCACTTGTACCCTCATTGCAACAAAGAGTTGGGCAGTGAAATAACATCCTTCATTATTATGACACCGTTATCATGAAAAACACACAGCTCTATTCCCCCCCTCCCCGGCTCAACTTCCAGTGATAGAGTAACTGAAGTCCACGGTATAATTACTATTTCCAAGCAGTTTCCAGGCTTCCACAGTTCTGAGTTGTCATGGTGAGCTCATACTATTTGCTTGTTATTCCTTTCTTTTTAATGGAGGAGGTGGCTGCCAGGATGTGTAACGTGAGTTTTCAGAGATACAATATGAGTATCATTTGCTCAGGCACTGTAACTGCTTTGGCTCTAAATTCTAGGACGTTGAGATGAAGTCCCACAGCTTTCATGGTCAGACATTTCACACCTCTGTGCAGGCCAAGTGGGCATCTCTGCCTGTGCCTGTGACCAGAATCTGAGAAGGAGGTGGGACACAGGAGTCACTATTCCCTTTGCTTGGGCTTTTCAGGTTCTAGTCACCGTATCAGCTCCGTGAGGACATGATGACATGACAAAATATTCTTGTCCATCTGGTGCCTCTATGGGAAGCATATGGACTTGAGCCAAAGTTATGGGCGCCACAGCTGAAGGCTGGCATTGGATGTCATGTGCATGTTGACATATGGTCTAATGCTCCAAGGCATGTTCATACCATGGTAGCAGGATTAGATTTTATCTCATGTAGAAGCAATCATAGTGACAGGACCCTGTCTTTGGGCAAGTGCTCACTAGCCTGGAACTGGTCATAGTTCCTACAAACTGCACCGTTTGTGACTGCAACTTTGGCTCTTTGTTTTAATACACTTCTTTAGGAGAATCATCTGGATGAAAAGCAAGCATATTCTAGGCTCGTTGCCACTGCCTCTCTCTGATCAGCTGGTCATCTACATAAGGACAGATGTGCGTGCCCTGTCTCCTCACGTGCACTGCTCCTGCAGCGAGGAGTCTTAATGCTGCAGTCTGTGTGCCAGAGAGACTGAGCTTTGGTCCCACTTCTGAAATACTTCCCACGGGACAGGTAGATGACTATGTGGAAGTAGGCCACTCAAGAACCATAAAGCAGGCTTGACTGCAGACACAGGAAGATGAAGAAAGCATCACCATCCTAAATCTAATGTGACATTTGTTCAGCTTCCCCAGACCCCACAAAAGACATAGAGCCTCTTTTTCTTCAGAATAAAGAATATCAGGAATAGCAGCCTCTCCTATATTTTGATGCAGCTGCTGCGATGAAGCTGCTTCATCCCCTCAGCACCCAGAATGGAGATCCATCCAGTGGAAGGAGGTGGAAGGCATCTTCTGCATAATTGCCTAGTTATCACAGTGCTTGCTTTTACAATAAAGGTCTGGATTTAAGACCCTTCTGAGTTTGCATCTGAACCCACTGTTGCCATTATGCAGGACAGTGCCAAAACCCTGAATAGCCTTGGACAGGGCTGCTCCCAATTCCTCCTTTTGAAAACTCGTCATAAAGGCGTGCAAGAGCAGTGGTGCCAGAGGGAGAAAGTGAGAGAACAAGCTTGCTTCAGATCTTGTTTATGAATTTTCTTTAGTTTCACTGAAAAAACCACCATACTCACAAGCAGACTCTAAACAGATTTCCATAGTATAGTACTACAAATTGTCTTAAGTGGGTAAAGCATTTCCACCTGTATTTTGATTTTGAGTTAAAGGCTGTGCAGAACTGCTAGATATTTATTCCGGATATAAACTAAACTCCAAATAATTTGAGATCCACCCAGCAGTGTACCTAACAAATCAAGATAATTAATGATGGCTTAAGAGGCAGAGGACTTTGTTCTAGGAATAAAGCAATATAAACTAGCTGTTTATTTTTAAAAAGGCAATACAGGCAAATACAAAACATATAACCTAAAGGGCCTTTAGTCCTTTCAAGACAGGATTGTACTGCAATACCTTGTTCTGTGCAGAACTGAGAGCACTAATCCAACACTTTTGAATACTCCTGCAGTGTACAAAAACATGGTATCTCTGTGCGCACACACACACACGCAAAGCAGCTGAATGAGAAATTCAAGAGCACACGTCGAATGGTGTCCAGGTAAGACGCTCACACATTCACTTGATGTACTGTAGCACATGGTGTAATCCAGCCCACTCTCACAATGCTTTCATCTCATCTATTTATTTCCTGCCAAGAGGAAAGAGGATACTCTGGTACTTCTACTTTGTCACATTGACCACTTTCATGTACTTATATATACATTTATAACTGGACTACTCAGCTTTCATATAGTGACCAAAACAAAACCATGTTCATTTTTAGGTTTTACTGCATATGTAATTATACTCGATCTTGCAAATACATAGAAAAAAGACATTATTCAACTATGCCAAGTCACTAACAATTCCATACATAAATTTTGAGTACAAGTTTATGAACCTGCAAAATCTTAAGATTTCATCTTGGCTTTTTACTTTTGCAAATGAATCTGCTAATTCTGTCTTATACTGTTTTTTAATAGCTATCTGAAAACTGTAGCTGGCAATTTTACTATTCAATTATGTATGGGAATCCACTTCACTAAGAGAATCTGAACATTTTCCCATACCGGTAGCAACTATTAATTCCAATCGGCATCAAACTGCACATTTCAAAATATGTATTGGTATCACCTACTATCATACTCATAAGCTTGTTACTTATTTGAGGCTTATGAAGCCTCATGAAACACTTCATTTTGAGTGAATCACTTTGACAATATCATGCATAAGATGAAATTGAAATAAAAAGTCAAAGTTCACTTTGGACCAGTTAGTTTTGAAGCCAATTTTGAAACTACAATCCGCCTTGTAACAAAGATTTGCTAACTTTTTCGGTCCATAAGGCTTAAAAATGCATCACTGACATAATTTAATACCTCTTGGAATAAGATAGCATCTGTAATCCCTGTGGTACAAGACTGTTTACTTCTCTACAATTAGTGGATGTCTCCAAGCTACATCACTAATAGGAACTGGGGATGCACCTGCAACTCAGCTACTTGAGAATGAGGTTTTTTTGCTTTTGCAATATCTATACACACTCATCTGCTACTGAAACGGCAGTGCATCCCTCCTGCACCTTGGATTCCTTTCAGCCACAGAGTTCAAGGACGTACAATCCTCTGAAGAACATGGGATGGCATGATGTGGGTGTGCGTAAGGACTGAACATCTTTAAGACCTCTCACCACTTCTTTTTTCCCTTTTGAGTAATATCCATGTGCCTGTTCCACTGCAGGCCCTCCCAAAGCAGTGGCGACATGACAGAGACGGAGCTACAAGTCCTAAGAGAACAGAGACCAAATAATCTAAATCCTCATATACTGTATTTGATCCTGACATGGTATTTGCCTGCCTAGTTTCACTAGGAGGCCTGCGGAGGACAATTCTACTTTTGGGTGAGAAACAGAGACTGAAAAGTAGAAAGGAATTAGCAGAAACAAGGAGATTGCCATCTATATCCAGCTCCTCCCTCTTTATCTAAGAAGAAATGAGGAAGGAATGCCCCAGACCCTGCCTATTTTCAGAGAGTCAACTCTGCTTCATCTTCATCTTCCTCTCCAGAGACAGGAGAAGCAGATTTTGTAACAATTCCAACTTTGACATTTTGCTCTTAAGTCAGTAAGATATTTTTAAACACCCGCTTTGTGAACAGAATTATGCTGCTGGTTCCCTTGAACTTTGACTTGAAATGTAAGAACCTCTTTTCTAGCAAGAAAACATTTAAGA
Source organism: Gymnogyps californianus (assembly GCF_018139145.2). NCBI lineage: Eukaryota > Metazoa > Chordata > Aves > Accipitriformes > Cathartidae > Gymnogyps > Gymnogyps californianus. The sequence goes on along the minus strand of NC_059471.1, from coordinate 166,398,474 downwards.
AAGATACATAATATTCAGGAAGGTGGCAGGATCCAAGAACAAAATCTAAGTTCTCTACTGCTGCAGTAAATATCTGATTGGTTCAGACTGTGCGACCGGTGTATGCAACATTAGTGATTTAACATTACTGCAAGGAAAGAGTCTACCTTGCTGCTGTGCTCATGCCAGTAAGTATAAAACCATCCCCTCCCTACCTGGTCAAGGAATTCAGATGTGTAAATGCCAGATGGAGTTTACTGTAGAGAACAAGTCTCTTCCTAGCTCCAATTAAACTTTATTCCTTTTCTTTATTTTGATGTAAACACATTTCATTCTTTCTTCATGTTCCTATGGTGATTTGAAGTGAAGGCAGTAATCTGATTGAAAACACAACTTGTAATATTTCCTATTCCATGCTGAGAAAGATGAAAGCTCTTAAGTTCTTGAAGGCATATCTCAAATATAATTAATAAATCTATTCTGGCCAGGACAGCAAGATTTAATCTCCAAGTAGCAAAGGTCAGTTTACAGCAGGTGGGGAATGGAGATAAGGAGACAGTGCTGTCGACTGCAGAGGGAGTTTGTAAGAGAAAATAGCTGGAAACAAATAGGAAAGCATAAAATATAAATCCATCCTTGGAGCGCAAATATGTGAATGGAAAAATAAAGTATAATCCCTCTAACAGGCACAGTTCTTGCCAAATATCCATAATTTTGGATAGCTGCAAGAGTCTGCAATTTGGGTGAGAACAAAAAAGCATCTATAACCTTGACCCCCACGCTGAGCTCAATCTATTGCATCTGCATGATTTTCCCCAAGCAGATCTATCATCCGCCCTGCTGGAGCACACTGCTGCACAATGCTGAGAAGCACAGTGGATAGCCAAGAAGAGTTATTAAGACAGAGGTTCCCAGGGTTTTTTTTTTGGGGGGGGGTGGTGTTCTTGTTTTACATTATAGAAGATTTAGGATCTCCCTTCACTCTTAAGCTATAAGAGAAGGAGGCTGCTGTAAGCCCCTCTGTGGAGTGATGTGAGGGATATCTGCATGATATTTCCCTTGAGAACCAAAACCATCAATTGCAATAACTGAAAGCACAGGAAGCATCTACAACTAACAGGGAGGGATCTGCAGTCAACAAACATGTCATTTCTGTTGTTTCTCTGGATCTATGAATGATTAAGGACGATCAAGATACTTTTTTCACTGATAGGCTTCTTTCGTCCTTGTGCATCTGCTGACTAGAAGACATCCAGTGAATATCAACACTTTTTTTGAGCAGCATTAGGTTAAAGATGGAGAAGCTAAAGTCACGTTGACAGAAAAATTAGCTACCTAATTTTCATGCATTCTTCTTAAAAACTATTGTGTGGCTGACTCCAGAAAGATTAAAAAAATGTGGGGAAGGACCTCAACATGGTACAAGGTTATATGTGATGTACTCCCCCCCCAATGGAAAATAAAATAAATACTAAAATTTAAAAATGTTGCTCTATCATGTTAGTACAACCCTATGTAAAAATCTGACTGACTTTAAAGAGACTGGACAGAATTCAGTACCTGAGAAGCAGTCAAATAATATACCTAGCTTTTCACTTCTTTTTTGTAGGAAGTGAAATGTCCCTTCCAGCACATTTAAAATGTAACTATAAAAGAAGCCACATTTTCAATGACAACCCAGTGGTATTTAAATACAATAATGAACATCACATCAAAATTTCAGGATGGCTTAGGACAACCTGGACTCCCAATTCATAGACACCAACTTTCAGAACACAACCAGAGGGAGAAAGTTTTGGAAAAAGATGTATTTTTCTCACTGGGAGACTTAAGCTAAAATAATAATCTGTTCCCATTAAGTCAATGCTTTTTGCTTCTGACTTGAATAGGAACATGATTAAAAGGACTACATAGAAAGAATAGATGAAATCCTGATTAAAAACTGTTTTATTCAAATCTCTTTGCAATAAAAACCCCTCAAACCAGAAAACAAACATTCTCACAGCACAATGGTTTCAAAAGAGAATGCAAAAAATAAATGTATATAAACCGCATCACTGTATTACATAAGTGCCTTGTATGGCACTATACACTACTAGTGCAATTCCATTATTTTTATAGAAAAATTGTAGTTTAAATTATATTTGTTTTCAAACACTTAATTTTTCAGGTATATAATTTAAATTTGCCAAATTTATTACTTAAAAAAAATCTTAAAATGGCTATAAATTATTTAGAGTGACTTTTTTGATGTTAAGCTTCCTAGTTCAGTCAAATAACTTACTGAAGTTGTCATATGCTACCATGGTGTCAAATTCTGCCCTAAGATCTGCACAGGCATATGCCTAAAAAATTGAACTGCTAAGTCTGACAGTTTGAAAACTGGATTGGAAGATGATACGCTTGCAGCCTCAATTAATTCCCCAGAACACATGTATGTGACTGTAGATCCCTCTGTGTCAAGTTGTTGGGGTTTTTTAAGAGGAGTTTAAGCCGAGGTAAGGAATGATTAGCATGTAATAATTAGCTGAAAAGCCACAGATCTTCAGGCAATCTAGTAGGCATGAATTACTGCCAGCCTTTAGCTAAACAGCTTGTACAAAAGCCTGTGTGCTGCAGATATGTAACCAATAGGAAATGGTTGTCCGATTGCATGAATTCTACACATCTTCCAGCTTTCTAATTGATCCGAATGCTACGTCTAGTGCTCAGAGGCATCTTGCATAAAAGGCTTATGATCCACAGAAGAAAGGATTTCACTCATTCATCTATGTAATTTTACACGTTTGGTAGATTACCAAGCAATTATATTCTTCGTTAATTAATCACGCCAGACCATGATATGTTTGCCATCTCTATGAACAGGTGCGTTCTTATTACAACTACAGTTGGGAATAAATTGTGTAGCTGGCCTGTGGCTTGTTTTGAGCTTCCAGCAGCAGTATGTTTCTTGGAGATAGACTGAGCCTCATTGTAATTTTCTACAAACCAGTATCAGGCCAAAGAGCCAGAGGAAAACATATTCTTACCAGTTTGAAGGAAACCTAACTGCTTTTCCACCATCAGGTGAAACTGAATTAGATCTCTTTTTGTCCTTCAATCAATAAGCATGTAAGTAACTCATAATTAATGGGAATACTCATGTGAGTAAAAGCATCCACAGGATTATGTGACTATAGGATTAGACCATACATAAAAAACAATGGCTTTGGTAACATGTTAATATATTTACTAGTACATATTTTCATGTAGTAAATTCAATCTAGATTATCATATACGAGCTATAAATTCTGTTTATAAAAGCAACGTGATATGGGCACATTTAAAGTGTGTGGAAAGTACTTTGAAACATACTCAAAGGTTCTAGAGAAAACATAATGCATACATGTGTTTTTTTCTTAGATACAACATGCAAAATAAAAATCTACCTTTAAATTTTGGTATTACTTGAAACTAAGATAAAAGGCAGAACAGACTTCCTACTGAATACCAATGTAAATGCAAGGGCAATGGAAAACAAATGGGTAACAGAACATTATAAAAGCAAAAAGGGCACAGTACAAGTAATCGCAAGTTGATACTATTTAATATTATGATGATAGAGAAAGGAGTAGGTTTACTAACTTACCCTCATCTTTGCACACGCATCCTGTGTTGACTCTGTGCCTCTTAACTCTTTTACCAGCATAGAACCTAAATACTAAAATAAAAATCCATTAAACTTAATTTAACTAAAATTCCAGAACAGACAAACATCTGCAGAAATGCACTAAAAATGCCTAAAAAACCATAATGGTAGCAGTCAACTTAATATATTGCTTTAGGGTTCTTTTTACTCTGCAGTTCTCTGATAAATCATTTAAACCAGTGTATTAATCAACCTATGAAACAAGAATGCACAGCAACAAGTGTATTGAATCAGATGGAGCCCTTTGAAACAACATCTGAAAGTCTTCTAGCGTATCACCTTAGTCATTCAAACAACAAACAAATACTACAGATTCCATCTTAAAAAAGCCATTTGATTAAAAAATGGAGAATCTGCTTCTTTTTAGCTGCCATCTGCCAAACTCATATTGCTATGTGTGCCATCACATGGATGTGAAGGCCAGCAGCGATGTTAACCTCTGTGTACTCAATCTGTAACTAATTTATGTGCAAATAGCAGAGCCCGATGTCAGCAAACAGAGAAAATAAATCTGAACTGAAAACTAGTTTAAACCATTATTTCTTCCTAAGAAAAGGCTGACCCTGAATTATTATTCTGAAGCCTTTACTGATCTGAAGGAGGGCTGGGTGAGAGGAAGCAGCAGGGTGCTGGTGCCAGGTCCTGGCTCAGCTGGCTGAAAGCCACCATGCTCTCAGAGGAGCCTGCTCATCTCCGAGGGTACACAAGGCAGCGAGTGCCTCATTGATAAATCCCCTTTCCTACCTGCTTCTTCCTCACTATGTCACTTGCTGGCATGTGCAGTTTGAGCCCTCCTGCACCCTGACAGCAGGCTCTGCTCCTCTGGATTTGTTACTCTGAGGTCTCAGTACCTCTCTACACCACGTCTGAATGGTGCTGCTCCTTCAGGGATGGAGCTGGCTGCATCATCCCTGCCGTTCTCACCTAGCAGTGAGCAGTCTTGTTACCGCTAACAGGGCTGTGTGAGAGCCACGCTCTGCATTTCTCCTATAGACGCTACAGGCATGTGCATTTGGGGATGTGCACATGTTCGTATAGCTCTGTGCAATCAGGATGTTTCTGTATTTCTGCATGGTGTCACATGCAAGTCTGGCTTAACTGGGGAAAGAGGACAGCAAGCCACCCCTCGTCTTCTCCCCGGGCACAGAGATGTCTCACTTTGCATTCTCGCTGCAGCACAATGCCATGGCTTCTCTTAAGTCGTCAGTCCTAAGTGAGCAACACAGGAGCTGAAGAGAAGTCATGCCATTGGTGAGAATGGGGCAGATGAGCTGCAGGAGGAGAGCAAGAGCTGTGGGCAGGAGCCTCTTCCCAGAGGATGCTGCAGCCCACCACTGCTGCCTGACCCCTTTCATCCTACCACATTGAGTCCCCTTGGAAACAGCCTAAGCTGACCCAACCAGATAGTGAACCAGCTTCATCTTAAACAAGAATCTATCAAAAATAACTTGTTACAGCTGAATGCAAGCTGGAACTGAACAGAAAGTGTACTGGTTCAACTCTCTGGTCTCCTGACCTAAACTGAGATATTTTCTTTAAAGTCTTCAGTTCACATTGTGTACCACAGGAGTCTCTGACCTGCAAGAAAATGCATAAATATTTCAATGTAGTCAGTAGCCAACACGGTAATAAGTGAGAAACACTTTACAGGGCATTATAAATTGAAAGGTGAGCAACACCAACACTACCAGATAAGCACAAGCAGAAAGGAATGAATGAAGGGCATTCCTGGAGGACTGCAGATGTGAAAGATTCATAAACCAAGCAGCTGCGAGTCCAGCTGGGGGCTTGATGGTGACATGAATAAGGCTTTGGACATTAATTTGATGGGATGGCTTGATATTGCCCTTGCAGAAGAAGAACAAATTTAAAGCAAGCTCTGAAATTAGAAAATTAAACAAAAGTGTATTGAGTTGAACTCTCTCTTTCTCTGGGTCCTGCTGTCTGACACCTTTGGCATCCTTAGTCTTCTCTGGGAAGGATGCAATTAATTTCTTCAATTTTTAAATTTTTTTATAGACTATGGCACAACAAATTGGTATTTCCTTGAAAGCTAACAGTTGGTCAGGCATCAGGGAAAAAAAGCAGTGCTTTTGAGCTCACGGCAGAACAAGAGGAAGAAAGAGAAGAGACAGGCAGCTCCTGTCCCATCTGCACAGCAGCAAAAAGCCTCAGCTGCAGGCATTCAGAAATGCTTCCCAGGGTGGACTGTGGAATAGACAAACAAATCACAGAAGTAGCGTCCAATTTAGTTGTCAGAAAAATCTGAAATTCTAGGAGGGAATTTTGCTTTCCTTCGACTTGCTGTACTTTTGGAAATGTTCCTTCTCAAAGACCCAGAGCATGTGGGAGCAATGCAGAGGACATTCAACAGTTCAGCTGAGTGATGTAGCATACAATGAAAGCTGCCCCCCTTATAACTTTCAAGCCAGGCTTTTACTCCATAAGGTTAAGGTCATTACAGCTCAGTGAGCTGAGAGTGCAGTGACGCACAATCCTTAGGAAAGGAAGATGTTTCCTTAATCAACAATAACTTGGATATTTTGATTTGGCTATTCCTTAATCACCAGTAACTTGGATATTCCTGGTCATCCTAACTTCATTTCTTTAATGATCCACACACCTTCCGATCTACTACGAAAGTTACATCTGATTATGAATTTACTGCTGGATTAAGTAATGAGATGAGGCACTCTTGAGATAAACCTGTTTACGTTACTGAAAACTATGAAAAATATTTAAAGAACTAGAAGTTACTAAGCTTCCTTTTCAATTTGAGGTGCTGCATAGGAGGAGAGCAAGACTGAGAGCAGGCGAGCTGGACCTTGACTGTGACTTGCTGAGGAAGGCAGAAGTTCTAGTTACTGTCCAGGGACAATCACTGCATTCACGGCAATTTCTACCCTATGAAGGTCCGATGGAAGATACAGACGTGCTCCAGTGAGACAGGCCTGTAACACCCCTTCCACCCCTCCTCAGTGGGAGCCAGGCTGTCTCACCAGTACTTAGTCTCTAATTCCTACTTTTCCGGATATGCTTGAAATCAGGTCCAGCAGCCCCCAACGCTCCCCCAAAATGCTCCAGTGTTTGGTGAACAGCGCATTATCCTAAAAAGCACTAAGGATCCAAGCTCCTTCAGGTGAAGCTGATCTAAAACCCACATCCCGGACAAGTGGTTAACTGCCAGCTATTATGCTAAAGGCACTACAACTACTGAGCCCCTTTCCTTTGTAAAATAAGTCAGCCTTGCTTCATTAGGTGGCCACCTCCGAAGAGGACACAGTGGTCTGGGAAGCACTTTCAGCAACTTTAACAGTGCTTTTCAGCAAAGTCAGAAGGGGAAATGCAAGAGTTTAAATAGGTGGGCTGAGGCACCTCTTCAGAGAAGAACCAGCCCCCCTGCCCTGTTGACAGGGAACTCAAGGCTTCAGAGAAGCGTTTTTCATTTAAAAACAAAGTCTTCCAATGTGACTTTCTGTACTTCAGGAGACCTTCCTCTCCTTCACAAGTGTTTGAAACAGCCAGAGAACACTAATCGTCTTTAGCTGTAGAAGGAAGCTCCGTTTCTCCGGGAATGGGAAGTGGGAATCAGCTACAGCTATTGGGAGGTAAAAATAAATACGTCCTGCCCCGAAGGAACTGACTGCTACTGGTACTTCAAGTACCAGTAGTCATCAGTGTGGGAGAGATTTGAATGTGCCCTTGTCCCATGGACAGAAAACACTGCTTCAGGACCCTGATCTCCATCTTCCCTAGCTCACTTCCCCCAAAACAGATGTATAAAACTCAGACAAGGCAATACTTACTTTAACTACTGTGCACACACTCACTGTCACTTCTACAACACTTAGCCACTTATTCATAGTGTCATTTCTCTAACACTATTGCTACATGGACTGCAATATATCACAAAATTCATAGCAAAAAGTACTGTGCATCCTTGTTTCTCATTTACTACAATTACAGTATTTCAGAAGTGGCCTGTCTCATTAAAAGTGACTGAAAAAAATATTATAAATGAAAAAAAAAAACAACAGTCTATTGAAAGGTTAATATATCTGCCCCAAATCAAACCACTAAATTTACCAACACTTACAAATGCTTTATAATCGCATGACTGGAAGATGAGTTTCTCTGGATGATGTTGCCAATATTGTACAGGCGTTGATGCTGTGGCTTCATTTGGAGGTCGCAAGGTAATTGAAGGCTCGCCCCAGTCTCCTGTCTGAAAATCACAGTTGTTCGAGATATAAGAGAAGGTGCAGGCAAATTCGCTATAAAGTAGCCCTCCATTGTTGTGCTCAATTAACAATAATTTATTTTCTACACACAGAGCCATGTTACTAAAATAAGGGAATGTAACTCCTACAACATTTTTCATGATTTAATTTATAATCCAAAGTCATCTACTGTAGTGTTTAATGAGGCTTTAATTAAATCTATTTGCTTTGAGAATAAAATCATTAGGCACCGGAAATGTTCCTTAAAAATAACTGTTTACAATACATATATGAGGATGAGAGCACTTGAAAAAAAATTGTGAGATGCACAAAAATGCCATTCACAAATTCCGCTATGTGTTTTACAAGCTTTTCTACACAGTTAATAAGTCTTCCATTATCTAGCACATATAACCGATAACTAACTTTCCCAAATGGCTAAATAACTGAGACTTTGCTTTGATCTGAAGACTTATTATACATTCTTCAAACATACAAGGCATTCTTTAATCTCTTTACGAATATTTACTTTGATCACCTTCTCTTGATGTCTCATTGTAGAGTTACTAACATTGTCCTTCCACATTCATCATTCTCATTGATATAGATGATTGCCTTCCTGAGCTGTCATCTCCCCTTGTTCCTCAAAGCCCTTAGAGAACATGGGTAGGACTGCAGTTTGCTGCCAAATCCCTTCACAGGACACTCTTCCTACCAAAAAGGGCCAACGCAGGCATCAGTACAGGAATGCCCCCACCATGGCAGTGCTGGTCTGGGTGTCACCTGCCATTGTGTATTTTTGGACATGGCTTTATTGGACCTGGGCTGACCTCTGGGACCTTGGGGGCTCCTTCCACCTTGCAGACCCATGCAAAAAAAATATTATTTTGAGGTTATTTGGTTTTTAACAGTGATCTCTCCTACTTTTGGTTCACATGTGCCCACGCTGCCCATGTCCTCAACACCACGGATGCTGCCAAACCAGCGGCAGCTCACTTTTTAACTGAAAATGACCTCGGGATGGAGCCCTTCTCCTCTTTCCAAGCCCTCTTCCCTTCCCTCTGTCATCAGCCCCACTTCTCCCCTACCCTGTCTGGTCTGGTCTGTCTCTGAATTCCCCTCTCCTGCCCACTCTGTCTTTTGGGGATCAGATTTCTCCTTCCTGATCCTCCTTCCTCCCCTGCTTGTTCTCTCTCAAACTATTTTACCCTCTCCTATATGATAATTTCAATTTGGATTATGCTACTTCTTTCTTTACCTGCACTTATCTCTGTGTATTTTCTATGCATGTCATATTGTTAAAATATGTGTTGAAGCTGGCAAGGAATTGTCATCAGCATTTCACGCAGAACATGGCTAGAAGTTAAGACTTTTAAAGCAAAAAGAAGTTAAGCATCAAAAACATGAAAAAATTCATATCGAAGACATTCAAAAGTCTGCCAAACTATCACATCCTACTAATTAAATCAGGACAGAGTAAACAAAACAAGTACATCATTTTCATGTGTCACAAAATAATGAAATGACACACATTTGCACAACTCTGCAATGAAAAGCAAGAGATAAATCTGGAAACGTCAACATTACCCTGTCAATACGGTAACTTCAAGCAAGTGAACATCACAAAACAAGTCGAACCTAGTTAATCTTGGCACTATTAGCACATCTACAAATTATACAGTATTGTAATTTCTGTTTTGCCTAGTTAAGTTGCCTATATGCTATGGATATGACTTCAATCTCAAATTTTGAAAGGAAAGCAGCAGGAGCAATTGCTCCACTTTTTGGCATTCTGTATCCACAGAAATTAATCCTTCTGACCACTAATGTGTAAAAACCTTCTATCATATTTAATCTGAAGTGGGAATTTAATTTCTTTAAGAAGCAGTTCTCCTTATAAAATAAGGTTTCAATCATATTACAAGGGGTAAGCATCTGCATCCTTATTAATGGAGTTTGTATTTGACTACAAGAGAAGATGGATTGCACCCATCACAAATTCTTAGTGTGCTCAGATGTCTCTTATGAACTGTTCAAGGCCATAGCTAACAGACCACTTGAAACAGTCCTTTTTTTTCCTAATAAATATACACTCCTGCATGTTCTGTGTAAGGAAGCAGATCGCAGGAGGTACATCCTATCCATTTAGCGAAAAGTTACTATGATGGAACAGGAGTAAATTCAGGACAGAGAAGCTATAAAAGTACACCTTTTGACCACCGGTCTTTCCACCGAGGAAGCATGGGGATGGCTGTGAATTTTTACGGAGTAAGTGACCCTGGGTAGTGCTCTAAACACTTTTGTTGCGCTGGTCTGCAGGTGACTTTCCTCGCATGCAGAAAATGGACAGTACTGACAAATTAAGCAGGGTACAGAAGGAGTGAAATGAGTACGTCATTTTACAGTTTGACTCCCTTTTTCATGAAAGATATTAGAAACATGGAGAATCGCATTGTTTCCGTCTGTAAATGAAGGGCAGTAACAAGAGGAACACTGATTACCTCTCATAGTGGTTCAATTTTATAAAGGAGCTAGGAAGCAAAAATCACAAGGAAATGAGAAATAATCTTCAACCAGGCTAATAAAACTAGTGTATGAGACACTTAGAGAGGGACTGTGTGGAGACCATTAGTTTGTATCCATTAATTGCTCTATAAATATATACAATCATCCTAGTACCTACTCCTTTTAAATTGGACAAAACAGAATTGATAAGATTGCTGTACATGTCTCTAGGATGATCTAAACACGCAATACACCTGAGGTTAAGGGAATGCAGAGATACAGGATTTCTGCTGTTCCCGACAGACCACTGCACCTGAAGACCGTTCGTGTATTTCAGTGTGTCTTGTAGAGGGAGCAGCTGCTAAGAAAAGCTGCATAAAATCAAACATCATAGGTATGGATTATTATGATGGATGAAGAAGACATGTTATACAGTGTCCTAAAATTTTCTTTCCTAACTGTATCACAAGTGTTTTTTAATATTCAGCAGAAGTGGCTTCTGGTCTCCTTTCCTTTTGTTTCTTACCAAACTCCTTAGATTTTTAAATCGTACTATTGCTAGTATTCATTACCTATTTAGACTGAGTTATAACAGGGTAGTCTTGAAAGCCTAGATCCATGAAGATGTTTAGAAGTGTAATTTCTATTACATATCCCCCATGCAATTTCCTTTCCTTTTTTTTTTTTTAAAGGGAAGAAAGGCTTTTAAACAAGGTTTAGACAGCTAAATACTTTCATAAATCTGGGCCTAAAAACTTCTACAGGAAGGAGCTCCTCAGCTGACTGACTCTAGTCAGATACTGAAATTCTGAGATTTAGGATGTGATGATGGCAATTAACTTCAGGTAAAATACGAAGTAGGAACATCTTTGACCTAGAGAAGACTTGAAATGACAAGTCTCAAGTCTGGGGTAGAAAAATATGAATTACTAGTAGTTCTAAATCTGAGGAATTGGTGTGGAACAACTCATGGGTGATGTATTGAGATTCAGGACCTTCATAAGCACCTAAAACACTTTCAAGGAGTATAGAAATGTTCGTAAATTGCTGTGCAGGACCAACTATGATATTTGATTTCATTTTTAAAAATAGATATGATAGGATAAGGATTTTCTGGTTTGAATACTTAATTTGCAATTATAAGAAATAATCAAACATTTAAGCTTATGTATTTTTTATGACACAATATATGTATGGAGATTTTTATCTCTCTGATGAAGTAGAAAGGCAAGAGATAATTTATTCCCCATCTAACTTTACAGCTCATCAGACAGCTGTGCAATTTATCACGTGGTTTTTGCTGTACTGCCTGTGTTTTAGTATTCTAACCTCCCCATGCCTTTAACCAGTGCCTTTCCTCTCTCTGGCCTCAGTCACCTTGACAAAGATGATTTTTTGCCCCACGTTTTGCAGATAAAGAATTTACAATCACAAAACGGTCTCAAATCACGTGCCAGAGTGGTAAAGATTCAATCCTTTTACAGTGACAACTTTTAACCGTAAAGGTCATAGCCTTAAAGACCAATATCTCACGCTCTTACAGTGCTTCATAACCCTGAAAATGGGCAGATGTGCACTTCTCGGTGCTCTAGAAAGCGTCAGATGCTGAATGTCAAATGAGCTACAGAAGCAGATTACTGCTATTAGGTAATTTTTTACAATTGTTGCACATTTTTCTATCTCATCTCATTCTCTGAGAATGGTATTTGACTCACATTAAAGGCACTTGGATGCAGAGCTAGTCACAGGTAAGAAGTAATCTCAATACAACTTCTATAAAATCTAACACCTGCCTCATCTTTTTATAAAAATGTCAAGTTAAAAATCCTCCATGCTTCAGGAAAAAAAAAAAAAGGCCTGGTTTTGAGTGGCTTGAACGTAGTCATTTTTAAGAAGGACCACATCTAGTAACTTTTCACCTGATAAGCCTCATGCCTAGTTATGGTAACACGCATTAGTCACCATGACAACAATAAATTGGAGCACACATAGATACAACACTTCTGGCTGAAAAATTAGTACTTTTCTCCCTGTAAGAATTTCAAATGTTCTGTGGACCAGCCAAATCCTCAGTATTTGCTTACGCTGTAATTCCTAGAGCGAGAGAAATTTTTTTAGCTCCTTATATCTTTGGCTTTTGAAATAATGGAAACAGGTTCATGGCGTACTTACGTTTTAAAAGCTTCTAAAGCTTGGTAGCCAAAATGGCCCCTCTCTGGCAGAAATTCCCCAAGGAGGCAGTTATGTGATAGAAATTAGGAGAAATCTACAGCTCCTCTGAAATACTATGCTGAACGACTGGCTGTCGTCCTTACTACGCTGCAATACAGATCACCAGGCTTGCTCTCACATGCACAGCAGATGTGCCTCTGTCACAGAAGTGATGAAAATTCAGAGCACCATCAGCGTTACCTCTAATTCCCCAAAAGTGCCTCTGCAAACACGGCGTGCTCCTCAGCTAGGCAAAGCCTATAGATTAACACAGAAAGGGCAGCACAACACATTGTGGGGGTGAAACTGTGCAAACCGAGCTGTTTACACGGTTTCTCGCTTTGGAAAAGTGAGCAAACAAAAACATCAGGAACAGAAGTCAAAGCTGCCCCTGAGCGAGACTGCTGCTGGCAATCCCCCCCACATCCTGTATGTACACCATACAGCCAACAGATGCTAACCACACGGCACGATACACGAATGCGCGCACACATAATCCCAAAAGAGGGCGGACAAGTTACGAACTTTTTTTGTCATTTCAGCGACATGACACCCGTAGATAACACCACGGCAACAGACTGTACATCCATAGAGTGACAACATAGCCATTTATCACTGTATCTTACATTATGAACCTGATGAATCGATGAGAAAGGATATCCTGCATTCTGGTTGGTCCAGATCTCACAGACAGAGGACTGCTAATATAAACAGAAAACTACATCTCATCTTGTAAATATTAATGCACTGCAAACTGCCAAAAGGCAAGAATAATTAAGAAAAGGCTTTCAATAACATTAAAGAAGGAAGTAAAACAGCTGTTAAAAGTAATTTTTTATTTATTGGCTGATAAAATATTTTTGGACTGACTGGAAGGAAACATAGCTTATTCAGAGATTTTAGACGAAGTTTCAAACTGTGAGTACAAGAAAACAATTTAGTCAGAAGTGCTGGTGATGTAAAGAGATAAAGTTATGCAGGCATAAACAGAAAATGCAGAGAGCAGAAGAAACATTGGTTACTTTCAGTTTTTGGCAGGGAAGAAGTTTGAAGTCAACATCCCAATTAAGTTTTGAGATTTGAATCTCTCTCTGTTGGAGATTTTCACAGGGAGAGAGGAAGGGAAAAATCTGGCAATACAGTCAACAGGAAAAATACGTTTTCTTTGTAACATTTACCAGAAAAGAATGCATTGCAATTAAGTGAAGCAGTTGCGCACCATCTCCTTCCAACAACAGTTCTTTTGCATACAAAGATACAGATAATGTTACCTTTGGTATTGACCATGACCCTGCTGTGTAAATGAAAGGTTTCAGTCTACCTTCTACGTTATTTTACAGATAGTCTGTAGTAGCAAAGCAAAGTAAGCATACTGTAGCATCTCTAGCAAAAGCAACAGAACTAGGCAAGCACAGCATTCGCCAGCATCTTTTACATATTTCCTTGTTTGGACACTCATCAAGAAAGCATCTGTGACACCTCAGCAAAAGCTAACATTTTACAGTAGCCAGGCAACTAAAACAAAGCATCAGACGTAGGATCTGCCCACAGTATCTTCGGCAGGCAGCAACAAAAGGCAATAAACACACATGAAAATGCAACTGCAGCATCCAGAATAGATAGCAATTAATATATCAGTAATTTAACAACAGCAAGAATGTGCATTGCTGGTTCTTGTCAGCAGCAGCAGCAGGAATTTAGCACCGATGCTCAAAGCAACCCAAAGAAGTGCAACTCTTCTTAGAAATATGGCTCTTGCTCTTACCTTTTGTAGTCTGAAACCTGGCTGGTGACAGACTACGTTATAGCTTCGGGTTACTGTCAGGGCAGGCTGGCATCCTCTGGATTGACTATCGAGCACTGCCAGACAGGCTGGTGGCTGCCTAATGTTGTTAATTGTCTCGTTTCCTTCATGATTTGAAATGCATGTGCACACATTCCTTCCCCCAGCTTCAGTAATTCTTAGACTTTCCTGTATCTGGTTAATTTCTTCTCCCTCATCTTGTTTTCGAAGTTATTTGCTTCTCCTTCATGATGCAGAGGGCTCTAAATTTTGATAGCATTAGCTAATAAAAACTTCAACTTTGGTTCATCGTCTTCTACCTCATCCTCTGCAACTTACTACAAAACAGTCTTCCTCCATGTGACGGACGCATACTCTCAGTGCAAGGCCAGTAGCAAACACTGCTCCAGCTACTTCTGCTGGACATTAGAATTAGGACATTTCACCAGTTGGCACTAATGACCTTTTTTTTCTGTGTGTCAAGCAAACTGACTTCTGGATGCTCCAGCCATGCCCATCATCATGATGCCTACGTTTTTTTGCCTGCAGGTATTCCTGAATGGGAATCCATGGCAGGAGTTTGTGCCTCCGCTTTTCAAGGGAAGAGTAGAAGAGAAGGCATTTCCATGCCAGATGTAGCATCCCCAAGCATCTGGTAATCAAGAAAACATACTGCAGTGCTATTTGGACACACTCGCTGAGGTCCTGAAAGGAGTAAAGTAAGGCAGCATGGTACCGTATGCTAGCAGATGTCTTATTTCTTCCTGGCACTAGCACTGCTGGCATGGGGTTGCCATGATGCCGTCATATCACACAGCTGGTTCTCACCATCTTGCTATTCTGGAGACAAAGGTGCATCCTTAAATCCTGCCCTTCCTGAGGACTTGCCTTTAGGGAGTGGTGTGGTGCCTCGGCCGGATCAGCCAGGAGCCGGTGCCTGTCCCGGTGCAGCAGAGGCATGCGGGGCAATCCCAGCAGAGCGGCAGGGCTGCTGTGCTGACACAGCGATGCTGTGATAGCGGCCCTACTGTGCTGCAGCATGTAAACGCATAAATACACCAGACACATCTATCAGCTGCTTTGCTGCTAACTCAGGAACAAGTATCACGACACTGCAGTAAGTGTGTACGCAAGCTTGAAGCTGCTCCATTTAAAAAAAGGGTAGGGAATCAACCCTTTCTTATACGTGCTGATGGTACCCACCGTGCCCCTCCCTCCCCAGCTCATCTTCTCCCAAACATAAACTCAGGGGTTAGCACCCTCCCCGCAAGAGTTAAGAGCTCTCAATTTGATGCCCTTCTCTGATTGAGGGAATTCACACCTATGTATTTCACCTTCCTCTTTCACAGGTTAAAGCAGCAGAAGATAGGCTGTCTTCAACTCCTTTTATAAATGAAGGGAAGCCCTTCTTATTATTTTTAATTCTTTGCAGAAATAAGAGTGCATAAAAGCAGATGTTCGGAGCACTCACCTATGAGAGACAAGTTCTGTGTCCAGGTCTGTGCTCCAAGGACTGTTCAAGGGAACTGCCCTCATCACACAGACCTACCTCCAGAATTAAAGGTTTGGAGGATCTAGGCTTAAGCTAAATCATCTTTAAATACAGGTGACTTGATTTATTAAATCAATAATAAATCAAGCAGACCAGCAGAGACCGAGAATTTCCCACGACTGTATGAATGCCCAGTCAGAAGGGCAGCAGTGCAAAACTCATTACTCAGTTCTACACTCATTAATGTTTGAATGACTAAGGTACTGAAACGCAGTACAGAAGGAACATTAATTTTACGGAAGGTAATGAATTCAAATTCAGAAACCAACCTTTTCCTTGCACCACTGTAAAAATATTTAGCATTTACTATATACATATTTTATGTCCTCCAAGTGCTGAAATTTTTTAATGAATTATGAAATCCCCAGGAGAAGTACTTAAAGTTGCATACCTCTGTGCTGGAGAGGAAGGAACCAAGGAAAGGAAAAAGGTTAAGTGAGTATCTGAGGCCAGAAAATAGGCAGTAGGAGGGAGAATTGGGATTAGGCTTCAAACACTCATAATTTTCAGCTCCCAAAACATATGTTCTCAAAAAGAAGGAAAAGAATTCAATGTGTGCATGCACTTCCACCATAATAAACACAAATACACTTGGGTACTTAATACCACTGACATGGAGGTTCTGTAAAAAAGAGTTTAACAAAGAACATTTTCCTAAGTAATACGGTAAAGAGCAAAAAAATAACATCAGCTATTGCCTGATTAGTATCAAACATACGCTTATTCTTCCCAAAAGATAAATGTTTACAAGTAACATTGCAACAAGACCCTGCTATCATGATACCATTTTTGTGATGGCTATAGATGCCCCATGCATAAAAGATTTCCCCGTCTAGTCACCATGGGACTAAACTCTGGCGGGCAGGAGGGGCAAAGGAAGAGGGAAAGGGAATGGCCTGCATTGCACAGCTCCTGTCATCTGCTACCCATGATACAGGTGGCCGGCTAACGGTGTGAGAGGGAGGGAGGGAGGGAGGGAGGTGAGGCTCCGTGTTACCTGCCCTCCACTCATCCATCTTCCTTCCCTTCCCAGCAATTGCAGTTCTGACATGGTCTCCTAATCACTTTATGACTGTCTTTTAAAAGAATTGTTTAAGGACATTTTCACTTCTCCTGTTCATTTAACTTAACCTGCTTGATTTCAAGAAAACACATTCACATGAGAAATAATATTTCTTACTGTTCTTGCTAACTTCCTCCTTGATAGAAGACAACAGGGCGTAATTACTTCTGACACCTGTAGTAAAGTCAGTAGCCAATCATGTTACAAAGTGTTTGCGTATTTCCATCTGCTTCATGTCTTTCTAATTACTCATATATTTACTGGAAAAGCTGTAGGACAGTACATATACAGGTCTTCAAGGTCATGGGCTATGTTGGGGACAACTTAGTGTTTCATAAGGTGAACAAAATTATCTAAGGAGAACTTACTTTAGGCTTCATCCC
This sequence comes from Gymnogyps californianus, assembly GCF_018139145.2. NCBI lineage: Eukaryota > Metazoa > Chordata > Aves > Accipitriformes > Cathartidae > Gymnogyps > Gymnogyps californianus. The sequence continues at coordinate 166,381,090 of NC_059471.1, read as the reverse complement.
TATAGACAGGGAAGACTTGGTTGATAATCAGAAGACAGAAAGTAACTGTACTGAAAGTGATCACAAATCAGTAAGATTGATCATTGAAATTATATACTTTCTAAGGAGAGGAAAGCAACAGAAAAGAATACCTGGACATCACATGCAGAAGGAGCAGGAGCTGGGTGGAAGGCAGTCCTGATGTATTCAGCACAGCTCAATGAACTTCACTCGATGGCACTTTAGGAGATGTTAAAGATTTACCTAAACTAGGAGCAATTATCCTCAGAAAGTCATAGAAGATACTGAAAGGACCAAAGAAGGGCTAAAAGAATATTTAAGATGGGAGAAAAGGAAGATTTGGAAAGTTATAGCCAGCCTAACTGCAGGGACCAGCAAGTTACTAGAAATGTTTAAAAATCCAGTCACCATTCCCTGGTCCTCATAGCCTATGAGACCTTCTGACATTGCTCCTGGCCACCTGAAATAAACACCTAGGAATATGTGCACGTATGTGTATATATCTATATATCTATGTATATATTATTGAGAATAACAAAGAAAAAGTGTAATATTGCCTGCCATGTGTTACCTGAGACAGCTTCTATGGGCCAAGAAAAATTCAAGATGTTTATAATGAGGTTGTTCAGTATGAATCATCTCAGAGCAAATTTCCTTCCTTTGTTGGAAAACCATCCGACTAAATCAGCAGGACCAAGGAGAAGCACAGCAGGACTTGGACACTGACTGTGCGACTCCTGATGCGTCAACACATGACATGCCCCATACACAAACGAGCCTGAATCAAAATGCAGTGGTTGCACAAGAAGTTGAAATGCACGTTTGGAGAGTAATTATCGGTATTTACGCACAACTGGACTGGAACATGCTAAGGCAATCTGCAGTGACCTGCTCCATGCCATAGCTTGGAGGATCGCTCAGGCTCTCTAGGGAGGATCCAGAAGTGAGGGACTTCCCAGAATGGGGTAAGAACTGAAAATGGATTTGATGAACTACAGAAATCGGTCAGACGAAATTCAATAAAAGAAGAGTATTTCTTGGGAATGTAAGATTAAATACACAAATAAAATTGCAAATAAATCAGCAGAGCGATTTAACAGGCAGGTGGGGAGAGGACACAAAAAGATCTGGAAGTTTTAGTATACCTCAAATTAAATACAGCAGTCTTGCAAAAGAATAAGCAAGTAAATCACAGGATAATTCAGGCTGCAAGGGAGCTAAGGAAGTTTCCATTCCAACCCCAGCTCAAAGCAGAAGCAGCTGTGAGATGGGACCAGGTTGCTCAGGGCTTCATCCAGTCAGGTCTTGGAAACCTCCAAGGACAGAGACTGGACAGCCTCTGTGAGCAACCTGTCTTCCTGCTTGCCTGTCCTCGTGGGGAGGAAGTTTCTCTTGGCATCCAGTCAGTGCCTCTCCTCTTTCAGTTTTAGTACCCAAAGCTGCCTCTTCTGCAGACAGCCCTGGTCGCCCAGCCTCTCCTCAGAGGTCAGATGCTCCAGCCCCCAACCACCTTGGTGGCCCTTTGCTGAATTTCCCTCTCCTAAATAAAAAAACCCAGGTATTTAATAAAAGTAGCGTATTGTAACACATGGGAAGGAACTTCTGTGCCATACAGGGCAGCCACCAGTGAGGTCTCATATGGGGTGGCGTCCAGTTTTAGCCACTGCACTTCAAGGAGGATGGAGGCACCCTGAGGGAATCCAGGAGAGAGTAACAACGATAAACAGAAGTCTAGAAAACACCAGGGCATGGCCCTGGTTAGGTAAACGTGGGCCCCAATGGTCTGTTCACCCCTGAGGCGGTCTGAGTAGAGGTTGTTGGTGATTCCTGATCTTCTGCTGCCTTCTCCACCTCTCTTCGGCAAGGTCACCCTCTCTCGCACTTCCACGTCACAGAGCCGGTGCACAGGGAGAAGAGGAGCTGCTGAACATAACTTCTGGGCTTATTCCCCCACCGCCTCTCCCTCTGTGTCTCACTGCAGGGCTAAGCCTTGGGAAATCGCTCCCGCCTCCTGGCGCTGCAGCCCCAGCGAGGTGCAGAGGGAAGGAGAGAAACAGCAGCAAAGCCCGCTCCCTCTGATGCACATTATCTAGCAGTAACTCACTAACTATAATTCAGTCTAGCTCCAGAAACGAGGAGAATTTTGGATCAAATCCCAGAAAAATCACTCTTGGCATGGTGAACAATCTTTAAAGGTGCAACAGCTGAAAGAAACAAATGAAAATCAGATGAATGGGGCTGTCTGGCCCCTTTTGTAATCGTCAGTCCAAATGTTTTAGGACCGTGGGAGAGCAGTTGTGCTGTGTCAATAGATGCTGCTTCCCTGAATGTTCCCAAAGGTCTGGGGAGAGCTTGTCTTACCGGCAGGAATAATCACAGATCCTCCTTCGAAACCAAGATCTTCAGAGAAAGAGTGAAATTTGAAATTAGTCTTTCTTTTAGAGAAGCAGAAACTAGAAATAACACTTCTTATTAGAATAAGCATATATATTTTGCATTGGTATATTTCTTTTGCTTCTCCTGAAAATACTTTACATGAAGATTTCCAGAAAATCACCATCCGTCTTGGAACGGCTTTCTTGCAGGCAGGCAATGGGTGACAGGCGTGAGCGGCAACACCACGTTCCAGGTCAGCGCGCCCAGCGAGCTTTCACAAGAAGGTGCGTGCCACGGCCAGCACACCCCAGGAAAGGAGACAACTGGCCCAAGACCACAGCGAGCCTGCAAAGACTGTCCCCTCCAGCCCGCGGCAGGGCAAGAAGCAAAGCCTCCTCCCACGCCAGGGTTGGTGCTCTAGGTCCCATGCACCTCCACCTCCTGCTCCACGCAGGGCCATACTTTGCACATTTTTCTCTGACAAGAAAAGACATAACACAGCTGCGCTTCTCTCTCAACCAGCTGACACCCTCCTTCATGCGATGGCAATCGTCTCTGGTAGGCAGTCAGTTTTCACTTGATTTCAGTCCAGCAACCCAGGATTTGGGTTCCTGCTGGGGAGGACCGACTGAGGATCTTCCTAACGATTTGCTAAGGCTACGGCTGCCCTGTCTGGCTCCTGGAGGTGCAGCTTTACAGTCGCAGCTCTGGCTCCGCAACCGGGGATGAGCAGCCAAGCCTCTTCTGATTGACAACACCCCTTCTGCTAGTGCTGCCGGCTACAAGTGCACCCCAGCCTTTTAGCCTTACACAGAGGATACAAACTTCTGGACAAATACCACCAGTAAAGATTATGAGACTTTGGTCCCTGAACATTAGGTACAGCTATCTACATTTTAGCCAAAAAAAACCATCAAAAAAAAAGTGGGCTCTTTCAGAAGAGCACCCCAAACTCTAAGTACAACTTTTGTCCAGCGGCTCAAAAATGTAAATATTAGATATTAAAATTCAGCTTTGGCTCTGAAATATTCAGATTTTCACTACGAATAGTTTATTTGACAGTAGAAACTACCTCGTCTTCTCCATTTTTGATACAATCCTCCTCCATTTTTCATGCAATCTTTCCAATGTAGAGCTTCTAGCTCACAAGACTGAGTGTGAAAACCAGTAAATTAATAAAGAACATCTGTCCCCATGTTGAAAGAACATCTGTCCCCTTCTTGGTGTAGTATTTATGGCTTTAGTTTGGATCATTAATACCAAATATAGAAGCAGCTTCCTTAATTCCATATGCTGAAGCAGCATGTAGGTATGATCCACATCCCACGACTTTATTTCTAAAATGCTAGCTTCTGTAACATTCTTGAGAAAACTGTATCTTTCTATTCAGGCAGAAATTACTTAGATTTTTCATAATGTCTTTATCAGTTTACTTGTCCATTAAATACACAATACGCAAGGGATTTACAGATGAAAGTTTGCTGAAATTTACAGTTCAAGATACAGCCCGCTATGGCATTAATATCTATCTGAATTAAAAAGACAACTGTCAGTAACATCTATACCATGCAATAAAAATAGATTGTTAGGCATTTTTCTTTTGATGTTAAATTGAAGGTCTTCATAGTTCAGTCATCTTTCCATATTAAAAGTAAAATGCACCTAAAAATATGAACCCTAGAGCATTTTGTTTGGATTTTACATACTTGTCTTTAAAATGGCTGTCTGTTCATCCTGACAACATACACTATTTTATGCTTATAAAAAATGGAAGTAAGAAACCTTAGAAATAACAACAGAATAAAATAATCTAGACAACTGTATTTTTGTATTTATTGCTTCTTAAATCTACTAGTAAAGAATTCTGTTATTTCACCAGTAATTTCAACCATTGATAAAACCCATTCTTCATTGCTTCTTAGATAATCTCATTTTACACACCAATATTCTCCTGGGCATATTTTCCTTCATTCACTGTAATCTTTAAATCCTTCCAAAGCAGAGAAGGAGACAGGAAAACAAACAGGAAACAAGCAAATAAAAAAATGTCATACTGTGGTTAAAAGTTAAAGAACTAACGGTGGGTCTTATGAGACAAGAGTTTTATTTTTGGCTCCTTCAAACTTTCAGTGTCATCTTAGCCAACCTGCAACATCCCTGTACCTCAATTTTCTTAGCTGTAAAATAGAAAACATGATTTTAAACCACATAGCCCCACAGTGCACGGAAACGTGAACGCATTAGTATCTATGAAGTATTTGGAAGATTATTGAGTTGAAGGTATTATTTCAGAAAGCAACAAAATTATTTCACAGTTCTCCTATAAACCTACCTTTGCAAATTCTGTCTCTTGTTTTTATTACACTGTATTGTAAATAGATAAAGGATCTCTGGTACTAACTCCATTTAAATGGCTGTCTGCTGCATATCAATCCTAATTCTGCAATGAATTACCATATCTCACAAAATAATGTTAAAAGGCAGAATCCCAACAATCAGGGTAGCTTTACTTCAAACTTACTACCCAGTCATTACAATGACCTTACATTTAAGTTTTGTGTTTTAGAAAAAAAAAATAAAATAGGAAGAGCCCTCAGACCATGGGACCAAAGAACCCAGAAAGGCTTTCAAATTTAAGTCTGGGTTCAGCATCTCTGGGAAAGAACTTCTTCTGCCAGACTTTGTGAATAATTTTTCCAATTCTCTGAGATCTTAAAGGATTCTCTTCCTGCCATCACAGCCCACTGGGGTGCCCTCCATCTGGGCCATGACTAGGTTTATCCTACCAGAAAGCTTACTCTGACTCATTACCAGTTTTTCCTTCCAGAGGCAGACACAGCCCGGAGCCTTCCCCAGAGCCCTAAAGAGGTGCACGCCCACTGCCTCCCGAAATGACAGACCTCTCGGGGTGCACCGCAGGTTCAGCCCTGTGGGGAGAGCGTGTGTCAGCATCGGGGTGATGCCTGACCCAGCTCTGCTTCTGCAAGGAGCGGCGTGGGCAGAGGCGCTCCCCACACCTCCCTGCCCGCCTGCTGCGGGGAGGATGCTTTCAGCCCTCGCTCCCGGTTCGGAGCAGGGTGCAGCGCTCTGAACACCACGTCGACAGGTCTTACGGACCACGGCAGCTAAAAGCACCGTATGTCACTGCCTGGAGCAATAAATAGCAACAGCCTCGGGGCTGGCAGTCTGGGATATGCCTGCAGCTAGTACCTAAAGCTTCTCTGCTGCCTGGAGAACTACAGATCCTAAAGACCTGACATTTTAATTGGTGTGTTTTAATGAACTTAGCTACGTTTCCTTTTAACCTGCAAAGCTCTTCCCTGCAAATATGTATTTCCTGCCTCCCTCATGATTTCAGGGGTGAATGAAGAGCCCAATCCCTTCAATGGTACTCCTTCTACTGAGTTTGGTTCCAAAGTCCTTAGGCTTTGCCTGTACGATTTCAGTTCTGTTTTAAAGGTCTAGGCAATCTTAAGAGCAACCTCAGCTATTTTAAACTATGTTAATTTGACCATATTAATCTACAGTTTGCAGGCTCAGAATTCAACATCCACAGTCGAAGATGACTCAGACTACTCAATCCTTTCTGGATTTTTTTTTTTCCTTTTTTTTTTGGAAAACAAACCATCTCACAATCTTCTGTATTACCTTTTCAGCAGCTGTGATTTATCCAACCAGATGTCAAAGACTGTCAAAGTTGGACAACCAGCTGGAGAGTTGGATGACCAAACCTATTCCAGTGGGGAATCTAAACTGGTTAGACTCACTGTTTATATTAGGATTTTCCCCTCTTAGGTTGCAAACAGTCTGCTAGGGAACTGTGAATGAAGGTACATGCTGGTCTTGAGACAAAACCACCCACATCAAGTAAATTTAAATCAGTGCTTCCTCCAGGAAACAAAGTGTTGTATTAGTTACAAGCAGATTTGATTATGGTTTAGAGAATTGTTTAAACCCATTTAGCAGATCAAAGGAAAACAGATTTAAACTGATGTGCTTATTGTTTTAACAAACACTGGTTGATATCTGATGCAAAGATCAACATGCTTGATGACTCCCATGTAAAAGTTTAGTGAAAACACAGGCCATAGTAAAGGCAGAAACATCAGATCTCACTATTTTCTCAAAATATCTTCAGGTTTTAGATTTTAAATTGAGACTAAAAATAGTCTTATCCTAACATTTCTGAAATAAAATCAAGTTCGTGAAAGCAATACCATGAATAAGCTCTCAATACCGTGTTGGCCTCTCTCTTCAAGGCCATAAAAACACCTGTTAATCTCATTGTCAAGAATATACCTAAAATCCTTTCAAAAAATCACAGCATCAAAGATGTCTTTATGCACATCTGTCTACTATAGCATCCAGTGAACATGCAGATTCATACAGCAGCATGCAAACAGCCTAGCAAAGAAAGGGTTAAGACAAAGAATATCCTCAAAGCAATTCCAATAATCCCTCTAGATCATTCCGTTTGTGAGAAGTATTCTAGCTGGAAAGCTGGTCTGGTATTAGCTCAGAAGTTGTTGTTGATCTGACATAAGCCAAAAGAACTTGCAAACTGCAAGGAGGAAGTTGCTAGATTAAAAAAATCCACGGAGCAGAAGGCTCATGTTAAGAATCAGCTGGATCTCCTTTATTTTCCAGAAACAATTATTTTACCTTTAATTTCAAAGGGGCTTTGGGGGAAAAGATTGAAGGAAATATAGTTCATTTTAGCAAAGCACACATTGCAAAAAATAAATTTAAAAATCTATTTTTGGGCTAGAATGGTTGAAGAAATCCCTGATTAGCCTCTTAATGGGGTGAGTCCAATTTAGTGAGAATGATCACCAGAGGGAGTCATTGACTTTCCCATTAAAGTCAAAGGGAATTTTACATACACCAGGAGTGCAGAATTTGGGGGCAGAGCTGAGAAAGACTCCAAACAGATTGGAGTTCAGGGACTAACACAAAACACTGTTTTATGGATTTCATCTGAATCCATTTTCCCCTTTGGAGTCCCAAAGGATGACTGCTATATTCCATGGTGAAAGTTAGAGAGAAGGCACTGAAGTCATTCATTCAGTGGGTATACACTCCTACAAAAAAAAAAAAAATCCCAGCACTTAATTGGTTTTAAAGTGGTTTGGAGCGGTGTAAGTACTAACTGCTCAGTTTTCTCTTTGGATATGGAACATATCACAGTCCTTCTGGAAAAGCAATTTTTAACAGCCCAAAGAAAATCTCCAGGTGCCATACATGAGAGTGTGTCATACCTCTTGGGAATATCAGAACTTCAAACAGGAAAAGAAAAGAGTGAAAAGGAGACAGAACGAATTGCTAGTATGTTTTTGGGGGTTGTTCTGGTTTTTTTTTTCCTTCAATGTTAGTGACTAAAAGAGGAAGTGAGAATAGGGATTTGTGAATCAAGTGATAAAATGAACTAAGTAGATGAACCAGTCTACTCAGCCATGAGCAAGTGTGTATTTCACGCTCAAACACCTAAATTTCATGACCTTCAAAGAAATATTTTCATGTTAAGAACTAGGCTTTTCCTTGCTGGACTTCAGCTCAACCTTGTTCTTGCCACAAAAGCCCAGCAGACTTTGGTTTGAAAACAAGCTCATTCACTAGGCAACTTTCCCCTTCATTCTGTACAATAAGATCATACAGCAGAAAATTAGGAGATTAAAGAAAGGCAAGAAAACAGCCCCACTCAACCAAATGCAATTTCACTTCCCTAGAAATGTCCTCTGAACAAATGGAATTCAATTTGTTTCTGTGTTCCCAGGTAACGGCAGCACCTTGTTTTGCTTGTTTAATTACTTCTTCTTGTTCATGCAATTAGCAGAGAGACTGAAGCCTTTTGTTCATTACGTTAACCATAACACAGTTATTTGCATAGCTGTTTCCATTTTGAGGCTGAATTTTGGATAGAGGCTCTATTTTGGGCTGTGGCAGGCTGAGAACCACTGGGAAGCCTCACGCAGGGCAGCATGCAGTAACCTGCTCCTTCGTGGAGTGAGTCGCTCCAGGAACCGCACTGGCTGCCCAACTGCTTCTGATGGCAAATCAAAGCCCTATCTCCAACATGCGCTGCAAAGCACCACATGGCTTAAGACCTGGCTGTCTTTCATCGTATGTGCCACCAAAAAACAGCTGAGTTCCTCCTAAAGCATTTTCGCCAACAGGCCGTCCAAGCTTAACTTTACTGCCCTTTAGAACGGTAGAAGACATCACTCTGGTCAATGTACGCTTGATTCAGAATTATCAGTCCTCTTATTGTGGTTGGGTGAAAAAAATTTAGAGATGGAGGCTACTTTAGGCTTTCTTTCATGAACAGTTTGATTTAACATCCAGTTGAGTCTAGCGCTGTTGCAGTGCTCAAATGAGTTGTTGCACAGTTAAATCTTTTTTTAAACACTCAAGGTATATCCCCAGATCACAAATTTTAGCAGAATGCTGACCCTCTCCACTAATAAATGCAGCAATCACCACCCTCCAAGTCCTCTGAGTTTCTGGCAGTGAACTGATGTCAGCTTATTTTTATCTAGGTTGCTCAGAAATTGAGGAATCTGCACCTTCTTACAGAAATGAGAGGCAGAGTCAGTGCTGGTGAGAGTTTGCATGCTCTGGTGTGCAGGAGGCACCTTCATCTCAGCCTCCAGGCACCTAAACACCCCCAAAACTCTACCTCTCAGGAGAAACTGCACACCAACTTACACTATTTGAAATACAGAGAACTGCAACAGACAGCTTGAAAAAATTGTCAGTCTTTGTAGTTTACAATTCAGCCTTCATATATGACCCACAGCTATGGTTAGGATTAGTTCTGTAACCAATTGCAGCAAGGTGCAGCCTTCTAATGGCATCGTTTTAACCCTACCTGTGCCATCTGCCTCTCCAGCTTTGACCGGGGAATATCATCAAAGTAGTTTTCATTTCTTCTTCTCCTTGCATCGCCCTGCATGATAATGTGGGGAACGTCCAGGGAGCCACCAGTAGTGAAAGTGCTTTGGCTAAGTGATGGAGACAACTGAGGAGGAGTGTGGTTACCGCTGGGTTCCTGGACAGAGGGGAGAAAAATGCAGCGTAAGAACAACAGCATATTGCTGACTTCAAACCACATATTTACAAGTGTATTTGAATTATTCATACTAGAAAAATTAAGGAACAATTCCTGAAGTACAGGTTACCGTGGATGAACTTTTGAGATTTGCTACCTAAGGCGCAGAGCCCATGTGGAAGGAAAAATAAGTCACTATTTACATGAACTAGTGGCAAATTCCCTCTCCAAAACCTCCTTGTGTAATATATACTCCCTTCTAGGACTGCTAGAGAGATAAAACAGTGAGTTACTTCTTGTCAAGGCCCAAATAAAGCCATGATTTAGGAGTAGCTATTTGTAAGATGAAATACATTCTCACCACTTCTCAACAGCCACTCTGAGCAGTGAAAGTGATTTGAAAGTGATTTGAACTCTAGCAACATCTTTTGCTGGAAAAAAGAAATGCACGAACATTTACAAAATATAGACACTTTGTTTGCAATTTTTATAGGTCTTGCAGAACATCCATTTAACTTGAAGTACTGGATGTCAGAAACAAGCTAAATAACAATTCCTAGAATGCATGAAAGCATCAGAGTACAAATATTTTACCAGGCTTTTCTTGTAATCTGTGCTGAACTGTGACCTTGTATCAGTCAGTGTGCAAACACCACAGCGAATTGATACATGAACTCTATCTAACAAACAGCTAAACATGTCCTCCTGATCATACATTTTACTACCACACCGCCCACAGACAGCCACCGTATGTATGTTCGGAAACGCCTATTCTCGTGCACATCACATCACTTGTTCAAACACCAATTACAAACATTGGTGCCCAGCTCCACCGTCCAACACTCTCGTGGAGACTGCAATCAGCAGGAGCACAGCTACAGTGTACTGGCCAGCCAGTCTGCACACATACCACCCCAGTGCGGACTGTAAAACATCGTCATAGCAACTGGATGGGGAAACATGTTCCTCTCTCATGATGTAGGTTACTGGGCTCAATTTATCTGACACTAGCAATTTCTGTGATAGTAAGTTCTTTGGAGGCAGAACGTACCCAGGAGTGTGTTTGCACAGTGCAGACCTTGTCTAAATTACCTACTGCTGTAATACTATATTTCAATACTGAACAACAAGAAGGGACCTGAAGATACTAGAGGAAGGAAAGACCTGCTCCAGTGTGCATGGAGGGAAGAAAACTTGCCTTTTTATTTAAACAAAGAATTAAAGTGGATATTTCATGCATGATTACATTGAAGCAAACCTAATTCTGAAAAGCATCAAGGTACTTTACTCCATGCTGTTAAGAAACAATATCTGGTGTAAGAAATCAGAGACCTGTAATCTCTTCCAAATGGAAAGGAAAGTTGCAATTCTCTGTATGCGTTCAAGTGATAGTAACATCTGATGTTAATATTTGAAGTGTAGGAGTCTATGTGACATTATTCCTTGCAATCACAGTAACGGATTAGTATTTTTCATGTTGGTTGACTAAAATCAGGGATATATTGGGATACAATCAGGGATAGTTGTTTAGCAAATTTTAATTAACTGGGATTTTTTTTTGTTTTTTAATTCTCTAGCTTTCCCACGATCTGAGACAAGCATTTGACATTTCCCAGGGCAAAGAAAGGAGTGTTTTCCTCTTAGGAATAGTCTTTTTCCCTCCTTCACAAAAATCCACCTACATTTGGCCCAGTTAAAAGCTTCTGAAAAGCTGTAGTCCGCACATGCTCAGAAGGGTTGGTGAGGCATCATCTCTAAAACCTACCCTCCACGGGCGCAGCTCTGACTAGATGGTGCATACGCCTCTGCCCTGGAAATAACCTGAGTAGAGGGGCACCAAACGAGATCCTTTCTAATGACTGCTACCTGCTGCACCAGCCAGGTAGGTAACCTCTCTCTGCTCTGACTCACGATTCACCCACTGTTAGTAGACTGATAGGGCCATCAGCGCATCAAAGTGACAGGTGACTGTGCAATGGACATACAGATTCCAGCTCTCATCGAGCTTTTCATATTTTATCAAACTGCATACAAAGAGGACATTCACTCAGAGATCTATATCGGAAGATTGCTGGCAAGGCAATACAGACAAGAATTACAAAGTCAAGAAATAAAAGAATTACTGTGCCTCTGCATTATGGAACAGTATGTAATTGTATGATTTTATGCTATTTTCTCAAAGTCGTCCTTCACAGCACAGATGGATCCTCAACTGTGCAGCATGTTGTCATATACTCAGCACTGTGTTATCATTAGTTATCGTGTAGTCAGTATTTTATTCTCACCTCGTTTCGTGGCCCCAAACCCCTTCCCTAAACCCTATTCTAATCCTGCTCTGAAGATAGGATGACTAATATCGTCATTTTCATGATGCTCGCAAGTGCTTTACAAACGTCAATCAATTTATTTTCACCACACCTTGTGACTTCTGGCATTTTATAATCACCACTTCAGTGTGGGGGACCTGAGACACACTGACAAAGGTTAAAAAAAACCAGTCATTTTGGATGCCCAATTACAGTATCTATTGCCTGATTTTCCAAGTGCTTCTACTCAAAACTCCACTTCTATTGATCTAATTTGCAGCACTGTGTGCTCAGCACTTGTATAAATCAGACTCCAGACTCCAGTCAAATATGCAGAATGTCGGTAACATACAATTAGTGACTGTTTATGAGGCAATTACCTAAATAACTTACCAAGCATTATCCAGGGGCTTTGTGGCAAAAGCATGTGTAAATCTGTATTTTCATAGCTACAGCTATTCCTTTAATCATGAGTCTCTCTCCCATTCTTTCTTCTTTCCTTTTCCTCACTCCATACCCACTTTCTCATCTCCTTAACAAATGTGCAGACCAGGCATGGATGCCCCTGCAGGTGCTATCATGTCCTCAGTACTGTGCTACTGTTAGCCACCAGGTATTCATATCATGTTTCCACCCTGTTGTGAATGCATGGATACATGCCCTGCAGGGATGCCTGATCCTATATTTCACTATCAAAATCTGCTTCATCCCCACCTCTCAGTCCTGACAGTCACATAAAGCTGGAACCACACAGGTCCAGGGCTGGAAGGGAGCTTAAGAGATCCTTCCTCAGGCTGTCTAGGCACACCTCATGCCCCACAGATGTTTGTCTAACCAGCTCCTAAAACCAGGAATTCTCTCTCGTGAATTAATTCTTGTGTTAAACTATCATTACTATTGTAACACTTCTCCAAATTTTCAGCCTAAACCGTTGCTCCTTCAGTTTAAATTCCAGCCTCCAGTGCTGACCGGGTGAGGATGGGGTTCCACGAATAACATGGAAACTGGTCCTGTAATTAAAGATTACCATGCACTCAAGGAAGGAAAGCAAGATTGCATAGGTAACCTGAGCTGCAGCATTTTCTAACTTTCGAGTATATGACTTTGAAATCAAAATAACTTTTCCTTAGTACACAGTTATTGTGGGAACAACAGATTTTGTGGATATTTTTAATGTTTGTTGCTTTTCCTCAATATTTAACCATTTTTTCCTTTGAAATATTTTAAAGGCTAATACAAAAAGAGTTGAAAAAGATGAAGTGTTAGCCATGCTTAAGTTGACCTTGGGACCTTAAAAGTAGACTCTTTAAACAACAAACTATCTTTTCTACTGATCTAGAGCAACCTGATCTAGTGGAAGGTATTCCCTGCCCATGGCAGGGGGGTTGGAACTAGATGATTTTTAAGGTCCTTTCCAACCCAACCCATTCTATGATTCTATATAAATCAATATTCCAGTAGCAGCAGACAGTCTATTTAAACCAATTTTCCAGCTAAAAATTATTGCAAACTACAAACTAAATACTATGTCCTCATTTCATGTGAAATGGTATAGTAGCAGTTGATGGGAAAGAAAACCTTAATCCAAACTCATGTCCTCCTCTTTAGGATTCTCTGTGAAGACTCTAATACCACGAGGTGGTATGAATGACATTTAGCACTTGCTCGCATCAGTAGCTCTAGCTGTGGAGCAGCAGACTACTTTTTATCATTTTGACTACAGATGGAGGACATCCAGTTTTCTTTTCACTATTAACTGAGAATATACAGTCCTAACCAGTAACATGGGCTGTGGAAACTTTCCCACCTGCTGAAGAGGAACTAATTCCCCAGTCCAGAGCACGGAAAGTATTGAGCAAAAATGTGCGACTTTCAAATGATTCCTCTTTCCTGGGAGTGTTTTAACACCTGCCATGCATCATGAATCATTCACAGAATACATAAAAAATAAAATACAAGAAAAATATCCACACATTTGTGCAATGTGCCTTAGAGCAGGATGTTATAGACTTGTGAGACCTTTTTCAACATGGCATTAGGAATAGGTTGAATTTGGGGGGGGGGATCTAAAATGTCTATATGTGGCGTCTGAGAATAAGCAAGGTGAAAACAGGCTAGTCACAGAAATTGTAAGTATATGTAAAAATAAGCCCTCATTCTGTCTTTCTCTATTTCTCTTTACACCAGGAAATTTAACTTGGGAGCATGGACACTCTCTGACATTTGGAAATTTAGTCCCAAATGAGCTTCCAGTCAGAAGTGCAGCCCCATGAAAATAATCAGACCCAATCAAATGCAAAAACTGTGACCTAAAATAACAAAATAAAAAGCGTTGATATGAACTCCCTTGGAGAGAACACAGTAGGAATGGGTCATCAGACCACAACTCGATAAGAGTAACAGACAGCAAGGAAGCAAAGGCATTGGATCGGAGAAACCCAGTGAAGGTGGTGTAAGGAGAGGAGGTTAAAACTGGTCAAGTGTGGAAAAACCCCAGGGACATTGTAACAAGGTTTCTGAAAGAAGGAATACAAATGAAAATTAAAAACAGGATGAAACTTTTGATACACAGAAACATCTTAATGGCATTTGTATCTCAACAATTTCAAGAGGCTCTCTTTAAAGAAAGCATAAAGCACATGTCTGAAAAGTAAGTGCAAGCATTTGAAAACATGAAAGGAAAATGGTAACTCTCCTTCTGCAATATCGATTGGCTGGGCTGGGATTCCTGTGGGCAAATGTAGACGTGCAGCTTGTACACACCTGGTCCTGAGCTAGTTTCTAGAGCAAAGAAGACAAGCTGGTACTTCTAAGATACTACTTATCTCATCCTAAGGTAGACATCTGAAACAGGTGAGATGAATCACCCTGTAAAAATGTCATTTTATCTCTGTGGGCTATATGGGGAGATGCAACTGAGCAGGTCAGCCTAAGATGTCTCCACCGTAAACTTCTGAAGCGAGGTAAGTTGAACCCCACTCAAAGCAGACGTTGTTTTCGTGTCAATGTTATGAAACGCTTGCTGACTTTTTGAGAAATGCAAACAAATTTTCATGGGAACTCACCCTGAGGGTTATTGACCGAGGTGGTTTCTGAGGAGGATCTTCGTGAAGCCTGTCTCCCAAAGATGCCAGAACGCGCTTCCGGTGGCCAACCAAGCTAATTTTTAAGACCTGAAATAATAACAAAAATACCTCGTTAAAAAGAACCCATTGTAATCATTAAATGAAGATCCATTCAGAGTGAAGCCATTTTCTCTTTAAACAAGTTAGTCCGCTACACAGGCTAAGCAGACAGAGAGCAGTGTGAGGCAAACAATCAGCAGAGAAAATGAGAGGTGAGATCAAACAGAGGAAAACCCCTGTAAAATGAAGGAAGAAACCAAAGCAGGTATAGATGTGGAAAACTTAAAAAAAAAAAAAAAGGCTCAAAAATGAGTAAGGAGGAAAGGAAAATGAAAGAGGAAGAGAATGCAGCAGAGCAGGAGCAAAAACAAGGGAAGGGGAGGAGGAGACTGTAGAAGGAAATGTAGAGGTGCAGGCAAACAGTGAGTGATGAAGATTAAAGGGATTCATGGGATGGATGAGGAAGAGAGTGAGGAACAGCCAGCAAATGCTTAGAAAGGGCGAGAAGAGAGAAAAGGAACCACACAATGAATAAATGTTATCACTTTTAAGGTGATAAGGCATTCACCATGCCTGTCACTGGTAATCTCCGAACGACATGTACAGTTTGCATTATCATGTAGAATCATCCTTGTGTAAGAAACACAGAATGGACAAACTTTGTCCCGGAGGTCTGTTACTTTTATCAGACGCAATGAAAAAGATCTCTGTTGCACACAAACGTGACCATCAGTGGACAGGTTCAAATACCTTGTGCTTCTCCAAACTCCAAGAATGCTGCCAAAAACGTGTTCCAAATTTACTGCAACTACTTCCCACTTGTATCTCTCTGTGTCCCTGCCACATACAAAACCACCACTGCTCTCAGGAAAACAGAGACAGCAGAAGGAGCAAGTTGGAAACTTAAGCATTAGTGGAAAAAAAAAAAAATCCTATTTTGATGCTATTCTTTAATGGCTACAATGGCTTCAAAGTGTAAAGCAGCCCTAATTGTAGAAGCAAGCCTCTGCTCTGCAAACAGCAGTGTCCTCGTGTAACTCTTCCAGACTGTATATATGGTTTCATAGACCAGAGCTGCCTCCATTCCCTCTCAGAAAACAGTACTTCCCACTATATTTAGGACCACCGTGTGTCAACACCCTTCAGTCAAGAGGAATTTCTCACTCAACCTAGAAAAAGTAATAGTCCCCCAAAAAACCTGAAAATGCTACCTCTTAAGTGAACAACTACCTCAGTTTAAGCAGTACCATTAGGAGCTACTATTCATGAGAACAAACAAACAAAACCCAAACCTCAGCAACTCCCCTATGACATCTCTCAGATCCAACATTTCAGGATATGGTACAGCAACACGCCGTCATTATTCTGGCGGGTGAACTCTGCCTATCCCTGGGCACGTGAATTTGTCCACACTTCCTCTGTTGGATGTCTCTGTGCTATCTGATATTGTTGAGCATCAAGAACATCTTGTTTGCCCGCATCTACAAAGTGATGGGCTATGACATGAAACAGATCGAGGACTTCCTCTAAGAGGCAGCTTACAGGGTTGTTGCAGACCCTGCAGCTCAACAGCAGACCCGAGCTGCAGAGTCCCACAAGCCTGCTATGTGCCTTCCTATTAGTCTAAATCTGGAGAAGCACGAGTGAAGCTGAGATAGCGCAGCACACACAAAAATGCCGGAGGCATGCAGGAGACTTAGTTATGTATTCAGTTTACATCGAATGTTAAACAGAAGGGTGCACAGTTTATCTCCGTATTTAACTATATGAAACGTGAATGAACTACAGCTGCTTTAAGCATTACTCAGGTAATGCACTTCAGTGAACTTGCTTCTTTCATAATGCTTCCTCATCATCAAGAGCATTTACCCAGAGATTTTTAAGTCAAGCTACAGTTCATGGGTTGTTTCGATGTCCTCAGCGCTCTGACTGCCTTATTAGCTATATCAAACCACACAAAGCAATTCTCTTTCACTTCACAGAGCTGTTGAACAAGAGAGAAAAGGACACGAGTCTTGAGGGACTTCGCACGTAAGAGATCAGTAAATGGGTCTAAATGGTTACATTATGTCAAAAACTGTGCTCAATTTGACAGAAATACAGATCTCTAAACACCACAAGTGCTGCTAAGCCTATTCCACATTTTGTTTTTCCATTAAAACGGTGGTCACCCCAAATCTGAAGTGGTAGGGACTTAAAGATGCAACCTACAGAAACATATGGTCCTCAGCCAATAGGCAGCTGTAGCCCAGTCTCATCTGGACCACATACTCTGTTAACTGAAGATGGCTGTATTCTTCTGGAAATGGACTCCCTAGTAATTTTCTTACTTGGAAAACCTGTTACTCAACTTACAAATATAAAATACTGTTTTCTGAAACACTTGTATATTTGAGTTATGAGAGTTTAACAAACACCCTGAAGCTCTGAAAACTTGTTCTGTGATGGATTATCCTTGAGAGTATTTATCAAAAATGTCAAATATCACAAATATAGGTCAACAGTGTGCAATGGTAAAGTTGCCTAAAGCAGTATCTTAGAAATGTCTTAATGTTGTGTATCAGATAACCGATAAAAGTCTTGTACTTATTTAGTCCACAAGTTAGTTCCCCATGAATATTTTCTATATACCAGGTAACAGTGAACATAGTAACACTGAACTATAGGGACAGTCAATACAATGCACCTAAGTGCTATGCAGTGAAGCATTTTTTCAAACAGATTGTAGCTTACTTAATATATGACAATGAAACGAGCTTTGCAGTGTGGCTGCAGGAATCAGCTACAACATGTCATGAAGCTGTTCAGAGTAGCTTAAGGCCCTCCACAGCCTGTTATTTCATTACTGGGACCAAAAAAAAAAAAAAGCATGTACATGACATGCCTCTTTCCACACCGACAGTAGGATACCTGAGACAAAAAGAATACAGCTCCATCTCATACATTTGCTTATGTTTGATGCTGTAATACAATTAAAGGAGAATGGGGCAAGTCATTTGTCCAAAGACATTATACATGCACACAAATTTAATCCTATTTTTACCTCCATATTCTCCAATGATTAGCATACAAAATGAAATTCCACTAGGAAATGTAAGAAATCCACAAATGTAACCAACGTAACACTTTGCATTTAGATTTCTGACTGAGTTGACAGATGTTTTAAAAAACAAACACATGAAGCCCAGTAACTCCCTGATGACTGTATATGTGCAGATGCTGGAACTAACAAGTTATTCCATCTAAAACTGAGCATTATTTCTGCAACATTCTTCTGCCTGATCTTTTCTTCTGATTGAATAATATGATCCAATATTGTATTTCTATGATTATTCTACTTTTTTTTTTTTTAAATGAGTATTATAAAGATTACTGAAATTCAAGACATCAATTCCCTTTCTTTTGGAATAATCTGAAAAGTTACTGTATGGGCTAAAATTAGTACCATAATAGCGCAAGCGGTCTGGACTAAACATGTAGCTGCAATCAGACACTAGGAACTAGCTACAAAGTGGAAAGCCAGAGAGTGATCAGAATAGTACTAGTGATTCTCTGGTAGCAGCATCAGACACTTCAGAATTTAAGAAGAAAAAATGGTAAATACAAGCCAACAAGGTGTGATCTTCATATTTCTGCAAGTAAACAGCCAAAACGCTAGCTAAATTCAAATTTATTAACCATTTTACTGCTGGTCATATTGGAATAAACTCCGGGCTATCAGGAATTGTGGGTGAAGGATATATTATTACCACTTTCCTGCCACAATGCCACCCCACAGGGCTAATCCTAAAACATGGCAGTGCCCAGAATACCCAGGAAGCGAGCCCAGACCAACCAGTACAGCTCACCTGATCATCATGACTGGTTTAACTGAAAATTTGAAAAAGGATTAAATACACTTGCTATATAAATTCCCAGCATGGACAACTGTTCAAAGCTTTACAAATCCTATCCATAGAATTGCTGTCAGTGATTAACAGTTAAAACTAAAAAAAACCCCAACCCAACCCACCCTAAAAAGGCGAAAAAACCCATACCCCACATACTGACCAAGATTACATGGTGTAATAACTGGCATATTTTGAAAGATAAATATGCCCGAGTCAGCTGCAATATTGAATGCCCGGTGACTTACCAATACCAGACACAGCCAAATCCAGTCCAAACCATACTAAACTTCTGTTGCATTTTTCACATAGGGATACTTTATGCTTTTTCTCATCCTGACTGCAACTGCTGATCCCTTCCAAGCCTAAATTATCCCAAACCCTTTCCATTTTTAACAGTGCAGGGAGAGCCCTGTAGAGCCCTGACCGCCCAGCAAAGCGCAGGCACGTGAAAACAGAGAGGCTCCAGAGCACCCTGCAGACCAGAGACTTGTTGCAACTCTGCTAGATGCAAGACTTCGCTGGTTTCCACAACTGCAGTGGAAGCAACTGTTCATTATGTCTATGAAGAGGCTTGTAAGAGACTTATGATTTCATATGATAATGATATGAAATATGCGCCATTATCCCCGAATTAATCACCCAACTGGAAACAGATGTCAGTTGTCTTGGCGACAGCATTTCACAAACACAGATGGCCGCCTAGTAAGTTCCATTTCTATACGTTATCATGAGGAACTGATGTTTGTTTGGTGTCGTCCCCCCTCCTCAAATATTAATTCAGTTGCAGATCTCCAGTTTAATGGTACTGAGAAGCCAAAGGCCAAGAGTCTTCTCCAAGTAAAGGTAATTTTGAATCCTGGGTTGTTACACTCCTCTGAGCTGCACTGCTGCACATTACTTGTTGCCAGAGCAGCGGTGTTACAACGCTGTTCAGCTGTTGCCATTCCAGGTCAGATTCAGGAGGGTAAGGATTTATTATTTTTTGCAGAAGTTCTCAGGACAGCCTTTGGTACTACCGAGGCTGCTGGAATTTTTTTCCTGACTTCGGCAGACAAGTCATTTTTATCATTAAACTGTTTTTCAAATTCTCATTAGTTTAAGAATTGGCTGACTGAAAATACCAGGTGCTAGTACTTTTGGTTCCACTAAAGATAAAAAAAAGTAATTGTAATTTTATGTTTGCAATTGATAACCCTTAATATTTCAATGGGAAAATATTAATTTAATTTTTCATTAATAAAAATCAGGAAAACACAATGAAAAAAGACCTGGCCAATACTGAGACTTGGCCACTTTACCTCCTGAGGATGTGTCTCAAGCTACGTGCTGGACCGCTTTTTAAAAACAATTTTTTAATAAAAAAGAAGTTAAATCCATGGCCTTTAAAAAAAATAGAATCACAGTTTAATGAATTTGCAAGCCTCAGATGTAATGACAAATATTACATATGTGCATTTTTATTACATGAGGCTCAAAACCCCATAAATCAGAAATCCTAGAAGTCTATTATACATACAAACACAAAGATTATTACAATAATGATTACCTATTCTAAGAGACAAGGCTGAAAATATTATTTATGTGAAAAATAGCAAGCACTAAGCAGGTCTGTACACAAAGTGAAAACACTCCTTCTGTTTTCACAGGCAGTAAGTGGAAAAAATATTGGACAGTTTGAAAAGTGGAATACATTCCCAAACTGAGTCCTAGAGGATAGACTTCTCAGACTGTTCCCTCCACTGGTGACTTGCATTTCCACTTGTGTGTTGAGCTAATGACAGGTCCAGTCACTGGTTCAGATCAGATTTGGAAAATGTGTGGCAACAGAGACCAGGAGTATTATTCCCAGCCAACCTCCTAGAGGTCTTCAATGTCAATCATTTTAACATAGCAATTGCAATACCAGTATGTTATCCCACAATATTTTGCAGGATTACTTACACAGCAGATAAATTATAATTAAAGTTACTGGTGCTACAACACATTTCATAACGAGCTAATCATTTATTTATCTATTTTTAATATGCAGTTATCAGCAAAGCACATTAATCTGTATACAAGCGTGAAATATAGCTAGTGTAACAAGAAATAGGAGCTAAAATACAAATCTCCATAGAAAATTTTAACAGCTCTAGAACTGATCCTTTTTCTGATCTTGATTCAATTTCATCATGGACTTAATTCCAAGCAAAAGGAAAAAAAACACATTCAAGCCCCTTTAAAGAATGGGACACATTCGTCTACTAAATAAATAGCTTTTTTTTTTTTTTTTAAACACACTCAAGCTTTCTAATAACATACAGTAATGAATGTTTTCATAATACCAGAAGAAGCAAACAGCCATTTGCTGCTTGGAGTAAAAATGTAGATTACTCTAGCTCACAGTTATAACTAATGCAGTCATTAAAAGGTAAGCTCTGTAATATGAGAATAATATCAGTTAATTATATAGATATTAATATATTAGAATTGAAAATTGATTATTTCTATATCTTGCAATTATATACTCTGATAAAAATGGCAGTAAAAATAATGAAAAAAACCTAAGATGGTGTTAAATATCTCCTTCTAATAGAGGTCCTTCTATGCATTTTGTTTTTTAATCATCATCATCTTGTAGATACACAACAACTATAGAAAGAATGTCTTCAACATACAGAAAGAAAAGCCAAATACTGGACAGGAGAACTTGGACGATGCATCAGAACAAATGTTGTTAAGAGATGTTATTTAGCACACATTCAGTTTCCTAGTATACTTGCAGGTTACCAGCTGTATGCATGAAGATCTAATTATTATTGTACTAAAGCATTTTCAGGTTAATACAATTATTTTTCTGTATTGTAAAACATTCACATTAAAAGCATGGGCCCCACCCTTGAATATCTAGTTGAAGCCAAGTCAATGCACAGAGGCTACCTATAGCTTGCATTCAGGCTGTGCTATGGAGCAGTTTGCACACGCAACCACACACAGCAATCCAGAATACCCTTATCCCCTAAAGTATTAAATAGCCAGAGTTACAAACTTGACCATGCATTATTGTCCTACTGCTAGCATTAATATTTTTCCAATTTTTTAGGGAAGAGCCGTAAAAGAATCATAAAGATAAAAATGTGAAAAGTGTTTGTAGCCTTTGATACAAAAGCCTTCACTGGCAATGTCAATACTCTACTAGTATGAACTGATAGTGTGATGCTAAGGGCACAACCCATCCAATATGCTGCCAAAGTACAGGTGAATTGTCCTATAAGTCCTGTGAAAACTGCATGGAAATGCTTCCTTAAAAGAAAGAAGATCTGCAGAAGAAAATACCAGGGTTCGGTCTGACTGGAGGGGTGCTGGGCTGCAGAGTGGGAGCAGGATCACTCCAGGGATCCCATCCACCTTAAAAACGGAACCTGTAAGCAGGCAGGGAGCAGTTCTCTGTATGGCCAGCTCCTCATCTGCTTCCTTACTTGACCACAGAAGAGCTAACACAAATAAATGGACAGGAAAGTATGACCAAGGATGGGGGAAAGAGGAAGGAGTGGAAATCTCCTCTTCAGCAGCTGCTTGTGCTTACAGTGGCGCAAGCCAAATGTGAGATACATCCACCACAGCGAAATCTCAGCTTCTCTCACACTGCACCACCCGAAAGAAGAGGACAGCTAGCATAAAAAAAAATAAAAATCTGTAAAGAACCCTAAAGCCAAAGTTTTAACAGAAACCATGGTCTATGAGCCTATGTTTTTTAGTATTCAGCAGTTACTAAATTTAGTTTTCTAGTTTGTCTGTCAGTTGTCTGCCATTTTCCCCCTGAGGACTGGAACAAACCTGTCAGAGACAGGGTAGCCATTTCATGAAAAATGTTTTTCTTCTCATAACTGTTTCTGTCTTATCAGTAATCAGTATGGATTCACCCTACTGCAGAGTGGCTACTTAGCCTCGGCCACACTGCTTTCTTTGACAGCATTTGGCACACTGGATGAAGTAAAACACATTTTGTGATGTGCTAGTATAGGCGCCGTTGACTCTATTTTGGGTACCATGTGTTATGCTGTCCAAGGATGTCACCTCTATCGAGATCTTAACTTCATTACTTTACAGGAAATATGTACCTACATATATGACATGATGTAAAGAGGGCCCTCAATTATCGCTCTACCTGCTCTGCAGCAACAGCCAGCTGACCAATTTCATCACTTTTCTTTCAGCAAGGACACTCCCCAAAAGAATAAACTTTGAATGATCGATAACCTCAGTATAGGTTATGGTATGACATACAAACTTAGCATAAAAATAATAAATAAAAAAATCCTCCATCAACTTATTTTCCCATTTGTCTTATACTGTCCTGGTTTGCAATCCTTGCTCATTAAACAATTATTTAATTAAACTCATTAAAACAATTACTACAGGTTCTGGAAGAAAATCATGACTTGAAATAAATTGTACCAGCCTCTCTCCCCAGGTTTCACACCCCTCTCCATGTTCATCAGTCTCATCCTTTAACACCAAATGGAAGAAGCTACTACATATGTAAAAGCTACCAATTCATCTCAACTGCAGCTATAGTAATCTACTGTTTTCTTTCAGGTAGTCTAATTGATTAGCATAATTAAAATAAATTAAGAGCAATTTTGTCTAACCTACATTCGGTTTGGATTGTGATGTTGCTTGTCAGGTTCTGAAGCCCATATCTTGTTCATTTTCCAACTACATGATATGGCTTTAAAAAAAAAGCTATTAGTTCTCCCTTATATCCTTGCTTCGTTTATACCATTTATGCTGTCACAACTGTAGCAACGCTACAACTACCTTAAAAAAAGGCAATGGCCACCATGGCAGAGGAGAATCATACATCATAGGCAGAGCCAGCATCATGCTGTACTTTGACTCTTAATCTGTGAGGAGGAAGCACCGTGGGTGGGAGAGAACAGGCTCTATGAGCACAGCAGGACGGCTGGATTAACTCTGCCAGGGGCAGCAAGGGGACAGCAAAAGCACTTCTCAAAATATCTTTTTCTTTCATGCCTTGAGGTAAGAGCAGGAAGGAACACCATCAAAAAGTGGGGTTACAAAAGGATACAAATAAAGTGGCAAAAATATTCATCCATCAGTAGCTCAAGTAAGTTGTTCCCTTGTGGCTCTGAGCAACACGACAAATTCCAACATAAAAGATTATTGTCTGCATGATTTGAGATAAATTGAAACCGCAAGGCCGTTCAGATCATACACATCTTCTTATGCAGATTCCTTCATTAAACATTCAACATTAGTCTGGCTTAAGGAAGAAACATTTTTGTACATAACCAAATTAGAACAAAGCAAGTGGGCAAGCTGTACTGAAGAGCTCTCCAAACAGGAGGCTGATTTTGTACTACAGTTAAAAAAAAGATAAACTGAACTTCATACTAACAGTGAAAACCAGCAAAGCTTTGGTCATCTCAAACTTATTGTCCTTAAAGTTATTTTATAAATTAAAAAGAATATAGATGTGTGTATCTTTTTGAATTCCACAGTTTGGGCAGATACATTATTAACGAAGCATTCTGGCAAAACCCGCCAGTGAATGGGTTATCATGGGGAAAGGCTTCCTTGCTATAAATTCTATTTGAATTTTCTCAGTGAGGTGGGCTGCACAGGACTCCTCGTACAGGGCAGTGTAGCATGTTTTCTTCACCTCTGCTCTTTCTCTCTTTTTTCTTCAGCCTTATCAAAAGTTCCTGAAAGCAGAAAGTTCTCTTCAAAGGGAGTGTCAAAAAGAGGATAAACCTAATCTCCACAGCTCAGGCTTTGCTTTTCTGGTTCTTTACCTTAGGGCCATCCAACCCATGCAATAAAAGTCGAAAGAAGGAAAGACAGTGCCAAGGAATTCATTCCTCACTTTTCCCATCAGTAGTAGCAACACCAGCAGTCCTTATTTTGCAGAGAGTGTTACATGAGCGGATTTTTGGACCTGCATGAAACCAAAATGACTTAGCAGACCTGCGGATGCAGCTAACCACAGGACAGTGGCCCCACATTGCAAGAAGTCAGAGGCCCTGAATCACATCTATAATGATTTCCAAACCACTCTTAATGTTGTCAAGAATCTCCCCAATGTCTAGTCATGCCTTTTTATAATTCTAAATATTGTAATTTAGCAAATATCCTTAATCCAATGATTAACCATTCTGATTCTTGAATTATGTTTTCGTTAATATTTAACCTAAATTGTCTCTTCTCTAGCTCTTGTTCTGTCCTCACTGATTTATGAAAATAATTCATCATTATCTCCTTTATAACATCCACTTACATGTTGGCAGAAAGTTACATTTGCCCTCAATCTTGCTCCCCCTAGAAGGAACATGCTTGTAATACTAGCTATTTGGCTACAAGTTGAGACACAGCCATGATTTCTAATGTACAACATGAGCAGAAAAAAGCCAACCATTCCTCTTCCCCTCATCTAAAAAGCAATATAAACACACAAAATTTTTACTTTAAAAATAAATAATATAAAACAGAAAAAAGAACAGTTTTCCTTTCTTTTGCAAGTCATTTATCATAACATACATGCAACTTTGCAAAACTCTTCTACCAAGAATAACTCTCCTAAATTTGTTTTAACTGGACATAAAGAATCCAATGTAAAAGCACATTATCCCAGCTGAAACATAAAGGGAACCACACCAGGGGACAGAAATCTGCAAGTTTTTATACACACTCCTCTTGTTAGTATGCACAACATTCATATATCACAGTCCTTTTTTTGTTATGCTGTTGACTGATGTTCAATCAAATATCCAGTAGCTCTACTCCTCCTGCCCAGATTATTCCCCCAGTACTGCTGTTCAGTAATATACTCAGAGCTCGTTAGATTCTCTCGTGTGATCTGTACTTCCAAAATAAGTAACTTTTACATTTCTTCAATTAAATCTAATATAACTTATTCAGCCCATTTATGCGTTACGAAGATCATACTCTATTTTAATCCTATTTTATGAATGTTACTACAACGTTAAATAATCACCCTTCAGATCAGAAATAATGCCATGAAAATCCACATTTGTTTGGGACAAGTTTTCAGACCTTTAATTTTGCTAGAGCTTGAAATGTTAAAGCAGAAATTAGTTTATACGTATATTTGTATCTATTAATTTATAGTATTAGGTATAATAGCCAGCAGTATTATTGTGAAGCCAAATAAATTTCTACATCATCTTGTCACAAACATACACTACAGTACAGTAACTCACTATAACATAAGAAATCCTGTCATGAACATTTTATACCAAATCACCCCATGAACTATGATTAATAATGAATCAGAAGAGTAGATTTATATGAATAACAAGCAAAGAGAAAAAACCCTCTTATTACGGACAATTAGATGATAATGTAACTTACATATCTGCTATGTGCTAATATGTAGCCACTTGGGATATCTTCACATGACTGACTTAGACTTAAAATGTATTTCTGAGTTGTACTAAAGAATTAACTAAAATTTCAGGTTTTTCAAATGAATAAGCCTAAATTTAGTCACTGTTAATTAAGTATAGTTGTAGAAACTCTACTATTCAAGTACACATCTTGTTTATGTGGGTTTTTTTAATTCTTCCTGTATTTGTGATCCAGATCTGGATCCAGAAAAGCATAAGGCTTTTCTCATTTTAAGAATCCTGACATTTAAACTTAATTGTTTCTGCTGTAATATGAACCTTTGAATCATAAAATATTTTCCATTCATGATTTGTGTTCATATTTTCTTATCAAACAGATTTCTCACAGATACTCAACAGCATAAGTAAACCAAATTTCTGCACAGAATTGAAAGTAAATGACTGTGTTACTTTAGTAGTAGGAATGAAGAATACTTAAGGAAAAGGTTAAAATATGCTTTTGAAATGTTATGTTTCTGTATCACATACAATGGGCTTACTCAGCTGCAGGCAATTTCTTAATTTTCAGGAACTCATTCTGTGTCTCACCCTAATTTGGTCCAAGATAGGTACAGCTGATCTTTTCCGAATTAATAGCTATCACAAGGAGTTTACCAAGCGCTGATGTTCCCACCGAGCCCCCAGGACTCGGGTGCCCTCCCTGGCCGTGAGCCCAGAGGACAGAACCAGCATGAGAGCGGTGCAGCCAGGTTTTCCCATGGAAGTGCAGCACAGACGGACTGGGAAAAATTCTCCAGATTCTTCACACTTGAAGTTTTATAACGATACGTAACGTTAACGACACTTTTTAAAAGAAAACACTAGAGGTACTGGCACTTCAGAGCTGCCCAGGAGATAAAAATCCATGATTTCAGTTTGGAAAACAGAGGGAGCAGAGCATGGTGCGCCCACTAGCACCCTGAAATTTCGAAATGTGTTCCCAGAAAACAGCGCTCTGCTGGCAGAGCCCTCTGGAGATTGACACAGAAGTGCCAGTTCAAAACCGGCACGCTGGGAGGCCGCGGGATGGAGGAGTTTGAAGCACAGCGGGATGCTTTAAAGTGCGCATTTCCCCGCCACCACCCTGGTGTGCCCTTCCCACTCAGAGCTGCTTCGCAGGCATCCTGCAGCCCGACTGCTGCTTGGGGTCACACTGAACGGGTTGCTGCGTGCTTCATCACCAGGACAGACCGGCAACAACAAACACCTTCAGAGAGCGCTACAACTACATAATATTGCAATCTACATTTGTGCTACAGACCAATGTGAACTGAGACCTTGCACAGGCCAGGGATTCCTCCACATCAGTGGTCAGGGAGCAAAGGGGAAGGCAAATAAATGACAAAACACCACGTGCAAATCATAAACCAAAAAATGGCGAGAGACGGCATGAGCTACAACTAAATCCAAACTGCACAAGGAATTACATCTGTTGAGAACTTAAAATGCAAATGTTAAGTTTTATTAATCCACTTCTTAACTGCAGATACAACCAACGCAAGCTCCTGAAATAATAAGGTAAAATGGGAATTTGGAACCTATGAGAGATAAAATGAGTGCCAGAAATTTTAAGAGGATGAATAACACAGGAGAAGAATAGGAAGACCAGAAAATGGGTCATTATAGTAATCAGATGAGAAATAGCTAATGGAAGGATTTACATTTTTGCAATACAATTAAAAGGTAACTATCTGAAGGATACCAGTAGGTGACATCCACAAGGCATTTGTGATAAACTAGAGTACATTATTTTATTTGGCTGTTCTGGCTGTTCGGATAACTTTCCTATTTTCTTCTTTGCAAATTCAACTTTCTTCTCTCTCATCTGTCAACTGTCTCCCTCTCTCTCTTCACATCTTATTTTCAGCTCAATAGTCTCCGAATTCCTTTTCCCCTTGCAGCTTTGTTCCAGGTCCCCTTTATTTCTTTACTGCCCCCCACCCAGCTCAGCAATTTAATCTGCATTTGCAACCATATTCCCACCTTGTCCAGCTGACCACTACAGAGGTGACAGAGAGAAACAACAACAAAAGAACGAGCCAAAACTGCTGACCAACGAGTATGGTAAAAAGCCTAGGGAAAAATGGAAAGGAAGCTGTTGGATTAATAATAAAATCAGATTTGATTTAATGGCATCTGCCTTACTCCATAAGCAGTGAAATAACCATGTAATAAACATTTTTAATGTATGTTTAATGTCTATTATAGATGTCATTTATGGGATAACCACCCAAGCTTGCAAAAAAAGAGACCGCCTCATTCTTCAGCAATCTCTGTCCTTATTTTGCACCTCTAGGATACCGTTGAAATGGAGAGAACAACACCCACATACATTTCTATTCTTTCGTAGTCTGTACAGTGAGTCTTCTGTACAAGTGGTGCTGCTAGGAGCGCTGCAACCAGCTCCCCATATCAGCTGTGACCTAGGACGACTTAGTATACTACCAGGCATAGTATGATTGTTTAATTCTTTATTGAGATAAAACATATAGAGAAAACAATGTTTTACCAATAGGAAGCACTCTGCAGAATGCCTATTCAATAATGTTTTGAAGAAAGAAGTGATTTTGTGAACATGGGCTCCTGCTATGGATTCTTTTTTTAAATTGTGCATCTAATTTTTAGCTATTTAAAATCTCGTCAAATGTCTTCGCGAGGATACATTTTCTGTCTAAACCGAAAAATGATTACAGTGTCATGATGCAAGAAATACTTAGAAAATATCAAAATTTACTTCTGTATGTTACCATTGTATCATTTTGCTAATAAATTTCGTAAGCCCCCAGGAATTGGCATATATGTTAAAATCATCTAGGGTCAGCTTTAGCAATCTACAAGCTTCAGTGGTTCAGAATTTCATATTTTTAAGAAAACATGGCATGTGTTTGTATCAGCAAGTTTCATCCGTCATTATCCATCTCCCTCCTACACCTTTCTAGTATAAAAACCCCTTCTGCTTGCTGACAGAATACTAATTTGGCTTCATTTAAATGCTAAAGCAGCATAGTCCAGCTATCTCATTTAAAATACGTGTAAAGCTGTGAAACAATTGACAAGCACAATGAAGAATGTCTACCGTAAGATCTGCATGGAATTATTTTTCAATAGACACTAAAAAGCCAAAAGCCTATACTAGCCAAATTATTTTTCCACACGTATCTTTTAAAATCAGGGAAGGGAAAAGGGTAATATTTACTTAGCAGCTCACCACTTCATACCACCTGTTAAAATTAAAGGCGAGGTGATGTATACCTAAAATATATATATATAGGCTTCTATTTGTGCAAGGGCAGTCACTCATTCTTGTAACTTCAATCATATTTTTATTCTGTGTGTTCAATAAGAAAATGTGCATTAACAAAGCCTGCATCAAGCATAAATTGAGGACAAGAGGAATTTCCATATATGAATAGTACAAAATCCCTAAATATAGAGCGCTCTACGGACAAGACTTGGGCTGGTATCCCTCAGCAGTACCTTCCAGTGACCTGTGTTGACAAATCTCCCAGACTACCCTCCTTGTAAAGGTGTAGTTTTAAGGCATAAAATGGAGAGTATAACAAAACTTGAATTGGCATGATTCATTGAGCCGATTCCAAACACTTGGTGTGCAAGTACGTGGAAGCGTGTATGTGGGGTTTAAACAAATACACACACTTTTATGTAAAAATGCGTGATGTGTGTTAACATCTTTCTACACACACATGTGAATAGAAAGCAGGAAAGAAAAATGTGCATGGGACCCCTCATACCACTGCAGAAGAGCTAGCCACAACACGCCTGAGAAACAGTGACCACCAAGGCCTGGATTTGATTAGCATCAAACTGCTCCACGTCAGCGCAAACTGGGAGCTAAGCCTCATATTTCTGGGGTGCGCAACTGAAGAATTACTCATTCAGATGTGCTCACAGAGGCTCACACAGTCTGTCAAGTTCAAAATCAAGGCAGCTTAGCTTCCCCCCCAAGCCAAAATGCAGACACAAGCTAGTGTGCTAAAATGTTCCTCACAACGACAGAGAAGGTACATGGGCAAATGAGACAGCAAAAGCTGTTAAACTTTACAACTGAGATTAAGATGAGAAGAAAGTAACTGTCTTTTCTCTTTAAACTCTCTAATTCCTGAAAGGTTAAAAAACTGCAGAGATTTATCAGCAGAAGAGTCATTAGTAAAACTTATTTGTTTCAGAGGTTAAACATAACTTTTGCTGTGCAGATTACAAGAAGACAATAACTGTCGTTGGACACATCTATATTTCTAGATATAAACATCCAATTTAGAGTTCAGTATTTTAAAGAAACGAAAACATGGAAGACGTGATCATAGTTCTAAACCTGCTTTGTGCAACAAGACTAATGCAGGACTGAGTTAAGGAGCTGACCCATATACTGAAAAATAGGATCTAAAATTAAATGGGAAAATGTACATCATTATTTTAACTTAGCTCAAAGTTGCACAGCTAAATCTCTGTGCAGCAAACTGAAAAGTTATCTATACACTGCAGATTATTATGCACTCAGTGAACACACAACATTTAAATCATTTTTGCTATGTTAGTGGTATTGAATTTTTCATGCATTTTAAAGTTGGATAAATGGTTAGGAAAATAATTCAATAGGTCAGACATTTCATTAACTTGAATATTAACAACAAAATCCTCCAAGCAGAATAAAAATGCCCTTGCCTGTGTACCTATGTACTTGTCCATGGCAGCAGAACCCACTGAGAATCCTTCTCAGCTTGCCAGAAGCACCAGGGTGCTAGACATCTGGGGCTGTACAACCTACATTCCCTGTTGAAATTGTTCATGTTTAGTGCCTAGCTAACACTTTACTTTTTGTCTAGATTTACACTTATGTTCTTGGTCCAAGGTGCCTTATTCCCAAAGGAACCTTTGCTTTGCTTTAATTTCTGAATGTACACTGAATATCAGCTTAACACTGTTTAATAACTTAATCAAGCATACATACATTAGGACTTTGATAGTATCTAAAATATTTTCCACAAGTTTACAAATTACCTGCCTGCAATGATCTAATGCCAGTGAAAGAGTCTATTTCAAACACCACTTATTCGTAACAAGGATGAGAACCTGGTTTTCTTGACGTCAATGGCAAAATACCATTGACTGCAATGAAGACAGTGTCTCACTTGGACATGCTGTATTCCAGTAAAATAGGGATTACATTGCATTGCAGAACTGAAAAGGATGGGTACAGTTAAAATGAAATGCTAGAATGAAAGCTGACTGTGTAAAAACAGTATTTTCTTATTCAGCAGACCTACCCTACAAATATATTCAATCTCATAGCTGCTTATACTCATGGCTAGAAAAAACCCTAGGATTACTTTTTATTTCCATTTCAGAGATGGCACATTTATGGTGAGAGTAAGCAGATCCTGTTTATATTGTCTCTCACTCATGTGATTTCATCATGAGTCTCACCGAAGTCTGTCTTCCTCCCAAAACCACAAACTTTTGAATCTCAGCTTTTGTTAGGAAGACAAATGCACAAGTCCCATGACTACACAGAAAGCTTTGAATTATCGGCGGGGGGGGGGGGCGCAAAAAAGCCCCACATCTTAATTTTCCTACGGTATTTGAAGCCCTGAGGTTGACTAGCTTTTCATCATCTATATAATTGCTAATTAAAGGACAAATGAACTTCCAAATTCTACACACAGGAACAGTCTGCACAAGCTGGAGCAGCCCTAATGTAAATATTGCCTGCAGAATCCTTATTACCATGTAAAAGTGAGAAGGACAGCCTTTCAGACACCAAATTAGACTTGCAGGCAACATGTATACTGTAGTTAGGAGAAACCTTTTATTTCCAAAGTTGACAATTTTTACCTCGTGGCCCCTAAGACAAAACGAACACGACACTTTGTTACCCTTCAATAAATCTTCAGCTTTTCACAGCGCTGTGTATGAAAGGTTCTAACTTTCACTTAGGTAAAACAAATTTATAATCTCTCAGGGATGCAACGAAAAGCTTGGACACAACCCAAGTAACCAAACTACTAAAACCTAAAACCACATGCAAAGATGAACGAGAGAAGTTGTATGGCGATATTTCTCCCTGGCTGTGCTCCGTAAAGGACTCTGTTGAGACTCAGGTGTGAAGGACACTGTTGTTAGTGCTAATCCTCTCCTCCCAACCCACTGATACAGCATGTAAAATTGAGGCAGATCTGAGACAAGCTGGGGACAACCCGCAGTTTTGACATGTCTCTCCTTCCTCTTGACCCTACAGGAACCTCTCCCAGGCTGTTGGTGTCGGTGGTAAGCAAGAGCCACAGATCAGCTCATTCCAGTCACAATGTTAGTGATATACTAGTATAAGACGCAGATGACAGCAACTTTTACTAATAGCTGCTCTTGATCCTATATTGTCAACTTTCAACCTTTCCAGCCTGCTTTGTTAACACCCGTGTTTTACTACAGGAGAAGCCTACAAGGAGCTAAAGCAGCCCAGGTCTCGAGAAGAACGATGCCCATGGTGGAATGAAGGGAACCAGATGCATCTGATTTGGCAAGATTTGCCCTTGCATCTCAGGCATCCAGGACTTCTGTCACTCTATGGCAAAGTATGAGAGAAGACACAGCCCAGCAAGATGAAATGAAAAGGGGCTGTAAACTGAACATCAAATGATGTTCTCCAGTTTGGAACTGGAGAGAGCAGGGAGCAAAGTACATGTGCTCAGACATGGCCTCCTGCTTCACTAGATAAATAAGAATAGGGTTGAGCAATGTGACTTAAGAAGAAAATTATATGACACAGTATGTTTTATTTCACAGCATGACAAAAAATGATTAAAGAAATGTGAAGAAGAGTAAAAGACTTGCTCTTTTAGCTTCACTTTCAAATACAGCAATATAACACAGAACCATTCTGATATGCTGCTATATGCTTCACTTCTATGCCTATTATCCAGCTTCTTAGAAAAATGAAATCCAAACCTACACATTTTATCTTAGAGCAGCAGCACAGGTTTTGTAGAGTGAGAGCTTATGAATGGTAAAACAGGAATTTAGTGCCGTGAAAACACAGTCCAAGCTCAGGGGTCTATTCTCTTCTCATTGCTTTTATATACTTCCAGTATTCAGGAAAATTACATAGAAGCATTAAGAGTAGAATAGACTCCTGTGAAATGAGCTCACAAATGAAATTAAGAGAGGGAGAGCACAGTGAATAACTGAATCCCCTGAGCCAGAAGAATGCCACGCTGGAGTGTCACAGGACGATATACAACATGTGCTACCGTTCACCCACTTTTCAGTGGACCTGTGTAATTTATGAACCTGACAGCAATGCCATACATACCCACAGGCTCTTCCTAACCTCCCTCCCGCCCATCAGCATGCTTCCACAGAGAACTGCCAAGGAGACTGACACAATGAAAATGCAGTGGTTTGGCTGCCTTTCAGCCTTCTATATACCCTGGAGACAGAAGGATTACTTATTATTAGCAATTATGAAATTTAATCCACTATACTACATTACATATGATCAAGCTTTATTGCACTCTAGTGAGTCTTACCATAGCATAAACATCAGATTATAAACCTATTTTTTAATGCATTGACTTTAATTTTATATAGAGTTAACTTTCGCTGTTGTAATGTGGTCAATTCATTCTGTACTGCTGATAGACTGTGGCTCTTGAGTCATTGAACAATGTAAGTGTATGCTTCTATCGGTGCAGAGGAGAAAAAAAAAAATACAAACTTGATTTCTCTTTCCTATTTTCTTTTCTAACGAAAACCTGAAGCACATGTGGATTAACTGATAAACTTAAGGCTGCAGATAAAACTTGGCATACTAATAGGAATGAAAACCACATCTCCTAAATCCTAATGGCATGCTTTATTCACAAAATCATCCTGGCCTTACTTGCTGTATCCACACAATCAGAATGGGTGAAATAAGAGCCATAAAAAACATCCACCCTGTGTGCAGTCTGGCCAGGCACTGTAAGAAGTGGTTCACAATCTTCATTCTCTGCAAGCCTAAAATCAGATGTTCCACGTTGTTTTCTTATATTGCTCTTTGTTCTCATAAACTAATGATGATATTTATGAAAATCACAACACTCTCTCTCATGGACTGCTAGTTTAAGTGAAAAATTATGATGATTACATAAGTGACATTGCATTTACTGATCACAAATATAAAGGAAAAAAAAGTTATAAAAATATGTACTCTTTGCCCAATCAAGGATTAGCAAACATTAATCCTTGTAAACCAGTAAAATATCTGATTAAAGGGAGATGAGAAAGCAGAAGTGAATTTTTAACGTAGCCACCTATCACGCCACTCCGCCACCTTCCATTCTGGGTGGAAGGCGTATTTATCTGCCTTTGCTTTCCCTACCCACTACATAGCAACACATACACTGAGGAACCCTTTCCCACAAACCGTAAAGTTCTGCTAAATCCAGCCACCCTGTGGCATACGCATTTCCCTTGGGCAGAAGACGAGAGTGCTAGGTGCTCCTGGCCCTCATCAGTCACGTCGCGCTACCGGAGGGCACTTAGCACAGTGAGGAGAGCAGTATGAGGAGCTACTCGCAACCAAGCGAGTGCTTTTACTTAAGCCAATATGCCACTCATCACACAGTGACTTATTTTAAAGAGGCATCTGGTGATTGACATGTGCCACCAGGAGGGTAAGTAACACTACATTTTCCTATGGATTTTCACTTATGTCTCCACAATCCTTCCCTTGACCCAGACCAGAACTCCTTTCTCTGTACCTCTTTCTCCTCCATATTATTTCCAGCTTCCCCAATCCTCTTAATAATTTCAGCTTCCCACCATGGCTCTACTACTCCTTACCTGCAGTTTTTCCCACCCTCAGCAGTGCAAGCCACAATATCCCCACCACATGAGGATATTAAAAGGATTCCCCCTACTCACTTTCATGACAGTTGTGGGAACTTAATACCTCTGAAATAAACCATTCTTCCAGTTCAAATGCCCAATCAGTTTGAAAGTTCAAAAGACTGACAGCATAACTGCAAAAACATACTTCTTTAGGTTAAAAAGTATTCCCCAAAAGGAAACTTTAATGGAGTAAATCAGTGACCAAAAATTCTAAAATACGTATCTTTTAATAATAATTATAGCTCAGAGCAAGAACCTCAAATCTTGTTTCTTATGTAACTTAAACATAACTGCAGTTATTTAATCATCATTCACCTCATAAAATAAAAGGAGCGTGATGTTCTTAATACTCTTTTGCTACAAACAGAAAAGTTAAAGCACCCCAAATTTAGACTCAATTCTGTCCTTCAGCAGCGATAAACACAACTCGGTGAAACAAACCTAGGCTGTGCATTCGTGTCTACATAAATGACATGACGTTCATGTAGAGTGAATGTCATTCCACACTCATGTCAGAACAGTGATTAATTAAGCAACTGTCTTCAGTGATTTTGCTCACCTGAGCATGCACATCCAGAATTTCTACGCAGAATTCTTTCGACTGAGATTGGAAAGAGAGGTCTGCTGCTTAGGACAAGCAAGCATCAGATTGATTTCTAACCTTATAACACACTCTTATAATCATATTAAAGCATTTTGAAACTAGAAACAATACAGTTCTTTGATGATTTATCCACTAAGGAAAGCATTTTTATCAAAATAGCCATACAGATAATCTTCTATTCAGGGAAGAACCAAGTCGTGAACCTGACTGTTCAAATACCAAAAACATCAAGGAGGCAAATGTTGTCCTCTGTCAGAGTCTGATTATTACGACTGGGGAATTTTAAACAGCAGTGAAATGAATTACACAAAGCTCACTAAATCTGGGGAGTTAAGGGAGTCCTATAGTCCAGGTTAGTATGCCTCTGTGTGATAATAATGATCCAAGGACTCTCTAGAGGCTCCCGCTGCCAAGATAAAGCACCCAGGGCAGCTGCACACCAAGCACCAACAAGCTGCAGCTAGGCGCTTTCATAAGAGGTGAAACTTCTGAAAGTGAAGGCAAGGATGAGCAGACAGGTAGTGACGACCCTGGATGCATAAACTTCCTTAATGCACAGCTTTCACTTGATAGTACCTGAAAAAGTAAAAAAAATATTTCCTCTAACTTCAAGACAATAGAATTGTATATTCTGAAGGCCTTATCCTGCAATGGCTCCAAATACCTTCCTTTTGATGATTCACAGAAGAGTACCATCCTCGTGTGTCCTTTTGACTCATGCTGAAGCATAACTGCTGCTCTTTTTTTATTGCTGCACCCATTTTCTCTCATCTGTCCTGTTTTCCTTTTATTTCTTTTAATCTTCTAAATTTATAGATATAGAAATAGCTTTCTAACTTTTATTCTTTTTAACACTCTTGTGCTTTGGCTCTTCTTTCTTTTCTGCAAGTTTTCATGAAGCCAGACACTGTGAGAGTGCCATTTTGCCTCTTCTTATTTAATCTACTCATTTCTTTTGCTGAAATGAAAGCCAAAGGATCAGGAACACTTTAGTTCTTAAGACACTGTCCAAGCCTGCAGCTATTTACTTAGGAACTGATTATGTGAATGACTATGTTAGAAGTCATTACAGGTCTAAGGGATAATGTCATGTACGATAGAATGTAAAAGCTACAAGTAGGTTTTCAAGCAGCAACATAACATGTTACCCACAGCTGCAAATGCTTCTTAGCACAGGTGAGGCACATCAAGATCAACTTTGCCATCTATACTATCCTGGTTTTGCCTGCTCATCAACTGTCGCTTGTAGACTAATCTTGCTCTCCATCACAGACTGATAAACACCACTTTAATTCTGCTTAAATAAAGCAGGATCTTGCTTTGTACAAAAACCAAACTGAATGATCAGGACTATAGATAATAGCCTTTTGAAAGGTAAATCCACCAGGATGAGAAAATCAGTATGAAGAATAACTCCTGAGTGGAGGTGAACTGTAGCTTTCTGGAGCGATGTGTGAATGTCTGAGAACCAAGTTCACAGTTCAACAGGTGAGCTTGCAGGTTAAAAAGATTTGCAACTGCTAAAAACTGATTGACATGGGGAAAAGGTCAATGCTTGCTCTAAAAATAGCAGAATTATACATGTGATATATTATTAAACTTCAGTCCTTGCAAGGAGGAAAGGTGTCAAAAATTTAGGTAAGGGTGACTTGAATCATACTAAAAAAATGCTCAGCCATACTACATTCACTAATTTGGCTAATGCCAAAGACAACTTTCTTCTAAGTCAATATGGCTTCCAACATCCTGAAAGAACAACTGTTCTTCTTCAGTGTGACCACAGAAATCCTACTCCATGCACTCAAACATAGTCTTCCTGGATTCATGAACAGCAGTGAGACCTGGTTAATACATCTCACATAACAGACAGGGGTGAAGGCGTTACCTGGCTAGGAGTAGCCTGACCTAAGAGGAGCATCAAGACGATGGGGAATCCACTAGGATCATATAGGCTTCCCTCTCCAAAATAATAGCAAAACTGAACAAGATGAACAGCAGTGACATTTTTGGTCATGGATACAGCATCCAGCACCACCTAGCCAGTCACTGTGCCAGCAGTGGAAGCAGGTGGCATTAGCATTTGCCCTGACGGCAACTCTGACCATTCTGAATTTCCAGACTTGTGTGAGAAAGGAGGCGGTGGAGTGGCCTGCAGACCACCTGCTGGTCTTCTTGGAGGCAGAACCGAGATGGCAGCCTGCCACCGGGAAGGAGCCAACTTCTGCCCTGGTGACTGACAGGTTTGGTCTTGATCCCTGGAGGAAAACGTATTGCTGCTGGAAAAGCAATCCCGTCTGTGAAAGGCCAAAAAAAAAGGTATGAATGGACAATTTAGGGAAATAACTACTCCTCATAAATCGCCTTTTTTCATTAACATTTTACTTCTTGTTTTGTTTTTGAAATAACTCATTTTAAGACACTAAATAAACGATACAGATTCTGCCGCTTCACTAAAGAACTGGACATTCTTAGTAATTAAGCAGTTTTTCTACACACAGCAGAAGGAAATATTCTAATGAACTGATTATATTTTCTTCCCATGGCATGGAGCACATAAAAATAAGCAATTTCAATAATCATTATTACTGCTACAGTATATATTAATACATTTTGGATAAATCATTGCCTCTACTATCAACTCAGCTACTGCTCCTGCAAATAAAGCAATACCTTGTTACCTAGCAACTGAGCAAGTCCCTGCTACACTGCAAAAAAAAAAAAAAAAAAAAAAAAAGGAAAAAAGGAAATATATATATTTATATATCCCCTTGGTTTCATGTTGAGAGAACATCCATAAAGAACAAAGAATAATCCACTCAAATGCCCTGAAATTCAATATTTAAATAAAATGTTTGATCCTCCACGTTTCATGAGTATCTTCAGAAGCTAGGTCTAGATTAAACATGCATCACCTCTTACTGACAATATAATGTTCTTGCTATGCATTTCTTGGAATATTTTATTAATGCATATATAAGTACACAGACATTACACATATAAGTCATGACAGGCTTTTAATGCTACATCTGATCTGTATTAGAATAGGAATAGCTATCACAGGGCTTTTTTAAAGTCCGTTTGCTTATGCTAAATCAGTTCCTTTCCCATTTAACATAGCAATGCACAGTATCACCTCTTACTGATGCAATGTCTCTTTTTAGGGTTCTGTCATTTGTACAAATTATTCCTTGTGTTGCATTAAAAAAAAAAAACCATATGTACTACAAAACCCACCACTTCATTGCTTTATATTTCATGTCTGTTTCTGATAGATTGCCAACACTGTGCGGGTCAAAAATGAACAAGGGTGGCTCAGGAGTCCTATCTGTGTGGATGAGCTACAGTCCCGGGCAATACACAAATTCAGCAGCAGCCTCGGAACCCTCTGATTACCAGCATGTGGCTGGTCCACGCTGTACTCAGTTGAAAAAGGCAGCAGAAGGATTCACAGCCCTATGACCGCACAGTATGAAGACATACCCTTCACTGCAACAAGGACTACCAATAAGCTTGTGCAATAGGGAGAATATGAAGTCATGAAAACTGCTGAAGGCTCACAGTTTCATTAGTAGGTAACTGTTCTCACATTCAACATTGTCTGGGTCATCCGACTGCCCCCAGATCCAATGTGAAATACATCTGAAGACAATGCAAATTTCACTTCAAATTTAGCGGCTAATCACAAAGCACTACTGCTAATCACAAATTAGATGATCACTAAGCACCACGCAAAAATTTGGAATGCTGCTCCCAGTAGCAACATCTGTAGTGAAAGTATTCCTGAAACATGCTGTTAATGTTCTCTTGAAACTTTTTGAAGTCACCTATCTCTTAGTATACAAGGATATTGGCTCAGTTAATCGTAACACAAAAGTATACACAACCTATATCATGCTGCCTCGAACATCTGCTGCTGCTGCTGCTGTAATCCTTGATAATTCATAGCAAAAATATTCAGAAAATGATATGCTTGCACCCAAAGGCACCTCATTTTGTGTGGCTCTTACCATTATCTCTGAGTGCTATATACTAGTTTGAAATCTTTTGCAGCTTAGTTTTGCCCTTTTTTTAACATTCTTGCAGCCTTTACCAACTAGGTACCATAGTTCACCTCCCAGAGGAATGTGTGGAGTTCAGTAAAATGCATAATGCATACAGATGGGCAAGGATGAAGTATCGGCTACCGTGGCATTCAGAAGCCTCTTGCAATAAAAATTTCAGAAGTTAGTGAAACACTACAACTTATACATCTTACAAGGATAAAGCAAACATCAGAGACCATACCCTACAGGCTTTGCATGACGAAGTCTGTGCATATTGTCTCTCCCTCTGGAACGCAGTCTTCAGTGACAGATGGCACAACCACTACCTACAGATGGCTCAAATGGGGGCTCCATAGCTTTGATAAATACTGCAATCAACTCCTAGGATAGGTACAGTTCAGGCAGCAGAGCAAACACAGGGAATAAATCCCTCAAAAACTTCTTAACTGTAGAATAATCACACACATAGTATTATCCTAAACAGACAGATGAAAGTCCTGGGCTCTTACCGAGCTGACAGAAATTCAGGACTACTTAAGAGGAGGTCAGTAGTTTAGGATAAAAGTGTTTGAAACGAGCATCACTCA
The DNA here is from genome assembly GCF_018139145.2 of Gymnogyps californianus. Taxonomy (NCBI): domain Eukaryota; kingdom Metazoa; phylum Chordata; class Aves; order Accipitriformes; family Cathartidae; genus Gymnogyps; species Gymnogyps californianus. Next base: position 166,340,813 of record NC_059471.1, on the reverse strand, counting down.
ATTTCTTATCTACTTCATCCAGAAAACCATTTCCACTTTCATCATGGACCAAGGGCTCCTGGTGAAAGTATTCTTGCTTTCCAGTGGGATTTGTTATACTTTGGAGGAGCAATCAACCCTATCACTGACAGAGCCTTGGTTTGGTTGGTAGAAAACATCCTTGCCTCAGACGGATGATTCACTACAGTGAGCAGAAGTATTTGAATCACTACCCTAAGAAAATCAACACTCGTGGACCAATACTGGGGCTATTTGTAGCAGACTAGCATAATCTTTTCTAATCTTCTATAGAAAGCTGGGAATAAGAGCAACCAGAGTGATTTCATAAAGGAGCATTTGCTTTCGTTGAGCACGCGTCTCAGAGACCCTGCTCTCTCACTCCCTACTGCTGAAAAAACAGATACGACTTTGCAATGTCTTTTGTGGCAACACAGGGCTAGTGATGGGCCATGTTTGTTATTGGCCTTCAGCCACTCACACTTTGTGCCATGTGGGCAAGAGTCTTCTACCAAGTGACATCTACCAGCATGTTCTCATTGACCAAGCACTGCAATGCTATGGGCACATACGCAATACAAAGGGCATGTACGCAATACAAAATACACCAGTTCCAGAAATTTGTGGACGTTCAGCTAAATAATAGGAATACAGCATTTTCAAGTTGATGTCAGGACATGGAAGGGATGCACGCTGAAAAACCTATCATGCCCTTTGCTCTAATATGTGTACTCCCTGTTATGCAGACGTATCTTACATACCCAAGATAAACATACATAGGTACAAAAATGTCTCCCAGATACATTAGGGAGGGTGGACTAAAGCTCCATTCAGAGTCCTTGGATTACACAACAAGTTCCCCAGCCCACACCTGGAGTATAATAGAAAATATCATCTTTGCAGAATCCTCACAAATATAGCTCAGTAAGTTTTGTATCGCAAAAAGTAAAACAACCCCACCCCATCATATACAGGCAATACGATGTTTCAAAGCAGCCCTACCGAAATCTAAATTAGAATATGCCTACTGGATCCTTGTCTGTGGAAGAAGATACCAGAATACACATAAGAACTGTAATCATTTAAACCTTTATTACAGTCCAATTACTACAGTATCTAGAATCTCTCCTGCAG